>NC_040087.1:30879598-31479598 GCF_003369695.1 Bos indicus x Bos taurus | reverse complement strand
AGGCACCCAACCAAAGGTAAACAGCTAGCAGGGGCTTCTGGTTCACATGAGAGAGTCTGTGCCGGCTCGTGTGTGAGTGCTCCGCTGGGTCTTGCTGTGGCCGAGCGCTGTCAGGAGGCTTTACTGGTCTGAATGGGGCTGAGGATATGGGCTAGAAGAGGCATCCAAGTCATCTTTCTTGGGCCAAGCATTAGGATATGACACGATGCTAGGTATATACGAGAAAGAGCTAAATACGGTGGAACTCGAGGATAAAGAGAGAGATTTGAGGGTGTCAGGACTGAGTCTCCATAATAACTCCTGTTGATTTCCAGTTCAAAATGGGACTCTACTCACAGGTCATGTTACTTTTCTTGATGTAAACCCTACAGCTCCACCGCCATACATGTGTCAGTCTCACTGACGCGGCCGAATGTTAGCTAGTAATTAGCAGGAAGTGTTCTCCACTTTTTCATCAGCTTAGAGCTGTGGTTGGAGTTGGGCATCCTCTCTTCTCTTCTCTAGGGTTTTCAGTTCTGGCTCTGGACTCTGGCAGTGCCAGCCAACCGTCTTCTCTGCTGTTACCCCCAACTCTACTCCTTTCACCTTCTAAATGCCAGTTTATCCTTAGGAAAGAGCTGAGCCTTAGTTCTCTGCCATGTTCAGTTCAGTTCAGTCGCTCAGTCGTGTCCAACTCTTTGCGACCCCATGAATGGCAGCACGCCAGGCCTCCCTGTCCATCACCAACTCCCGGAGTTCACCCAAACTCATGTGCATCGAGTCGGTGATGGCATCCAGCCATCTCATCCTCTGTCGTCCCCTTCTCCTCCTGCCCCCAATCCCTCCCAGCATCAGAGTCTTTTCCAATGAGTCAACTCTTCGCATGAGGTGGCCAAAGTATTGGAGTTTCAGCCTCAGCATCAGTCCTTCCAATGAACACCCAGGACTGCTCTCCTTTAGGATGGACTGGTTGGATCTCCTTGCAGTCCAAGGGACTCTCAAGAGTCTTCTCCAACACCACAGTTCAAAAGCATCAATTCTTTGGCGCTCAGCTTTCTTCACAGTCCAACTCTCACATCCATACATGACTACTGGAAAAACCATAGCTTTGACTAGATGGACCTTTGTTGGCAAAGTAATATCTCTGCTTTTGAATATGCTATCTAGGTTGGTCATTACTTTCCTTCCAAGGAGTAAGCATATTTTAATTTTATGGCTGCAATCACCATCTGCAGTAATTTTGGAGCCCCCAAAATTAAGTCTGACACTGTTTCCACTGTTTCCCCATCTATTTCCCATGAAGTGATGGGACCGGATGCCATGATCTTAGTTTTCTGAATGTTGAGCTTTAAGCCAACTTTTTCACTCTCCTCTTTCACTTTCATCAAGAGGCTTTTTAGTTCCTCTTCACTTTCTGCCATAAGGGTGGTGTCATCTGCATATCTGAAGTTATTGATATTTCTCCTGGCAATCTTAGGGATGTCCTTTAAGCTTATACTGTTGTCAGAGATACAACTAAACCAAACCCTGAGAAGATTCTGGCAGAAGAGTTCTTCTCAGAGAAGAGCTACTGGGGTGTCTGCTAATAGGGCTTGGCCCTTCTCTGTCTGGGTACCCGGATCCCCTTACCTTAGAGACACTGATGGAAGAGGAAGGGATGACATAAACGGCTGCTTCACTGATCATGTGAACTGACTGATTAGCTCAGGTCAGGTGACAGAGCCTACTTACTCCCCACTCACTGCCTTCCATGTGCCTGGGCAGCGTGGCCTCATTTCTTTCCTGCAGTGTTTCTTAACCTATTTTGCACCATAAGGGTACATATCCATGAGGAAGAAAAGGCAATTACTCTGTAAGTTTTGTGGAAGGTTAATAGACATTTCTGAATTTTATTGTTCTAGGAAATCAAGCAAAAATAGCTTGAGAGTGACAGTTTATCATCCCCCGGCATCAGCATCCTTGTTCACCTTTCTCCTCTACTTTTCCTCAGCATCTCTCCCAGATCCATGAAAACCACTTTATGCTTCAGGTGTAATTCTGCCCCCTAGGTACTAGGACTAAGTCGGTCACCTTGATTTGAATAATCGCTTACCGGTACAGAGATTTGCATCAGTGACATAGTGATGATAGATGATTAGATAAATAACTCTAGTGACCAAGATCTCACTTAGGAAGGAATGTTGATCAGTGATTCCTCTTCCAGCCTCTGTCCATTCAAGATGGAATTTATTCTCCCTAAACTCTTAGTAACAAAGGTCCGTCTAGTCAAAGCTATCGTCTTTCCAGTAGTCATGTATGGATGTGAGAGCTGGACTATAAAGAAAGCTGAGAATAGAAGAATTGATGCTTTTGAACTGTGGTGTTGGAGAAGACTCTTGAGAGTCCCTTGGACTGCAAGGAGATCCAACCAGTCCATCCTAAAGGAAATCAGTCCTGAATATTCATTGCAAAGACTGATGCTGAAGCTGAAGCTCTAATACTTTGACACCTGATGTGAAGAACTGACTCATTTGAAAAGATCCTGATGATGCAAATGACTGAAGGTGGGAGGAGAAGAGGACGACAGAGGATGAGATGGTTGGATGGCATCATTGACTCAATGGACATGAGTTTGAGTTGGTGATGGACGGGGAAGTCTGGCATGCTGCAGTCAATGGGGTCACAAAGAGTCGGACATGACTGAGCGACTGAACTGAACTGAAACTCTTTGTGGTTCGAACCCTACTTCTTTAATCTTAAAATACTCTGAAAATGCCTTGCCATCCTAGAGATTTTGATGATGGTTTCTCAGGCTTTACTAACAGCATCACAGGTTACTATCACCTTCTGTTCTCTGAAATATTTTTAGTGAAGAGTACTTTTGTCAGCAGTTCATGGCTCTTGTCAGGAACCCCACTTTCTCTGCACCCCCATTTGGGAGGTGGTTCTTGCTTACACCGGTGTAGCCCTAAGCTGGGCCTGCCTCCTGCCACCTCTGCTTTGCAAACCGACCTTGATTCCTTACTGTGTCACTCCAAAGCCCCAGGCCAGCAGCCCCTCTTATTGTGCTTACTTGGCTGTCACAGCATGAAACATCTTAGAACCTCACTGGAGAATCTGGGAAGAGTGTGAGCTAGAAAGGGGACTTTCTGATCATTTGGGGTAACTGCCAGTCCCATCGGCAGGCAGGTGGAGGGGTCACTAGGACACTCTGGGGGAACCAGGAGTTCTCCAAGGTGACTTCGTAACGTTCCAAGTCTGGGCACAAACTCTAAATATGGTGGGCCTAGCAGAAAGAATGTTTCTTAAAGGAGCTTCCCTGTCTGTAGACTGCTAAGAATCGAACCACTGCCAACGAGAACGTGTCTCCAGCCTCGAGGTCTCTTGGTGATGTTCTGGTGCTGGTCCTGTCTCAGGACATTTTTCTTTCATGTTTGGTCCTTTATATTATACTCACTTTAGCAGCTCCATTCTTTGGTCACCTGTCCCTTCAAAGGAAATATGTCTCAAATCACCTGCTTTCAACACTTTGTACTCTACCATCCCTCCTAACTGTTCCCAGCTGCTTCCTGACTTGGGTCTAGTTCGGAGGTTCTCCAACCTTTATCACATATTTTCTCTTATTTCCTCTTTATCTCTCTTCCATTCTATGTATTCCACTAAAAATGGATGATTGAGAACCTGCTGTTTGCTCAGCATTAGGAATTAAAATGAAAATATTTTAATTAAAAGCACAAAGGATATATTTTTTTTTCTAGTTATCTAACATATTAAAGATCTTTTAATCCTGTGATGGAGTCACATTTTCTACTCATTTCATTTAATAGTTTACCTTATTCCAGTTTTTAGACTCATTAACTCTGGTGCCTATTGACCTATGATAGTGAGTTAGGGCACACACGGTTGCTGCTTGAAGGAGTTGTAGTCACTCAAACACACACGCTATTATGTCTGATGTGTGCTTATTCTGATTTTCATGTTCTCATTCAGCTCTGTATTCACAGAGCTTAGCAGAGCACCAGACACAAAGCAGTGCCTTAATGATGTTTATTACATGAGTAAAAAGACAATAAGGCTGATACAGAATAAATTGTGGACCTTTTGAGATTTAAAAGTAACTGGATTTTGGTTCAAAATAATTTTTAATTTTATATATGACACGTCCACTTAAAAAAAATGCTTTAAATGGTTTTAATATGCTTTGCATTAAAAATAAATTTTAAAAATTCAGTGAGGTTTTTTTTTTTTCCCCCCAGTGAGGTTTTTAGGAAGCCTAAACTTTAAGAGTTGGAAATGAGAAAATCTTCCTTGTTTTCAATGCTGATTTATGCCCACAAGATCATTTAAAACTAGTGTCTGTCTATTCTCTTCTGAGTGATGGGAACTAGCGTTTAGCTCCACGTGGTATATCTGTATCCAGGGTCTGGGTGTCAGAGTTGCTCTTCTGGTTTAACGCTTGGTCTGCTACCCACTAACCCTACCACTTAGTCATTTCTCCCATGTTTCTGCTTCCTCATCCCTTAGCTCATCAAACAGGCATGACAATTTAGCAAACCCCATAGAACTGGTGGGAGGAGTAAGCAAAGCAATATTAGTAAGGGGCTTCAACGAGGACCGGGCGCCTAACAAGAGGGTGGCAAGTCAAAACAGATCTGGAAATGCGGCTGATAACGGCACCTGCCTCAGATGCCGGTCGACAGCCGTGGAGGGTAAATGAGACTTTTGTAAACTCTTAACAGCTCCTTGGGTATCTGGTGAGCACTCAGTACATTTTTATTATTATTTTTGATAAGGAAGGCCTATAAAGATAGCATATCTTCAAAGGTTTTAACCATCACACATGAAACCAGAGAACAGCTGAGTGACGCACTCTACAACGTGGCATGGGTTGTGAATAAACTCGGACTTCAGAGAGAAAGCAGCATGCTGTGTGCCCCAGGATGTGAAGGGGGGCTCTGGTGGCCAGAGGCCGGGGCAGTCTTCTAGGCTAGGGAGCCGGGGTCGGCCGTCGGGGGCTGTGGGGGTAGATGGAAGTTAGCAGGCTGGCTCGTGCTGTTGAGGCCCCGCAAAGCCTGTGATTGTGCTGGGTTGTGCAGCTGGTAGTGGGAAGCCCGCCCCGTGGGCACCCCAGGGAGAGGGCCTCCTGCCCCCTGAAAACACACTTCCCTGGGCTGCCTGCTTAGGGAAGAAGTTACCCTCCCCTAAATTCTCTCACCAGCTATTTCATCCCCACTTGTCTAGAGCCTTAACTCTCTGTTGTTTTTGGAATCGAGTAAGTTGTCATTGAACAAAAAACAGTGATAATGGGCTGGATCCTGTTAGTGATCCAAAGTCACCGAAATGCTCTCGGTATATGAGTTCTTTTTGAGTTGCCAGGCTTGGTATAAAAAGAGGCATCTCAAGTGTCTAACGGAAGTACAGTTTATTCTCAGGTTACTAAAACTCAGTTGAGCTTTCAAAGGCTTAGGATATGATGGACTAGTTCTCAAGTCTTTTTCAGCCTGTGATCTTGATGTTTTTCGATATCAGCTTTCGAACAAACAGTGAGTCAAGGATGTTCACTCTGGTTATCAGTGATCTTCACTTATCTATACACATGGACAAAAGGGTCACAGTCGTAAGAGTGTGTTGCACTGGCTGTTGAATTTGCTGTCTCAAATGGAAATCTTACATATGAAACTTTACAAACACCATATACATGTAAGCAAGAGATTATCCCCAGAAAAGTTAAGAAATTCCTCTCCAAAAAGCTATAGTAGTTTTAAAGCGTGAATAAAAGGAAGAGAGAGAGAAAATCGACAACGTAGTGTAGCCGAACTCAATAAATGCTAATGATAGCATATTGGGCTTCCCTGGTGACTCTGCACCAAAGCATTTGCCTGCAATGCAGGAGACCATCTATAATGCAGGAAACATGGGTTTGACCCCCAGGTTGGGAAGATCCCTTGGAGGAGGGCATAGCAACCCACTCCAGTACTCTTGCCTGGAGAATCCCATGGACAGAGGAGCCTGGCAGGCTATAGTCCATGGAGTCACAAAGAGTCAGACATGACTGAGTGACTAACCCACCACTCCAATAGCATATTAGAATGATATTTAGGAAAGATTTCATATAATTTATGTAAGACTGTTTATACTAATAGACATTCTTCTTTTGGCCCTCAGAAGATTAGAAACAGTTGTGAGGAATATATTTTTGTTAAGTTATTTGACTTTGGAGATGACATTAATTAACCCTCTGATACCATTCAAGAAATTCTGACAACTCATGGGCCAATTTCTGTATAAATGAGATGTGTGGGAAGGTAGTATTTACTAAGCCGTGATGTGGGTCAACTTAGTTATATTAACTCATTTAAACCATACTACATTCCTATGTGGTTGGTATTATCTCAATTTTATAAATAAGGAAAGAGAGGCTCAAAGAGTAAGTATAAGTGAGTTAGTTTCCCAAATTCTCTGACCCAGGAGGTTCAAACCCTCTCAACACCTCTTAATATTTTCTGTTTGTAATAATTTCTTGTCTCTTCTCTAATCCCAGAATGGTTGTGGGCTTTCAAATTGGTTCAACTCTAATTTTTTAACCCACATCCAAAATACGAAAACTGAATTTAAGTCAAATTCACTACTTTCAAAGAATCATCCAACATCTCATAACATTTCATAAAATATGGAATATATTTTGTGATCAAGTCACTTTGGAGAACACAGAACTTGAAACCACAATGCTACCGGATTTCTTCAGTATAGGACTTCTTTGGGTCCTTAATAAAATACTAATGTGAACTCCGAATCTCTAAGGAGAACCTATACAGACATTGCTTCTCAAGTTGCTTGCTTATTCACATATTTATTCATCCTTTTATTTTGTTAGAATACTGCAAGGGATGAATTTTTTCTGAAACTATCCTTTTTCTTTTTTTTTTTTAATTTTCTTTTTAATTGGAGGATAATTGCTTTACAATATTGTGTTGGTTTCTGCCCTCCATCAACATGTATCAGTCATAGGTACATGTATGTCCCTTCCCTCTTAAACTGCCCTCCCACCTCCCAGCCCATCCCACCCCTCCAGGTTGTCACAGAGCACCAGATTTGAGCTCACTGCGTCATACAGCAAATTCCCACTGGTTAATCTAGTTTTACACATGGTAATGTAAATATGAAACTATCCTTCTCAGTAGCACGTCACTTTGCCTCTTTGCACCTACATTTTCTATTCTCCAAATGGAACTCAAGACAGTCCGAAAGTCCCTTTAGCTTTAAAAATTCTATGATAAAGCCTCTCTCCCAACCACCCAAAGTCTAGGCATTTGTGCTACCAAGTGAGCTTCCTAAGGATAGAATGAGATTTGTTGAAAACCACTCCATTCATTCATTCATGGAATATTTATGGATTGCCAACCACTGTGACAGGTTTGGAAGACAAAAAGACAAGATACAAATAACATGAAAGACACTGTCTTCAGGATGAGGGCATGATATGATACACATAGAGGAAGACAGCATGATACAGTACAGGAAGCAGACAGTAGCAATATGCGTGGATAATACAGACTCACGTGAACTGATGACGGTAAAATGGCTCAGTAAGAGAACAGAAATACTCCTGGATAGTAAAGAAGGGATGGGTCAGTCTTCCATGAAGACACACCAGGCAGAGGGGACACAGGAGCAAACAAAGCATAGAGTTTGAAGCAGTGTAACACATGCCGTGATCTACAAGAGCGTGACAATTGCTAGAACGTAGAGTTCAAGGCAGGGGAGCATACAGCTGTATGGAGCAGGCAGGGACCACTGTGGAGGGCCTTCCTTGTCAGATGCTTGAACTTGGTCTTGCGATGGAGAGCCAGTGGAGGACTTGGAACAGAGATGTGACATTTTAGGCAACTGGGTGGCAAAAAGATGCAAAGAGAGAAGAGAGGTAGGGAGACCAGTTAGGAGACGCCTGCAAATGTCCAAGGAGTAGATAGTGAGCACCTGAATCAGGAGACTGACAAGAGGGAAGCAGAAACAGTTCATATTTTGTACAACCTGCTCAGCCTGATGGATCAGAGGAAGAGGGGGAAGAAGGTGGACCACCTTTGGTGTGGATGATGGATACGTGGTGTCTATATAAGAAGAGAAGAATCACGTGATGTGATCAGTTCTGGACCTGCTTGGTGTCTGGCCTCTCTACGATATTTGTAGATATCTTAAAATCGGTGACGTTCTACCAGAACCTTTTTCTGTGCATCAAACACAAACATATTTCATTTTGAGTAGAGGATTCACATGGAAGGAGGATTCCACATTGCCAATATTTGAATTAGGTTGTTGGGATGTTGCAAATAAATGGCAAGTTTATCTTTACTATAAATGTAATTACTAGTCAAAATTAGAATAAGTTCATTTTAATTTTATTTAAGGGATTTCCCTGGCAGTCCAGTGGTTAAGACTCTGTACTTCCAATGCCAGGGTATTGGTTCGAGCCCTGGCTGGAAAGCTAAGATCACACAGGACTTGTGGCCAAAAAACCAAAACAAACAAACAAAGAAACAGAAGGAACATTATAACAAATTCAATAAAGACAAAAAAAAATGGTCCACATAAAAAAGTCTTTACAAATCTTATTTAACTAGGGAATCACAAGACATACAACAGATAATGTTTATACTTGTGAATTTAAGTCTAGTTTTTTTTTGTTGAAAGAAGATCAACATGGAGAAGGAAATGGCAACCCACTCCAGTATTCTTGCCTGGAAAAGTCCATGGACAGAGGAGCCTGGCAGGCTGCAGTCCATGGGGTTACATGACTGAGCATGTGTGCATGAGGGTGGAGGGTCACGGGTTGGTAGCAATAAACTGGTAGAACTAAAAAAAAAAAAGATCAACAAATGACCATCAGTTTAAATGGTTTGTTTTTTTTTTTATCAGTATTCCAAAATATAATTTTAAATATTTTTTAAACCAAATCATTGAAATCAGTATCAGTGAACTAAGGAGATTATAAATCTACTCTGAACTTAAACTATGCCAGGCATTCAAAGCTCTGTTTTACCTCAAACTGGAGGAACTAACTCCTCACTTTTCCCTGTTGTCCAGATGAACTGAAACATTTTCTGAGTGGCTCTTACTATTTTCTGAATGCACAATTTTTTATTTTTATTGTTTTTGGCAGCTTGTGGGATCTTAGCTCCCAGACCAGGGATCAAACCCAGGCCCCCAGGCAGTGAAAGCTGAGTCCTAACCACTCGACCACCAGGTAATCCCCTGAATGCCTGATTTAAAGCAGACTCTGGAAGGCTCTTTCTACGGGCTTAGTAATATGGTCTATATAAGAACTGACTTCAGTATCCTTCCCTGGAAGTGGCTTAACCATGAATCAGAGCTCAAATATGATTTTTGCAGTTCCATCAGCAGTTTTAGACTTCCTGGAAGAAAGTTATAGGGATTTTAAGAGGCTGAGGAGAAAGAGGAAATTCAACGAAAAAGTCTCTTACCAGGTTCTTGCTGTATTTTGTGGTTGTTTTTAAACCAGGTTATCTGAGGCTCTGGGACACCATTAGCATGACAATCTAGAGTGGTCGAACTGCTGATGGCTACCGTGAGGTCACTGAGGTTTCGCAGGAGGTAGGGTGCTTCCTGATCTAGTGGATAAAGAAAGGGAATTGTTATTACTTGTAGGACTCATTCTTTCATTATATATGCATATCGACACTGTGAAAATAGAAAAGCAGCAAAACTCAACTGTAAGTGTTCATTCATATTTTGTTCCCTCCATTTTTCCTCTGTGGTTAGCCTACTGCTTCCTCTTAAGTTACTGCAATAAACCGAAATCTGTTAGAACACCGAGGAAAATCAAGAACTCAGTTCTGTATTTTTAGATTTCAGCATCAAGGTTTTTGCCTGGCCAGCTAGTTTCCTTCCTTTCTTTGAGAGAAACTTTTTTTCTAAAATTTACAGATTTTTGCATGATATTTTAGGAACTAAAAAGGAAACGGACATGATTTTGGATATGGCTGGTAGTGAATTTTTACACAGATGCAGGGAGGTACAGTGATGAGCTAACCGAATTTTGCATTTTTGTGTTTTATTCACACGATAGTGATGAGCTAATCTAACTTTGCATTTTTGCATCTTACTAACACGGGAGGGCATGCTTGTGTCTCTCAGCAGTCAGTAACCTAAACTGTGAGGTAGCAGACCAAACAGGAGAATTTCTTGAACTTTGAAAACTTTTTATTAGGAGTGTTTCCTTCCTCCAATCCCTTCCCCAATGCAAACGACCAGAGGATTAATTCAAGAGACAGAGGCACAGATGCGTAGTTTTTGTACTATATAATAGCACAAATAATGTATTTTATATTACTTTCTCTTAAAACATACAAATATGATACAATACAATTTATTTTAATAAAATGCCAACCAATATAGTACAACAAAATGAATTTAATACATTAGGAGGCAATACATCACGACACTAAAATCCCACACAGAAACAGCAGTACCCCAAGGCCCCATGAGTACAGCGTCTCTATTTTAATGGAGTCAGTCCTGCTGATGTGTATACATTCTAGTTGGACAGGTGCTGGATTGGTAAGTCAAGCTTGCAAGATAGAAGGATAAAATTGGCTCCTATAATCTTTCCCACTCTCTCAAACCATCCTCCCCACCACTCGTTGCCCATCTGGGAAGATAAATCAAAAGAGTTCTGGCATCACTCACACATTCTGTGTGACTGGTTTCTGAGCTGACTCTGCCCATTTCTGATGTCCTCCTCTCACTGAACTAACACTGTGAAAGCAGCTTGTATGTGTGTGCGCTTAGTCGCTCAGTCATGTCCGACCCTCTGCAACCCTATGGACTGTAGCCTGCCAGGCTCCTCTGTCCACGGAATTCTCCAGGCTAGAATACTGGAGTGGGTTGCCATGCCCTCCTCCAGGGGATCTTCCCAACCCAGGGATTTGAAGGTCTCCCGAATTGTAGGCAGATTCCCTACTGTCTGAGCCACCAGAGAAGCCCAAGAATACTGGAGTAGGTAGCCTATCCCTTCTCCAGTGGATCTTCCTGACCCACCACGTTCTGAGAGATAACACCTTGCAATGAATGGCTTTGATTCCATGTCCCTGCAGGACTCTGCTGAGTCCCCACTCCTTTCTGTTTTTATTCCTGCAGGGACACTCTCTGTATGAGCATTCGTTACAGCAGTTGAGAAACCTCAGGTTAAAAAGTATGTTACTATATGACTCTGATAACATGTTGACATAGCATGACGTGGCAGGGTGGCTGTCTGTTAGAAGAAACAGATTTCTCATTCAGTTTGGATTTCCATAGCTTATCATTAGTCTTTTCTCATTTTATACAAAATGAAATCTGAAGGCAAAAAGAACTGAAGGAGTGCTAATGTATCGACTCTTCAAATAGAGTGTGAAATGCATAACAGCAAGCATCCTTTGACCTGTTTTAGTGTAGTTCCCCTAGTCTGCTGTGCAGACTCATTTTAATATTTCTGGGTTTACATTCTGTCTGCTCTGTCAAGTACCTTTTCCTAACTGAAAACGCAGCCATGTATCAAACTCTTCCACTTTGATAACTTTTACATGCTCGATCATTACAATTTTGACATTTTTACAGTCAGGACCCCAGACATATCAGTGAAACATGACAAGATAATAAAGAACAGCATCATATTACTATTTCACATATTTTACAGCCAAGTGTGACACATCTCATTTAAAACCCAGAACAGACCCAGTTCACTGGGTTACACTTGTAGTGGCTTCCTCTAGCACATTTACTATTTCCCAGGCACTAAATATGAAAAAGTAATCCATCATTGCCCATAGGTCTTATTATAAAAAGGAAGGCTGAATACACGGCCCGTCACACCCAGATTATTTTCATGGCTACAAACTGGAACCATCAACAGCACAGACAGCATTTGGCTTCCCTGACAGGTGTGTTTGAAAACAATGCTTATATGAAAGAGAACATTTTAACATAAACGTCACGCACAGCTCCCCAAAGCCCTCTCTCAACTACACGAACATCAGACGAGAAGTAGCACAAGGACTGAAGAATGAACAGAGGAATGTCAGTTAAATACAGAGTTCATATCAACATGTCTGAAACATACAGTATGAGGATTTTTTCCTCTGTACCCATGTTTGAAAAAAAAAAGTTCTCCTAGGTGCAAAGTCTCATTTTTGGCAAGTTTCTAAATGGCCTAAATCAACCAAGGAATCTTTTTTTTTTTTAATCAATTCCCACTTTACAGTCATCTATTTCAGCATTTTTAAATAGAGAAAAGGTACATTGCACCCATATTTTTAAACCTGAGTTATTTGATGGAAATAGATAGCTGCTTTCCAAAATTTAATGAAAGGGAGAAGATCCCTTCAAATGGAGAAAACCAGGATGAAAAGAATATTTCTGCTGGTTATCAGTAGTCAAAGATAGCACCCCACCAGGTCCTTTTCCTTCTCAGCATCTGTGCCCCAGAGATCTGCTGGGTCCCATAAATAAGTGGTTTCTCTTCTCCATCTGGAAATGGGCCTGAGGAACCAGCCTCACACCCTCTACCCCATCTCAGTCATTCTCCATAGCAGGCTCCTTGTTCTTTCTTGTTCTCCTCCCCTACCCTTATGCCACACCCAGAAGACAAATGGACAAAAGTCAAAACCCACCCAATCATATTTTTTCTTTTTGAAACTCCCTGGAAGGATTCATTACTCTAAGGGATTCTTGACATCATCCTTTGTAAAATACTATGTCCTTCCCCTACTCGGGAAATGATCGCTTCTGCATGTCCAATTCACCTTGTTTTTTCATTTGCTTTTTCAGCTTTATTAAAAAAAAACAAAAACTGAGCGCCCGCCCTCCCCCAAGTCCTACGGCATTAAGGCACTCTTTTCCTGGAGGAACACACTGACTTATAATGAACAATTCGCCAGGCTAAAGAGCCATAGGTACAATTTCCAGATACAATTGATTATTCTTTCCTTTGGGCTGACAACTTCCAGGTTGCTAATTGTTTTCAAAGCATTTGGGGCTCTATGAAAGTGGCAATCTGGGGAAAAGCTATTGTTTACTCCTTCACATCTGACAAAAGCAATTCCCACGTGAAAGACAAGTTTAGCCGTGGGACAGAGCCTGCTACCTAAAGGAGGAAACAGTCTGGTGAGTTCCCAAGCCTCGGGAGCTGTCATGCTGACACCTCCCACTTACTACCCAGTCCAGCCACCGCTGCTCTCAGCCTTGGCTATTTTGGTCATTAGAATTTGCTTTCCAGTAGTTCAGGCAAGTCACAGGCAATGATCAATCATAAATGAAAACAGAACAATGCATATGAAATTGGTGAAAAAGTCACTTTCCCCTCAAATGCAAGCTGAAAACAAGAGATTACAAATCTCTCTGGATTAGAAAATGGGATACATTTTAAAATGACTCTTTGAGTCCTGCTTCTGTAATTTTGCCATTAATCCCCAGGGAAAAAAAAACCCTATTAACATTTGCATATCAGGGAAGTGGACTTTTTTTTTTTGATGGACAAATTTGAGATTGACGTTTAAGAAAATGCATTAAACCTCTGGTCACAATAGCCTTTATTTCCTTGATAAATTGATTATGGTACACCGTTGAATGGCATCCATTGAACAGGGTGAAGTTCTTTAACCAGGAACAAGAATATTGAAAACGAAGGTGTGATCCACTTTTTGTTCAGGTGCTGTCAATGGCTATGCGGTCCACTCAGGGGCAGTGAGGAGGCAGCCCACTGGACTAGTTGACTAGCTACTGGGATCACAGGAGAGAACTGGGCTTGGCCTGAGTGGACTTTTGTAATTCACACTGTCATAAAGCTTCAAGACCTCTGAATTATCCCAACACCTTGCACCTTTGGGGCCCATCTTAGACGCTCCAGTTTAAAATTAATGTGCTTAACATATAAAAAAAAAAGCATCTTCAAATAAATAAGCATTATAACTTGCTATCATCCAGGTGCTATTTACAAATCAAAGAGCAGAGGCAATAGCAGGAAATAAAATCCGGCAGAGGTCCGACAGAGTCTCCAGTTCAAGTGTCCCTAGTTCTGGGCTGGCCAGTGAACCAATCCATGTCCATCTTTGGTAGACACCAGCATCTGTTTAAATTATTCAGGTTGGCAGCTTGGAAACATGAACATAAAAAGGGGCGGGCATTAAAGTGGAAGGAAAGGGTCAGTCCCCAGTTGTCGTTTATCAGGCGGGAGAAGACAGCAAAGAGCAAAACGCAACAGAACCTCCAAATCCAAACGTGCACTGGGTCGGCCCCAGAGAGCGGACCCCTTTGGCCCAAACGGGGCGCCCCAAGCTGGGGGCCCCAGGCGGGCTCATTGTTACTCCTATCATCGCCAAACTCATTTTGGGAGGAGCTTCTCCTCTGAGCCGGAAAATGAGCAACAGTGACAATAAATCAAGATGATATGAGACAACTGTTACTTGGTAATGAGTCCTTTAATGTTTTACATTATTTTGTGCGGTACAATCATTCCTCGTGCTTTTAAATTTGGAGATCCGAGAGAAAACAGCCTTTTTGTTGCAGTGCTCACCTCTAATGATCACTTCTTTCTTCTGGAGGATTTCTTCCCCTGTGTATATGTTCCTAGCTCGGCAGGCATAGGTGCCCGAGTCTTCCAGGGAGGCGTTCTTGATGACGAGGTTGAACGTCATGGAGTGCTCTTTCGTGACAGGTGTCTTTTGCTTGCTGATGCTCTGTTGCGTGGTCTGGTTGTTCACTGTCCGCAGCAAAATCCAGGTTATGTCTTTGTACAAAAACTTGCTCACTGTGCAAGACAGCTTCAGGTCCTCTCCTTCCGCAGGCATTTTGTCCAAGGTCACATGAAATCCATGGGGCACATCTGGAAAATAAGAACAAAGGACTTGAGTTCATCAGAAAATCAGTGTCTCAACCTGAGACTGTATCTCATCACAAGATAGTCAAGGATCTTAAGAACTGTCCCTGCACAAATGGTCTCAGCATCAGCATTACAAGGATGGTATTTATCTTTTCTTTTTTTTTTAAGGGAACTGATTGGATGTGGCAGGTAGGAACCAACTCAATTTGCTCCATCAAAGTGAGGCAGGAAATGCAAAATAGGATGTTCTTAGGAGGGTATGTTTATTTACCAAACATTGCTCGGTGGAATGCTTTATTATAACTTGGGATGATAACCCATTGCTCTATCATGTACAGAACTCCTCCTGGCAAATGGGGAAGATAGTGAAGGGATCTAAGAGGAGTTTGTGCTAGAAAAGAAACCACAGGTAAATTTGATAGGCAAATTTACTTAACCAAGTTGTGAAGGAGACAGGAAGTCCCAGGCTGGAGCTAGGAGACTCCAGTCAACACTTTAATTCTACACTTTGGACTGACAGCATCCTTCCCTAGCTGCTGGCCCATCATTCCTCTACTCTTTGCTGGTACCGAGGGGCCAAAGGGAGCCAGCTATCCTGCTCAGGTACCCATTTATGGTGATTGTTCTACTTAACTTAGGGGCTTCCCTGATAGCTCAGTTGGTAAAGAATCCGCCTGCAATGCAGAAGACCCTGGTTTGATTCCTGGGTCGGGAAGATCCGCTGGAGAAGGGATAGATTACCCACTCCAGTATTCTTGGGCTTCCCTGATGGCTCAGCTAGTAAAGAATCTCCCTGCAATGTGGGAGACCTGGATTTGATCCCTGCATTGGGAAGATCCCCTGGAGAAGGGAAAGGCTACCCACTCCAATATTCTGGCCTGGAGAATTGCATGGACTGTATAGTCCATGGGGTCACAAAGAGTCTGACATGACTGAGCAACTTTCACTTCACTTTGGTCATCACTTCACTTCTACTTAAAATAAAAGAGCAAGAGTTCTTCTGAAAATGCGGACAACTAATTTGGGAAAGTTGCCAGAGTGCACAGAGTTGGGGGAGGATGGTTTCTAAATCAGATTTGCTCTCAAAAACATATTAAGGGACTTCTTTGGCTTCCCCAGTGGCTCAGACTGCCCGCAACACAAGGGGATGTGTGTTCGATCCCTGGGACAGGAAGATGCCCTGGAGAAGGGAATGGCAACCCACTCCAGTGTTCTTGCCTGGAGAATCCCATGGACAGAGGAACCTCACGAGCTTCAGCCCATGGGGTTGCAAAGAGTCGGGCACGAATGAGCAATTAACACACACACTGGTGGTCCAGTGGTTAAGACTCTGCACTTCCACTGCAGGGGGCATGGGCTGGATCCCTAGTAGGAGAGCTAACATCCTGCATGCCAAGGTGTGGTCAAAAAAAAAAAAAAGTCTTGAACCAAATACACAGACAATATATCCACTTAAAAAAAGAAAACAACATTACACAGTTTCCTAAAGGGACTACATCATTAAAAGGCATTTCTCCAATGTGGATTCCCAGCGAACCTTCATTTCCATCCTCTTGTCCCCTCTAACCACACCTCACAGCTTCCCTCCTCAGCTTTCTTAACCTGGACCATCATTTGGCATCTACGCTGACAGTTCCTTCATCTCCTTTTGGACCATCTCACCAGACAACTTTAGAAAATCCTTGGTTCCTGGCCCTGAACTGGCCTGCTCTCAAAACCTTTCCATTGCTTGTGACTAGCAGCATATCTGCACTTGAGCAAAGAATTGTCGCCAACATTTCACAAAGAACTTTGAAGATGAAAAGCACTATGTTATGCTATTATTATTATTATCCTTTGCACACAAAGCTATAAAGAAACCTTTAAACCTTAAGGGGACAATAGTCCAAAATTAGATATCATATCAACTCTTTCCTAAATCTCACTTTGCTTGTTTTTCTGATTTTTCTGGGCTTTGGCTTTATTATAAAGTGTCACGACTGAAGAAATGCCAAAGTATTCATCTGAAACCTGGGAGCCAGGGTGGGGGTAGCAGTGGTTTATGAAGCCATCAATGAAGGGAGAGAGAGGAGGCACCATGGGTTTGTCTGCTTTTAAAATTAAAAAACCTAAGAATTTGCCAGAAGAGGCAGAAGCAGCTGACAGTCCTTTTTTTTTTTTTTTTTTTTTATACCATAACAATAAGGTATCAGAAATAGCCCCTCGAATTCAGCATCTTTTTATATTTGGGACACTTTCCCAGCATGAGGAGTAAACCGTCAGCCATCAACTTTTACACATATACTAGGGCAGAAGTCTCATGCCCTGGTTGCGATCCACTCATTTCTCAAAAGACAGCGGGCGTCCATTTACCAAGCCTCATCCTTGTGGTTAGGACCCAAGAGGGCCGAAGTAACACCATTGAGATCATGTCGAGAGTTTCTATTTACTTTAGTGATTTGAAACTTCCTGTGGAAATAGCTCACAGGTTTCCTGATGGAAGATTTTGTTTATCTTTGCCAAGCACCACCAGGAATCTCAAAATAAAATGCATTTAGTGACATTGGGAAGCCAGGGAGATAAGGCCGGGCTGTTCCTGTTTGAGCCTCAGTAATTGCTAACACACCCACAGTCATGCTGAGTGCCAGCAAAACAGCAAAAACACACACAGAGGAAGAGAAAAGCACCAAGGCAGTTTTCAGGTCTGTTTCTCAGGAGAGAGACCCTGTTGAGAAGCTGGTTTGGTTTATGTTGTCAGACAGCGCTTAGAAATGATCTATTTCTCAGGACAGCCCCTCTGCTGTTCTTTTTTGACACATGGGAGATGGTAAATAAGATGTCCTAAACTAGTTAATGAATCCAGAGGGATTTCTCCCCTTAATTCATGTCAATTTTTTTTTCAGCCTGAGTACAAAAACAGACCTAAGAAAGCAGGTCTGCCTTCTGACTCTCAAAGTGAAAACAAGCAATCTTCCCACACTTAAGGATCTGTAGTGGAATCAGTCCAGTCAGCAGCAGAACCAACTCATACTCACGCATCTGACGCGTGATCACATCCACGGCGTCTTAGGAGGTGGCGTGGAGAAAACTCACCCTCGCTCATAACAGACATTCTACCCAGGGTTAGATGATAGAGGACTGTATTTACAAAGGTACACGCTTGGGGCTGGCCATTTCGACTTGATTGGATCAAACCAATGAATGACGTTCATGACAAGAGACAAGTATAGAAGTTAGAAGGATGAAAGGTGTCTTCTCCTTTTGCAGGTGGCAATAAAGAAGACTTGACTTCAACTGGAGAACAGAAATAGCATTCTCTAGATAATGAGTGGTGACTAGAAAGTTCTGCTTGTTTTAATTAGATACTATGGTGTTTTTTGTTTATAGAGTGCTGAAAGGTTCTGATTTTATTTTTAATTGGGGCATGGTTGCTTTGCAGTATTGTGTTTCTGCTGTACAATGAAGTGAATCAGCTATAGGTATACATATATCCCCTCCCTCTTGGACCTCCTTCCCAACCCCTCCCCCATCTCATCCCTCTGCTGCTGCTGCTGCTGCTGCTGCTGCTGCTGCTGCTAAGTCGCTTCAGTCGTGTCCGACTCTGTGCGACCCCATAGACGGCAGCCCACCAGACTGCCCCATCCCTGGGACTCTCCAGGCAAGAACACTGGAGTGAATGGCAAAAGTGTGGAGAAGCCATGAAGGATGTTAATGGCCACAGAACCAGTTTTCATTAGTTTGGAAGGCAACTCTGTTGTTGTATTTTAAGGAGGGGCCAACCTTGATTGAAATGAGGATCTGTAAAGATCCAGATCTAGGTCTTTTGATTTCAAGCAGTTAAATTTTAGACAGCTTTTTTAAAGCATGAGCTGCAGTAGGTAAATATAAACATTGGACAAATATGCACTCATTTTTCAGGAAATAGTCATGGAAGGTGCAACATTCCTAAGAATATTTAGTCTCATCTCTAGGCTTTCCTCATAGCTCAGTCGGTAAAGAATCTGCCTGCAATGCAGGAGACCCGGGTTTGATCCCTGGGTTGGGAAGATCCCCTGGAGAAGGAAATGGCAACCCACTCCAGTATTCTTGCCCGGAAAATCCCATGGACAGAGGAGCCTGGTGGGCTACAGACCATGGGATTGCAGGAGTTGATGACTTAGCAACTAAACCACGCAGTGAGACTAAATCTCATGACAGAGATTTGAGTAAGAGAGAATTGTTTTAGAAATAGTGAACATCAGTAATGTACAATTACCAGTCAAAACTATAACTTTTCAAAACTGGGAGCAAAGAATTTAGGAGAATGATATGCCAAACAATGGGGACTTGATCAGAATGAATTTGTGCTCAGTTTTAAGATTAAAGCTCTTAAACTTGTAGAGGAAAGACATCGTGAGCTTTCAGTCAGGTATATTGGAATAGAATCCCCATCGATCCTTTCCATGGATAAGCCTTGGGATCTAGAAAAGGTTTCAAGTGCTCCATGGTTATAAAGTGGATCACGTGGTAGGGAGAAGGTGAAGGGTGAGTTCTGTCTGGGTTCAGGAGGGGGTCTGCTCTGTCAGCTGGGGTCCTTTCAGCAGCAGTGCTGGGCACAGATGTAAGCTGGAGCCATGGAGAACTCAGGGGGATGTGTGGGCTAGATGTTGATGCTGGATGTTGAGCACGGATGAACCTTCCCTGGGGACACTGATCAATGAGGGAATGAGAGGAGCTCCTCTCGGTCAGGGCATCCTCTCCCAGTACTGCCTGTGGACCCAGGCAGAGGGCTCTCTGTTCTGAATCTACCCTTCCCCACAATGGAGGGGCCAAGTGGGGTCCTGGAATTCCCTGGAAGATGATCCCAAGGCTGCTTTCAGACGGTCTCAGGCCTCCTCCCCTTCCTGACGTCAGACTGCTGGGCGGTCTGCACACTTGGGGGGCTCAGAGAGACTGTATGGGGGAGGCAAAACAGAGTTTGGAGGTGTGGCTGGGGAGACCATCCCCAGGGTCCACGGCCCCTTGCGGTGGGGACAGAGCCAAGTAATGCTGGCTGGCTCCTCCTGCGCCCCCAGCACTACCACACGCCCCTCCCAGCAGACCCGGAATTCTCGATTTGCACCTGACTTTCAGGTCATCATGAAAGGATATTTGTCCACCAGAGGCTAAAATATATCTACCCGCTTATTTGCATGATTTAGAACTTGCAAGTGGTTAGATGTATAGTTTGTGGGCCTCTTTGTCGGTCCTCTTGCCTTGATTCTGAAGATGCCAAGGCCAGAATGTTCTCTTCTTTCGACTGATTCAAATTCTAGGCCCCTCAGGACGCCCCCTTAGGTCCAGGAGCACCCCAAGTTTTGCTTCCTTCTCAGGGGCTTGGAGCAACCCTGTACAATACAGGACCACCTGTGGCTTCCAAGCCTTGAAAATGTGGCCAGTGGGACTGGACTGAATTCATTCGATTTTATTTCAATTCCAATTTTAAAAACCAAAGCAGTGTAATATTTTAAAAAATACTGAAGACATGTTAAAATGATAAATTTGGGATCTGTTGGGTTTAATAAAATGCACTTTTTTCTTTTTACTTCAAAAAATGGTTACTAGAAAATGTGAAATCACACATGTGACTTTTATATTTCTGTTGGTAGCACTGACTTACCATTGGTAAATTCATTGGTCATGTTAATTCTGCTCATTCATCTTTTATAAAAAGAATTTAATGTCTTTATTTTTGGCTGTGCTGGGTCTTTGCTGCTGGTCGGACTCTTCTCTAGTTTCAGCAAGCGGGGGCTGCTTCATAGTTGCGGTGCAACCTCGCTGTGGTGCTTCTCTCGTGGAACACAGACTCGAGGGCACGTGGGGGTCAGCAGTTGCAGCCCCTGGGCTCTAGAGCGCAGGTTCTGTAGTTGTGGTGCATGGGCTTACTTGCCCCATGACACATGGAATCTTCCCAGATCCGGGATCGAACCTGTGCCCCTGCATTGGTCGGTGAATTCTTTACCACTGGGCCACCAGGGAAGCCCTGCTCATTTCTTTGATACCAGAATACAGACAACATTTCTTCTTTGTGTCTGTGGTGTTCAGCCTGTCTTCCTAATAAGACAGGGCCTCCTTGCTGTCCCTTGGAGTGCTCAACACAGAGCTGACCTGTACTGTTTAACAGCTGCTGCTCATTAAACTTGAACAAACGTATTGAATATTCAGCACAGAAAAGGAATGGGTCGATCTTTTGTACTCTAAATCACAGAGATAGTGGCCGTGGACTTGGAGTCCACGTGGACAGAGTCGTGTCTGACTCTGCAACCCCATGGACTGTAGCCCACCAGGCTCCTCTTGTCTATGGAATTTTCCAGGCAAGAATCCTGGAGTGGGTTGCCGTTTCCTCCTCCAGATGGGTTAGCTTGTTTCTCCCGAAATAAAAAGGACAGTACAAACCTTTGAGCTTCATTAGTTCAGATCATCTGAGATTGCTTTGAGAATCAGTATGTGCAAAACAGCTATCTGAATCCTCTAAATAAAGGCCTTTCCCTACTTGGAATGAATGCAAAGATGATTTTGTCTCCATTTCTGCAATACTGACTGGATAGGGACTGGCTTAGTTTTCAGAGGCTCTGCTGGGTGCCTCTCCACCTCTCTAAACCCCACTTGCTCATCTAGAAAACACGGGGTTATCATACCAAATAGCCCCAAGGGTCTCTTCTGGCTCTGACAGCCTGTGGGAACCCACCAAGGGATGTCTCCCATGGCACCGTTTTGTTGGCTAACTTGCCTGACGGCTCCCTGTGCTCCAGTAGCACCTACTTTTCATGAAATCGGACCTACCTACCTATTTCTTTCAGGAGAACTCAAAGTAATGGCAGCAGCCTGCCCCAGACAGCGTGAAGTTTCCAGGGAACTGGCCAACTGCCCAGGCTTCCTCAGAAAACTGGGGGAGCGTGGAGCCAGGCAATTGTTTTATACTTTGGGCTGCTGACTTCCTTCCTGTGCCATGCTGGGGCACAGGGAGTGCTACTTGTGTGTCTTGCAAGTTTGAAGATTTGCAGACGCCATCATATTTCAAGTTAAAAATTCTGAAATGCTACTGAAAAATAGCACACGAATAACCTTCAGCCAAGCTCAGTTTCAGATGTCTTTGGGAGAGCCTCATTTCTCAAAAAGTTGAAATTCCGTTGTAAGATGTTTGCTGTATAGCAGAAATTAACACAGTATTGCAAATCAATGATCCTTCAGTTTAAAAAATGCTGTGAAACAATTCACCTCTTGGGTGACAAAAATGTCATCGCACATAGCGTAAATGGTTTCCTTGACTTTTCCTGCACCACCGCTGTGTGCCAGGCCCTGTGCTGGGGACTGTGGGATGTTCAAAAATGAACATGACAAGGGACTTCCCTGGGAATCCAGTGGTTAAGACTCTGTACTTTCAATACAGGGGGTGAGGGTTTGATCCCCAGTCAGGGAACTAAGATCCCATATGCCTCACAGCCAAAAAACCAAAATTTAAAACAACAGAAGCAATATTGTAACAAATTCAATGAAGATGTAAAAAAAAAAAGTCCACGTTAAAAAAAAAAAAAAAGACAAGATCCCAGATTCACAATCCAGCCTGGGAAGATGTCCACAAATAGCTCTAAAAGAGAATTCAGGGAAGTAACTCTTCAAGAGACCCAACGATGTTGTAGAAGACGATTCCTGAGAGCAAGGATGAAGGTACTCAAGAGTTGAACAATTCTATGGAATCTTTTTTAAAATAAAAATCACTCAAGTACATTAAAAGCAGACAAGGTTAGAAGAGAGACTGAGGTCACTGGGCTGTCTTCCTAAGTGCAGGGCGTGTGTCTTACCTGTGATGTAAAAGTTCATGTTTCTTTCCACAGTCCCGACTTTATTGGTAGCCATGCAAGTGTAGATTCCAGAAATTCTAGCGTCAGCCACAACCAAGGTACTAGACGTCTGCAAAAGGAGAGGCAGTTTTAGCGACGGGACAGAGAACCCTCGGACACCCCCGAGATGCTTCTGAGGGGCACGTGATTCGGCCACCCCGTGGCCTCGACACAAATGGGACTGCACGCGTGCTGGTTACCAGGATCTCTGCAGCCCAGAAAGGGTGGAAAAACAACAGGAAAACAGGTCCTCAGGAGACCGGGGGCTATGACATCCGACTTGTATGAGGGCTTCAGGCTTATTTACCTCGCGCTGCTGGCCTAACAATTACAGACCTGAAGCCCATATGCGGCACGGCACGTCCTACCCTAAGAGGTGGTCAGCGCCACGCTGGCCAGAGGGGAGCCTGGCCCGTCTCTTTTGTCTGGATGACTTGTGATCACGAACACGGCTTGCTAACAGGAGCCTGCCTCACACGGGAGTGCTAAGTGAGCAAGGACAGAGGAGAAAGTCTGGCTGAACCACTGCTTTTCTGGAACGTGGTGTTGCAGCCCCGATGCCCCAGGAGGAAGAGTGGACGCTTCCTAAGACCCTTGCATGTGTTTGTAAATTATTGGGTTGGCCAGAAAGTTCTTTTGGGTTTTTCCTGATGGTATGGAAAACCCAAATGAAATTTTTGGCCAACCCAATACTTAATTTCTCAGTCTGTTCATTCCTACTCTAGAAAATGAAGATATAAGTGATGAATGCATACCACAGTATCATTTCACTGATTTTAGCGCTGCTGTTTGGTGAGTGCGCCCCTAAAGAAACACGAGTCAAAAGTGGGTAGACTTGAAAGCACTTTCCAAACTGTGACGTCACAAAAAGTCATGCCTCAAAAAAAAAAAGTAGTGAAACACCAACTTACATGGCTTAAGGATTTGCACTGCTGTCTTCAGGATAAAAATTAGTAGTATTAAACGCATTATTGAGAATTTAAAAATTTAACCCGACCTTGCAAAAAAGTAATGCATACTATACGTGAAACAATGAGACAGCTAGTAAGGTTTTCATATTTAAAATTACAAAAAAGTTGGATCCAGTTGCTTATTGATCACTGCAGCCTATCTCTAGGGCACAAAGGTCTGGTCACAGGCTCTGACACTGTAGACAGAGCTGGTGCTTTCGGACTAATGGGGTGTCCTGGCTGGAGTAAAATGATCCAGTCATTCACAGGCTAAAGGGATATAAAGGCTGAACTGTGACAGTAGACTTTTTTTTCTAATAATTAAAATAAAATATTATTGGAGTATAATTGCCTTATAATGCTGTGTTAGTTTCTGCTGTACAGCAAAGTGAATTGACATTGGGCTTTCTAAGATGGTCACACAAAGTCTACAAAGGGTCTTAACAATTTTATAAGTTGTTCAGTCACATGGTAGGCATTTTACCCGTGTTCTCATATTCCTTCCAATAAAGTATGTCTGTCTTTCATCTACGGGTCAGGAAGACTAAAAACTCTATTCCTCGTTTTTTTTAGCCAGCAAGTCTATTGCTCCAAATCCCTTGTAATTGTCACTGTGGCACAGTCAATATTTTATGATGATTTCATCGTCTGTCTGTTGGATCTGTTTAATTACATCTATTCATATGTCCTCTGTGTATTGTTGAGATTCTGGGAAATGAAAATGTTTGCAATTTGTGGCATGTTCATCAATTTAGCATATGTGTATATATGTGTTAAGTCACTCAGCCATGTCCAACTCTGCAACCTTATAGACTGCAGTCTGCCAGGCTCCTCTGTCTGTGGGATTCTGCAGGCGAGAATACTGGAGTAGGTTGCCATGCCCTCCTCCAGGGGATCTTCCTGATAACTGATTATTTAAGGCACTGCCCAAATGTTGTAAGGGAGACAGAGGGGAATAAGAACATGACCCTTATTCTTAACTTGAAGGACTACTTGAAGGTAATAGAGAAGAATGTCCCTACTTGAAGATCAAGTATATATATTATACTATTCTCTCTTTCATAGAGAAACACTCGCATGAAGGCAAATAACCAGTGGAGAGAGAATGAGAGCTCAAATGTCTCTTTCTCTATTTGATTATCATTCTAAGAGGTGGGGCATAAAATTCTGGATAGCGATTTCTTTATAGTTGGTGCACCCACCACTTCAGAGTCACAGAGGAAAAAGCAGCTGGAAGAGGAGCTTGTAGATGAGAGGTAGAAGGACCAGAGAGAGCACTGAGTAAGAGTCTGATTGCCGTAATCTTAGGAGACGCACTCACGTGCTTGGGGCAGAGGCAGATGAAGAATAGGCTCAGAGCCCTCACAGCCCCTCTGCTGTTTGTCTCTAGGCCCAAGCACAGCCTTCCCGGTGAAGTTAGGGCTCCAGTGTTGATCCGAATGAGCCTCAATACAATCTTGTTTGGATTCTCAGATGTATTGCTGGTCCATAAATAAGTGAACACCTCATTGCTGTTTGGCTGGAAGCTTTGAAATTATAAACAGCAATTACCTGAATCTGAGAGTTGCATTTGGGTTTCTATTAAAATTACTCTGATTTCTCTGAACTCAGGCCAGCTGAGAACCTGGGGTACATGGCAAGGGCATGTCAGTTCAGATGTGTGCACCTGCCCTGTTTAAGGCCTGGGTGGGAACCTGGGATAGCTGTGGCTATTTTACAAGACTCCCAGTAGCTCAGAACTTCTGTATAACCAGAGCGTAAAACTGAGGTCCATAGATGGGAAATGAATGAATTCAGGTCACACCAAGTACCCTGGAGATAAGGGGTCCATTTGAGCCTCTCATTTTGCCTAAATAACCTCTTCCAAAACAGACTCCTCACCCACAGTCAAGCCTGTCCCAGAACTCACCTCTCCCAAGTGCCTATGAAAATTGATCTAGAAAATGACATCGATGGAGTTTACATTATTTCTTTGTTTCTGGGTAGCTTTATGTAGCCCTTGCTGTGTGCCAGACAGTGTGGGAGGCATTTATCTTATTTAACCCTCCCTGTAGCTCAAGGACATGGGTGTATTACCTGATCTACAGAAGGGGCAACTGAGCTTACAGAGGTTAAGCGATTTGCTCAAGTTATGCCCAGGTTTGTCAGACTCCAGTGCCTAAGCTCTTAATCTACACAAAACCGCTTCCTGGACTAAAACTCTTTAAATTTCACAGCACAGATCTGGTGGTAGAGTTGTCTACTCTTTGAATTGGGTTTCCCCTGGAAAATACCTCCTTTAATAAGCAAATATGGGTCCCTACAAGCTCAACTGGAGAAGGCAATGGCACCCCACTCCAGTACTTTTGCCTGGAAAATCCCATGGACGGAGGAGCCTGGTAGGCTGCAGTCCATGGGGTCGCTAGAGTCGGACACGACTGAGCGACTTCACTTTCACTTTTCACTTTCATGCACTGGAGAAGGAAATGGCAACCTACTCTAGTGTTCTTGCCTGGGTAATCCCAGGGACGGAGAGCCTGGTGGGCTGCCGTCTATGGGGTCACACAGAGTCGGACACGACTGAAGCGACTTAGCAGCAGCAGCAGCACAAGCTCAATACTACTCGGTACAGAAATACCAGTTTCTTTTAGCATTTTATACAAGTTGCAAGCTATTTTTCCAATGGATAAAGTGTTATATGGTTTGAAAATATGATTTATAATGGACAAATTATAAGAAAAATTTACTTATTTATTTAAAAATATTTACTTATTCGGCTGTACTGGGTCTTAGTTGCGGCACATGGGATCTTAGTTACAAAGGATCTAGTTTCCCTGACCAGGGATCAAACCTGGGCCCCCTGTATTGGGAGCCTGGCATCTTAGCCACTGGACCACCAGAGGAGTCCTTAGAAGAAAATTTTAAAATAAGATACAACTTATATCATGTGAGTAACTTTATTCAAAATTATCTGATTTCTAGAGGACCTATTTTTCTAGAGTATATTTTTAAGTTATACATTAGCAAATATCAACTTTGTAGTTAAAAAGAGGAAGTATTTCAAACTCAAGAATTTGAGTCGTAGCATCTATTTGAAATCATATTGCATAAGGTACACCAAAAGAAATTCTCAAGGCTGTCTGCTTCCCTTTGTTCTAGAATTAGTTTCCATTTGTCACAGCTTTTTGAGCTCTGAACCCACACTTTGCCTCTATTTGCTCTTGGAGGACCATAGGATTAAGATATTTGAAACATGCTCTTAAAGTCCATTCTCTGGATTCTTCTGTGTGACCCAGGAACACTGCTGAGGATTGTCGTCAGGCTCTGTCAATTTGGAATTTATTCATACTCCTTCCTTCCTTCCCTTCCACTAAGCATTAGTGATTCACTACTTCAATGCGTTTGAACCTCACGGAACAGAATGGAAGGGACGATGTGTAAGTCAGTCTAATTTCCAGCACTTGCTTTAAAAAAAAAAAAAATCTATATATGGAACAGTGATTTTAATCTCGGGATGTTTCTAATACAGTTTCCTTTAAAGTGTTTCAGAGAGAAATAAAAGGAGATATGTAAAGGTCAGGGAAGAATCTAAAATTATCCTAGGGTGGCACATCTGAGCCAACTGATGGGAAAATAGAATGTGATAATTAGACAAAGCTGGGGAGTGTGCAGGGGGTGGAGCCCACACTGTGATTCTGAGATGAGGCATTCGGGCTTCCGTCATGGATGTGTCTCGTATGGCACACACATTTCTCAATGAAATCTCAAAATGATTTCAATGGAAATGTTGCTAAGACAAGTTGTCACAATCCTCCAGCCTCAGAGAATCAATGCTGTAAAACGCATTTCCTGTCTGTTGTTCCCTAACACCAGGTTCCTTCTACTTCCTGCTCCAACTCTACAAACCAACAGTCTGGCAACTCTGGGGAAACAATACCAAAGCTCCTCGTGTGCCATTAGCAACTCCAATTGATGACTCACTTTTCATAAATCTGGGCCAAAACTTGGCCATAAGGAAACTGAATTTTATTGTCTTGTGCACCCTTCCTTGGGTTAAACAAAACAAAAAACACAACAGAAAGGGGAAAAAAGCAAGTCCTTGAAATCCGGCAGGTGCTCGAATAGGACCTCATTCACTGATAGCTCAAGTGGGGTCCTGGACATGCTGACTACATGACTGTGGGGAAACGTATTGGTATGTTCTAAGCTGGGACTTTCATTTGCTTTCTTAACATGTACAGAAAAGAAAGGCAGTTTTAATTGTAAAAGAAAGACTGCAAAGAATTCTGAGACAGCAAAACTTCCATCTGTCATCTGAAAGGTTGATGTTTTTCACAGACACACAAGGATACATCAATAGATGCTAAAAGCCAAATTAGGAAATTCTTCTAAAGGTAAGATGTGAAATTAATAACTCCCTTAAAATCTAATGTGTTACTGTTACTAATAGGATGTGTGTGGGTTTTGTGTGTGTGTATACTTTGTTAAGAAGGAGTATAAAATTTGTTTTCAATGCAAACTGTTTTAACAAATAGTCTTCATCTGGGCTTCCCAGGTGGCGCTAGTGGTAAAGAACCCACCTGACAATGCAGGAGACGTGAGAGACACGGGTTCAATCCCTGGGTCAGGAAGACCCCCTAGAGGAGGGCATGGTAACCCACTCCAGTATTCTTGTCTGGAGAATCCCATGGACAGAGGGGCCTGGTGGGCTACAGTCCACGGGGTTGCACAGAGTTGGACACGACTGAGCAACTTAGCAGCAGCAGCAGGCTTCATTTGCTGTTGTTGTTTAGTTGCTAAGTCATGTTCGGCCATTTCCTCCTCTGGGGATCTTCCTGACCCAGGGATTGAACCAGGATCTCCTGCAATGGCAGGTGGGTTCCTTACTGATGAGCCACCTGAGAAGCCCAATAGTCTTGATAGCATATGTTCAGTATCTGGGGGATTGCACTAGGGCACATATGACAATCGTTTTGATAATGGCCAAATGAGATAGGCCAGATGTTAGGAGCTCTGTTTTTTCCTGGTGGGGAGAACTCAGGTTCAGAGAGGTGAACTGATTTGCAGTTGGTTATATATAATAGAAAGAGCAGAGCTTAACCATGAATCCTGCCCCCAGGTTGGATGACTCCAGAGCTAACTGTGTCTGGTGGTCTCTATTTAAAGCCTCAGTATAACTACACTCCCTTGGACTGCAAGGAGATCAAACCAGTCAATCCTAAAGGAAATCAGTCCTGAATATTCATTGGAAGGTCTGCTGCTGAAGCTGAAACTCCAATACTTTGGCCACCGGATGCAAAGAGCTGTCTCACTGGAAAAGACCCTGATGAAAGATTGAAGGCAGGAGGAGAAGGGGGTGACAGAGGATGAGATGGTTCGATGGCATCACCGACTTGATGGACATGAGTTTGAGCAAGCTACGGGAGCTGGTGATGGACAGAGAAGCCTGGCGTGCTGCAGTCCATGGGGCCGCAAAGAGTCAGACACAACTGTGCAACTGAACTGAACTGATAACTACAGAATTATAAGACAATGCATTTGTTTAGAGCACACATGGAAGAAATCAGGGAAGACTATCTCACCCAGATTTTGCTCCTCCATTCTGTATGGAGGCAGGTGGATACTTCATGGTTTCAGCCTAATCAGAAACCTGACCTGGCTTTTTCATTTTCTATCATATATATTTTGTGGATAGAATACCAAAACCAGACTAGAAGTTCCTTTGAAATTAAGATCGTAATTCGTGCTTTAATAACCAGTGGTTCACAGTACAAGCACCTGATAGGGTCAAGAAGAGGCAAAATGATTCAACACCCTCAATGGCATCTTGGAATTTTCTAGTACTTTGTGACAACTAACTTGCTTTCCATTCTGAGGCAATTTCCTGTTTAAAAAAAGTAGTGTCACTTGAGTTAAATTTTCCAGTTCACAGAATTTCCTTTCTTCTAAGTATTTCATTAAATGGCTCTGTCATCAATCGCTACACATCATGGAATGTTTTAAACTATAGTTCATTTGTATTCAAGAAAAAGACGTGTAAACCACCTACAGCTACTGCAGTGGTTAGAACAACTCTTCCTGAGTGCTTGACAAGTGACTGCAGATGTTATTGTGCAAGCCATCAGCATCTTAACAAATTTCTGTATTGGTTTAATTGTCAGAGCCCTGGGTCTCGGCAAAGGAAGACTTTGGTTTGAGTTTCTCATAAGCTACTATTATGCTGCGACTTTGAGTTAATCATCGTATCGCCTCAGTTTTTCTTATCTTCAAAATGGAGATAACCACTTGGACCTGCCAAAGAGTGATGTTGACATGAGCGTATGTCAAAAAGTTTTCCATAATGAAGAATTCAGATGTTATTTGTTATTTTGAAGTCCTGCAGGGACGATGATGCCATCTACTTTGCTGCTTTGAAATGCAAAGAATATAGCTGGACAGACAGCAGTAGCATGTGAGCAGATGACATCCGTGTTAACAGACACTCTGAATATGCATGTAGGAGTAGATATTCCAGCAAAGGGTGATGTGATATGTTTTTCTCTCTTTGTAAAGCATCACTACCTCTGTGCCCAAGAATAGTGGATTTTTAAGTGTATTGTTCACTAATTCAGGAGAAAAAAGTCACCAGGCTTGAGATGCACTGAGTTTTGCCTAGTTCACGAGGTGTCAGCTCGTTCTCAGGCTAACGGAGTTTAGAAGAATGAAGAACGCATGTGCAAGAGCAGAAAAGATGGTTTATAGAGCCTGACTGGGTTAGAGAAACTTCTTTTTTAATGGAAGTATATTGACAAAATACTAGCTCCATGTGTATGACGTAACAATTCAATATCTGTATATATTGCAAAATCATCACTACATTAAGTCTAGTTAACATCTATCAAATGCACAGGTAAAAAGTTGTTTTTCTTGAGCTGAGAAATTTTGAGAGGTATTCTCTCAGCAACTTTTAAGTATACAATTCAGTAGTATTAACTACTGTCACAGTGCTGTCTGTACGTGATAGCCCAGTGGCTATTTATTTATTTTACAAATTGGTGGTTGCCAGAGGCAGGAGGTAGGGTGTGGGCAAATGGATAAAAGGAATCAAAAGGTACTCAATTCCGATTTATGAGCTTTTTTTTTTAATTTGTTCACGTGAGATTATATGGTATTTGTCTTTCTCTTACTTACTTCATCTAGCATATGCCCTCAAAGTCTGTCCATGTTGTCACAAATGGCAAGATTTCATTCTTTTTTTTATGACCAAGTCATATCCCACTGTGTATGTGTACTGCATTATCTTTATCCATTCATCTGTCGATGGACATTTAGGTTGCTTCAGTGTCTTAGCTACTATAAATAACGCTGTAGTGAATGTGTGGCTACACATATCTTTTGAGTTAGTGTTTTTGTCTTCTTTAGACAAGTACCCAGAACCGGAATTGCTAGATCATAGGGTAGTTATATTTTTAATTTTTTAAGGAACCCCAAGACTGCTTTCCATAGCGGCTATACCAATTATAGTCCCACCAGCAATGCATAAGGGGTTCTGAACAGCCTCACCAACATTTTTTATTTCTTGTTTTTTTATTCTATGTGTGATTTTATTTATTTTTTATTGGCGTATAATTGCTTTACAGTTTCATATATTTCTAGTCTTTTGCAACAGCCTTTCTGACAGGTGTGAGGTGATAAATATCTCACAGTGGTTTTGACTTGCATTTCTTAGGTCAGGATATCTGATTCACTGTGGGTTTGTATATCCCAACTGAGGCTTTGCCAGTGCAGAAATGGAGGGGAAAAACAAGATATTTTGTGAAAGGGAAACATTCCATCTTAGCCTAAGTTTGGTACTGGCTTTTGCTTACTGACATCCCACTCCAGTTACGTCAGAGACTCTCCATGTTGGTTAAGCTAGCATCTCCCCGGGAACTTTTGTGCATCCTGGGCTCCATGCTGAAGATTCACATGGAATAGTAATTGGTGGAGCAGGATAATATATACTATGTATATTATATAGTGTAATAATAGACTACTATGCAGCCAGGGTCCAGAACCATGGATGGGGGCCAGTCTCCTGTTCAAGAGGCATCAGGACAAGGACTTGTTCCCTTGGGACCGGTGGTCGTTTGGGCGGATGCAGCAGTTTGAGTCACCTCAGTGCATCTCTCCATGAAGACATATGCCTTTCTTCTCTCAGAAGTTTTGCGTGAGCATTTGAATTCCTTCTGACTCTAATAAACCCATAACTAGGAAATGAGTGTGAGCTTTTAGAATAAATATCCCCACGCTTATTCTGATAAACAGTACCTTATTCTTTCCTTCTATGATTGCCGTGCGCTGAGTGAGGCTCTCAATTCTGTTTCCTACAGTGCTGTCAGGATCCAGGATAAAGGCCTCTTCATTAGTGGAGCAAGAGTTATACCTGTTTTTTAAAAAAAAAGGAAGTCATCATTATATTGCTTTGCAACCTGGTCCAGCCCATGGTGGCTGGTGATGTGAAAACCATTAAGCCCTCAGATAATAAAATCACACATTTTCTTACTTTCCTTAGATTCCACCCCCCATCCCCACCAGCATCCATCCTCAAAACTTAAAATAGCAGATAGATTTTGCCTTATCTCTAAAAAAAAAAAAAAAGACCACCAATGTGTCTTCATACATACTTCCTGTTCTAAGTGTTAAATACTAAATAAAAATGCGTAAGTTCAACAATCTAATATCTAGATTTTAATTAGTTCCTAGTGGAGAAAACTTGCAAACACAGGAGAAAAAAGTTATGTTAATGAATGGAAACCTTAAGGAAATAACAGTATTTCACATCTATAAAAGGCTGGCATTTAATGAGAATATTCTGTTACACAGCTAATTTTTTCCAGGGCTAATTAAGTGTATATGGAAACACACATCATGGAGCAGTTATTAATTTCAGTCTATGTCTTTTCAAGTTTGGGAGTATCATGGCAAGTTCTTGAACCTCTCAGGCCTCAAGTGTTTAATTATAAAATACGTGTGTTAAAGATTTTTAAGATCTTTTTGGCTTCTGAAAGTGCATGAAATCTCTCTCAATACTTAAACTAGCTGGTGGAGTATATGCTCAATCTCTCAGTCGTGTCCCACTCTTTGCGACCCTGTGGACTGTAGCCCACCAGGCTCCTTGTCCATGGGATTGTCCAGGCAATAATATTGGAGTGAGTTGCCATTTCCTTCTCCAGGGGATCTTCCTGACCCAGGGATCCAACCCACATCTCGAGTCTTCTGCATTGGCAGGCGGATTCTTTCCCACTGTGCCACCTGGGAAGCCCAGCTAGTAGAGTACCAGGTAGTTTGATGAGATTCCAACCTTCACCTGAAAGTAAGCATGTTCTTTCAAACACCTTATTATCAGTAGGCTTCTATCAGTTTACTATCCAAATCATCAGTGTAAATATCTACTAATTATTCATTATGTTTCTTTGTCTCTATTTCATGATCTCTGTGATGTCTCTTCTACTAATTTAAGGTTTTGTTTGTTTTTCTTTCTCTAGTTGCTTTAAGAGTAAGGTTAGGTTGTTTGCGATTTTTCTTGTTTTCCTGAGCTAAGATTGTATTGCTATAAACTCTCCTCTTAGAGCTGCTTTTGCTCCATCCCACTGCTTATGGACCATGGTGTTTTTGTTGTCACTTGGATCATTTAGTATGTTTCATGTATTGTAAGTTCTCCATGAATAAAAAAATCCAAACAACCAAAAAAGACCCTTATGTCCACTCTGACCCAGGCAGTGCAGCAGCGTTTCAACCTGCCTGTCCCCAAGCCAACACCCACAGAGTCGCTGCCAGACCAGACCCCTGAGCACTTTGGGTTTTAGTGGGATCTTCGTTGCTTCAAAAGCTTCAACAGCTGTACTGCAGAAAGCCCAGGTTTCTATAATTGACAACCAAGGCCACCCCAAGTCCACTCCCTACCTGCCTTTCTGACCTTACCCCTGCAGACCCCCTCCTCCCGGGCAAACCACAGTTTGGTTCAGCTCCTTCAAAGAACACCTGAGTCCTCTACTTGCCCTAACTTCCCCTAGCTCTACGACCGTTTTCTCCTACTGAAAAATAAGAATACAATTATATCTGCCCCATTAATCTCATGGGATCATACAAACGTTAAATGACTTAAATTACTTGGGGAGGTTTTGTCAATGAAAGCCACCTAGAAAACCTGGGAACTAATCTTCCTGTCTCGGGGTGTACACGCCTGACTCCTTCATCTTCACTCACCAGTTACCAGGACCTCGACGCCCCCTCACCACCCACAACCCGATCTCCTCCAAGCGGCTGTTTCTGACCTCCATGGGCACTCGCGACCAGAACCCCTGGGTGAGCCTGAGGATGGACCACCTTACTTTGTGCTGTGACTTCTATCTGCACGTCCTGCCCAGAGCCCAGCATGGCGCTGCCCCGTCTGATGAGTGTAGGTGCTAAGTGGACACTGCAGGTGACCTGCTTTCTACCACTTATGACAAAATGAACACCATCTCCTTTATAGTAGCCTTTTGAGATTTAAATATGGATTTTATTGGGGACATGATGCAAATATACAAAGAGGTATTTTCTGTGCCTCAAAATAAATAAATAATCTGTCGGATCCTGAGGTGTGTTTCTCTGCCAGCCTGGGGAGCTTAGGAGCCGAGTGTGGGTAGGAACTGGCATGCGTGCCTGCAGCCCCCGTGCCACCTCGGCTGCTTCCTGGTGGCCTTATGAATTGAAGCTGTTCATTTCTTCATCCCTCTCCTGAATGCAGTCTTTCCTCCTATCTCCCAGCCTAATGAGTGAGGCAAGGAAGTGGTTATTGTTATGATTACTTGCACTGTGAACTTTCCAGGGAAACATGTCATATTCCTTCCTTCTGGCTTCGAATCTGTGGTGAGCACACTCTGTTCATGGATTGGGCAGATTCAGGAGATTCTCAAACCAGGAGGGAGTGTAAAGCCCCATTTCCAGAAAGAATGAATGGTTGGTTTTAAGTCATTGCTGCCCTTGGCTACTTATGTGAGAAGAAAGAGGATGAAACCAGTGAGAGAAAGGGTGAGAGAGAAGGAATTGTGATGAAAAAGTTCTGTAATTATTTCTCTCTGGTGCTGGAGCTGAGAAAGAACTCTAGTATGTGAAACTGGTGCGTTTTCCAGGGTGGTCTCCCCTCCTGGGGGGCATGCTGCCCCTTAATGTTCTCTCCCCCGCCCATCCCCCAAAGCACCCATCACTTTCCAAGTGTGCATTCAGTGCTTCGGGCAGCTGCAAGGGACACGGACCACCTCGGTGTGATTGCCCTGTCTCCATAGTTACACCAGGGCCACGCATGTAACTGGCACCCCACAAGCCTCTGTAAACATTTGGCATGAGGCACTGATGTGTGGCTTGTAGTAAGAGTTCTTGTTGGTTTTAAGTGTTTATTATCTCCAATCATATAGATGAGTAGAGCCATAGTGTCAATATAATAACCCCCCATACACCCATCACCCACACTTAATGATTATCCAAGTTTGCCACAGTTGTCTCATTTGTCCCCTTATTTCATTTTTCCTTTTGAGAGATATTGTAGAGTGAATCCCAGACAGCATGTCATGTGAGCCCCACACTTTTTAGTGCCTGTCTAAAAAGTATGCACCTTTCCCAATATAACAACAACACGGTGATCCTGTCTAATAGAATTAGTAATTCCATGGTGGTGTTTGTACCAGGCCCAAGTATCAGATTTCTCCAAATGTTTTTCAAATGACTGTTTTTTATAGTTAGAGTATAAGATTTAAAATAAAAAAGAATTCATAAGGACTGACTATTCCTTAAGGAACTTCTGCGATTTTAAAAAATGTTTTGTTTTGGAGTATAGCTGATTAACAATGTTGTGACCATTTCAGGTGGATAGGGAAGGGACTCAGTCACACCCATTCTCCCCTAAACTCCACTCCCATCCAGGCTCCCACATAACATTGAGCAGAATTCCATGTGCTATACACTAGGTCCTTGCTGCTTATCCATTTTAAATATAGCTGTGTGTACATGCCCATCCCAAACTCCCTAATTATCCCTTCCCTCATCCTTCCCCCCAGCAATCATAAGTTTGTTCTCTAAGTCTGTGACTCTGTATCTGTTTTGTAAATACATTCATTTGTATCATTTCTGTGATTTTTGACTAACTGTTCCTTATTATCAGGTAAAATAAGTGAACATTTTAACTTATTGACTAGAGGAGGAAACTGAAAATTTTATACCTTCTCCTTTACTTGACATATGCTAATGATAAAGTTTCAAAGCCATGTATCATTTTGCCCTATTTTTTATAACATGTTTACCTTGAACTGGAGAAGGCAGTGGCACCCCACTCCAGTACTCTTGCCTGGAAAATCCCATGGATGGAGGAGCCTAGTAGGCTGCAGTCCCTGGAGTCGCTAAGAGTTGGACACGACTAAGCGACTTCACTTTGACTTTTCACTTTCATGCATTGGAGAAGGAAATGGCAACCCCCTCCAGTATTCTTGCCTGGAGAATCCCAGGGATGGGGGAGCCTGGTGGGCTGCTGTCTATGGGGTCGCACAGAGTCGGACACGACTGAAGCGACTTAGCAGCAGCAGCTACCTTGAACTACTGTTTGCTCTCAGATCTTTCACAAACACAGGGTACATATATGGGTTTATATAATGTGTGTGTGTGTGTAACATGGATATGGGGGGTTGTCATATGTATGCCTGTATTGGACACGTGTGTATGTACTTGATGCTGTGACATTGAAGAGCTGAAGTTTTCTTGCATCTGAGAGAGAAACCTATGATTTCATTCTTTTCTCCTCAAAGAAGTAAAAAAGATAAAGGAGGCCTTAGAGGTCTTAATTTCATACTCTCAGTTGGTCGTCGGGAAATGTAAAGAAATACATTAGGGTAAAGCAAGAGGAGGCATTTCCCCAAGGGAAGCACAATTGGCCTCAGGGGCTCACTGGGGCTGCCTGGCTCCTCCCCACCCACCCACCCTCCCTCCACCCCACCCACCCTCCACCCCACCCACCCCACTCCTCTAGGACAGCGCCCGTCAGCACAGCCCTGGCATGGAAATGACAGGCTAGACTTGCTGCAAGGTCTCCAGATGAAAAAAGGGCAGATTCTGTGGCTATTTTCCATACTGGGGACTGTGATTTTTTTCCTCTTTGTCACTGGAACCTTAAAAATAGAATGTCTTTCTGAGGCTGACTGTGTAACACAGCACTTGAAACGAGAGGTCGGGGGGAGGGGGGTCTGCCTGAGCCTTAAGAATACATCAAGCTCTTAAGGAAGTAGATTGTGCCATGTTTGAAGATGCAAAGATAATTGCTGTGCTGGGAACCGTCTTGAGGGGGGAGGAAGCCGAACAACAAGAGGAAAGCGGCGTTCGCTCCTGATTTCGCACAGGAAGCCCTCCGCACCTCCTGCCAAAGGGAGATAAGAAAGCTCCCAGGCACATTCTGGACAAGGCCACCGTTATCAGCTCCAGCTCCACGCTGTCCTCCCTGAGCCCCAAGCCCCTTGTCCCTTTCCTAATGAGCTTCAGGACTCCGACCTCTATTTGCATACAGCATGCCAAGTACAATAGCGTGGAGGTATTTATAACCATCCACAGGAAAAAAAAAATTTCCGGGGTAAGAGTGTACTCCATGTCGATTGCCCTGGAGCTGAAACAAATTAGTTTTGGACTAGAGACTGATGTAAATAAATTAAAAGAAAGCAGCCAATTATGGATCCAACACATGGAGCAGGGACCTTCCATGGGGCACGTCTGTCTCTTTGCCTCCCAAGGAGGAGAGGCCTGTAGGGCTCTCTGGTCTGGTCCAAGTGAGCAGGCGGCTTTGCTTGACGCAGAGTAGGGAAACACCACCTACACCTACGCAGATGACCTTACTGACCTACATGCTCTGGGTTTGTTCCTGTGGTGCTGACAGATTCTTCCTGCACACTCAGAAGCATTTGGCTCCTTTGTGACCAAAGACAGAAGCCACCTTTCTCACAGAGAAAGGCAAAGCCAATGCTGGGATCCAACCTGCAACACTGGCAATTTTGACTGCTGGTCCCTACAGGCACACTATGGGCTGTTATAATTACCATAGATCCTATGCAGTATCATAGTCTACTCTAATAAGGATTATATTTTCTACATGCTAAGTAATTTCTACTGTGCTAAGTGATTCATATACACTATTGCACTGATCTCCACAACATCCTGAAAAGTAGGAACTCTTATCCCCCCGTTGAATGGATGAAGAAATTGAGGATTAAGGAGGTTAAGTAAATTACCCACTAAATTACCTACTAAAGAGCTAGTAGGGCTTCCCAGGTGGCGCTAGTGGTAAAGAACCAGCCTGCCAATGCAGGAGACATAAGATTCAGGTTCTATCCCTGGGCTGGGAAGATCCCCTGGAGAAGGGCATGGCAACCCACTCCAGTATTCTTGCCTGGAGAATCCCATGGACGGAGGAGCCTGGTGGGTACAGTCCATAGGGTCGCAAAGAGTCAGACAAGACTGAAACAACTTAGCATGCATGCACAAAGAGCTGGTAAGCGGCAGAGGCGGACTTTGTAATCGGTTCTTACTCCAGAATCAATGCATTTAACCTGTGTGCCACATGTAACATGTCCATGTTCTATCATCATCTAAAAAGAAACTGTTATACTTTAGTGTTTCTTTGTATCCCGGGAGGAAAAGACTTCTCAAATAATCACTACACATACACCATTACTGTGTTGGGGACTGGATGTCTTTTTTTTTTTTTTTTTTTAGCCCTTTTGGTATTAATAACTCAGTCAACTGCTTTTCCCAAGATTTGACAAACAGCTCTCGTGATACACAACCGAAATGTACTGCGTGCCCACCGTGCACGTGGTCTGCAATGGCAGTCTACATTCCGTTAGGCATCCCCTGATTTCTGATCTCAGGTCTGTTCACCTTTACAGATCCATCACAGGAAATTCAGTGCAGTGTGTGCGCCTGCTTATGCTTGCCTGTGCTTTCCCTAAGGAGCTGGCTTTGAACAGTCCTGATTGTCAGACTTTCTGCAGTCCTCCTGCCTTTCTCTCCCCTCCCCCGCCACCCCAAATGCAGAGCTGGCTCTTTCTCTAAAGGATGGTTGTTGCAACTGGTGGAATCAGAGGGGAGAGATGAGCTTTAGCCCAATGAGGGTTAGTGTCTGTGTTTTCGACTCTCTGAAGAACCAGGTGAGGTGATTTAGCCCTTTGAGAAACTGCTCGTTTTAGTGCCTGTAATGGTACCTAAGACTCCTATAGTTACCTAAGCAGTCTCATTTTGTAAATGATTTCTAGCAAACTTAATCACCAGCCCAATACTAGAAGGTCTGCTCTACAGCCTGAATCTTTCTTAAGATAGTTGGTTTTTGTTGTTGTCTTTTTAGGATCCCCTTTCATCCTGTGATAAATGACATTAAGCTGACCTTTCTTTTAAAAATCTCTGTTCTGCTAAGTCGGGCTCTTGATTGGGCTGAAGGGAACCAGTTTCTAGTGGGCTGCTGTTATTGCACCAGGTCTGAGGCAGCCCTTGCACACATTTAAGCTGAACTAACTCTAGCGGTCACCAGTGAAGTGGGTGTTACAATCTCCACTTCACGATTCCTTTTACCAGTAAATAAGACAACTGAGACTCAGGAAAATCCAATGTCTTGCTCAGATTCATAGAGAAAGTGGCAGACAAATCTGGAGTTAGAACCCAGATATTCCTAACTCTTTCCACCACACCAGAACTCAGTCCATCCCACGAGATGAATTCTGCTCCCAAGGGAATCCCCCCCACCCCAAACTTTACCACCATGCTTCAGAGTCATGTTAGGAAACTCTGGGGGTCCTCTGAGGCCAACTGGTACAAAGTCAGACACAGGGAGAAGCGAAATCTTAGCTTTCAGAAGGGAGATATTAGCCCCGAGTCCTTTGGTGAGGGGTGGGGAAGGAGCAGAGGAATAGTTTATAATTACAGTTTTTAGTTGGTTAGTTTTCATCATTAAAATGCTAAAATTATAGGAAATCTTGGCCTTCTGCTGGCTGATGAAGTTCATCATTAGAAAAAAATCTTGCAGCAAAAGAAAGACCCCACTTTCATGGCAATCTTTTTTTTCCCCTTGGTAACTTAAAACTGTTGTCTGCACGAGTCCTAAATACGTTCTGGGATGAAGCTAGTCTTTTATTAGGAACACCAGTACACTTATGGCAGGCAACTGATTTAGAAGGGACCTCTGGGGTGGGCTGGGGGATACACGGCGGTGAGCTGAGCACCCCAACATCCAGTGGCTGCCTTATTTGAGCCTGAGCCATGCTTAGGAAGATGGTATATATTAATGTACAATGAAAGCACCTTTAATTTGGGGGTGAAAAGGCTCTAAAAGTTCTGCAGAGCCCCAAGATGCAGGTTAATCTCCCTCCCTTTTAATCTCTTCCGGATGATGGAAGCTGAGGGCTTCTTGTGCAAAGTCTGTGTCTTTGTTTGGGGTCTGACTGCCCATGCTCACTGTGATTAGAATCTGTTTGTGAAGAACAGTGAACCATTTCAAGTGAGGAAACAAAGGAGGAGGGCAGTAGTAAAGAGCAATCGAGGCTGTAAAATGTCTTTTTAAAAAGTGGAAAGGGGAAGAAAAAAAAAAAAAAGGACCACCTGGATCCCTGCCAAAGGACAGGACCAGGGGCGGCTCCCCATCGCCTCCCGCCCTCCTGCAGAAGGGCCTCGTGTAAACTTCCCTGCGCTGCTGCGGGTGTCGTGTCAAACGCTGGTGCGCGTGTGTCTGAGCCATCAGATTAACAGAATCTGCAAACACTATCTTTTCCCCTTCTCTCACATTCTCTTAAAACAAATAAAACAATACAGAGGAGAGGATGCTGGCAGAAGGCGGGCGGCGGAGCGCAGGCAGGAGTGTTTAGACAGAACGGTTCCTGCTCCTTCTGCTCCAGGAAAAGGGCCTGGGCCTCCGTGCTGGTCACAGGGTCAGGCTGGGGGGATTCTGGGGCGGGGGCGGGCGTCGGGGAGCCTTTCTGACACGGCCAGAGGACCTCGTGCCGCCTTGGAGCCCACAGTGAAAACTACTTCTTGTCTGAACGGCGCGGGGAGGGGAGTAGAGAAGGCTTTTTGGGGACTGGAGGCTGGGGTCAGCGCCAGGGACAATGGCAGGGGGCGTCCAGGGGGCTGGCCAGCTCTGCTGAGATAAGAGCTTTCCGTGAGCGTCTTGGCCCGTGGCGCTTCCTGCTCTCGAGGCCTCACGGTCCATTCACACTCGGAGCAAGGCCTGTCCTCCCAGCCTCTGTCTTCCTTCCTCCTCTCACCCCAGCTCGCCTCCACCGAGGGGCCCCTGGGATCCGCCCCCCCTCCCCCGACTCTGGGTCTCTCTCTCTCTCTCTTTTAGGGAATAGGGGCCAGGGTGTCCTGACTGACAGCCCTACATTGGGGTGACCATGGAGCTGGGAGGGGGTCACCTCCTCAGCTACACCCCGATAGGAGCCTTAGAGAAGTCATCCGTTTTCTTCATTCACTTTTCTTCCTAGTAAAAGGCTGGTCAGTGGAGGAAGGGTGATTGGAGAAATTTTATTTAAAAAGTCTTTAGGGAAATGTTTGGGGTAGTAAAGAACTCGCGTGCCAATGCAGAAGACATAAGAGACGGAGGTTCGATCCCTGGGTTGGGACGATCCCCTGGAGAAGGAAATGGTACCCCATTCCAGTATTCGTGCCTGGAGAATCCCATGGACAGAGGAGCCTGGCGGGTTATAGTCCATGGGACTGCAAAGAGTCAGACACAACTGAAGCAACTTAGCAGCAGCAACAGCAGGAGTGACTACAATAACCTCCTTTAATTCCAGAAGATTCAAGGAGTCTTAAGGTATTGACTCCAGTTGCTCAAGGAAGCATATGTCAAGCTATGGCTATGTATCGTTTGCATAAGGAGAGCAGATTACTATATCACAGTCAACATGGAAACATCCAGGTGGCCTTCAGGGCTAAATGGTGGGGAATCACATTAAGTAGAAATTCTAGACCAAGTCAGACCTGAGTCTGGATCATGGTTTTGCAACCTTCTGGTCATGGGAGGCAGGATGACAAGGTGGGGAGAATCATGTCATAGGAAATGGATCAGAGGCCTTGACTGGTCTTTCTAATTCCTTGAATACTTTTGAAATCGCTGGGTCACGTCAGCCCAAGGAATTACTCTTAATAAATTCGGGATTGGTGTCATGCCACCAGTGACCACGGAGGAAGTGGTAATGACCAGCACTGTGTCACTCACTGTCTGGAGTGGAAATGTGGTTGAGGAATTTGTTGCCTACAGCCCACAGAGGAGGAGAAAAGAAATCACTTTTCTCAGATCTCAGTTCCCTGAAAAATTGTATTTCTCTTGTTTTGCCTTTATCTCATGGGCCCCTTCTTCTTGCAAATGTCTATTTTATGTTTTTCTTTGACAGCTAGCAAGTAAAGCATGTGGGCCATATCTCTGTCTTACCCCATCTTCATCCAGATTTGCTAAATAATGAATTGCACTTTTCACGAACCACCTCGAATTCTTTGGGCATGGATGTGTTCTTAACTCAGTATCACCCTCATGTCTGCTAACGCAAAAGGACCTTCTCTGAATTATTTCCTTTCTGTTTTTTAATCCCTGTAAGAAAACTACTAAGACGTGGTAACATGGGGCTGCTTCCTTTGTTGGCAATGTTCAGATGGGGTGGAAAATGGTAAAATCTTCAGATTATTCAGGAAGTTAGAGTTGTTGTCTAGGTTGGTCATAGCTTTGCTTCCAAGGAGCAAGTGCCTTGTGTCTTTTAATTTCATGGCTGCAGTCACCATCTGCAGTGATTTTGGATGCAGTGATTTTCACTTGCTCCTTGGAAGAAAAGCTATGACCAACATAGACAGCATATTAAAAAGCAGAGACATTATTTTGCTGACAAAGGTCTGTCTAGTCAAAGCTATGGTTTTTCTAGTGGTCATGTATGGATGTGAGAGTTGGACTATAAAGAAAGCTGAGTGCTGAAGAATTGATGCTTCTGAACTGTGATGTTGGAGAAGACTCTTGAGAGTCCCTTGGACTGCAAGGAGATCAACCCAGTCCATCCTAAAGGAAATTAGTGCAGAATATTCATTGGAAGGACTGATGATGAAGCTGAAACTCCAATACTTTGGCCATCTGATGCAAAGAACTGACTCATTAGAAAAGCCCCTGATGCTGGGAAAGATTGAAGTTAGGAAGAGAAGGGGAATGAGATGGTTGGATGGACATGGATTTGAGCAAGCTACAAGAGTTGGTGGTGGACAGGGAAGCTTGGCTTGATACAGTCCATGGGGTTGCAAAGAGTTAGACACGACTGAGTGACTGAACTGACTAGAGGAGTTGTAATATCCTAGACCTGGCTGCACTGGTGAATTCTGCCTCAGCTCTTCAAACCCTCATTGCCCCACATCCTGTCCAGCCTACCATGGCACGTGGGCTCTGGACATTTACTGGCTTGTGTTCAGTTGTCTTCTGATACTTTTCCACGCGTTTGACTTTTCAATAACCATATCCTTAATAACAGAAGGAACTAAATCTTGTACTTCTTTCGGAGGACATGATTCTACTTCTTAAATGGACTGCTGCTGCTGCTAAGTCACTTCAGTCGTGTCGACTCTGTGTGACCCCATAGACGGCAGCCCACCAGGCTCCCCCATCCCTGGGATTCTCCAGGGAGGAACACTGGAGTGGGGTGCCATTTCCTTCTCCAATGCATGAAAGTGAAAAGTGAAAGTGAAGCCGCTCAGTCACGTCCGACTCCTAGTGCCCCCATGGACTGCAGCCCACCAGGCTCCTCCGTCCATGGGACTTTCCAGGCAAGAGTACTGGAGTGGGGTGCCATTGCCTTAAATGGAGTATGTGTGAACAAATTAGTTTTTTTATTGAATCAAATGGTGCTAGTAGTTATTAGCTGCTGGTTAAGTTATTTTCTATTAGCCTAGAAGGTGCTTCTGCACATGTCAGCACCATTGCTTGGGTAGAAATTCTCCAATACTATTTACTTGTCAGATGTGGATCCCAACATGATGAGTCCATCCTGGGTCATTAATGCTCCTCCTTGGGAGTGGACAGCCCTGATGGCGGTAACACGGCACTGGGTTGAGGGGGACGTGTGAGGTCACTGGAGGGTCAGCAGTGCCCCTTTCTCAATATGTGTGAGGTGAGTGATGGATGGCTGAGTTGGCACCCATGTGAGATTGAGTCCATGTCTAGTCCGCTGTTCTTGGTGGGCCAAGAAGACTGGCTCTTCTTGTTGGGCCATCACTCAGTGAGAGACACTGTGCTCTTCTGCTGGTCCCCAGGTAGCTGGGCTAAGCCCTGAGGTTATGATGATGAGTAAGACCTAGTCCCTGCTCTTAAGTAGCCCTCAGTCTGGTCAGATAATCACCGCTAACATGAACGACCTGTCTGCTGTGTACCAGGCATTGCACCGAGCATCTTACAAATTAATTTCTTTGGAGTAAATCACCATGGTTAGAAGACCTGTCCAAAGGTGCAAGCATGTTTTGGGGGGGGACATGAACCCAACGTCAGGGACTGTTTTGTCAGATTGTCAGCATTCACTGGACATTTGTGTGTATCTGATGTTAGGGAAGTAGCTTTGCAGTGGGCGGCCCCAGAGCAACCAAAAACAACTATAAGCAAACAGATTTGAGCTAAGTATTTGGGCTAAGTACTACTGGACTGTGCATGCATGCTAAATTGCTTCAGTCATGTCCAACTCTTTGCGACCCTATGGACCATAGCCTGCCTGGCTCCTCTGTCCATGGGATTCTCCAGGCAAGAATACTGGAGTGGGTTGTCCAGGGGATCTTCCCGACCCAGGGATCAAACCTGTATCTCTTACATCTCCTTCATCGGCAGGCAGGTTCTTTACCACTAGCGCCACCTGGGAAGCCCCACTACTGGGCTAAGTACTTTTATGCATTTTATCTCATTTAATCCCCCTAAACAACCTTAGGATGTCAGGAAACTTGGACCCAGAGAGGTGGTTCACTTCGCCCAGAATCACACAGCCAGCAGGTAATAGGAGCCAGGATGTAGACTCCAGAGCCCATGACCTTCAACTCTGGGCTACACTGCCTTTCTGCCTTCTCATGCCTTTTAAGGTTGTTCCTGATGTCATAACACAGGCTTTTCAAAACATACTTGCTTTCTGGATCATGAGTTTTTGAGCAAAAAATATTTAATGTCTACATGGTTGTGCATAATGACAGATGAAGTGCATGGATGGTGATGTGCTAGAAGGCCACTCGTCTGCAGTCTCTGGCATATCAGCCAGGACTGGCTTCCCAACGAGATCCGTGGAACACTCTGGGCCTCATCTCTGAAATGGTAGTAACTACAGTCCTTGTCTCATAGAAGTTCTGTAAGAGTTAAATGAGAGCCAGTACATATAAAGCACTTATCCTTTGCTTTTCAGTTGCTAAGTCGTGTCTGACTCTTTGCGACCCTATGGACTGCAGCACGCCAGGCCTCCCTGTCCTTCACTATCTCCTGGAGCTTGCTCAGATTCATGTCCATTGACTTGGTGACGCCATCCAACCATCTCATCCTCTGCTGCTCCCTTCTCCTCCTGTCCTCAATCTTTCCCAGCATCAGGGTCTTTTCCAATGAGTCAGCTCTTCGCATCAGGTGGCCAAAGTTAGGTGCTTAATAAGTTTCAATAATAAGGAAAAAAAAAAAAAACAAACCCAGGCCATACAGTCTACTGGCCATAATCTTTCATTTGGCTGTAAGTAGAGTCTAAATACCATTTCTCTTTTCCTCACCTCACTTATCCAGTAACTTTTTCACACTCACAAAAAGAGGATTTCTCAATGAGGTAACAATCTCTGATTATCTCACATGTTTTCAGTGAAGAGGACAAGGCATGTAGAACATGAAAGGCCTAAGAAAAAGGGATAATAAGCAGCCACACAACTTTTTAAAAGGCCTGAGTGCAAACCTAAGACTTTGATCTTCAGACATGGAAGGCGAGCTTTGGAGCCATAATGCGCATAACGTGGGCTAAGGACGGGAGTAAGACACCCTCCCACCCCCACACTGAGTCTGTACAAGCCCATCATTCTGTAAGTGCCATGGGGGTGGGGGGTAACCAGAGAGCAGGACGCCTGGGTGGTGGCCAGGGAAGGCGAGCTGGAGCAGAATGACTGGCTGGCAAAGTTTTTAGCCTCCATTCAAGAAGTCCTACGTTGGGTCCAAACCTCCCTTCCCAGATTTGGTTTTCATTTTACCTCGTCCTGGTAAGCCAGCCAATGACTCTCTAAGCATCTCCTCTTCAACCCCTCCCTGTCATTCCCCTGAGTCCCTCTATCAGATCTGTCCTCTCCCTTCCCATCTGATCCCCCCAGGACTTCCCATCACCTTAGGACCCAGATCTCCTCCCCTGCCTCACCATGGTGCTCCCTCTTAACTGCCGTCCATTGAAACCATGTGGGTTTGTTTAGTCAACCAGAGTGGAAGCACCTCCCTGGAGAAGGAAATGGCACCTCACTCCAGGATTTTTGCCTGGGAAATCCCATGGACAGAGGAGCATGGCGGGCTACAGTCCATGGGGTCACACAGAGTCAGACACGACTGGGCATGATAAACACCTTTCAGCAGGATGCAATACAATGTTGTAGTGAAAATAAGAATAACAGGAATTGCAAATACTTTCTAATTTTCCTTGTTATGGCTTCTTAGATACACTCATCATTTAAAAGTGGACAGTTCATTTCCAAATACATGGGGTTTTTGAAGTATCTTTGATATTAATTTCTCATTTAAATGCTTTCTTTTCTGCAATCACCTGCAGTGTTTTTTTCAGTCTTTTAATTTTATCGAGGCTTTCAATGGCTAAGTCAAAGAATCTCTCTTGGTAAATGTCACATTGCACTTGAAAATACGTGGGTTACTTTCAAACATCTTTTGGTAGTGATTTCTAACAATTCCACAGGGATAAGAGAACAGACTCTGTATGATTTCAATACCTTCAGACCATGACATTTCTGCACCTTGATTTATGTCCCTGAATATGCACCAGTGTCTCCTGTTTTATACCTATGGGAACTTGAATAGAACTTGTATCCTGCTGTTGTGTTAAAATTGTATAAATCTTAACTATGTTGAATTGGTTCATAGTGCTTCTCAGGTCTACTGTATCCTTTGCTTTTCTGTCTATTAATTTTTGAGAGTCTGATATTGAAACTACAATTGAAACTACAATCTTATCTACCTAAAAAATAATCATAATGTATTTAACTTTGTTCTGTATTTTCCAAGTCTCCTGTAAATGTGCTACCATACTTTCATAATCTAAAAAAGAATAAACAGGAATAATAAGCAGACAGAAATTTGAGACTTGGGTCTAGTCCTGGGCTTGCCATCATCTAGCTATGAGGGGAAGAATAATTATCTGTGAGCTTCAGTTTCTCATCTATAAAACAAGCTCTCTTTAATCTCTAAAATATCTTAAGTTCTTAAAATTTTTTTTGAAGGATAGTTGATTTACAGTGTGTTAGTTTCTGCTGTACAGCAAAGTGAATCGGCTATACATAACCACATATCCACTCTTTTTTAGATTCTTTTCCCACATAGTTCATTAGAGTATTGAGTAGAGTTCCCTGTGCTATACAGCAGGTCATTATCTATTTTATATACACTAATGTTTATACGTAAGTCTCAATCTCCCAATTTATCCCTCCTCTGTCCTTTCCCCACTGGTAACCATAGGTTTGTTTTCTACATCCGTGACTCTATTTCTGTTTTGTAAATAAGTTCATTTATACCATTTTTTAAGAGTCCACAATATCATATGATATTTAGAATGTCTTAAATTCTACGTGAATGAATCACTCACAGTGACTAGACCCAGGCGTGTCGAGGCTGATGCCCGCACCTCCATGTCCCCTTCCATCAGCTGTAAACCCTTATGCATTCTCCTTCATCTCCTTTTATCAATCTTCCATGAGCTTCGTGAGGCGGGCTGAGGGTTGAGTGTTTGCTGAATCCTGACCCAGAAAATGAATCCTGAACCACGAATGGGAGGGAATGGGACTTCCCTGTAGGACAGGAAACAGGCCTGCATGGTGGGAAAGCCACAGAGACGGCAGCACTATTGATGGAGCATCAGTCCACTGTTTGATTCGCTGTCCTCCTGAGGTTGGTCCTATACAGGCTCGCTTGTCCCCGTGGGGTCTCTACCCCCTCAAAGGGTCTATCTACTCCCTCTGCAGGTTTGGGGCCTGAACCAGCTTCATTCACATCATCCTTGGTTCCCAAAGAGATTGTGAGATTGGAGTCAGATTCCCCCAACAGCTGCTAAGTTCTTTCTTCTTTCCTCCCCAACCCCAGTTCAACTTTAACCCAACCAGTGGAATCTGAGATCGCTGGTGACAAGAGTAAACCCAAAAAGTGAGGCCAATGCTCTCCCAAACCTGTCCCCTCGAGGACTTCTGCTCCTTCCTCTAGGAACCCACAGTGATCCACCGTGGCTCACTAACAGTAACCTTCTGAAATGCCAACCTACGTAGCCTCTTCTATCCCAGATCTGAAAACACCTGAGAGAGAAAATTCTGAGCTTCAGTTTCCTTATGGGGAAATTGTGGCCATCATGTAGAATTGTTGCACAGATTAGGGGTAATGTATGGAATGGAACGCACACAACTTTGGCCCTAGAAAGGATCATTGGTTCAATCTCTTACAGCTATCATCATGAAGTAGTCAACTGCATTCAAGGTGACAAAACATCCCATGAGTATTCTAGAGACGGTATGAAGAAGTGACTATTGAAGCTCATTAGGAAGTACCACCTGGACCCCAGTCTAAATTGATCACACGCTTCCTTCTAGTCCAGGCCACCAGGTTCTGCTTTTTCACTTAAAAGGGCAGTGAAGTTTATCAGGTTGGCCAAAAGGTTCATCGGGCTTTTTCCATAATATCTTATGGAAAGATGTATTGGCCAATACATGAGAACCGCAGACCAAGGCCCATGTTTCAAGATACAGTCTCTCCAGCCCATGGATACATAACTAAGATGTGCCTTTCCAAGGAAAGGTGTATGTTTTACAAGGGATTTGTTTACATGTTATCTCAGGATCTTGTGTCAGGATAGGAGTTTCTAGATTTGGTCATGAAAATGCCCATTCAATTAAAAAAAAAAACAACTGTGAACATGGGCTAAAGACAATTGGGGCGGTTCTGCCAACGTTCTGGAGGAATCTCCCCAAATTGCGGGTTGCCACCTTTTGGTCTTCCTACTCCAGGGAAGCTAACATTGAACTTTGCTCAAAAGCTCCCTCTCAAAATCACCCAGCAAGACTTCCTATGACTCAGCCTTTTGGTTCAATTTAAACACACAATGGAACGTTTGATAGGAATTACAGGAGACAGTTAATTCATTAGCAACAATTATTCATTGGACTCCCCGTATTCCTAGGAAGAGTGGGGAATGAGGAAAATCTCACAAAGAGTAGGAAAGCGGCAAAAAGGCATTGGCGAATGAGCTCGCTCTGTTGAGATCTCTGCATGAAATATTAATAAGGGCTGTTGGAAGACTCACACGGGCGGCGAGGACTTCCTTATCCCATCATTATATAACAGAAGCAAGACGTTTCCCAAGTGAGCAGCCACTTCTGGTTTGTGATGAAAGCTTCTTGGGGGCGGCCAGATTTACGCTGCTGTTGTTAAAGCTCAAAGTCCTATTCAGGTGGGCTTGGGTGAAGTGGTCATCTTTTAAGTCTTTGTATTCATTTGAGGTTTTGCGTGTGCCAAGTTAAAATTCTCTGGAGCCTGTCTGATTTGAGTCTGCCTAGGTATACCCACAAGAGACGTGGGTACAAATTGTATACTTAGAAGCAGTGTGATAAATATTAAAGCGTGAAGTATGTGATCAAATTTCCAAAACACGAGGTCATCTTAAATTACAGCTTCTCTCTGACATTGACCTACATCTAGCCGCAGGAGAGGTTGGCTTTTGCAGTGCTTAAACCGGTAAAACTTGTATTTTCTAGCTAGAAAAATCAGATACGGGACATAAAATTGTTTCAGCATAAAAAGAATAGACAGCCATGCTGGTAGTCAATTAAATTTGGGTCCTTGAATATATTTCTCATTAACTACCATTAATGATTGTTTTGTTTTTGCCCTGTTAATTTTACATACCCCACTGGTGCACAAAACTGCTTCTCCCAAATGATCTAGACCTAAGACATCCTTAATGATTCAGGCCTTCCTTTCTCTGCCAATTTGGTGATGTAAACAATAGAGAAATGCAATTAGGCAACTTCTCAGAGTTCCTAGAGGCCTCTGCCTCCGTATTTTGTAGGCCAACCCCGTCTCCCCTCCCCCACAAAACACTCCCCCCTACTGTCCCTGCAAGAGTGTTTCAGAAATGGAATGTCAAACCATGTAGCAGGGAATATAATTCCCTTTCTTTTTTAAAAAATTGAAGTAGAGTTGACTTACAATGTCGTGTGTGTCAATTGTTCAGTTGTGTCCAACACTTTGCGACCCCCATGGACTGTAGCCCACCAGGCTCCTCTGTCCATAGGATTTTCTAGGCAAGAATATTGGAGTGGGTTGCCATGCCCTTCTTCAGGGGAGCTTCCAGACCCAGGGATCAAACCCGGGGCTCCCTCATTTCAGGCAGATTCTTTGCCATCTGAACAATGCTGTGTTACAGGGAACATTTTTGGGCTGGGCAAAATGTTTGTTTGGACCTGGATGGGTAGGGTGGGGAGGGAGGTGGGAGGGGGATTCAGGACGGTGGGGACACATATATACCTATGGTTGATTCATACTCACGTGTGGTGGGAACCAGCACAGTGTTGTAAAGTAATTATCCTCCAATTTTAAAATCAATTTTTTAAAAGTTTAGATTTTTCCATAATATCTTATGGAAGACCCAAGCAAACTTTTTGGCCAACCCAATATTTTCTATCAAACACCTAAACACAGAATTATTTGAGACTCCAAATCTGATTTGCTTTAAACCTTTGGAAGTAGTTCCTTGAGATTCCATGGATGTCTATTAGGTTTTCTTAGCAAATCCACCATTTTAACTAAGAAAGCAATAAAGAGTACTCCACCCACGTCACCTTCCACGAGGTGAGAATCCAGTTACACTGCATGTGTTCTGAAAGACTGCGCTGGCAGAAGACCACACGGAGCAAGCACGGTTTTAGGACTAACCGGGCAAAGAACGCCGGTCTGAATGGGCTGGACGGGGCTGACAGAGCAAAACAGCAGCAGTGGAGGAGCTGCTACATTTTCTTCCTTAATGAGTGATTATCGACATTATAATTAGAGTCAGTTCTGCACCACAGCATACACCATTACATGTAAGACTTCTCTTAACAACCGCTCTGCATTCCTAAGTTTTTTGTTGTTGTTGTTGTTCATTTGGCCCTGACCTTCAGAGTTAATCCTGAGGTCCAGGGGCTTTATAATTTGTAAGAAGTGGAAGGGAAATAGTGTGCAACCACTAGGGAATTATTTCAAGCTCTTCAGAAAGAAGAAAACGTCATTTTAAGTGGTTGTCTCATTTCACTCGTTAACTCACTGGGTATTATAGGAAAGGGGAAGCAGGGCAGTTACCATTCACAGAAGGGGAAACTGGAGCCCAGATTAAATAACTGGCCAAGGTCACACAGAAGTCAGGGACAGGGCCAAGAATAGAACCCACTTCCTTCATTCCCAGGTCTCCATGCCCAAGACTGTGGAAAAGAGATGCTGCAGGTACGTATATAGAGAGGATACATAATCACCCAGTGGGTTTGACTTTACATCATTAAATTCTAAACACAAAATGTATGTATCTTTGTTTTGCTCAATCAGTAGATGTAGTAAGGCTATTTAGGCTGAATACGGACCATGTGCACAATGCATTGTAAGATATAGGCAATGTCAACACAGTGTATCAGATTTCTCTCGACAGATTTTTATGGGTCACAGATAGCTGGTAAAGGAAACGAGACTTTCACAAGAACCCAATATACCTAACATTTTCCATCAAAGCATGATGACACAGATGTGTTGCAACTCTGTTGTAATCTATTAGTGTTGTTGATGATAATTTGTGATGCTGAAAAGGGGAAAATTACAGTAGCCTCTTGTCTAAAGAATGTGTGTTCTAAAACCCAAACCGCCATCCTTAAAGGCTGCTGGCCTTGAACCTCCTTACATTAAAGAACCAGATTCAGTTCAGTTCAGTTACTCCATCGTGTAGGACTCCCTGCGACCCCATGAACCGCAATACACCAGGCCTCCCTGTCCATCACCAACTCCTGGAGTTTACTCAAACTCATGTCCATCGAGTCAGTGATGCCATCCAGCCATCCCATCCTCTGTCGTCCCCTTCTCCTCCTGCCCGCGATCCTTCCTAGCATCAGAGCCTTTTCCAATGAGTCAACTCTTCACATGAGGTGGCCCAGGTATTGGAGTTTCAGCATCAGTCCTTCCAATGAACACCCAAGACTGAAAAGAACCAGATTGCCCTTCCCCAATTTCTCCTGGCTTCCTCAAATTCATCCTCCCCATTCCCCAAAGAGGGGCCCCTTCCAAACAGCCCATATTGTTCCTTTACAGAGCATCCTCCATGGAGCAGGCGGCCTTATCTGAGCAATTTTTCTATGAGACTGGACCAGCAGTGTGACAGAGCTCACCAAGGACCATGAGATTGCAACCAGCTCACCTCGTGGGTAGTTCATAGTTCTACTTAGTTCTTCACAACCCAGGTTGGAGGGTGTGTGTGTGGGGGTGAAGTTCTAAAAATCTGGCAGCAGTCAGCTCTCTTACATTCCAGTGTACCCCACCCCAGCTTCAGCCAACGCGCAAGTCAGAACCACTTCCTCCCATGACTGGAAACAATGAATGGGGCTGGCCCCAGCTGCCCCGTTATACACTTGCGTTCATTCTTACTTTTGCCTAGCTCATCTATCTTGCCTTCTTCTTCTTCCCTGCTTCTGAAAATCATAAATTCTGTTTTCCTTGATTCCACAACCCAGCCCTACTAGATCTCCATTTCTAAAGCATGGCAAAATGACATTTTACTTTCCATAGTCTTAGCGCTCGTTTCTCAGAAATATTAGGTAAAAGTTCTCACAGTTGTGAAACTAGCTTTGCAGTGGGGAGAACAATGTTTTCCAAGTTCCTTGAAAGTTTTGGAGCCTTACATGGAGACATTTACCCTAATGCAAGCAATAATTACAACCTTGCAAGATTCCATGGCACTCTGTACCTTTCTCAAACACACTGCCTTATCTGAGCCTTATATACTCCCTATGAAGTGTATGTAATCACCCCTATTTCATACGAACAGAAGCTGTAAACTACACATGTGAAAAGCACTATAAGCTCACCACCCTTCTGTGTGCTCCCTGGTTAATGCTTAGGCCGACATGGGGCAAGTTAGGACAATTGATTTAGAAGTCTCTGCCAGTTGCTGGAGGTGAAAGAAATCCCACATTCCACCTCATTTGATATTATAGTAGAAAAATCTGCCTGCAATGAAGGAGATGTGGCCCGAGCCATGGGTTCGATCCCTGGGTTGGGAAGATCCCCTGGAGAAGGAAATGGCTAACCACTCTAGTATTCTTGCCTGGAAAATTCCATGGACCAGGGAGCCTGGGGGTTACAGTCCACTGGGTTGCAAAGAGTCAGACATAATTTAGCGACTAAACACACACACAATAATAACAATGTTTTTAAAAATTCAAAAGAGTCTGCTGCTTCTACTACTTTACTATCCAGATATGCAGAGAATTAAAAGGTGGGGAAGATTCTACTGTATTTTCCCTCAGCTCATTATGTATGTGAGCTTAAAAGTAACTACCTTTCCCCTATCCTTAATGTCTTAGGACAAATTCTAGGTGAATCAACAACCACAATGTCATTCAGTTTGAGCATAGCTTAGCAGCTTAGCACATTGTTTTTAAAGGAGGCAATTTTTGTTAAATTTATTTAAGGCTCTTAGTATTCACAAAGATGAACTACTTGAACAGTTCTGATCATTTTTAAAAATATATTTATTGGACTCCAGGAAACTATACAGTAAGTCTGAATCTCTTTACTTTAGACTCATTAACCAGTTGGCCACTTTAAACCAATGAATAGTTTTGAGCTACTTAAACACATTCTAACCTCAAAACTAATGCTTTGGTGTGGTCCATAGATAGATATATCTCTTAACTAGAACCTAAAAATTAAATACCAAGAATTATTCTACATATTCAAGAGTAATATGTATATATTAATCACGTAATCTCTTTTGACAAAGATGCACAGACAACGTTCTGCAAATATGTACTGTGTAACCCAGAATAAGTAAGATTTTTACAATCCATGCACTAGAACATCCATTATTCAAACGTCACTATCTGAAATTCCTGCCTGCCAGTGAATCTAAGTATATAAAAATAGTTCATAGAAAGTCATATTTGAAAAATTTTAGTAGTAAAAGAGGGCTTGTCTGTCAGTGTGAGCTCTGATCTCTCTGCAGGGTGAAATCAAGTTTTTCTATTTGCTCTCTAGTATACAAAGGTCCCATGTATCTTTCTGAAATATCTCTACATTAAATGTACTGATTCAACCATCAAGCATCAAAGTTGGACCTGACACAGGTAAGCTACTCAGTCTACTGACTTAAAAAATGAGAAACTCTTAAGGACACACACATCTTCTGCATTTCAAGCAACAATTTATTTGTAAGTGAATCATCACTGAAAGAGTGAAAACTTTCATTTGTGATCTGTCTTGTGATAGGAACAAAGAAAGAAAAGAAAGCCTTTAGCATTAAGAGAATACGTCAGATGGCCAACAAACATTTACAGAAGATTTAAGGTACTGCTCTCAATCTTTGAGAGAGTTCCAAGAGGAATAAGATATCTTTCTAGGCCTTGGCAAGCATACTTCGTAAAATGGGAGAAGGATCCTCCTTACCACAGAGAAATCAGGAAAAAAGGTAATGTTTATAAAGTTTCACTTCAGCTGACCTAATTCCCCAAACCACATTTTATTAGCATTATTCAAACTTAACTTTATAATATTGTGTTCTGTCACTCATAATTCTTATTTTCTAACATAGCCATTAGCTCTAATCTTGAATAGAAATGAAATTTTAGATTCTCTATTGTCAAATCACAATAAGAATATTCTTAAAAGCCTATGTTATTCTATAAAAATTCAACTCTATACCTTTATCCAAACCTAAAAGCTTAAGTTAGTTATTTTAAATGCATTTGCAAGTAATTATTGTTTAGTTGCTAAGTTGTGTCCAACTCTTGGCAACTCTATGGACTGTAGCCCCCCAGGCTCCTCTGTGCATGGGATTTCCCAGGTAAAAATACCTGAGTGGGTTGCCATTTCCTTCTCCAGGGGATCTTCCCGACCCAGGGATCAAACCTGAGACATCTGCACCGGCAGGCGGATTCTTTACCACTAAGCTACCTGGGAAGCCCCAGTTGTAATTTAGGTTAGCACAAACATCCAGGCCTTAAAGAGTCCATAAATATGGATGTCTATTTCCAAATCAGCAAAATAATAAAATCTCAGTATATTTTACTTTCTTTGGGGTTGAATAATCACAGTGGTAGAGAAGGTATTCCAGATCTGTGAGTTCTCATATTTCTATTCTTAGCAAAGGATTCACTCATATGAGAAATCAGATGTGTGAAAACAGTCACTTCTCAGGAATTACACACTCACCCAGGAACTTTCACAATCAGGATAATATGCCTTAAAAGATTAAAACACGAGATGAAGACAGGCTGAAATTGCAGGAAGTATCTATAAAACCAAGTAGCCTCTTCTTTTCATGCTAGAATTATATTGTGTTTATTTTTTTATCAAGCTAATTAAAAAAAATAATAGCAACTCTCCCAAGCACTCTACAAGTGGGACAAAAAGCAATAAAGAAAACATTCTGGCCTTAAGCTAATCGTTGCGCAGTCTCACTACTATCTGACTACTGCACCCATCAATTCTATCTGTGTACCTTCAAACTCGCTCCTATGAACGATCATGTGTCAATCCTCCAGACTAAACAGTAATGGAAAACAGCAAACAGGGCTCGGTCATCAACAGGAAGCAAGGAAACACTGCACGGCTGACAGAGGGCAAATACACCCCGAGCATCTGTGTATTCAGACAGGATGCTGAATCAGCTCATAGCTCAGAGAAGACGAGTGTACCCACACCTTGTGATGTGACAGAGCTGTCAGCAAAGGGCTGTTCATGCTGAGGAGGGAGAAGAGAGTCTGAGAAAGTCAGGAAGGTTCGTGGAGAAGGTAACCCCACTGATGAGCTTGGGAAGATAAAGATGGACCTCTTAGGGGGGAGAAAGCATGTGGAAGGTCATGTCCAACGAGTGTAAGAGCACACACAGAGCCTAGGCAAGGCAATGATCACCAGTGGTGGGAAGATCTGATGTCATGCTCAATGCTTTTGGAGTGCTAAATGGGGGGACCAGTAACTGATGTAGTAATGGAGCCGAAGTCTGGGGGTGCCCGGCTGGAAAACAAGAGATGGGAGTTCCAACCCGAGTTCCAAAGAGTGGCTCAGAGGGGGACCCTCATTCTGTCCCTGTGCTCCTAGTCTAGAACTATTGGAATTATGACACGGTTAGCCATGGTAAGGAAGAAGTGTAGGTAGACTGCCTACCTTTTCCCAGGGCAGGGGAAGCCTCGCCTGCTGTGGACCGCACGTCCCAAGTGCCAACTCCCATCTGTGGCCGTGAAAGACCCTGGAGTCCAGATGTTGAAGAGCATTCGAAAGTTATTTGAGAAACAAACTGTGCCTACCTTGCATTGGAGTGATTATGGTTACAGGGGTGCCAGAACCACGTGATAGCAGGTGTGGGGACTCCATAAATGGTGCACGTCAGGATCTGTCTGCTGCCCAGTGGGTACAAGATCGGATCCGGGAATGATGATACAGCCCTTTCGTAAATCTGGGGTTTCACTGAAAGGAGAGAACAGGACAGAGGTTGAGAACTGGTCCAATGACTGGACCATACCACCAAGGACCACGTTCTCACTGGTTCTGATGTCAAGGAGACAAACACGTGGATGAAAACCAAACCTGTGTAACTGTCATCATAATGTCAATTGAAAAGCAACAGGTATGTTTTGAGAGCATGTAAAAACTTGATTCCATGGTACGTACGTTCTGATCACAATGATAAAAAAAAAATCACATTGCTATGGGAGATAAGAAGCAACCATGAAATAGTTGGGATGGGGGCATAATGGTTTTTAAAACAATTGAAAAAATTTTAATTTTCTTTGTTATACTGACTTTAAAAATCAATTTTTATTAGAGTACAGTTGCTTTACAATGTTGTGTTAGTTTTTACTGTACAGCAAAGTGAATCAGCTATATGTATATATATATCCCCCCTTTTCTGGATTTCCTGCCCATTTAGGTCAGCACAGAGCACCAAATAGGGTTCCCTATTACAGACAGCAGGTTCTCATCCATTATCTATTTTATTTACTGGCTTTTGACACAAATGGTCACTAATGTCACCTCCACCAGAACCAAAAGAACGTTTGAAAAGTCTGAACGGTGAACTCACCATTGACAATCAGAGTGACAGTGAAGTTTTTGAACACATTTGCCTGCTTTATGCCCAGCAAGACTGTGTAGTCCCCTGCATCTTCGGGAGTCACATCTTTGATAATCAATGAATAGCCACGAATCAGATAGCGGGCAGACTTCTCAGTGGCCAGTGACCCGTCTTTTAACCTGTGGTTAAGTGCATGATTAGTAAGTTATTTCATACCACCTCTTAGATAACACGTTAACATTGCCACGTACGGATGTGTGCTCCAGTTTAGACATCTAGAGCCCTGGATTCCTCAACAGCCACTTAAAACATTTAGACACTGACTTAGTAAAGCCCAGTGGGGGAATTTTAGATTGGGAAACACTGCTTTGTTGATCGGCAAAGAGGAAGAAGCAAGCTGAGGGAAGGAAGACAAGTGATGATTTAATGTACCCACATGGATGCTGCTTGCTACTGTGACTTAAGTATTAACCCAGAAGCACGGGCTGATTCCATCTGAGATGTTTTTTCAGAGTTCTCCATGAGGCTCCATCGCAATACAAGGGTCATTGTAAGTCAGATCAACTAGATCACTTCTCCAGATAAAAACAAAAATAGACTTTCCCATTGTGGCCTCATGTGGAGTTCTTATTAGTTATATAAATGGTCACACCAGTTGTCCCTTTCATAAGCTATAGTGAAATCAAGATTATCAAGGTTCTTTCCTCTGGGAAAGATTAAGGCACAAAACTCACAAACAAAAAGTATAAACTTAAAAATAATTTTTTTTAAACTTTAGAGACAGACTCAAAGCCTAGATATCACTCAATTACATACAGAACCAAGAGTCAGGCGAGAAGGCTCACCCTGGCTCTGCCACTGTATGCCGTGAACTTGACTAAGTCATTGATTTCTCAGTTTCTCCAAGTTTCTCAAAGATCTCTTAACTGTAAAACTCTGTGATTTCATTAAATGGCACAGTTCTTTCAACGGGCATTTTTCATAGGCTTCCCTGGTGGCTCAGGGGTAAAGAATCTGCCTGTCAGTGCAGGAGATGCAGGTTTGATCCCTGGGTTGGGAAGATCCCCTGGAGAAGGAAATAGCAACCCACTCCAGTATTCTTGCCTGGGGAATCCCATGGACAGAGGAAGCTGGTGGGCTACATTCCATGGGGTCACAGAGTCAGATATGACTGAGCGACTAAACAAGTAGGAATTTATTGTGTTCTGCATAAAGCTGTAATGTTAGCAATGGCATTAGTTCATAGGCAAGCAAACAAATTCTAATTCCTAGTAGGTCTCATCTCCAAAGCAGCAAAATGTGCGATTTTAAACCACGCATTTTGCTGTGATTATAAATCCCATTTTAGTATTACTTTAAATTATTTCTTATGAACAAGTCATTACTTTCAAAATTGGGTTTTTTTGTTTGTTTTAGGTCTTTGCTACTTAGCTACTGGAGAAATTAGCAGTGTTGAACAGAGGGCTATGTACTTCCTAGAGTGGAGTGTATATTTCTATTGGAATAACATACATTCATAGGAAATTTACTATTAAACTTTTTAGATATTATGAAACAAAACCTCTCTTCTACTGCAACGACAAGAAGGGACAGAGCACAAAGTCTCATTTTCTCTTTAATGCCCTATTAATGATTTAGAGGAAAACTAAAATGCTACACCCGTTTGATATCGAAAGCAAAACAAGCTCTGATTGAGATTCTATATTGTGTGGGTTGTTTTCCTAATCAGTTGTGTAGTATACTCTTTGGAATGCAATGGCTTGGGCCAAAGATCCTGGCATTTAGAAATGATTTCACAAAATGATTGCAGATTATCAACAGATTACATTGTTTTACATCAGGTGTTGGGCTTGCATTAAAAAAAAAAAAACAGTTGCTTAAAGCGTTTCTGAATATGCAAACTTCCAGCCAGAAAACCTTGTAATTAGTTCAAGTCGGGCCATGGGTGCACCCCTGCCACCAAATCAGTCTGGTCTCTATTAATGTTTATTTTTAAAACAAGACTGGAACTTTCAGCCCAGCTGTACCTAAAAGAATTATTTTCCGATTATAAGAGAATTATTATCCTCATCACAAGGGCCCACTTCTTCAGGGTTAATAGAGCATGTTACATACTCAAGATGCTTCCTAATCGTTGCTCAACATACTCCATTCAGAGGAAGTTGACATCATAGGAAGGTTTAGAGAGGCAGAAATTTAGTCGCAGGGAGTGAATGACTAAACCGCGTGAGCACTCAAAACACCCCAGCCCTTGCTCTGTCCTGTGTCATTATTTGTCCTCCCTATCAGCCCTTCCCACTCACTCCGCTCCGAGCCTAGAAATCAGCCCAGACCCTAGTCTTCCACTGTTGTCTGGGAAACGTATATTGTTTCTTTTCAGGAATTCAAGTCTCTCAAGGCTCCTGCATCTTCCTACTGACAAAGCATGTCTTAAGCTGCAAGGTACATGACTGTGATCCTACCAGACAACTTCTGGAGTGGGGAACGCCTTCACTCTCATGGAGAGCCGGTAAGACCGCTTGCCAGCTACAGCCTCAAACGCCTGCTGCTGTTGAGGCCTCATAGTGATGAATCCCTTGTCTACAAAAGAAGGGAGAAATCCATTAGAAAAGATTATATGTAAACAAAACCGAACCAAAACCCCATTCAAGGAGGGTGCAGCCAGGGAGTAAATGGAACTGAATTACTGGTGGTTCAGATGGTGAAGAATCTGCCTACTATGTGGTAGATCTGGGTTTGATCCCTGAGTTGGGAAGATCCTCTGGAGAAAGAAATGGCAACCCACTCCAGTATTCTTGCCTGGGAAATCCCATGGACAGAGGAGCCTGGTGGGCTACAGTCCACGGGGTCACAAAGAGTCAGACACGACTGAGCGACTAACACACATGCTCAAGTACTGATCAGTGAATAAAACCATTTAGAAGTACCCAAACAAGTGAAATATTTGCAAAATCAAATGGTCCCTGGGACATAAAAGCCCAGTGGCAGGGCAACAGAAACACCTTAAACATCTATATTATAACAAAAACATATAAAGAATCTTCTAAAAAAAAAAATCAACCTGGCCAATATGAGTGCCATGGGAGAAAGTTGTTCCATGTGCTCTAGAACAACTAATTTGATATAAAACATCAACTGGAGCAAGTCAAAAGAATATCAAAGGCATTGGTAGAACTGTCCTCCAGTTTCTGCTCCTTACAAGGTTATCTTTTCAATGGCAGCAATAAAATTAGGTTTTTAAGACTTCTGAAGAGGTTAAAGTATTTTCTTGACAGAATTTGCCTATTGGAATTAAACAATAATATTAGGATTTCATGGGAATAAAATCAGGGATAAAAGAATATCAATTCTAAGTAATTTATCACAGCATATCTTTCCCTAAATCAGTATAATCTCAGAAATGTCTTCCAGAAGTTTAAGGTAAAACTGTATTTTTCTGTTTTGTTCATGTAAACTGAAGTGAAAGTCGCTCAGTTGTGTCCAGCTCTTTGCAACCCCATGGACTGCAATACGTGGACTGCAGCCCGCCAGGCTCCTCTGTCCATGGGATTCTCCAGGCAAGAATACTGGAAAGGGTTGCTATTCCCTTCTCCAGGTGATCTTCCTGACCCAGGGATTGAACTTGGGTCTCCTGCATTGCAGGCAGATTCTTTACTGCCTGAGCCACCAGGGAAGCCCAATGCAACACTAAACAAATAACTTTGTATAGATTCTAATATGATCTAACTGACTTATTATCCACAATAAATTTGTAAGGGAAAGATACTTGACTCAGTGCAAAAGTATTACAGTTGAAGAACACTTAATGTGATTTGCACTTGGGCAGGGGGTGAAGGGAGACAAATTTTTTTTCATGACAGGCTAACTCCTGTCCCAAAGAAAATTTACATGATTTATAGAACTGCACCACCTCCCCCCCCACCCCCAAATCTGCAGTGACTGGAAAGCAGGGAAGGGTTGCTCACCATATATATGCACCGAGGTGTTAACAGACTTGAGCGTTTGCCCGCTTTTCACATGACAAGTGTAAAGCCCTTGGTCTTCCTTCTGCACTTTGTCAATAACAAGGATGCTGTAGAATACATTATTGTGGGGATTGCGTTGGTCAATGCGTTGCCTTATACTGGCTCTCTTATTTACCTAGAAAGAAAATGTATGAGTTATAGCATTTCTAAAATGATTCCTACAATCTGTAATTTTCTGCTAAGAGGCAAACCCACTCAGAGCAAGCTGCCCAGAACCACAGCTCTGTCTGGACATGTTTCCAACATGTGCCATAGCGCCCTGATTCAGCACTTCAGGTTCTTCAGATGGACTTTCACATGTACACTATCTTAACAGTTCCTCGCAACAAGCCAGTGAGATTGGTGGGCTAATTGCCTTTTTGTGGATGAAGAAATCAAAGCATCAAAACACTGACCAGAGTAGCCTGGGAACTTGGGTCTTCTGAGTACAAATCTGATTCTTCCCTCTAGCCCCTCTCTAAGCAGTAACCTGTTCTCAAGGCAGCAATATCAGACACAAACTCAGGCAAGGACTGTCTTCAGTATGTGGATTCATGGCAGGCTTTCTCCTGACAAATCCCCGTGTAAGTTTTTTGGGGCTTTTTTTTCTTCCTTCTAGAAATGAAAGATGATGAATCCTGGCTACACCTATTAGGGTTTAATGATCCATGTTTCATTATTTCACTATTTGAACAAGGCTTGCCAATTTCTGCTAAACCTCACGAAATGGACCTGGGGACCTGCAAAGCCCTTGGCAAGTTTTAGCCAACAATCTAGGGCTGGGGTTGATCCCATGTTTGCAGGCCTCAGGCTCAGCACTGTACCCTGGCCACAATGATCCACTCCTGGTTTTGCGAAGATGAGGTCACAGTGTCTTTTCCTTTCATTGTTCGCTCCTTTCTTTTTCTTACTTTTTTTTTCAAGCATTACATTTTATAACACATAATATGTTATTTCCTCCTCTCGTTTTGTCCCCATGAGGAGGCATGGAAAAAGACTCTGGAAGTTGGCCAGACTAGTCTCTGGGTCTTGACCTTAGCTCTCCCTCTGTGCCATGTTGGATAAATTCTACCTACCTGTTGGCACAGATGCGTTAAACAATTTTCTCCCTTCTTGACAGCAACCACAAAGAAGATGTCAGTCATTGCCATCAAAAATAAGAGAATTGGTCCCTACGTGCCAGACTGGGGGAACTTCAGCAATTCTATTTGTGTTGATATTACTTCTCCCTTCTCCCTTTAGCATCAATGGGTGGTAAAAATATGATTAAAAATGGGATGTTTTTACAGTCTCAAAAAATTTTCCTACTTTACCATGAAGAAATATGGCAAATACCACCTTAACCATGGGACCAAGATAGCATCATGTACCTCCAGATATGACACTGAGAAGGACACAACAGCACTTCTATCGCGCACCTGCCCAAAGTGCATGGCCTGAGTCTAATAATTAGAAGAAAGACCAGAAAACCCAAAAAGAACAGGTATTCTACAAAATAACTGCTGTATTTCAAGGGAGGGCTTTCCTGGTGGCTCAGATGGTAGAGAGTCTGCCTGCAGTGCAAGAAACTCAGGTTTGATCCCTGGGTCAGGAAGATCCCCTGGAGAAGGAAATGGCAACCCACTCTAATATTCTTGCCTGGAAAATCCCAAGGACAGAGGAGCCTGGTGGATTACAGTCCATGGGGTCACAAAGAGTCAGATACGACTGAGCAACTTCACTTCCAGGAAGAGAGGAAGAGAGGGAAGGGGTCTGTTAAAATCAACACAACAAGAGAGATAAAAACACTGAGGGACTAGTCCAGATTAAAAGAAGACTAAAGAGATAGGACATCCAAATGGCAGGATACGATGCTAGATCAGAAATTTTGTGCTTGTTGCTGTTCTTCTTCCCCAATTTGGTAATATCTTCATTGTTTCTGCCTTGGTATCCTAAAACTGCCTCTGGGTTTTACAACAGTCTTGTCAGCAGCCACAAGCTATCTAAGTCAAAATGAAACCCAGTTAACAACTTAGATCTTTAGTCCCACAGACCGCATTCCCCAGGCTGTTAGGCATATGTTGTGACGTGTAATGTACTAGACCACTTCCATCACAGAAAGGTCTATTGAACAGGGCCACTTTCAAAGTTATGGACATTCAACAGATGTATCACCATACTCTCACAGCAGCAACACTAAAAGGATAAAAATTTCTTCCCTCCTTCCATGTATTAAGAATATACGGCTTCTAGCAAAACCCAGAACATATTGCCACAAGTTGTAGCAATCTTATTTCAACCATTTTCTAGAAAATACCTTATGACTGATGAGTCTTTAATATGTCCCTATGGGGTCTTTGTGATACCTTTTGTTGCCAGTTTATTCTGTTTTCCTAGCAAGAAGTATGTATACTGTACAGCACAGGGAATATAGCCCAGTATTTTGTAATAACTGTCAAGAGAGCATAATCTGTAAAAAGTCTGTATCACTATGTTGCATACCTGAAGCTAAACTAACATTGTAACTCAGTTGTACTTCAATTAAATAAAACAGTGGCTGGGGACTGCGGCACTCATCCTAATTCTACATATGCCATCTAATACGTGCTATGTAATGTATACATAATTTAATCATAAGCTAGCTTTGTGACTGGGCCACCTGAATGATGTAACCAATGGTTTACCTGGGATCTGAACCATAAACCATACAGACAGGTAAGAAATGGCGCTGGACTCACTGTCGGACGATTCTCAACAGTTTATCAGGGATTCCCCCTGTATACATATTTAAAACAAAGATTGTTTGCGAGGATGTTTAATTTGAACAAGGGAACCCAACTCAGGCTTCATTCTTTCCATTTTTCTGAAAGACAGAATCACTCCTTTGTCCCTTAACAAACAGAATATTCGGTGGCTGGGTTGTACTATCTTTCCCAAACATGCTCCAATCAGGTGCCTGCCTGTCTGCCGGTCTCTTCAATTAATGCACCGACAACAACTTTTTGCTGTTGTTGTTACAAAAGATAGCCCCTGCCTGGCACGTTGTGATAACTTTCTTTCTCATCTCTAAATCCTAGAGACTCGTTTCCAAGGATAAAACAATCCCCTTTTCCACCCAGAATCATGCAATAGAAATACCAGCTATACACTTCCAAACAAAACCTCCAGACATCAAAAGACGGTATCTCTGCAGATCATACTCACAACACGTCAGGGAGGAGAAGCACCCGAACCAAACCCAAAGCTCCTTTATTGACTCTGCCAGCGGCATCAGAATATTCTGCTTTTTCTCCCTTACTTCAAAAACTCAGTTTAGCATCTCACTTGCAAAAACTAAATACTGTCCTATAGAAGAAATAGAAAAGGAGGTCACTCACTCCTCCAGGGTAACTCCAGGTCATCTCAACTCTTGTGTTCAATGGGGTGGTAGCCGTGCAGTTGAGGGTGAGAGTATGGCCTCTCAGTTGTCTGACTGGGCCTGGTGTGCTTATCCAGACGTCTGTGATTGTGTTGGCTGTAAGCATAAGGAGTCACGTTAAAAAAAAAAAATCAACGTTTCATTAAGTAGATTAACCCTTGAGCGCCCCGGCGTACGTTCACGCTTCCGGAACATCACTTACTTTGCCGAATTATGAGATAGTTTGACTTGTACAAATGTCCGTTGACTGTTGTCTCGCAGGTCAAAAGCCCCACTTCTCTGTAGGATGCTTTATGTATTATAAAACCCCTCCTACTGTCCCAGATTATTCTTTTTCCATTGGGGATCAGAGTACCAGATGGAAACTGGAAAAGGAAGAAATGTGTGTTCACAAAATCATATTAGTGCTATGGTGAGAGCTTCACTCATAGTTTGTAATTGTTGAAATACAAATTTTATCTCAAATGAGAATAGTGCAGGTAGAAACTCCAGGTTGTCATAATTGGTTCTTTAGTTTTCTTTGCATGTAACACATGATACATTAACCATGATAAATTATTGTCAACAACATAATTTGTTATTAGTCTTAGCAGCAAGCTGCACCCACCTAGGGCATACCTAGTTGTTGTTTGTCAGAATTCTAGCAGGACCCTGTGTCTCTTCAAGCTTCTGGGAGTCTCTGTAACAAACTGGCCCGATGCTCAATAGGAAAATGAATTAGGAATTTTTTTCCACTAGGGCTGCCTGGTTATCTTCTTGGTCTCATCACCGGGAGCTCTTAACAAGCCAAACCTTGTCATCTCATTTTGCGTGATTCGTTAAGGAGTTGGCTATCTTAAAAGGACTGTGCATCATTGGTGGTCCGCCAGGATTCACAGCATTAACTTGGCACTCACTGGGGTTATTATCACTCTGGGGAAACTGATGGTACTGACTCTGCACCAGGGAGGGCAACTCTCAGATGCTGCAGCTCCTGAGAGCAAAGAGATCTGAAAAAGGATGTGAGGCCAAAGACAGTCAGGAATGATGTGCTTGCGAATTCCTAGAAGTACTGCTAAACAGCGAGTCCAAACGGAAGAAAAGAACCCACCATTTGATTCTCCCCTAATGCCTTTTCCTGCACACCAGAGAGTTAATCTAAAGCCTCTACTTTGAGTAAAGGGTCACTGTTTCACAGAGCTGCTGCTGCTGCTAAGTCGCTTCGGTCATGTCTGACTCTGTGCGACCCCATAGACGGCAGCCCAACAGGCTTCCGCATCCCTGGGATTCTCCAGGCAAGAATACTGGAGTGGGTTGCCATTTCCTTCTCCAATGCATGAAAGTAAAAAGTGAAAGTGAAGTAGCTCAGTCGTGTTCTACTCCTAGAGACCCCACGGACTGCAGCCTACCAGGCTCCTCCGTCCATGGGGTTTTCAGGCAAGAGTACTGGAGTGGGGTGCCATTGCCTTCCTTCTCCAGCTCCACAGAGCAGCAGAGCCAAATTCCCTATGCCAGATTGTCAGCCAATTTCAGAGGCAATGGTCTGATGACTACTATTATTTATCCCCAGTTGGAAAAGGTGGGGGGGGGGATCAAATCACCTTCTCACAACAGATTATAAAGATTCATAGCATTAACTGCCATAAAGAAGCTCAAGTCTTCTCTGTCTTCTTTTTAAAAGTACACACCACCTTCCACCGCTCTATCCGTCGATCCACAAGTATACTGCTTGTGGAAGGAGCGAATCGGACTGGGATGTGTGACCTGATGGCAGAGATTTCTGTTTCAAAAGCACTAGCTGCCTCTCCCAGTGAGTGTATGTCCACCCTGGTGCACGTCCCCAGAGCCTTACGTGGGTTTGAGATGAACTGCATCCTGTTTATGAAGAACTGAAAGCAATTAAAGGATGCATTTCATGCTTTAGTACATTAGGAGGCTACTTGTAAACTTGGGAATGCTCTGCATTCCCTGGCAGGGGGGTTGGGAGGGTGGGGAGGAGAAAGAACCTTCTTTTCTAACTTGGTGCAAACTATTAAAAGGAAAGTCTCAGAAAAATTTATAACCGGGATTGAAATCTGTCAATGCTTGAAAACATGAGAAATGCTTTAAAAACACAAGAAAACAAGTATGTGCTGAATCTAAGGGAAAGGTTGGCTGATGGACTTTCTCTGCGCCACCAAAAAACACATTGAGTTTTCCTCTGAGTGTGTCTCTTACTCTCGTCTATCCACGACTGCCAGTAGTTGTAGTCCACTGACAAAGCCACGTTATGTCTAGCTGACAAGAGCTAAAACAGCAAAAGGCTACAAAGCTCATCCGCTGTGGCAATCGCTGTATGTGTCCTAAAGAGGCAGGAAGATGGGCAGCCTTGCAAGAGAGTAGGCCCCAGGGAGCTGTCACCAGCTGACCAGGGTTCTACTGAAGTAGGCAGGGCAAAAAGGAGAGGGAAGGGGCAGCAAGTTAGGAAAAGAGGGATGGGAAGAGAAGAGGAAGGGAAAGACCTCATGATAAGGTCATGTCAGCATATATATGTAATAGGTTAGAACATTTTCGATACATATATATGATATACCAAAATCCTTGTTAGAATTTTATGCTTCTCTCACTTGCTTTTCTTTTGTATCATAGAGCTGGGTGGGAAAACAGAGAAAATAAGCTTTCCTTCCCAAAATGCTTGCAGGTGAGAATTTGGGAAAATTCCTCAGACAGACAAGCAACCTGCATTAGGGCCAGAAGGCAAGGGGCTTACATGAAACAAGAAGTTTCATATCCCCATGGTTTGCTCCATATTCATCACAGAGCAATTATTGTCTTGGACTAAGTGGAGTAATGCCAGGCTCTTGAAAACATCACTTGATAATACATTGATTACTGGGCATTAAACTGTTAGGTATGTATCATGGATAGTAAGCTGTGAATGGGCTTGCCTATGCCAAGCGAGGTCCTAAGTGTCTTCCAAGCACGTCGCGTAGCCTTCCTGTCAGGTGAAGGGGTACTCCTGTAACTCTCCCATCTCTCCAGTGAGGACACTGTTGTGGAGGGAGGTCTCATAACTTGCCCATCTCTCTGGCAGGTAAGTGGACAGTGAGGGGAGGAAGAACCCAGGCTGTATGATCCCAGCCTCTGCTCTGAACCACTCTGGTCCTCCTCCTATGCAAACAAAACCATCAGCAAAGGATGGAGGAATACGGGAGCAGAAGACGGAACGTGGGCTAAAATGTTCCGTGTGGCCCCCAAAGCCCCTCACTCCCTGGAAACCTCAGTTTTTTCTTCTACCGACTGAGTTTGACTCCTCTGGGGTTTCTACCTCGTCTACCACGATTTTATATTTCCTGGCAATGGTACCCAGTGTGATATTGAAGATGTAACTCCACAATGTAGGGGACTGAATGCAAGGTATGAAGACAGGGAGATACCTCATCACATTTCAGGATTCAGGGTCAATCGGTGATACTGAAAATCACTCTGGATTCTTCCAATTTGACTACCGTCACCACCTGAGTCCCAACTTCTATGTGATGGGCAGTGCCAGGAGATGCTTTAGACAGTGTTCATTTCTCCTAAGCTCTAAGCACCCAGGATTTACTGCAGTTTTCCATTTGGGGAGTTTTTATCTAATTCTCAGACTTAGCACTACCCCTAAAGTAACCAGCTGAAATACCTGGCTTGGCACATTTTAGGGATTTTGTCTTTATTAGATTTTACTTGAAATCATTTTCCTTCTCTTCATGCACAATTTACAACATAATATGAAGAAAACCCTCACTTATAGTTTTTTATTTCCCCTATGAGGTTAAGTTTAGATGCTCGGCAAAAGATAAGCCTTTTGTTATCAGGGAATTCCCAACTCAGACCAAAGCAACAGTTCTCAGATGCCTAGAGAGTCAGGTATCCTGCCTGGCAGTTCTGCCTTCAGCCAAAATCTGGATAATTAATTTGTATACCCCATAGAATTGGTTTTTCTGACATTTACAGACGTTTGAATTTATGGCAATGCATAAAAATTTTCATGATTTTGGTTCTTCTGTGATTCACATAGATTTATGCCCAGAACATTATCCTCTTATTCCATTTAAATACACACATGGGTATAACATCTAGCACTCAGACTTCTGAGTAAAAAGCTGTTATAGAAAAGTATGTAAGCAAACTATTCCAGAGACAGAAAATAACAATACATTCTGCTCACTTGCGGTGAAGAGCAGGTGAGAGAAGTTTTACCTTTTTTAAAGTAACACTGATGCTGGGAGACGAGACCCGGCAGGGGATGACCACCTTCTTCCCTTCGGTCATATTTATAACCTTAGGGATTTCACTGCGCATGTCTACGAAAGGTCTACCTGTATCTGAATGAGAAGAAAATGAAAACACACACACATAAATGACTGTACGATGAACACCCAGACACTGAAGCTGGCGCGGCAACGTGGGGCCACCATACACCTTCCCATTCATGTGACCCCCATACATCCGTATTCTTCTCTCTCACCCGGCCTTCCATGTTTCTGCCCAGATACAGAAAGCTTCTCTAAGGAAACCAAATTCCTTATTCAGGTCTCGGCCTTCAATCAGCAGACCCCGAGGCCCAGTCCCTACTTTGCAAATTGTGACCTGGGGGATGGGATGAGGAGTGTTTAGATCATTCAGAGAAAAAGCCATAAAAGTGCAGAGTGAGAGTAAGGTGAATATTCTGCATAAACACCTTCCCACAGCTTTGCAAAGGGCCTCAGGAAGCGCCCTCCTGAGCCTTTGTCAGAAGTCCGAGGAGGTGGGTGCACAGGTCCACAGTCTTAGGAGCACCAACGAGAGCGGAGAGTGGGGACCAAGGTGTCAGGCTGGAGAGAGGATTTCCATTTGAATGACAGAAACACTCCTCCACCGCTTTCTGCAGCTTAAAGGCCGACAAGTAAAACGAGACGGTCTGAACTACTTCAGGGAGGGGGTAGGGTGAAGGCAGGAGAAGCATGGTGAACACGGCATTTATTTCACAAGCACGTGTGTCCAGTTCTTTAGCCCGCACTGCACGACTACGAACAGTAAAGCACACGCGAGTGTACGCGAAGAGACCTGGAAAGGGCTTTACCTAATCACCAAGAGATCACCTTTAAAAGCATGGCACTGTCAGCTACAAATCGGCCTTGCCTTTTACCTCTATGAGGATTAAATCAGGTGCCTCTGCAGGGCTGACCCTCAACACCCTCTGGAGGGAGTTCAGGGTGGACAGCAGGAATGAGGCGCTCTGGGGAAAATGGGCAGTCAGTCTTCAGCTAGTTAGATAGTCTCAGGAGATGATTATATGAGCCCAATTCTTGCATCTCCTCATATCTAAAAAAGCACTAAAATCCCTCCTGGTGACATCTGCTCCTCAAGACAAGCAGAAATCTTCTGCAAAAAAATAATACATGCTTGATTGCACATACTTACCCTTCATCAAAATCACATATATGTTGACCTTCCCCACCCCTCTCCTGCCTCTTTGGAGCAGTTTCTCAGAGATATCTGAGATGCTGTCTTCTAAGCTATAGTCCTTATTTCGCCCCCAATAAAACTTAACTCACAACTCTCACATTATGATTTTTTTTTCCCCAGTCGACAGCATTTTGTCCACCTCAGAGGTCAGAAGGACTCAAACCACTTGCTGGGCTTCCCTGCAGTTCCTGTAGGGACAGGACTGAACATTCTTTCAGAAACACTCTCGTAGTCCACCTCGCCTTTGGAATCCCCTGACAGTGATCTCTTCAGGAAACACTGCTCTTAACTTCTCCCCTTGGACCCAACCCTCCCTGCCCAGATGGAAAGAAGCCCTGTGCAGACTCTCCCCTGGGCCCTCACCTGCTTGCCGTTCAGAATAATCCTGGATGCCAAACAGAGAATAAAGGGAGAAAAAACATGGGCATGATGGGGGCCATGGCTGCCCGGACTGATTGGGGGCTGCAGACATTGTTATGAACTGTGTCTCCCCCTGCCCCTCTCCCACACAAATGATATGTTCTAACCCCAGCACTGCAGAATGTGACCTCACTAGGGTCAAATAGAGTCACTGCCAATAGAGTTACTTCAGTCAAGTAGGGTGGGGCCCTAGTCCAGTAGGCCTGGCGTCCATATAAGACGATGGCCATGTGAGGAGAGACATCCAGGGAGAACGCATATGGAGACAAAGCAGAGATGGAGCAATGCAGTTGGAGGTCAGGGCCACCGAGGGTCGCCGGCCCCCCTCAGAATGTAAGGAGAGGCAAACAGGGGCTCCCTACAGGCTTCAGTGGGGCACGGCCCTGCTGCCACCTCGAGTGTCTAGAATGTGAAATGATAAAGTTCTGTAGTTTTTAACATACACACATACACACAACCACTCCACCACCACGAAAAAAGGGACCTTGCTGTAGCCTGCTGAAGGTGGCGGTGTGTGACATACACCAGAGGAGGCCCTAGAGGGACCCAATTAATACAGCCCATCTTGGATGATCAGAAACCCTTGAACGATTCCTCCTGGTCTCCTGGGAAGCCTTCCTGGGCCAGCCCTTCCTGCTTCCCATCCCAGCCCACCTCAGGGGCTTTGCCAGCAGCCCCAGAACTCTCCTGTTATAGCACCTAACGCACAACTTCCCTGGGTACACGTGGGATGATGACTTCTTAGGAGAGGAGACAGACGGTATTCATCTCTGCCTCATATGAAATGAATGAATGAGCCAGTGAATGAACTACTCTCCAACCCTGTCATTTTACAGATGAGAAGAGAGAGGCGTGAACAGGTGCAGAGAGTTGTCTAGCTGTGAACAGAAACCCCAGAGGCCAGTTTCTTCTCCTGAGCTCCAGTCCAAGGATCCTTCCCTGCCCCACCTCCCCTCATCAGAGCCCGCTCCCTCGTCATAGGAAGCCCTGTTGTTGGCAATTGTTTTTCAGAGACAGGCTGATTGTCACAGTTCTCTGGGGCAAGTGTGTGCGATGTCACACGGTCTAGTGTTGGAGGAATTCCCAGACGAGGATGCTCACTGAGGGGCAGGGAAGGGTGGGGGTGCCTATGGGACAGCCTCAGGACAAGGCTCAGAGCTGGGGGAGTGAGGGGGACAACAGATTGTGGTTAAGACCGTACATGTTAGGAGAATTTAGGGCTGAGCAGTGACCCACTCCAGCATTCTTGGGCTTCCCTTGTGACTCAGCTGGTAAAGAATCTGCCTGCAATGCAGGAGACCTGGGTTTGATCCCTGGGTTGGGAAGATCCACTGGAGAAGGCAACAGCTACCCAATCCAGTATTCCGGCCTGGAGAATTACATGGACTGGACAGTCCATGGGGTCTCAAAGAGTCGGACACGACTGAGTGACTTTCACTTCACTTAAGTGGTTAGGACTCATACTTTCATTGCTGCTGAGGGCGTAAGTTCAAATCCTGGTCCAGGAAAGATGAGCAGCATGACCACAAAAAAAAAAAGCATGCACTTCACAGCCAGGGTTCAAATCCTAGCTCTGCCCCTTACTAGCAGTGAAAGAAAGTGAAGAAAGTGAAGATGCTCAGTCGTGCCTGACTCTTTGCAACCCCATGGATAGTAGCCTACACCCAGCTCCTCTGTCCGTGGGATTTTCAAGGCAAGAGTACTGGAGTGGGTTGCCATTTCCTTCTCCAGGGAATCTCCCCAACCCAGGGATCAAACCCAGGTCTCTCACATTGTAGACAGATGCTTTACCATCTGAGCCATGTAGCCAAAGCATTTCGCCAATTCCATCCCTCATCTGTAATACTTATCTCAAGGGTGACATGAATTCACACATATAAAATGTTTAGAATGGTACCTGGTAGATGTGTACGTGTTAGCTATTAATTTTCTCATTATGAGAAATTTGAACTTGAGAAAGGGGGGTTAGGCTATATGAAAATCATAAATTATACTCAAGATCTAAACTACAGAAAGTACAAATTTATATTCATATAATGGCATAAAAAAAGACAAAACAAATACACTAAAATGTTAGCCATGATTCCCTTTGAGTATTATGAGTTGTTATTATTTTCTTTGTGACCCCATGGACTGTAGCCTGCCAGGCTCCTCTGTCCATGGGGTTTCCCAAGCAAGAATACTGGAATGGGTTGCCATTTCCACCTCCAGGGGATCTTCCCAACCCAGGGATCGAATCCGAGTCTCCTGTGTTTCCTGCATTGCAGGCAGATTCTTTACCATTGAGTCACCAGAAAAGCCCTTCTGTTTTTGTGAGATTTTCTAGAATAAGCATGTATGATTTTACAATAACATTTTAAATCATTGCATGTAAGTCTCAATGTCTAAACCATTTTTACTTGAGGAAAACTATAAATTTCATGTGATTTACATCAGTTTTGTCCAGTATACTAGGAGACATTAACTATCACATTAATAGTTGTATGTCTATTAGGAAGGCTCAGTGAGTGTAGTAGCATCTGTAGAGAGGAAGAGTTAATTATACGGAGACAAAGATTCACTTATCAGCACAAAATTCCTCCCCTGAATAAAACTGCTGAGCTGGACATCCAGGCAGGACTACTGGGATTCGATCAATTCCTTTCCTTCCTCCTGTGAGTCTATATTTTTATCTCCTTTGTGAGTCCCAAGGTAAACACAAACACCAGGAAATGGTTTAATTCATGTAACTAAATTGTAAATCCTTCACATTTAATTTACTGTCTCCTTAAGCAACCATTTTCAACAAAGGACACTGGCATAAAATGTTCCTGAGGAAACAGTAAACCTTGGTGTAGTCATTTTTAGTCTAAGGAATGCCAGTCCCAAAAGAAAACAAAAGCAGCTAATGCGACATGCCTTTGAACTTCATCTCGCCCTTGTTCATTCTGGATCCTTCGAACACTTGAATTTCATAAGTCAATGCCAATTTTAGCACTGGGCCCACTGTTCAAAAAATATCAGAATTTCAGTGATTGGTGTCCGTCCCAGCATAAATCAAAACACACCATTTGTAGCACAGTTAATAGTGGCATTATAAATCCACTATGTTTACAAATGAACTTATGCCTACAGATACACACTCTATTCTCCAGGCTTATTAATAGTATATTTCCTCTGCAATTTGCTTCAAGGAAGGGCTAAGAATGAACTTGCCTGACATATTATAATACAAACATTTTTTGTTTTGTATGACCACAGATACAGAAGAGGTCACGGTTCCATTAATATCACCAGTAAAACCACTTACTATTCCCATAGGACGCATTTGTCTTCGTCACAAAATTAAAAACGACTTCTAAACCCAGCCAGCGCCGTGAAGTGATTTCCTGAGACCAAAGTGGCTGGCTGTTGAAAGAGTGAGGAAGAGCTGCTCCGGAGACCGCCGGTGTACCCGTGGTGCAGACACTCTGTCACCAGGGACTCAGGCCACACCCAGAGGCAGGGAGGTCACACCACCTCCCCTCTCTGGACTCTTAGAACTCAAAGCAGCGACAGGAAGCTGGCACAGAATGAGGTTTTCTCATCCAGCAGGAGTAGCTGGGCTGTCATCCTTCAGGACAGCGGGCAGACTTGGGCGCAGGGGAAGATCGAACAGGGACCCTTGCTCAGAGTGGTATTATATCTACTTTTTCAATGTGTTTTTTCCTTTTGAAATCTGTAATCACTCTGGCATATCAGGGCACACAGACATAGAGGTCCCAGCATGGCAGGCTTCATGCCACTCTATTTCCCAAGGGCATCACCTAGGAACTCTTCTATGGAGTGTGGAGCAAGTGAATGGCCCAAGGATTTTAGGGGGTTTTTCAGACTGAAGAAGAGTTCAATAGTAAACATCTTATTTCCGAGTACTTGTTCATCCCCGTGATTTTCATAAACTTTTTCTTGATTTCCTTTTCCTTTAATTTCATTTACCTTAACTCTTAAGTCCTGGTCATGAGGATTCCTAATTATTTTTAAGGAGGATGTGATTTTAATTTACTGAGGATGAAGTGAAGAGGATAAGAAGGTAATTAACCAACACCATGAAAAGGATCCTATCTAGAAATGAGAGTTTTCACATTGCACTTTTGACTTTAGTTGCCCACCAAAGCTTTTGAGAATTCAAAACAGAGCTTTGGAGCAACCACAAGAAAGCTGAAATAGCTATAGTAATATTAGATAAATAGCTATTGTTGTTCGGTTGCTAAATATTAGATAAAATAGACTAAAACAAAAAACATTACTAGAGATACAGAGGGTGTTTTGTAATAATGATAGTGTTTAGCAGGAAGATATAATAATTATAAATATGTAGGCAACTAGCAACAGAGCACCAAAATACAGGAAGGAAAAACTGACAGGACTGAAGAATAGAAAATTCAACAATAATAGACGAAGATTTCAATACCTTACTTTCAATAATGGACATAACGAGAGAGATGGCTAAAAAGGAAATAAAGAACTTGAACAACGCAGATAGCCAACAGGACTTAACAGACATAAACAGAACCCATCGCAGCAGAATACACACTCTTCTCAAATGCACACAGAACATTCCCCAGGATAAACTATACACTAGGCCATAAAACAAACTTCAATTAAATTAAAAGGATAGAAATAAGACAAAGTATGTTCTTTGACCACAGTGGAATGAAATTAGAAACCAGTAAGTGAAGGAAACTTGTTGTTCAGTCACTAAGTCATGTCCAAAAAACCAGTAGAAAAAAAATTCATGAATCCAAAAGCTAGTTCTTTGAAAAAATAAACACAACGGACAAACCTTTTGACAGACAAGCCAAGAAAAGAGGAGGAAAGACAAATTAATACGACCAGAAGAGAAACAGTAGATATTACTATTGACACTACTAAAATAAAAAGAATTGTAAAGGAATAATATAACTGTATGCCAATAAATTAGATAACAGATGAAATAAACAGTTCCTAGAAAGACATAAACTACTGAAAGTAACTCAAAAGAAACAGACAAACTGAATACACCTATAAGAAAAGAGATTGAATCAGTCACCAAAATACTGCCCACAAAGAGAAACTCAGGCCCAGAAGACAAGGGAATTCTATCAGATATCTAGAGAATGAACACCAATTCTTCACAAATTTTTCTAAAAGAACAAAAGGCAAAACTTCCCAATTCATTCTATGAAGCCAGTGCTACCCGGATACCAAAACCAAAGACATCACAAAGGGAAAACAGGTCAATACTTTTTATGAATGTGGATGCAAAAAGAGCTCAATTTCCAGCAAACCCAATACCTATAAAAGAAGTATGCACCTGCCAGAGTGGGTGTTCCAGGAATGCAAGATCGCTTTAACATCCAACAACCAGTCAATGTCATTAATATACAATATAAATGGAATAAGAAACAAAAATCTCATGATCCTTTCATTAGGTACAGGAAAAGCATTTGACAAAATCCAAATCCTTATGGAAGACGGCATGGAGATTCCTTAAAAAGCTAGGAATAAAACCACCATATGACCCAGCAATCCCACTCTTAGGCATATAGCCTGAGGAAACCATAAGTGAAAAAGACACATGTACCCCAGTGTTCATTGCAGCACTGTTTACAATATCTACAACATGGAAGCAACCTAGATGTCCATTGATAGATGAATGGATAAAGAAGCTATGGTACATATACACAATGGACTATTACTCAGCCATAAAAGGGAACACATTTGAGTCCGTTCTAAAGAGGTGGATGAACCTAGAGCCATTATACAGAGTAAAGTAAGTCAAAAAGAGAAAGATAAATATCGTATACTAATGCATATATATATGGAATCTAGAAAGATAGTACCAAATAATTTATTTTATTTGCAGGGCAGCAATGGAGAAACAGACATAGAGAACAGACTTATGGACATGGGGAGAAGGAAGGAGATGGTGCGATATGTGGAAAGAGTAACATGGAAACTTACATCACCATATGGAAAATAGATGGCCAATGGGAATTTGCTATATGTCTCAGGGAACTCAAACAGGGTCTTTGTACCAACCTAGAGGGGTGGGATGGGGAGGGAGATGGGAGGGAGGTTCAAGAGGGAGAGGACATATGCATAGCTATGGCTGATTCATGTTGAGGCTTGACAGGAAAAAAAATTCTGTAAAGCAATTACCTTTTAATTAAAAAAAATAAATTTAAAAAATCCAAACCCCTTTCACAACAAAACACACACACACACACACACTCAAAAAACTAGGAACAGAAGGGCATTTCCTCAATCTGATATACAAAAAAAACATAACAGCTAACAACACTGTTAATAGTAAAATGCTGGATGCTTTCCCCCTAAGATTAGGAACAAGACAAGGTTGTCCAGTCTTACCACTTCTGTTCAGCACTGTACTAGGGCTTCAATGGTTATTATGAATAATGTTACAATAAACATTCCAGCTAGAGCAATTCAGCAAGAAAAAGAAATAAAAGGCATCCAGATTTCAAAGGAAGAAGTTTTCTCTGTTTTCAAATAACATGATCTTGTATATAGAAAATCCTAAGGAGTCCACTAAAAAAAAAAAAAAACAAAAACTATTAATTGGAACTAGTAAATGAGTTCAGCAAGATTTCAGGATTCAAGATCAATATGCAAAAGTATTATATACTTCTATGTACTTTCAATGAACAATCTGAAAATGAAATAAAAGTTTTATTTATAACAGCATCAAAACAGAATAAAACACTCAGGAATATATTTAACAAAAGAAGTGTGAAGCTTATATTTTGCAAACCGCAAAAATACTGTGGAAAGAAATGAAGTAAATAAATGGTAATACTACCTATGTTCATGAATTGGAAGACAATATTGTTAAGATGGCAGTGCTCCTCAAATTGATCTATGGATTCATTGCAATCCCTATCAGAATGCTGGATAACTTCTTAGTAGAAACTGACAGGCTGATGCTAAAATTTACAATTGAATGGGACCCAGAAGAGCCAAAACAACCTTGAGAAAGAGGACTCACACTTTTCAATTTCAAAAGTTACTACTAAAACTGTAAACAACCATGATTAAGACAGTGTAGTACTGGCATAAGGACAGACAAGCAGATCGGTGAAGTAGAACTAAGAGTTCATAAATAGGCCCTTGAGTCCATGGTCTGTTGGTTTTCAACCGGGCTGCCAAGACCATTCAATGGGGAAAGATCAGTCTTTTCAACAAATGCTGGAACTCCTCTACACACAAAAGAATAGAGGACCTTTACATCAAACCATACATAAATATGAACTCAAAATGTATCAAAGGCCTAAATTTAAGAGCAAAAACTATACAACTTTTAGAAGAAATCAGAGAGGTAAATCTGCATGATCTCAGATTTGACACTGGATTCTTATACATGATATCAGCAACAAAAGAAAAAAGTAGATCAACTGGACTTCCTCAAAAGTGAAAACTTTTGTGCTTCAAAGAATACTATCAAGCAAGTGAAAAAAGAATGCACAGAATGAGAGAAAATATCTGCAAAGTATTTATCTGATAAAGGATTTGTATCTAGAATACAGAAATATTTATATATCTAGAATACGTTAAAATCTAGATATACAGAAGCTGCCTGCGATGCAGGAGACACAGGAGACTCAAGTTTGATCCCTGAGTGTGGAAGATCCCCTATGGAAGGAAATGACACCCATTCTAGTATTCTTGCCTGAAGAATCACATGGACAAAGGAGCCTGGGTGGCTATAGTCCAATGAGTAGCAAAGAGTCAGACAGGACTAAGCAATTAAGCACAGCACATCTTAATATTGATACCTCTAAATTTTATGTCTAGAACATAAAAATATTTTTATAATACATATTTAGAATATGTAACTACATAAAATATATTAATATATAATCTAATTAAAAAATTGAAGAACTCTTACAACTTGGTAACAAATAATCCAATTTAAAAATGGAAAAGAGATCTAAAAAGACATTTCTTCAAAGAAGAGGTACAAATAATCAATAAGCACATGCAAAGATGCTCAGCATCATGAGCCATCAGAGAAATGCACACCAAATCCACAATGAGATACTGCCTCAAATCCACTGGGACGGTGATGAAAAGACAGGGTAGCAAGGACTGGCAAGAACTTGGAGAAACTGGAACTCTCATATGCTGCTCATGGGAACATAAGATAGCCACTTTGGGACATAGTCTGGCAGTTCTTCAAATGGTTAAACATGCAGTTATGCTTACATATGACCTAGTACTTCCTCCCTTAGGTATGTACCCTAGAGGATGAAAACTTGTTCCGCAAAAGAACTAGCATATGACTGTTCACTGCAGCATTATGTCCATCTACTGGCAAATGGATGGCTAAAACGTGGGAGACCCATACAATACAATGGAATATTATTTGGCAATAAAAAGAAATGAAGTGCTTATACTTAGTACAACATGAATGAACCCTGACATATTATGCTGAGTGCAAGAAGACAGCACATACTTATATATTTAATAATAAAATGCCACATATTTTATTATTCTGTTTATATGAAATACTCAGAATAAGCAAATCTACAGGGACTGAAAGTAGATTAGTGTTTGCTTAGGGCGGGGAGGTATAGAAGGGTAAAGGGTGACAGCTAAAAGGTACAGAGGTTCTTTCTGAGATAATGAAGGGTTCTGAAATTGTCTGTAGTGATGGTTGCATATGTCTGCCTATGTGCGAAAGACCATTTTTGTTGTTCAGTCGCTCCATCATGTCTGGCTCTTTGCAATCCCCATGGACTGCAGCATGCCAGGCTTCGCTGTCCTTCATTATCTCCCAGAGCTTGCTCAAACTCATGTCCATGGAGTCACTGATGCCATCCAACCATCTCATCCTGTGTTGCCCCTTTCTCCTCCTGCTCTCAATCTTTCTCAGCATCAGCATCTTTTCCATTAAATTATACAATTTAAATGGGTGAATTATACAGTATATGAATATCTCAAAACACTTATTTTGAAAGAGAACAGAACTCTGGGGTCTATCTCAGGAATGGTGACCCCCTGTTTCCTAAGCTGGAATTGTAACCGGAGATCATTCAGTGCCGACTACCTTATCTTATAGAGTCCCTCCAACCTTTCTCTCCCACTCCTCTTTGCATTTGAGGAAGCCACTCACAAAAAATTTTCTCCCATGACAAAACCATCCTGATTGTAAATACCTAGTTTAGTTCCCACTTAGCAGTCCCAGGTCTGTGGGGAACATAGTGAGACATCTCTGTCTTCCTTCAGCCGGGAGGTTCCTTGACCGATGTATCTATCCAAGTCTACACAGTATTTCTTAGTGAGTCATGCTGGTTATCCAAGTGAACAAGTAAAACCTCAGCTGTAATTCGCTACCCACCCAGATTCAGAAGTGAGATAATCCCCTCTATGGCTGACCTAGGAATATCAGTGCCAGGCTCTGCCATTACATGAGACCGTACACAAATGTTTCTATTACAGCAAGGTAAGCAGAGAGAGGGCACCGTATTTCAGACTCAAGATGCTATCCTAAAATTAAACATGAATATATTATTTGTGTGATACAAAATCAAAAAAGCTCTTTCCTGACTGCCTACCTTCCTTCAAAAGAGAAGCACACAGTTTTGCCTTATCTCATTTGGAAGTCCCATTTGTTCACTTATAACGGCAAGTTGGACATTCAGTTCAGTTCAGTCACTCAGTCGTGTCCGACTCTCTGCGACCCCATGAATTAGGAGAAGACAAAAGACCAAGACTTAGGAGAGAGGAGGACAGGAAGAGTGGTTCAGCCCCTCGCCTTCTTCCTGCATCTTCTGTGAATTTGCTCCTTGAAATGAGCATATCTAGCAGCCAGGCAATTGGGGTAATCAATCATTTCAACCCAGTGTCCAGCAGAGGCTGGGCACATGGTGCATGGCCAACTGATGTTTATTGAGAAGATACCAGATGAAGCAAGAAACAAGGTGAAATCAGGACGCATTATGGTCCTGTGCACACAGCAGCTCCATGGACTCCAGTTCTAGCTGTATGGACCTCACACATACCTCTCCCCCCGGCTCAGAAACTTTCCTTTTGATTAGAGGAAAAAGTAGATACTAAATTCTGCCTTGAAGGAGAATAATTTCTCTTTAATTTACAGCTAAGACCTAAGTAAGTTAGCTGAAGATCTAAGTAAGAGTGGAGTGCCAGGGGGATGGTACACCTGACTAGACCAGAAAGGCAGACAAGGGCGCAGTTTCTCGGGCTGCCTAGGACCTTGCTCACTGGGTGTTCACACAAGATGCTTAGTTGATTTCTATGTTCACAAAGTCAGATCTTCATCTTGATCAGTTAAAACATCTCAAAAGAAAAGAAAGAAAAAGAGAAAAGCTAAGAAGGAAGTGGGGGGAGAAGGACGGACGGACATATAGAGGGATGACAGATGGATGATGAAAGGAAAGATAGAAGGAAAGAAAGGAATGAAACAGGAATAAAGGAGAAAGGGAAGAAGGAAGCAAGCAGCTCTGATGGGCAACAACCATTCCTTCTTCTACTGCCAAGATTTGGGGCCGTGTCCCAAATTCTACTATTCCCAGCTCTGCCTCTGAATCGGAAGATTATAAAACTGTTAGGCGACTTGTGTGATACCCTAACACAGCCTCTCACGTTACAGAAGCAGAAGCTGAGTCCCAGAGATGAGGAAAGACCTTCCCACAGGCACAGGAATGGCACAAATGGTTGAGCCAGACCTGAATCCAGGCGTCCTGGTCCTAGACCATCCTCTCTGCATCAACCAAAATCTAGCCCAGACTCTCAGAATGACTTAGGGGTGACAATTACACCTTCAAATACCCCACAGATGGGACGGAAGGAAGGAAGGGTGGAGGGAAGGAAAGACGGCCCAGGGACATGGGGTCTTCTGGCAGGAGATCAGAAATATGAAAGGACAGACTGATAAGAAATTCCTACTGTGAACATCAAGCTCGAGTCAATGGACCCCCTGCTTAGCTCTCTCTGCTATAAGATGCTGGGGACGTTTTGGGGTCTCTGTCATTACCACCTCAGGGCCAAGAGCTGTCCAACCAGATAAAGCTCTATCTTATGGAGCCTAAAGATCAAAGTCCTTCCAGGGGACAGTCATCCTCCAGTGCAAGGGATGTTTGGTCCCTGGGACATGGGTTCTCCCTGAGGGCAGCTACCCTCTCAGGAGAACGTCCCCTCCAGGGTCTTGTACTGTTGGCATTGGAGGCCAGGGTCCTGCTTAGGTCGGGCACAGCTGCCCTGTGACTCTCTGAGGCTTAGTTCCCTCTAGAATATATGACAGGCATTTTCCTGTCCCCAAACCTATGACGTGTTATGCATGCATGTGAAATGTTCACGCAGGGAGTAGCACCCTGACACCTCCTAGGGGGTTGCTGGGTGAGGAGGAGGGAACTGGATGCAAGGCCACAGGGGTGGTGGCAGTTGAGAGCATGGGGCCAGGTCTGGAGCAGGCCAGTCCTTGGTCACTGCAGCCATTGTTGTCAAGTGGGAATACAGGCCAGCACAGCTAGAGTTCGTTTTTCCAGATAAGTAGGAAATCAGATTTTTATGTGAACTCCTCCAATTATTAAACATTGGCAGCCAAAAGCACTGCGCCTGCCAGTCAAAATGTATATCAGCAGCATTTGGCCCGAACACTTCCTGGCCTGCAAGTTTGTACTGCCCCCCAGCCCCCACCCCACTCCGTTCTGTCCTGCACACAAACCTCCAAGGGGATTGAGGGGAAGCCCAGCAAGAACATACTGGCAAGAGCAGGGCCTTGAGTCTATCAGATCTGGGTCCCAAGTTTGACTTGGGACTTACATGCAGTATGTGACCCTCAACACAGTATTAAATTTCTCCAACTTTCCTGTCCAAGGAGACTGACAATGGAATTCATCCCATTGGATTTCAAGGATGAAATATGATTTACGGTAATGAACCTCAGCCAGATATCAATAAAGGATAGAAAGGCACACTCGATACTGCTCAAGTGTCAACAGTAGGAAGGTGCCGGGGCGTCTTGTCCAGCCCCACCAAATGAGCACCTGTGCTGTGTTTGAATACCTGGACACACAGGGAACTCACCACCTCCCAAGACAGGTCATTCCACTGCCAGAGAGCTTTAGATGTTAGAGAGTGTTTGCTTATATCAAGATGAAATCTGCCTGTCTTGACTTCTTTCATTCTTAAATAGTAGCTGTACTGTCAGGGGTTATAAAGATGAAGTTTGATCTCTTTGCCTCAGAGAAAAACTTTGAAGGAGATATTTTTCCACCCAGTTCTTTACTTTTCAAAACATTTATGTTCCTTTTGTTGTTCTTTGCCAGTGAACAATAACAAAACCGTCAGATTACTTAATGCTCACAACCCGGTGGGGCAGGTACCCATTTGACAGATGAGGAAAATGAAGTATGGGGGCAGGATCATAGAATGTACTTGTAATTCCTGTTCCTCTTGAAATGTAAATTAAATGGTAAGACCTGGCAAACGTTTGACAAACCTAGAGAAGGTATTAAAAAGCAGAGAGATCACTTTGCCAACAAAGGGCCGTATAGTCAAAGTCATGGTTTTTCCAGTACATCCATACAGATTCTTTACCACTAGCGCCACCTTGGAAGCCCATAAAAGCATGACATTCCTTCAAATTTGAATTTTAGATAAACAACAAATAAGTATAAATAAAAATCTTTAAGTATAACTATGCCCTAAATATTGCCATGGGCTTCCCTTCTGGCTCAATTAGTAAAGAATCTGCCTGCAATGCAAGAGACCCAGGTTTGATCCCTGGGTTGGGAAATACCCTGGAGAAGGAAATAGCAACCCACTCCAGTGTTCTTGCCTGGAGAATCCCATGGACAGAGGAGCCTGGTAGGCTACTAAATCACCACCACCATGGTTTTTCCAGTAGTCATGTACAGATGTGAGAGTTGGACCATAAAAAAGGCTGAGCGCCAAAGAACTGATGCTTGAATTGTGGTGTTGGAGAAGACTCTTGAGAGTCCCTTGGGCAGCAAGGAGACCAAACCAGAGAATCCTAAAGGAAATCAGTCCTGAACATTCGCTGGAAGGACTGATGCTGAAGCTCCAATACTTTGGCCACCTGATGCAAAGAGCCAGAAAAGCTGATGATGCTGGAAAAGACTGAAGGCAGAAGGAGAAGGGGGCAACAGAGGATGAGATGACTGGATGGCATCACCAACTCAACGAGCATGAGTTTGAGCAAACTCCGGAGATGGTGAAGGACAGGGGAGCCTGGTGTGCTGCAGTCCATGAGGTCGCAAAGAGTTGGACACAACTGAGTGATTGAACAAGACTTGGCACCACCTGCATCACGAACCCCATCCACCTGTTAATGGTGTTCAAGGTTGGGTTCTTGGCTAAACAGAGTTAACTAAAAGCCTGAATCTTTCTCACATATGCTGTCTCAGCTGCTTTCTTCCCCATAGTCCTAGGGCGGTCAGCTGGCTTTGCCAGCCAAATACAGTCCTTTACACTTATTCCTGTCAGATCTCATTTGGTTAATCCCACGTCACAGTTTGGTCAGTTGGATATTTTGGGGATGGTGATTCTGTCATGTGACGTGTGTGTTTTTGCCCTCATTGTGGCTCTTTTGTTCTGTATGCCCTGCATTTCCTCATCAATGCCCAGGAGGACCAGTGAGACCAATATCAATTTTAAAACTCCATGTTTCTTTCATTTAGCAAACATCTCTGAGCACCTCCTCCCTGGCACACCCCAGCTGGAGCCATCAGAGTGAGCAAGACAGTCACTCCTGGTCCTCACTGAGCTGGTGAGATGAGTCCTATGTGAGGGGAGGGCAAACCTAGTTTGGGGGAGCCTGGGGAGCTTCCCAGGATGGGTGATGTTGAACTGGAGACCTAAAAGATGAGTACAAGAAGACTGGTTCCATCTCTGGTGGAGCATCGCTCCTCCACGCCCCTCTTATTGTTCTCTTTCCATAGGGCTTTGCAATAGGCTTGGTTGTAACCTGTTTTATTTGCATCACTAATTGCTGTCCTTGAAAACTGAGGGGATTATCTTTGTAGTTTCTATTCTGCCCAGCTCACTGCCTTTCACCACAGCAATTACAACTGATTATGGCTCAGATGGTAAAGAATCCACTGGCAATGCAGGAGACCTGGTTTCAATCCCTGGGTTGGGAAGATCCCCTGGAGGAGGGCATGGGAACCCATTCCAGTATTCTTGCCTGGAGAATCCAATGGACAGAGGAGCCTGGTGGGCTGCAGTCCATGGGGTCACAAAGAGTCAGACACACCTGGCCAACTAAGCACAGCACAGTCCTCCTAAGTGTAGGCACAGAGTTTGTGTACAGCCTCCCACTGAATCTCCCAACAGCCACACAAAGTGCTAACTCTTCCCATTTTACAGAAAAGGAAACCAAGGCTGGGAAGACGTAACAGTAGCAGCAGTTAACAGCAAACACATGAGAAGTGTGTACTATACACCAGACCCTAAAACTAAGCATTTTATGTGTGTGAACTCCTGATGGGAGCAAGGATTAAGGACAAGAACCGTGCTGCCTTCTCCACTGCAGATTAGTTATATGGGCAGTTACTTAACCTTCCCTTGAAGAGAAGGTGAAAACGATAGCGCTGCTTCCTAGGATTAGGAAGTTATGAGAATGAAATCCCTAACCAATACAGGTACCTAGAGTGGCGTCCAAAACACGGTGAGACCTAAGTATGAACCGCTATTCTTATTAAGGAATCTGCACAGAGACTTTGCACATATCAGAGTGGGGACTGAATCCAGTTTGAACCCTGGATCATGTTTCAAATATAATTTAGATATACACTACTCCAGGGGATCTTCCCTACCCAGGGATTGAACCTGGGTCTCTTGCATCTCCTACTCTGGCAGGAGGGTTCTTTACCTGGTGGCTCAGGTGATAAGAAACTTCCTGCAATGCAGTAGACCCAGGTTTAATCCCCGGGTCAGGAAGATCCCTTGGAGGAGGGCATGGCAACCCACTCCAGTATTCTTGCCTGGAGAATCCCCATGGACAGAAGAGCATGGTGGGCTACAGTTCACGGGGTTGCAAAGAGTCGGACATGACTGAGTGGCTAACACTCTCACTTTCTTTACCTCTAGTGCTACCTGGGAAGCCTCATATATATAATACTCTATATAAGGGCTTCCCTGGTGGCTCAGTTGGTAAAGAATCCGCCTGCAATGCAGGAGACCTGGGTTTGATCCCTGGGTTGGGAAGATGCCCTGGAGAAGGGAAAGGCTACCCACTCCAGTATTCTGGCCTGGAGAATCCCATGGACTGTATAGTCCATGGGGTCGCAAAGAGTTGGACGTGACTCAGCGACATTCACTTTCACTTTTTTTCACTTTCACTCTATAGATAATCTTTCACTCTAAAATTGACAATCAACAAGAATCAACTGTATAGCACAAGGAACTCTACTAAATATTCTGTAATAATCTAAATGGGAAAAGAATTTGGAAAAAAAAATAGTTCCTCAGAAAACTAAAAATACAATTACCAAGTGATACAGCAATCCTTGGGGTCACAAAGAGTCGGACACACCTAGGTGACTGAGCCCGCACACACCTCAATCCTATTCCTAGGCATATACCCATATAAAACCCTAATTCAAAAAGATACACGCACCCCCATGTCCATCGCAGCACTATTCACAATAGCCAAGACATGGAAGCAACCTACATGTCCATCAACAGGTGAATGGATAAAGAAGACATGGTACGTACATACAACGGACTTACTGCTCATCCATAAAAAAGAATAAAATAAAATAAAATTTGCAGCAACGTGGATGCAACTAGAGATTATCATACTAAGTGAAGTAAGTCAGAAAGAGAAAGACAAATACTGGTATTTGTGCTATATAAGTGATAGCACTTATATGCAAAATGTAATGCAGAGCACAAATGAACCTATCTACAAAACAGAAAGAGACTTCAGACATAGAGGACTGACTGGTGGTTGCCAAGGGTGAGAGGGGAAGGGAGAGGGATGGACTGCAAGTTTGGGGTTGGTAGATGCAAACTATTACATTTAGAATGGATGAACAACAAAGTCCTCCTGCATAGTGCAGGAACTATATCCAGTCTCCTGGAATAAACCATAATAGAAAAGAATATTTTAAAAAATATATAGGTATGTGTATAACTGAGTCACTCTGCTGTACAGGAGAGATGGGCACAACATTGTAAATCAACTGCACATCAATAAAAATTTTTTTAAGAAAAAATATATGAATATGTATGAATGAATCATTCGTCTGTACACCTGAAATGAACATTGTAAATCAACTATGCTCCAATATCAAATAAGATAAAAAATGAATACAGTATGTTAATTGGTATTTGATGAAGGAAGGAAGGACAGTGCACTGATTGCATTAGTAATAGCACAGTCAGCCATGACAACCACCGACGCAACCCAGCCCAAATGCCTCAGACGACAAAAAAATGGATATTTCAAACAGTAAAGGAAAACTGAGTAGTGTCTGAACTGCAAGGACCACCAAGATCATAACAGGGTACCTCCTTGTCTCCAGGTGGGGTGGCATTTCATTGCCATTGTTAAAGAAAGTTATGAAATCTCAGAAACTTAAAGCCTTTTCAGCTTGAGGGGATTTCTCTTGGAAAGTCCCTTGCTCACTTTTCTTAATGAAATTACATGATGGACATTTTTCAAATCCTTCAAAACCTTAAGGTTTTGATGGACTGTTTTCCACCCTTCTTGTTTGTAGGGGACACATGAGAGGATATGGTCAGTTTTATGGGATTTTCATTTAGACTTCACTGCCATCTTGAGATTTCATAATTCCACCTCAATCACTAATTTTTCCAAGTGGCTCAGTCAAGAGAATGCTCATTCTGATTACTTTTAAGCATTTATGTAGTTCTACTCAATGCCTGGTGACACACAATGGTTATTGTGAGCAAAGATTAGCTATGTGCTTCCTAAGACCTGGCCTGCCCCATTTTTCTGGTGTGGAGCCTAGCGAGTGTCAGGAAATGCTCTTCCTCTGAAGGAAGGACCAAACTTTTAATTGACAGGTACCACCAAGAGCTAGGCCTTCTCTGGTGGCTCAGCAGTAAAGAGTCTGCCTGCCAATGCAGGTGACCCAGGTCGGGAAGATCCCCTGGAGTAGGGAATGGCCACCCACTCCAGTATTCCTGCCTGGAGAATTCCATGGACATGAACTGGTGGGCTACAGTTCAAAGGGTCGCAAAAAGTCAGACATGACCGAGCACACACGTACCAAGAGCTAAAACTGAAATTCCTAGGAACATGCTGGATGAACACAGGGCTCAGGGCAAGGGCTCCGGAAAGAAGATGTGACACCCCTGACTTCCAACAAATCCACAAGTGGCTTCTGTCCCAACCGTTTGTCAGTGTTTCCCCGAGTCAAAGCCCCGTGGCATCTAATAACAAAGTGTCTCTAGAAGGGAAATGTGAAATGGCAGGACTTAATGAGATCAAGAATGTCTTCCATCAACTTTTCACGCAGCTGGAAGGAGAGTGGATAAGAGTTAAGTTACTCTAAACTCTCACCATGTGGTCCTAATCAGCTGTCCCCTGTGATGGATCGAACAGATAATCTCCTTCAAGCCTCAGCCTTACAGGGAGCCCAGCGCCAGGCTGTAGAGAGAGGGGTCTGGTCCCCAGGGAAAACTCCAACCAGCAATGTCATCAGAGTCTATTTAAAATCCTAGCCCGGTCTGTTTCTTCTTTTTCACCACTTCATCAAAATGAGCGGGGAAAAAAAAAAAATCCAGGAAAACCTGACCTTGTTCTAGATTTTTGGTGAAGCTATATGCAAAGGCAAGCCAGGAAATACCTAAGAATGTTTTTTAAGATTTTTTTTTTAATGTGGACTTTTTATTGAATTTGTTACAGTATTGCTTCTGCTTTTTATGTGGTTTTTTTTTTTTTTTTCCAGCTGTGAGGCATATGGGATCTTAGCTCCCCAGCCAGGGATCGAACCTGCATCCCCTGCATTGGAAGGAGAAGTCCTAACCCCTGGACTGCCAGGGAAGTTCCCTCTAGGAATTCTGTACAGAGGATAGTTTAGAGTAGAATTCTGCTAACGCAGGTCAGCCTCAGGCTGCTGCCATTTTAGGAAACCTGCTGGGGGTTTCCAGACGAGTAATCCAGAGGCTGAGTCCGAACTCTGTTCACCCCAACATATTCCTCCATCTCCTGGGCAAATACATCAGGCAACGATGTGAGAAGGATGGCAAACACGAGCCATCACCTGAGCTGTTTGCACTGGCTGCTTCCTGGGGCACAAGGTGTCTGGCACACTTTCTTCTCAATACCTGTGGGCTCAAGCACCATCAGTCTTAGCCCCCGAGACGGAAGCTTTGGGAACTTCTTATGGGAGCATTCATGCTAGAATAGACAGAGGTTTCGGAAAGTAAGTGGAAGAAGCCATTCATTGAGTGAGGACAGACATGGAGTGAGTAAGGGGGACGACATGAGCGGCTCTTTGGGCAGGCAGCAGGAGGGGTGATGTGTACCTGCTGAAAACTGACTGTGAAAACCAGACAAGACCCTGGACAGTAACCAAGCAATAACAGATAACGTCATAAATTTGGTAAAGCAATCCAGACCTAGAGAACTCAGCTGACCTGTAGTTAAGTGTTTTTTTTTTTTGTAAGTTGATTTCTTAAATTTTTTTTTTCCTTGCTACAAGATGTCAACTATTTTAAGCACTGTGAGGGATCTTCCGGTGTGGGCTGGAGGGCTGACACCCCTGCTGCACCCCCAGTTTAGAAATGTCATCACCACCCAGGAAAAAGTGGAAGTGGAGTAAATCTGGAGAAAAGTGAAGTGAACTCTGAGTAAATCTAGAAAAGAAAGTGGAAGCAGACTCTGAGTAAGTCTGCAGACTGCTACTCTTTCACTAACATCCCTGCTTGGTTTTTTTCCCGCTTGTTTCACGGTCATGCTGCCTGGAATCGCCATGCACTATGGCCAGCTGGGCAACAAACTCCCAGTGCTCAGCCGTCCTCCGGCTACGCAGTGTCGCCCCGGCACCCTGTGCGTGCTTCGCAGTGCGCCAGACCAGGCAGGAGTCCAGGGGAGACTGTGTCGGGGCAGAACCATCCACAGAACTTCAGTAAGTTCTACCGGGGGTGGGAGGCTCAGTCAGGACTCTTGGAGGCATCCTCTTCACTCCCTGGAAAGCCTCGTTTTTGGACAACAGCCATTATCTCACAAAGTTAAACCCATGCATTTTAAAAGCCTCACTAATGTATAGAAGTCGTAGTCCTAGAGAGGGACCAGGGGCCTCCAAAACCCTAAGACGCCAGAACTTTGCTCGTGCCTCCCCCAGAACGAACAGGGTCTTGCAGGTGTGTGATCCACGTCCACAGATGAACGCCACCTGCTGACCGCACCTCCTGGGTCACATCCGCTTTATCTCAGGAACGTGATGAGTGTGTGTTGCACACAGGCACCCACCAGGGTGGGAGCCACGTTAACTAGAGGAGAGGTGTTATTTTCATCACCACGTTCTCTGGCTCAGGAGTGATGAGCCAAAACCACCACGGTGCTCAAAATGGGAGTTGTTTTCTCAAATACAAAGCATAGAAAGGACCCTTCCACACCTGTGAAAATTTTAATAAGTTTACCTTAATCAGACTGAAACTTTTAAAATTATTGTGCTGAGTTCCACAATAAGAAGCACTTTCCACATTAGACCCCAAAACCACACACACTCACACGTATTTTACATTTATGTGGTATTGTGTATATGTGTGCGTGTGTTTGGGAAACAAGTTCTATTTTTTAAAAAGTTTCACTAAATCATACTTACCCTTGCTTTTTGCAATAAACTTAGATAGTTTCCATTTACTCTGCTTTATTTTTTTAAATGCTGATAACAACTCACTTTTTTTTTTTTTTGCCATGCTGCATAGCATGCAGGATCTTAGTTCCCTGACCAGGAAGCGAACCCACGCTCCCTGCAGTGGAAGTGTGGAGGCTTAACCACTGGACTGCCAGGGAAGTCCCACAACCCATTAATTTGATTCCACAGCCCATTAACAGTTGGGGTTTTTAAGAGCCCTGCTCATCTTAGTACATAGAAACGTCTCTTCACCTTGTGGTGTGAGCTGGAATGCAGTGGTGACTGTGCGTGTGGACAGTGACCACAGGTTCTGACTCCATCAGGTAACAACCCAAAGCTCTCTGAGACTGGGGTCTGGTTCTCTAAGGCCGATCACTCAGAAAAACAGCCTGAAACCAGTGTAACCTATCATTCCTCAAGGGAAAAACACTGAGTTTGAAATTTAATAGAACGTAGTAACTGTATAATCTCTATTCCCAAAGACAAAGCAACCGCTGGTCTACAGTTTGAAGTCAATAACTGAATCTCCCAGTGTAGTGGAAACAGCCTTAACCTTGGGGTCTGACCTAGATCCTCTTCCTGGCTAGTCATTTCATTCCCTCTGTCTTGAGCGGATCACAGCAGCTGTTTTCTCATACATAAAATGGAAGAATAACACCAATGTGATTTATCTCAGAGTTATGCAAAAGCTCTTAAGGGAAACTGGAAGTGCTGTATAAGCGATTATGTTGAATCTGTCTTAGAGTGTCTGTACCTTTAGTGTTGAATATTCATATTTGTTTGAGGGTCCATAGCCATGCAGAGCTTTTTCCCACTAAATACATTTATGTGAAGGCACATCGATCATTCTCCCCCTGGATACTTGGGAATTAGAGTTTCATCACTTCATGGCAAATAGATGGGGAAACAGTAGAAACAGTGGCTAACTTTCTTTTTCTGGGCTCCAAAATCACTGCAGATGGTGATTGCAGCCAAGAAATTAAAAGACGTTTACTCCTTGGAAGGAAAGTTATGACCAACCTAGATAGTATATTCAAAAGCAGAGACATTACTTTGTCAACAAAGGTCCATCTAATCAAGGCTATGGTTTTTCCAGTGGTCATGTATGGATGTGAGAGTTAGACTATAAAGAAAGCTGAGTGCCAAAGAATTGATGCTTTTGAACTGTGGTGTTGGAGAAGATTGAGAGTCCCTTGGACTGCAAGGAGATCCAACCAGTCCATCCTAAAGGAGATCAGTCCTGCGTGTTCTTTGGAAGGACTGATGTTGAAGCTGAAACTCCAACACTTTGGTCACCTGATGCAAAGAGCTGACTCATCTGAAAAGACCCTGATGCTGGGAAAGATTGAGTGCAGGAGGAGAAGGGGACGACAGATCACTGATTCAACGGACATGGGTTTGGGTGGATTCCGGGAGTTGGTGATGGACAGGGAGGCCTGGTGCACTATGGTTCATGGGGTCGCAAAGAGTTGGACACGATTGAGCGACTGAACTGACCACTTTTCAGTTGTATACCCAGTGCCTCTGATCATTTTTCCACCTGAAATGAAGCTGCTATGTAAATCTCATTCATTTGATACATAAAGAAGAACCAAAGACAGGAAAATCTGTTGTGAAAATGCTCCAAACCATTTGCTTTACTAGACACAGAGAGAAAAACAATCAAGTGGAGAGAAGCAGAAGAAAGAGGTGAGTTTCTTTTACAGGGAAGAACGAGAAGATATCCACTCAACCACAGCACATGGGTCCCTATTCCTCTTTGCCTTTTCAACTATAATTCTTCAAGAGAAGATGATATACTTCAAGAGCCCTGAAAATCTTGTGCCTGGAGTGGGGAGGGGTTCAGGCTGATTTCAAAGCATGGGGAACTCAATATGCTAAGTTCAAGGTTTTCTAACCAAATTGGAGACACTGACGAAGTATTAAATACTTTGGAGATGCCATTAAAATCTCTTCTGGTCAGTTTCCTTATTTTACAGTCACAACTCATATATTACAATACTAATTGCAATGAAATCCTCGAACGTAGAAAAGGCTGATCTGGAGCCAATTTCTTGTGCGTACCAGAGTTATAAAAGAAATGCAAATATGTTCGTTTTTCTCTACCAGGGGGATGACCACCAACCACCTAAGTAGCCCTGCTGTATGTGTATGTGTGCACGTGCATGCATGTACAAGTAATTCTAGCATATGTGTATGTATGTGTATGCACACACACGTGTGCATGCTCAGTCATATCTGACTCTTTATGACCCCACACACTGTAGCTCACCAGGCTCCCCCGTCCATGGGATTCTCCAGGCAAGAATACTGGAGTGGGTTGCCATTTCCTTCTCCAGGGGATCTTCCTGACCCAGGGATTGAACCTGTGTCTCCTGCACTGGCAGACAGATTTTTTTTTTTTTCACCACTAAGCCACTTGGGAAGCCCAATCCTGGCATGACCATTCAGCTAACATCTTTTTTTTTTTTTTTAGCAAAACAGTGAGGAGTACTTTAGAATTTTCTTTATGACCCAGATTTTTGTAGCTATAATTGCTGGGGGGTTCCATTCATTTTCTCAAAAGCAATTTTTTGAAAATACATATATAGCATTTTTCAGCTACTCTCATTCAATAGTCATCTGTTAGGATCAACCCAAGGGTGTAACGGGAGAGGATGTCAATTAGCATCAGTGTAAAGTAGTGAGAAAAAGCCCTCCTTGGCTGTGGGACCAGGGCCACTTGCCCCAGTGCCTCTACAGATTTCAAGGGTCACCATCTCTCCTCCCTTCCACCACAACCCACCAGCTCACCAAGGTGGACTGAATCCCCCCAGTCCATCACATTCTCTCCTTTCCCACAGTATGATGACAGTGACCTTGGCCCCAGCCCCTGCCTGCTGTTCCTGTCTTATGTTGCCCTCTCTGATCTCCTCCTACCACTGAGAATCTGACCACCTTACTCTGCTGCTAACACTTTTCCATCACTCCCCATGTAGCCTCATGTGAAGTGGATTTTAGGCCCTTTGCTTGTATAATAAAATCACGATAAGAAAACCTCATAGGATTATTGTAAGAATTAGACAGTATAATGGAAATAAAACCATCTGTTTAAATAAAGTGAAACCACAAATGTAAGAAGATATATTAGTTCAGTTCAATCGCTCAGTCATGTCCGACTCTTTGCGACCCCATGAATCGCAGCACGCCAGGCCTCCCTGTCCATCACCAACTCCCGGAGTTCACTCAGACTCACGTCCATCGAGTCAGTGATGCCATCCAGCCATCTCATCCTCTGTCGTCCCCTTCTCCTCCTGCCCCCAAGCCCTCCCAGCATCAGAGTCTTTTCCAATGAGTCAACTCTTCGCATGAGGTGGCCAAAGTATTGGAGTTTCAGCCTCAGCATCAGTCCTTCCAAAGAAATCCCAGGGCTGATCTCCTTCAGAATGGACTGGTTGGATCTCCTTGCAGTCCAAGGGACTCTCAAGAGTCTTCTCCAACACCACAGTTCAAAAGCGTCAATTCTTCGGCGCTCAGCTTTCCTCACAGTCCAACTCTCACATCCATACATGACCACTGGAAAAACCATAGCCTTGACTAGATGGACCTTTGTTGGCAAAGTAATGTCTCTGCTTTTGAATATGCTATCTGGGTTGGTCATAACTTTTCCTCCAAGCAGATATATTAAGGGGAATTTAAATTTATCAGTAATTAATAAATTAGCTAACTAAAATTACTCAAGTAATTAAGTTGATTTTAATGCATTGTATCAGAGGTATGATGGATTTATACAAGCTATAATGTTAAAGTGGTGATATTGATTTTCCTCACATTACACATACAATATCAGATGTTATGGCCAAATCAGTGCTTAAGTGGGAAGCATCTAAATAATAGTTTTGCTTATAATACATATATGGCACTTGACATTATGTAGAAAAAGCTATGCAGTCCTGATTTTTCCTCTCACAGAACTCTATTAGACCACAAATCTATACCTTTTCAAAAGATGTGTCCAATAGTGTTTCTCATCGTTATAGAAAACCAAAACAAAATGCTAACACATCTGCAGATGCTTACCGGGGGCAAAAATCGTGCTATCACATGTTCTAGAATAAATATTCAACAACAAATAAGTTATAACCCATTGATATCTAGTAAGTAATCACAGTTGTGTGTTAGGAACCAATTTGAGTTACTAGTCCCAGGGACAATCCTGAGTCTCCAGAGACAAGTTTTGTGCCCCTGAACAAAATTAAACCTGTAATGTTGTAAATATCAATAAAAATGGAAGCCTAAGGCCAAATTTTCTCAGAAATAAAATGAGTAAGAGAATGCAAGTAGGAAATGCATAAAATGTTAGGCTACTTGGAAAAGTTACAACTGCTTAATGAATTACATCACAGCTAACTTGGGTTTGTGCTTCCCTGATAGCTCAGTTGGTAAAGAATCTGCCTGCAATGAGGGAGAACCCAGTTTGATCCCTGGGTCGGGAAGATCCACTGGAGAAGGCATGCTGCTAAGTCACTTTAGTCGTGTCCGACTCTGTGTGACCCCATAGACAGCAGCCCACAAGGCTTCCCTGTCCCTGGGATTCTCCAGGCAAGAACACTGGAGTGGGTTGCCATTTCCTTCTTCAATGCATGGAAGTGAAGTCGCTCAGTCGTGTCCGACTCTTAGTGACCCCATGGACTGCAGCCTACCAGGCTCCTCTGTCCATGGGATTTTCCAGGCAAGAGTACTGGAGTGGGGTGCCACTGCCTTCTCCGAGGAGAAGGGACAGGCCTGGAGAATTTCATGGACTATATAGTCCACGGGATTGCAAAGAGTTGGATACAACTGAGTGATTTTAACTCACTTCACTTCACTAACTTGGATTTTAGTAAAGTGAGACCAAAACTGTTCTACCAGGAAACAGACAACAAAATCCATGTTACTATTCAGAGTGGTGTAGTTACAGACACCCAGCAAGTGTTTCCTAAATATCTGCTCATCAAATTGATTAACAAACAAAGATTCAGAGGCTCTCCTATGGTTACTACTATTGACTCAAATATAATTTTTCTTACTAGTGTTATTTAAAAATAATGACTCCAAGATTTTCCCAATGAACACACAAAATACTCGTGATATTCCAGAGTAATGTCCTGTGAAACACAAACAGTACATTTTGCAGCCCGTCCCTATCCAAGAATATGGTCTTTGGGATAGAGAATTTCCTTCTGTCCAACCAAACTGTGTGGGAGCTTTGAGATCCTGGGACTTGTAACTTTATGCTAGTATTTGTGGACTTCTCCCAGAAAGCAGACGTAATACACACATAAAATCACAACCAGTACTCACACCCCCAGCCTCACACCAGTTAGTGATGGTGCTCTTTCCTACTTGGCCTAGAATTCATCTTCAATGTCAATTTCAACAGAGTATTCCACACAGCCCTGTTAAGTGCTGTGTGTATTCATTTGACAAATATTACTGGGCTCTTGCTACGAGCCGGGCACTGTACCTGGGAGGCAGATTGTGGATACAAGTAATTAAGGCAGACATGGGCTTTGCCCTCACAGGGCTCACACTGACAACTGATTTGACACTCAGAGTGATGGTTATTTGCCAGATCTGCTCTGTTGTACAGTGGAAGTGGAGATAGTTCTAAACAGCTAAGTGTCTTCTATTTTCAAAGGGGATCGAAGCTGACAGTTTCTGCACCCCTATCTACTGGCTCCATAAATCATGAGATCTACCAAGGAATGTAGCAGCTGGGTAATAACTGAGTGTTATTTCTTAGGGGGAAAAAAAAGAGATGGTCTTCTTTCACTCATTTTAAGTATTTGATTTACAAGTCATGTTTTATGAGGAAGAACAAAGTGACAAGTCATCTTCCTTATTCCTTCCAGGGATCCATTTCTACTGTGGATCCAATAAAGCCACAGGAGAAAGGTTCATGAGAATTTTAGAATGAATGAATTTTGCCTCCACTTCCACTAGAGAGACAGGAACAGAAGTGTTTTCTTTCCTCTGCAAGGGGCAGAAAGAACATACATAACCTACTATGTGGAGCTAGGAAAAGCGATCAGATGGCTGAGCGCGTGACACCGTCCACTGCCGCTGGCACACTTCGTGTGTCTTCTCCTAATCCTGCCCTCCTGTCCCGCCCACCATCCTCTCTTCCATCCTGGGGAAGGTGGTTCTGCCTTCCCCAAGCAGAGCTCTCTGGCCTCCTTCCTCCTCTTATTTTTAAGTGGGCTGGTTGCATTCCTATGGTGGGGATTAGCTACGAAGCTGGTGTCTCCTCCAGCTCTCCACCCACCCAGAAAAGTGCAAAATGTACAAACAGTGAGTGTGGTGGAGCAGAACAGAAGAGTGGCTCAGTCAAAGGGGGGTATATGTATACACATGGCTGATTCACTTCTGTTGTACAGCAGAAACTAACACAACATTGTAAAGCAATTAATCTTCAAAAAAAAAAAAAATCAAGCTGATGAGAGCAAAGATACTACTGCTAATATCATACTACTTACTGTTCTACTGTCTGTAAGAGTAACCCTGCCTCTGGAAAATTACACACTAGGCTCCAGTAAAACACTGTCTAGTTGCCTTATTTTAAAAAGAAGATTCCCACCAAAGCCTAAGTCTATGTAGGTGCTGCCTTCAATGCAAAGATGCAGTTCTTTAACTCACTAGGAGGAAGATCCACGATGCTATTGACACTGACAATTGGTTGTTTCCTTTTTTAACCCGCGTGTGTGTCTTGAAGTGCCTACTAATTTTGACTTATGCACTCTTAGAGCTCTCGCTCGAAGGCTAGAGTCTTGTACAAGTTTTGGAAACTGGCTGGAATGAAACAAGGAAGAACAAAGGGACAAGTCATCTTCCTGATTCTTTCCAGGGATCCATTTCTCCTGTCACTTTATATTTCTTTGAGGATTTTACATTTCTTCCCTCTGAACATTGTTTCATTTCTTCATTCGCCAAGGAGGGACAAGCTTAAAAAAATACTACAAAAATCATAACCAGAAAATGATTCAGTTTTGTCTTTTGCCCTTTGCAGTGACATGTGCCAGCTCTTATATCATTACAATACTCGTTTGTGAACGTGAAATAATACTGTATCATGAATGGAATTAATTTTGTAACCTTCAAGCAACATTAGCAACACTATACTTACAAATTTAGTAAAGAACAATGTTTTACAAGTTGCTAGCATATCAGAGAACACAGTTGTGTGAAAGGACAAAATATCTTGTATTCTACTTTGGGCTTCTCAATTAAGAAATAGAACTAAAATCTTGCCATTCACTTATTCATACCGTGATGTGCCAGACAGTATTCTAGGAGACACAGATACAGTGGTGAACAAAACAGACAAGAGTCACTCCCGTCAGGGAGCATGCAGTTGACCAACTGGTCCTTGAAAATTCTGGTTGAAACTGACACTCAAGAAACATATTAAAATGCACTCCACAAGTTTTGACAGCTAGGTAGAAGCTCCTTCCTGGCCCATTTCATTCATACTCATGAGAAAAGCGCCCTTTCTATGGACCAGGTGGATTGATGACCTGCTGCACAGCTACAGAAAAGACAATGTGGAAAATGAAGCTCTTACCATTAATAAATATGTAGATGGTAGATTCTGCTTTGTTCTTGGAAGCAGGTGCAGAGAGATATCTGCAGCTATAGAAGCCAGTGTGGTTGGCCTGAGCCGCGTTCAAGGTCAAAGTGCTGCAGAATTTCTTGAGGTTCTTTCCACAGGCAGACTTAGTGATGTTAAGCTTCCCGCTTTGGTTTTCCCTGTTCACAGCTTCAGGCAGATACCAGGCATGGGCAGCTCCTCCTCTGCAATCATAGAGGAGAAAACAAAACACCGTCAGGGTTAGGGCCAGTGCCAAAGCATTCATTTCATTACAAAGCACTATCCTGAGGTCTTGGGCTTCCCTAGCGGCTCAGACGGTAAAAGAATCCGCCTGCAATGCAGGAGACCTGGGTTCAATCCCTGGATCGGGAAGATCCCCTGGCGAAGGAAAACCCACTCCAGTATTCTTGCCTGGAGAATCTCATGGACAGAGGAGGCTGGTGGGCTACAGTCCATGGGATCACAAAGAGTTGGAGACATCTGATTTTTATATAAATACTATATATATATATATAGAGAGAGAGAGAGAGAGAGAGGTCTAAGTCCAGTCATCTGCTTTACAGAAGAGTAACACATTTAGAAAAACTTTTAAACAACTCAAAATGTTCAGGGCATCCCTTCCTCTGATTCCTTGTGAGTGAGTAATTCATCTCTCCCGTAGACGAATGAATCGCCCTCCGTGGGAGGCTGGATGCATGTGGTTTGCACTCGGCAGATGGCCATCTACCTGTCTGCTCTCTGGGGAAGGGTTTTGCCTTAGGAAGGACAAGCAGATGGTCCCCAAACCAATACAGTCACTCACCTGCATTTGAGATTCAGCGTCTGGCCAGCTTGCATCACGTGCCGGGTGCCTTTTAAACTCAGTTCAGGATGTCTTAATATTGAACCTGAACTAGATCCTGGAAAATAAAAGTTGAAGTGTATTATTTATTTTTCAAAAAAACATTTGACTGTTCCAGGTCTTAGTTGTGAACTCTAGAGTTTCAACTTGTGGGATCTAGTTCCCTGACAAGGGACTGAACCCAGGTCTCCTAAATTTACATCATGAAGTCTTAGCCACTGGCCCACCAGGGAAGTCCCTTGAAATGTGTTTTTTGAAAATTGCCCTCTCGTCTTTTTCTTTTTTCTCTTTTAAGTTAATTCCTTTAAATTCCTTTTATGGAAAGCTATAAATTCCATATGCAAAAAAGTACATCTAATACAAATATATTTTATTTCACAAAATTTTTGTAATCTAAGACTTGCTAACAAGTATTATATATCCTACTATGCCAAATGACCTAAAAATATTCAAAATCCCATTAACTTAGAACATTAATAAGTTCAATTTATGGTTCAAAAAACAACCATATTAAGACTATATCATAACTTATTAAAATATTCAGGATTAAATATCAATGTCATCCAAAGTATATTTCTAATATTGAACCAACATGAGTCATTTGGTTATACAGGCCTGTCTGATCTTTTTTCTGAATACTTTTCCTGGATTCTAGACATAGTTCACTCATTAATTGAGTCATGGTATTTTGGGCAAGTCATTTCTCTTTCTGAACCGGTTTCCTCATGTGGAAAACTAATTATAGAATCAAAATCAGTTTTAGAAGCCACTTTGTTTATCTTACATAATCTCCAAGTTTCCTCTTTAGTGGAACAGAGAAGAGGGAACTGTCCATTCCTACGTGACACTTGACAAGTATATTTTGTGGGAATCGTTGTGAGACTATGAGATCAGCTATGAAAAAGTGCATTGAAGTCAACATCTCCATACAACACGGTATCCCCATACAACACAATATCCCTTCACAACATGATGTCCCTTTACAACACAACATCTCTATACAACACAATATCCATCCATGGGATCTGCTGTGAGACCCTGGCCAAGTCACTTCTCTCCAGATCTCAGTTCTCTTATCTGAAAGGCAGGAGACTGGACTGGATGACTCTGGGTCTCTGTCTGTTTCCGCCATCCCCAGAGCCAGGATTCTTTGAGCCACTGGTGCCATAGAAGTTGAAATTCTGCTGAAGCTCTTGTTGATTTATCAGGAGACACCTCAATCAAGAGCTCTCTCCTCCTCCCCTATTCTCTCCCTCCTCTTCGCCCTTTTTTTTACCAGCTTTTTCCTGGTAAAAGCAGGAGTTTGGGGCTCAGGATTAGCAGGGATAAAGGTTGGGGGAGGGTAGGTAGAATCTAGAAAAATGGTATAGATGATCTTATTTGCAAAATGGAAATAGAGATACAGATGTAGAGAACATACATATGGACACCAAGAGGGGGAAAGGAAGGTGACGAACGAATTGGGAGATTGAGACTAACAAATATACACTATTGATGCTGTGTATAAAATAGATAAACTAATAAGGTCCTGCTGTATAGCACAGGGAACTCTACTCAGTGCTCTGTGGTGACTTAGATGGGAAGGAAATCCAGAAAAGAAGGGATATATGTATACACAGAACTGATTCACTTTGCTGTGCAGTAGAAACCAAAACAACACTGTAAAGTCACTTTACTTCAAAAAAATTAATTTTAAAAAAATGGTCGGGGGAAGGAGAAAAGATAAACTCAGAGGGAGCCAAGTTACATATGTAGAGCTGATCTTAGGGAATATTTTCACATAAAAAATCAGTTTCCAGCTCTAAAACACAGGGAGCTCAGCTTGGAGCTCTGTGATGACCTACAGGGGTGGGATGGGGGAGGCGAGGGAGGCTCAGGCAGGAGGTGATATATGTACAATTATGGCTGATGTGCAATGTTGTATGACAGAAACCAACACAACATTGTAAAGCAATTTTCCTCCAACTAAAAAATAAATCAAAACAATAAAATAAATAATGCAAAAAAAAAAAGGCTTCTGAAGTGGACTCCAAAGCAGAAAATGGGATCTTGGACCACAGACCTACACACGTCAGGTTCCACGGGGAACTCTAGCAATGCTCCCTAGTGTTGCTCTCAGGTTCTAAGAGTGCAAAGAAAACGAGACTCGGCGGCACACCTGCACGGGAAGCCTCACGTCGCCATGTCCTGAAGGCATGCCCTCGGCAGTCCTGAGCAGGCCGTTTCTTGGTATCCTCACGAGTGAATCGGAAAGCTGCCAGGCACAGCCTGGGGACTTGGTTCTCTGTCACCTGAGTGGCAGGCATGCTGCCTGGCATGTGACAGATAGACACCCTTGTCACTGATACCTGGCAGAATCACGCCCCTGCCCCACTCCCATCAGAGAATGTTTTGCTGGGTATGTAACTCCAACAAAGATGTTAACATTATCTGCTTTCCTGGTGTTGCTGCTTTATTAAATATTTTTAAAGTCACTTTTTAAAAAAAGATTATTTTTTGGTGTGGACCATTTTTCAGTCTTTATTTGTTACAATATTGCTTCTATTTTGTGTTTTGGTTTTTTGGCATAGAGGCATGTGGAATCTTAGCTCCCTGACCAGGGATTGAACCTGTACCCCCTGCATTGGAAGGCGAAGTCTTAACTACTGGACCTCTACAGAAGTCCCCAAAGTCACTTTTATATACAACAGGCCCTGGTATTGAATTACAACGGGAACAAATGGTTCAGTACTGACTAGCTGCTACTGCTGCTGCTAAGTCACTTCAGTCGTGTCTGACTCTGTGCGACCCCACAGACGGCAGCCCACTAGGCTCCTCTGTCCCTGGGATTCTCCAGGCAAGAATACTGGAGTGGGTTGCCATTTCCTTCTCCAATGCATGAAAGTGAAAAGGGAAAGTCAAGTCACTCAGTCGTGTCTGACTCAGCGACCCCATGGACTGCAGCCTACAAGGCTCCTCCGTCCATGGGATCTTCCAGGCAAGAGTACTGGAGTGGGGTGCCATTGACTAGACTTAAGTTCAAATGACTGTACCATTGAGATCCAATTGGTCTATTAAATAACCTCACAGAACAGGCCAACGGATTCAGGTACCTAAAGAAAAATTTTGTCCTTTCCTCACCTTTGAGTTTCCTGAGGCAACAAGTAGCTCAAAATCCGTGACCCAGAAGAACACTAGGTCTTTCTAAAGCCACAGCCAGCAACTGATAATGCCTGCCCTGAAAAACACCCAGGCCAGGGCATGGAATGTTGAGGGTTTCATTGAGCAATTGTTCGTGGGTTGTAGCAGGTCCACCCAAGCTTCCTGTGGAAAATTCTGGGCAATAAGTGGTAGGTGTCTCTGTGGTTTGTGTGCACATAGTAAGCTTTCCCATCCAGGAGCAGCCAAGGGGAAGATGCCTTCCTTCTCCTGGCAGGAGGTGAGCCTTCCTTTTTTTTCAGTTGCTATTTTGGTTTCCAAATTGTGTGACTCTTTGCTCTGTGAGCGCCTAGAACACCAGCACTCCTGACCCTCGTCAGAGAGAGCCGTAAGCCTTAAAGAACCACCCAAATTCCAGCAGAGAGAAGCATCACGCAGAGAAGATCCCTTAAAAAATATGCCCTCTGCACGTCCCTCTCTGCTTCTCCCACTTCAGCCTCCAACCAAAAAACAACACAAAACAACCAACCTGAGTGATTAGCTAAGACACTGAGAGAAAAACAGCATTAGGGGAAAGTTTGGGGGGAGAGAAATGTTGATAGAAATATTTTGCTATAGAATTTGTTTCCACCGACATAATGAATTTTGTACTTGGAACGAGGAAGCTAGAAAAAAGTAGGTGATTGAAAGGAAAGGAGAGGTATAAGGAAATGGTATTCTGAAGTAACTGGACACTTTGGGACATCACATTCTTCAGTTAATAGGAAACTAGAATCTCATAAAGATGAACAGAGATGCCAAAACTACAGTTCAAAAGGGAAACCGACAAGGGAAAAGTGAGACACTTATTCCTCAACTGTTCTGAAATTTCAATAGGCTTTAAAACATTTCTTTGAAGCAGTTTAATGCCCTTACACCTACTTGTGTAATGAAATATTTAACTAATGTTTTCTGAGTATCTCTGGCACGTCAGACATTTTTCCCAACTCGATCGTGATGTGTATAAGGACGTGAATATGCATATATTCCAAGATCCCACATCTTCCCACCAAGGACGACTCTGTTTGCTCTGCTCATGAGTAGGTCAGAGTCACATTGTTCATTTAGAAATAAATCGACAGGATACTTCATTTCAAAGGGTGGAGTGCTATGACTTTACAATGGTCCCCCACTGTGAGGCTCAGATGGGGATCAGGACTTTTCACTGTTTGCCAAGGTAGCCTAGAAGCCTGGTTTAAAAGTTATTGTCCCCTCAGAGAACTAGGTGGTCTGTGAACTATTGTTTTCATCAAAGTTAACGACAGTAGAATCATGGGGGTCCGAGGGATCTCCTTATATCAGGAAAATAACTATATAAATAAAACCAAACAGAAAACTCACACAAAAAATGCAGTCAACAACATGAAAAGGCACTCTGCTGACTGGGGGAAAACATTTGCAAATCATATATCTGCTAAGGGGTTAATATCCAAAATGTATATTTAAAAAACCCACACACAACTCAATAGGAGAAAACCAAACCAATTTTACAAATGGGCAGCTGCTGCTGCTGCTAAGTCACTTTAGTCATGTCTGACTCTGTGCGACCCCAAAGACGGCAGCCCACCAGGCTCCCCCGTTCCTGGGATTCTCCAGGCAAGAACAATGGAGTGGGTTGCCATTCCCTTCTCCAATGCATGAAAGTGAAAAGGGAAAGTGAAGTCGCTCAGTTGTGTCAGACTCTTAGTGACCCCATGGACTGCAGCCTACCAGGCTCCTCTGTCCGTGGGATTTTCCAGGCAAGAGTACTAGAGTGGGGTGCCATTGCAGAGGATCTGAATATTTTCCCCAAAGACATATGATCAACACACAAAGATGCTCAACATCATGGATCATCAGGGAAATGCAAATCAAAACCACAGTGAGATCTCACCTCACACACAGAATGACTATTATCAAAAGGACACGAAATAGTAAGAATTGCGGAGAGGGTGGAGAAAAGGGAACCCTTGTGCACTGTTGATGGGAATGTAAACTGTGCAGCCACTACAGAGAACAGAAAGAATTTTTCTCAAAAAGTTAAAAATAGAACTCTCATGCTGCTGCTGCTGCTGCTAAGTCGCTTCAGTCGTGTCTGACTCTGTGCGACCCCAGAGACAGCAGCCCACAAGGCTTCCCCCTCCCTGGGATTCTCCAGGCAAGAACACTGGAGTGGGTTGCCATTTCCTTCTTCAATGCATGGAAGTGAAAAATGAAAGTGAAGTCGCTCAGTCATGTCCGACTCTTAGCGACCCCATGGACTGCAGCCTATCAGGCTCCTCCGTCCATGGGATTTTCCAGGCAAGAGTACTGGAGTGGGGTGCGAGCTATCATATGGTCCAGCAATTCCACTTCTAAATATTTATCTGAAGGAAATGAAAACACAGAAAGACATGCATTCACATGTTAACTGCAGCATTATTTATAATAGCCAAGGCATGGAAGCAACCTGAGCATCCACTGATGGATGAAAAAAGAAGATGGATGGGTCTATATACTCTTTGGAATACTACTCAGCCATAAAAAGAATGCAATCTTGTCATTTGATTCCATGCGGATGGACCTTGAGGCCATTACGCTAAATGAAATAAGTCAGAGAAAGACAAATATGGTATGATCTCATATGTGGAATCCAAAAAAAAAAAAAAATCAAAACAAAAACAAACTAAATGCAGACTGTGGAAATGGACTTTTGTCACAGGCTTCATTATCAGGAAAAACTAGTAAGGTCAAGCAGAGTGGGCAAATAGCATTAAAAAGCTGATATGTATATATGCTCTTATGTGACCACTGACACTTTGTATTGTCCTTGTTTGAATAGTTTCCCTCATTGTTCATCTGTTCTGTGTTATTGGGTAGACAGAAAGAGAAGAGACCTTTATGGCCCTTAAACGAACACCCCTTCGTTCCCCACACGATGACCTCTGGGAGGAAGCCCATGCATGGACGGTCCTAGGATGCTGCCTCTTTCCCACCTGTACTTCACTGGCAAGACGGGATGCTTTCTTTGATCTCAGTGGGAAGAGTGAATAAAATTCCAAGTAAATAAAAAGGCTTTATTTTGCAACCAAATCAAAGCCCAGATGACGGAGACTCTTTCTTCAAAACTCTTCAAAGCTACCATGATGGACACTGAAAGAGGGAACAGCGACCTCGGGTCATCATGAACCAGACAGCCTTGCCCATCACTGTTAAGACTGGGAGACGGTTCTTACATAAAAAGTGGCCAAAAAGTATCTTTAGAACACCACTCTTTTTATTTATCTAAGTAATAACAGTGCTCTGATGGGTTAAATGCAACTTCTAGACAAGCTCTTTAGCCCCTCTTCCTTCCAGACACCCCCTTACCCCTACTATACTGAAATCAAAGGGTTGTTCTCTGTAAGAAAGGGGCCTTTTTCAAACAGGAATCATGAAACAGCTATGTTTTTCCATTATTGATTGAGAACATGAATCCCCCCAGCTCTACTACTAGCTAGCTCTGTTGCGGCCAAGAGCAAGTCACCTTAAGCCTCAGATTCTTCATCAGCTCACAGAGGAGGCTGGAGTTACGATTCTGACAGCCCCTTCCGGCCTAAAAAGCCAGTGATTTTTATATCCACAGTAATTAATAGCAATGTACAAGTTAGAAACCACATTTTAAAACATAACCTCTGGAAAAACAAATAACCCATTTTAAAAATAGATTAAGGATCTGAATAGACATGTCATGTGCCAGTTAGCAGATGAAAAGATGCTGGAATCCATGAGGAAAATGCAAATCAAAACCACAGTGAAGTACCAATTTCACACCCACTTGGATGCTTCAATTAGAAAAAAAAAAATAGTAAGAAGTGTTGATCAAGATATGGAGGAATAAGAGCCCTTGTATATTGCTGGTAGAATTATAAAGTGATGCAATCATGTTGGAAAACAGACAGCAGTTCCTTAAAAGGTTAAACATAAGTTAAACCTATGACCCAGCAATTCCACTCTTAGGTATCTACCCAAGAACTAAAAACATATGTCCACATAAAAACTTGTAAACAGATGTCCATAGCAGCATTACTTCTAATATCCAAAAAAGTGCAAACAACCCCAATGATGGATAGATAAACAAAATGCAGTCAATCCATACAACGAAACCTTATTTGGCAATAAAAAGAAATAAAGTACAGAGACATGCTACAACATACATGACCCTAGAAAACGCGGAGCTGGTTCACACAGAGCAAAGGCCTGGTGGGGACGCAGTGAGAAGGTGGCCATCTACAAGGCATGCAGAGAGGTCTCAGGAGAAACCAAAACTGATGATACCTTGAGGTTAGACTTCCAGCTTCCAGAACCATGAGAAAATCAATCCTCTTGTTTAAAAACCAAAACCACTATACCAAGTAAAAGAAGCCCGTTATGAATGCCCATATATTGTTTGACTCCATGTACATCACATGTCCAGAACAGGCAAATCCATAAAGACAGAAGGCAGGTGTCGGGCTGGGGGAGAAGGGAACAGGAGTGACTAATATAGGAACTTCTTTTTGGGGTGAAAACATTCTAATATTAGATAGTGGTAATGGTCGTTCAACTCTGTGAATATATTAAAAATCACTGACTTACAATTTACAATGGTTTGTTTTATGGTATGTGAATTTTATCTCACTAAAGCTGCTTTGGAATAACTGTGGTGCTAGAGAAGACTCTTGAGAGTCTCTTGGACTGCAAGATCAAACGAGTCAATCCTAAAGGAAATCAACCCTGAATGTTCATTGGAAGGACTGATGCTGAAGATGAAGCTCCAATACTTTGGCCACCTGATGTGAAGACCCGACTCACTGGAAAAGACCCTGATGCTGGGAAAGACTGAAGGCAAAAGAAGAGAGGAGCAGAGGATGAGATGGTTAGCACCACTGATTCAGTGGACACGAATCTAAGCAAACTCCAGAAGACAGTGAAGGACAGGGAAGCCTGGCATGCTGCAGTTCATGGGGTCACAAAGAGGCAGACATGACAGCAAATAAACGACAACGACAACAACAACAAAAACTTATGACTGAAATAATCAGAGTTATGCTGACCATTGCGCTATTCTGAAATTTTTTGCTACATATAACCTCATCAGTGTTAAATTTTGAACTTTTGTTTCTCCAATTTATAGCTTCAGAAGGCTAATTTTAGAAAAACAATTTTCCTTCTTGTTCAGTAACATCATTACTTATGTATTAGAAGATTTACAAACATACAGCAAAAAACACATTGCTTTCCCAAATTGCAATTCTTTAGTTTAAAATTGCTTCAGATTGCATATGGAATTTTAACTATTTAAACTGTAATTTTAACAAATTGAGTCACACAGAAAATTATGTCGCTAGAGCTCTTGGAAGAAATCTACTGGTATTTCCTTTTATAGTAAAATGACTGATTTCTAATGTATTTGTTTTTAATGCAAAGCTTCGTATATCAAGTTCATTTCAAATGAGATGCATCTGTCTTTGATTCTGCATACCATGTTTTCAATAGTACATAATCCTACATGATAAATGACCTCTTTATCTAAATATGAATGCCCAAGTATCATGTTTCTAAAATTTGATGTTAAGATCACGAGCCTTTACCAAGGTTGTATGAGGTTAATTAAACATAATTCATAGTAAAAGAAGACTTTCTTTCCTCAAGATGTAGCTTATTAAAAGCTTAAGTCTCATAGACTAAATCTCAGAATCTTTTTGGTTGGTGGCAGGGGTGGGAAAAAGGTGAAGAATGCAGTTGCAAATGAACCAAAATTTCCAGAAACTTTCAACACTTTTGTTTGAGATGCTAATGCCTACAGGGCTCTAATAATTATTAAAAAAGTTAACTCTTGGTCTTAATTTCTGTGTCTTGCCTCTATTAAAGTATTTGCCAGATAATACGAGGAGTCCTTTATAACTGATCACACTAGTTAGAATGACTCTTAAAGATTACACCACCGGGGTAGCAGACAGGCACATACGCTACCGGAGGCCATCATAAAGTACATTTTCTGTCACCTCTAGCACGATGGGGAAAGACCAGAGGGCTTCTGTTCTATCTACCTAGAGACTATATCAAAATGGGAATGGCATGGGAATTTGTACAACAGCAGCATAACTCAAGTGAGTCCCACAGTGAGAAGCAATATTGGTTTCTTAAATGTTATTTTTCTCCCCAAATCAACTGGCCTTAAATCAAGGAAGGATCTAAAGAAATGAAAGGATGTTTATGAAAGTGTGTGCACACACACAGAGCCATCTGCGCATATGCACACGCGTCTCTCTCTGGGAAGTTTGTGTTAGGTGTGGTGGGAGGTTGGTGTAGAAATGAGAGGGGTCATGGTGTGTGTAGCTACTGAACCTTCAGTCTTAGGCACATAGAACTCCTTTCATGCCAGGAGTCAGAAACCGACATGTGCTCAGCAACAGCCAAAGCTCTGACTCACTGCTGACTAACCCCTGGCAGAGATAAGACTGTGACTTTTAGATGGACAAATACAGGATATTTTAGATTACAGCAACTGCGTTATTGATCTTCTGGGTTAGGGAGCTGCTTCCAGCAATGATACACCTAATTTGTAGAAAGTTGGTAATCCCAGAGATTATTTTCTTTTTCATCTTTACATGAAACTATTTTATCACAGAGACCCACAAAAAAGAAATCACTGGCTTCTTGCCTTAGAGTTTCTGCTACCCAATGTTATCCCTAGATCATCAGATTTGAAATACAAATGATCCGATCTCCATGCCTTAATAGAAAATCTAAGAGTCATTTCTATAGCATTCAGTTCAGTTCAGTTGCTCGGTCGTATCCGACTCTTTGCGACCCCATGAATCGCAGCACGCCAGGCCTCCCTGTCTATCACCAACTCCTGGAGTTCACTCAGACTCACGTCCATCTAGTCAGTGATGCCATCCAGCCATCTCATCCTCTGTCATCCCCTTCTCCTCTTGCCCCCAATCCCTCCCAGCATCAGAGTCTTTTCCAATGAGTCAACTCTTCGCATGAGGTGGCCAAAGTACTGGAGTTTCAGCTTCAGCATCAGTCCTTCCAAAGAAATCCCAGGGCTGATTTCCTTCAGAATGGACTGGTTGGATCTCCTTGCAGTCCAAGGGACTCTCAAAAGTCTTCTCCAACACCACAGTTCAAAAGCATCAATTCTTCAGCACTCAGCTTTCTTCACAGTCCAACTCTCACATCCATAAATGACCAATGGAAAAACCATAACCTTGACTAGACAGACCTTTGTTGGCAAAGTAATGTCTCTGCTTTTGAATATGCTATCTACGTTGGTCATAACTTTTCTTCCAAGGAGTAAGCGTCTTTTAATTTCATGGCTGCAGCCACCATCTGCAGTGATTTTGGAGCCTCCAAAAATAAAGTCTGACACTGTTTCCCCATCTATTTCCCATGAAGTGATGGGACTGGATGCCATGATCTTTGTTTTCTGAATGCTGAGCTTTAAGCCAACTTTTTCACTCTCCACTTTCACTTTCATCAAGAGGCTTTTTAGTTCCTCTTCACTTTCTGCCATAAGGGTGGTGTCATCTGCATATCTGAGGTTATACATCTTGAATTCAAGTGTAAAAAAAGACAAGTGAAAAAAATAATTTCATTTCAGTAGTGACCACTGACACAACCTTATACAGATGTTTATTTGAATAATTTGTTTTAAAGCTGTCTTACAATTTAGGTTTTTAATTGTCAGTCACAAAACCCATAAATAGCCTTCCAGCCCAAGGCACAAAGCACCCCATAGTATTAGCCCCTGGGGTAGCCAAGGTCTTCATTCCATCCACGCACAGCTGATGGACTTTACTCATTTTCCTTAAACTCTATACACGTTACTGAAAAGAAAAAAATTCTGCCTGGTTTTAGACGTTTACCCAAAGTCCTCTACTGACATGGACATTCCTACCGTCAGCATTTACGAGGGGCACGTCTTTGGGGGTACCTCTCTGAGCTTTTTACTTGACACTGGCTTCTCGGAGGGTCATGGTTTAACAGGGCGCGTTCATTTATCATAGGGCCTGTCACCGGCTACCATCAGGAGTCTACCCTCCCCGTGACCTGTACCCAGGCCAAGCTCCTTTTCATGTGACATCAGAGTTAATGAAGGTTGGTTAGTGAGAAATCTCCTGCCGGCCGAGGAGTTACCTTTCTTCCCCTGAAACGCTCTCCCACACTGATGTCCTTTCATCGAGGGAGCCCACACACTGCCTCCCCAGGGTTATCTAACGAGATGTCACTTTCAGTTACCATTCGATGTCATGGGAGTTATCTGAGAGGCCTGGAGCAAGGGTCAAGATCTGGTGGACTGGGCACAAGACACAGCTCGCAAAGCACTCAGGGAAGATGGTGGGCTTTCCTCTGCTTACACAGAAGGAGACGAACAGAACCAATGCTCTTAACACCCTGAACATGCAGAGAGGAAGGTTTAGGGGGAGGGTTCAGCACAGCTGTCGCTCTACCAGCAGCTGGAAACGCATGTAAAGCAGACAGCCTGGCAGCCTCTGCTCTTACCCAATGTCGCTGTTCAGAGACTGTGGGAAAACTGGCGATGATACATCTCACAAAAGGTGCTTACAAGCACCAGTCATATTATGCTATCATTCATGTCGATTTACAAGTTATTTCAGGCCAGACTATATCAATTTTCAGGTTATAAACACCTGAAAAACAGAAGGCTCAGTAGAGGTGCAATTTCTTTTTTTTTTTGATGTATTAATTTTTAATTGGAGGATAACTGCTGTACCATATTGAGTTGGTTTCTGCCATTCATCAACATGAATCAGCCATAGGTATACATATGTCCTCTGCCTTTTGAACCTCCCTCCCATCCCATCCCACCCATCTAGGTTGTCACAGAGCACCTGTCTGAACTGTCATACAGCATATTCTCATCGGCTGTTTTGCATACGGTGCATATGTTTCCACGCTACTCTCTCCATTCATCCCGCCCTCTCCTTCCCCTCTGTGTCCACAAGTCTGTTCTGTCTGCATCTCCACTGCATCTCCACTGCTGCCCTGCAAACGGGGTTCATCAGCACCATCTTTCTAGATTCCATACATACGTGTTAATACATGGTATTTGTTTTTCTCTGACTTACTCTACTGTGTACAATACGCTCTAGGTTCATCCACCTCATTCAAACTGACTCAAATGTGTTCTTCTTTATGGCTGAGTAATATTCCATTATATATGGACCATAATTCAATAAACATTCATGTAATGTACAAATACTTGGCTTACTGGAAACAACCAAGATTTTCCTGTTGTTGTTTATCTTTCATCAGTTGGTGGATCCTGGAGCACAGGGAGCAAGTTGCATCATTAGGCATAGCTATCATTTTAATAAAAGGCCCTAATATTAGCCTTCTAACCTCTGAATGGCTTAGGATTACAAGTTTCAGGCCAGCTAAAGGTATCCTCCATATTATTCTTTTTAAACAAAAGATTACTAGTCTGGGAGCACGGGACAATATGCACGCAACCCACAATGTAAGATCTAGAGTCTTCCCTATTCCATGTGGAATTAGGACTATGCTTTGGCCTACCACCAAACGTTTTACCAAATACTCTGTGTGCATTACTGTCTGGAGCCAAAGTTCCGGGCATCTATGGAGGCAATGGCCGCAGGGTCCCTGAATTCAAGGGCATATTATTTACATGGATCCCTCTGGGTTCCTTTAGAAAGGAAAGCATCACAGAGATCTGGGAAATGTTTTACTGATTCAATGCAGGAGTTTGCCATAGAATGCCTGAAGTTTAAGGACAGGAATTAGAACTTTAAATTTTAGTTGAGCCACTGTGTATAACCTATTATGTAACACTATAATCCTCAGGTTCATACACAGGTCTTTCTGGAAAAAATAGAACATATCACGGAATGCTGCTGCTGCTTAGTCACTCAGTCGTGTCTGACTCTTTGCGACCCCATGGACTGCATCCTGCCAGGCTCCTCTGTCCATGGGGATTCTCCAGGCCAGAATACTGGAGTGGGTTGTCATGCCCTCCTCTAGGGGATCTTCTCGACCCGGGGATTGGTCCCAGGTCTCCCACATTGCGGGCGGATTCTTTACCAGCTGAGTCACCGGGGAAGTCTAAGAATACTGGAGTCGGTAGCCTATCCCTTCTCCAGGGGATCTTCCAAATCCAGGAACTGAACCGGAGTCTCCCACATGGCAGGTGGATTCTTTACCAGCTGAGCTACCAGGGAAGCCCAAGAATGCTACTAACTATAAAAAATATATATACCATGCTGAAGTTTTAATTTCAAATCCAAAATGATGCCTTAACATTTTTGTGTCACACGGACTTCCCTGGTGGCCCAGAGGCTAAGACTCTGTGTCCCAGTGCAGGGGGCCTGGGCTTGATCCCTGGTCAGGGAACTAGATCTCACACCCCACAACTAGGAATGTGAGTGCGGTAACTGAAAGAGCCCACGTGCTACAACAAAGACCCTGTGAACCCCAACCAAGACCTGGTGCAGCCAAATAATTTTTAAAAAACTACATCATAAAATGAAGGAAGGCAGGCAAGTGTACACCTTAAACTCGAGCTGAAAAAGCAGAAAATGCTGTTATCCCTAACTCAAAGTTTGGTCCATGCTTTTTATACACTGACTTTCTACTTTCTTACAAATAATGACACACCACCACTTGTTTTTCATATAAAAACAGGGGAGAAATAAAATGAGATTGGAAGGCTGAGTGTGATAAAGTCCTGATGTTAATTTCAAGCTTATTCTGATTGTTTCTCAAGTCTAAACTACACAAAACACATTTTTTTCTGGAGTTCTTTGGACTGTCTATAAAGGAGGTGTTTTATAAATTCACTAAGAGAAAAGTTGAGAGATCTCTGTCTTTGTTACCAATAACATATACAAACCCTCTGACCCTTGAGATTTAAATGGCCAAGAGTGTGCAATAAAGTTATCCATCACAGGGGAATGGAGGTTTGGAGAGCTGTTAGCATACTTTCTAAGGCTCATTAAACACTGTCCTTGACCATTGTGTTTGTTGTCAAAATCAGTTTCCTTCTAAATTAAACAATTTGGAATACAATTGCCTTTCATTACACATATTTTGAAGATTAATCCTACGTAGACAATGTGATGGGTGCATTGACTGAACAGTTCTTTTCAATTCTGCTTTGCTTTAATTTTCATGTTTTCTTACGACTCAATTTACGTAGTAAGTATAGGTAACAGCTGGCCTTCCTAAGATTTTACAAACTTCAAAAAAATTCTTTATCTCAGATGGAATTAGTGTTATACAAGTTTTGCTGATAGCCAAGCTTCTGGAAGGAAAAGGAACCAATTAAAAGCAGTATGCTGCCACTGGAAGTATCTCGATTTTAAAAGAAATAATTGACTGAAGGCTTTTCACTCCAATATGTGATATTAGAGTCTTCCTTACAAATATCCATGAAAGATTTTAAAGTCATTTGCATCCAAAACCTGAAGAAAATTGGTTTTCATTCCTGGGGCATTTTCACTCATACAATTGCACTAGTTGGTATAGAATCTGCATCTTTACGATCATCCAAGATATCACACACCTGATGGAGGAAAAAAATAAAACCAAACACCAATTTCTATCATCCGTTGGCCATTGGCCTAACAGGCTTTAAGTGCATATGCGTTGGTGCTCAGTGTGTCCAGCTCTCTGCAATCTCATGAACTGGAGCCCACCAGGCTCCTCTGTCCATGACATTCTCCAGGCAAGAATACTGGAGCGGGTTGCCATGCCCTCCTCCAGGGGATCTTCCCAACCCAGGGACTGAACCCTCATCTCTTGCGTCTCCTGCATTGGCAGGTGGGTTCTTTGCCACTGTGCCAACAGGCTTTACAATAACTTATGAATCAGCTCATTCTGAAGGACAAGACCAAAACCAAGAAGCAGAAGTTACATGAAACCAGGGGGAGAACTCTGAAGAGAGGGAGTAAGGTCCCCAAAACTGGAGCTGCCCCCACAAAGTGAAACCACCGGCTGGGACATGAAACTGATTGAGCAAGTTAAGGGTCAGACTCCCATCCACGATTCCAGGAAGCTAGCGATGCATCACCCTCATTCATGTCCTCTTCTCATCCCTTTTACAGTCAGCCAACCTTGTTTTTTCCCCCTACTTCTATCCCCAAACACCCCCTTCCTCTCACCCCAGCAGCTTGAGGCTCTCTCTGCTCTACAACCTCAGCGTTTATTCTTCCATTGAATATTTCTAACATATTCTACTTGCACTCCAGTCCCCTATGATGAAAAGGCATCTTTTTTGAATTTAGTTCTAGAAGGTCTTATACATCTTCATAGAATTCAACATTCAAAAAACTAAGATCATGGCATCTGGTCCCATCACTTCATGGCAAATGGATGAGGAAACAATGGAAACAGTGGCAGACTTTAATTTTCCTGGGCTCCAAAATCACTGCAGACAGTGACTGCTGCCACGAAATTAAAAGACGCTTGCTCCTTGGAAGAAAAGCTATGGCAAACCTAGCAAGTTAAAAAGCAGAGACATTACTTTGTCATCAAAGATGTGTATAGTCAAAGTTATGGTTTTTCCAGCAGTCATGTATGGATATGAGATTTGAACCATAAAGAAGGCTGAGCACTGAAGAATTGATGCTTATAAACTGGTGTTGGAGAAGACTCTTGAGAGTCCCTTGGACAACAAGGAGATCAAACCAGTCAATCCTAAAGGAAGTTAACCCTGAATATTCATTGGGAAGACTAATGCTGAAGTTGAAGCTTCAATACTTTGGCCACTTGATGCAAAAAGCCGACTTACTAGAAAAGACCCTGATGCTGGGAAAGATCGAAGGCAGGAGAAGAAGGGGATGACAGAGGACGAGATGGTTGGATGGGATCACCAACTCAATGCACATGAGTTTGAGCAAGCTCTGGGAGATAGTGAAGGACAGGGAAGCCTGGCATGCTGTTGTCCATGGGGTTGCAAAGAGTCAGACACAACTGAGAGACTGAACAACAGCAACATACCCTACGAGAAGGATACAATAAAAAATAAGAACAAGATCACTTCTTTAAAGGGTTTATAACTTAGGATGGATAACAGATAACTAAGTATATATGGATGCATAAAATTTTGTACTTACAGCTTTTTACAAATGTAAAATTACATTATCTTAGTGGATGATTAGAGGGAAGTGTACCAGAGTCAGGGGAGGGCATCGAGTCCTGGGAGTGAAGGACTCTCTCAGAAGAATGATGTTGAAGCTAAGACCAGAAGAATTAGTGTGTATTTGCTGAAGGAAACACCAGGGTCTCTCTCCTCCCAATCTGCAAACCCTCTGAAACCCATCTTTACTTTGCATACAATTGTTCTCTTTTATCAACCACTCTTAATTCTCTTGCTTCTAAAGCTCTGCTTTCCTTGACCTCTTTGCTGAGAAGAGAGAACCCTATTGTCTCTTCCCAATGCCCTGGTTTAGGCTTTTTTTTTTTTAAGTCTGGGGTCTACTTGACTTCATTCGCTACTGCGGAAAGAAAGGCACAAGTGGACACTCACTGGAAGACATGCCTAGGCCACACTGTGCGTTTTGGAATCATGGAAGAGACATGGGATGGACGCTCAACAAGGGGAATAAAAGAAAATGACTGGATATGGCCAGTTTGTTGTTGTTCAGTTGCTCAGTCGTGTCTAACTCTGTGACTCCACAGCCTGCAGCACGCCAGGCTTCCCTGTCCTTCACTATCTCCAGGAGTCTGCTCAGACTCACATCCATTGAATCAGTGATGCCATCCAACCATCTCATCCTCTGCCACCCGCTTCTCCTCCTGGATCAGTTTGGCCAGGACTTAACTCGTCCCTCCTCATCTCTTTTCCTAGCCTACACCATGGATGATCCAGAGCCATGGGGAAATGGTTTTCAACATAAATGTTCTTATCCAAGATGGTGAAAACAACGGCAGCAATCATAGCATCACCTTTATGTTTACACTGCACTGATGCGACTGCAGCCATGAAATTAAAAGATGCTTACTCCTTGGAAGGAAAGTTATGACCAACCTAGATGGCATATTCAAAAGCAGAGACATTACTTTGCCAGCAAAGGTTCGTCTAGTCAAGGCTATGGTTTTTCCAGTAGTCATGTATGGATGTGAGAGTCGGACTGTGAAGAAGGCTGAACGCCGAAGAATTGATGCTTTTGAACTGTGGTGTTGGAGAAGACTCTTGAGAGTCCCTTGGACTGCAAGGAGATCCAACCAGTCCATTCTGAAGATCAGCCCTGGGATTTCTTTGGAAGGAATGATGCTAAAGCTGAAACTGCAGTACTTTGGCCACCTCATGCGAAGAGTTGACTCATTGGAAAAGACTCTGATGCTGGGAGGGATTTGGGGCAGGAGGAGAAGGGGACGACAGAGGATGAGGTGGCTGGATGGCATCACTGACTCGATGGACGTGAGTCTCAGTGAACTCCGGGAGTCAGTGATGGACAGGGAGGCCTGGCATGCTGCGATTCATGGGGTCGCAAACAGTCGGACATGACTGAGCGACTGATCTGATCTGATCTGATCTGATGTACCTACAAATTAAGGTTCCCAATCAACTGTCTTCTGTGCTATTTGGGAAGCCTGACCAGCTAAGATTCACAGCTGTGAAGATGAAGCAGAAACCAGCTGTTCTTCTTGAAGGGCTTTCAGTGCTGAGTGGCCCCTTAGGACATGAGTCACTGAGAAATGGATTAGGTGAACACCACCACGTGTTCAAGATTACCTAAGTCAACAAAGAGATCATCTCAAAGCTAGGTGCCCTTTGTTTTTAAAGGACACGTTTTGAGTACAGACAGTCACGAATTCTTCACTAACATAAGTGAGTCATTTCAGCAAAATTCAGTTCACATCACAAAATGACACACTTACTCAAGGGCCAACACACAGCACAATAAATACAACCATGTTCCCATCTTCAAATAAAACGTGATGGGTTAGTCGACGATAGTTGCTTGGGCAGATTTTAAGTGAGTATGTTAAAAGTGCTCTAAAATAAAAGAGTCCTCCACGCACGCCAAATTCACGCTGGAGGTTGACATGGACCTCAGATGATGACTGGCGGTGAAACAGACATCAGGAGAATTCAATTCAATATGGTCCGTGCTTTCCCTTGTGAAACTAGAGCAGAAGAGATAGTGTTCCAAGACACTGTCAGAAAACATGTTTCTTTAAAGAAATTTTCCCTCCCAAGTTTGGACTTACTCTTCCAAAATGGTGAGTGAATTAGTCCAGCTAAGCAATCCCGTGCCATCTGCTTGCCATAAAGCACACTAAAAATCAACAACTCTGTTTCTACTCGTTAGAATTTTACTACTCCTCTCTACATGGATATAGAACCACTACATTTAACATCCAGGCCAAAAGGACTAAAGTAGAAATTCTTGAAAACTAGCTTGCATAGGAGTTTCCTGTATTTCAAAGTGGCTTTGTGTGGCAAATGCTGGACTTAATGTATTTTTCACTTACCAGCTTTGAGAACAGGAAATGGGGTAGGGAAGTGAGTGGTAGAACCAGGTCTAATCTATACACCAACAATATGTGTCAAATATTCCTTCACTGCAAAAAGTTGTAGGTACACAAATTCCATTCTAGGGCGATACAATTACTCAACTCCTATACTTCCCCCCTCCCCTTCTCTAGTTCTAGCAGAATTCCCTATGGAGAAGATTTCAAAGCTATAAAACTTTCCAAATAACAACAGAGAACAAAAATCTGATCCAGCAGGAGACCATAAGTGGAAAAGAGAGTTGGAGTTTTCCAGAAAGAAAACAATACCATTAAGCACAGATGAAATGCTGTAACACAGGTTTACATTGCCTTTTAAGATGGTTTGCAATCCCCTCCAATATATGGCTACCTCTCTGCCTGTTTACATATATTTTCAGTTTCTCTAATGCCAACTTAGAAAAAGAAAACCATCTTAAAAATCCAACAGTATATAAGTCCCCCTCCTTACAACTTTCATCCAAGCCATGCAGTCTTTTGATCACACTTTCTACTGTCTCCTTGGAACAACAGATAAAACTTCTCTCTAGGTGGCAGAATGGGATTTTTTTTTTTTCCCTCAGATTTGAGTAAACATGCTCATATTCTGGTATCAAAATATATCCCTCTCACCCTCCCAACTACTTGGTGGGAAGGTGAGTTGGTACAGCCACTGAGGAAAACAGTGTCGGGGTTCCTCAAAAACTAAAAACAGAGTTGCCATATGACCCAACAATCCCACTCCTGGGCACATATTCAGAGAAAACTATCATTTGAAAAGATATGTGCCTCTATGTTCAATGCAGCACTGTGGTGACTCAGACAGTAAAGAATCTGCCTGCCATGCAAGAGACCTGGGTTTGATCCCTGGGTCAGGAAGATCACCTGGAGAAGGGAATAGCTAGCCACTCCAGTATTCTTGCCTGGAGAATTCCATGGACAGAGGAGCCTGGTGGGCTATAGTCCATGGGGTCGCAAAGAGTCAGACATGACTGAGTAACTAACACTTTCACTCAATTATTATTATACACACACCCTTATGTTCATAGCAGCACTATCTACAATAGTCAAGACACAGAAATAATCTAAATGCCCATCAACAGATGAATAGAAAAAGAAGATGTGGTACATATACACAATGGAATACTACTCATCATTAAAAGAAAAAAAGCCACTTGCAGCAACATGGATGGAAGTAGAGATTATCACACTAAGTGAAGTTAAGTCAGGAAGAGAAATATTACTTATATATGGAATCTAAAATATGCTACAAATGAACTTATCTAAAAAAAACAGAAACCAACTTACAGACAGAGAGAACAGATTTGTGGCTGCCAAAGGGGAGTGGGTTGGAGGGAGAAAAGGATCGGAGTTTGGAGTTAGCAGAAGCAAACTATTATATATATAGGATAGATAAACAACAAGGCCCTACTGTATAGCATAGGGAACTATATTCAATATCCTGGGATAAGCCATAGTGGAAAAGAATATGAAAAAGAATGTACACATATGTATAACTGAATCATTTTGTTCTACAGCAGAAATTAACACAACGTTGTAAATCAAGTATCAGATCAGATCAGATCAGTTGCTCAGTCGTGTCAGTATCCCTAAGTAAAGATCAAAAAGAAGTAAAATGTGCTTTTCTTTTCCTTACCTTCTTGCAGGTCTGAATGTCTGAAAGAAATGATCTAAGGAAGAGACTCAGGCCTTAAACACTACCATTTTGCTAACCGGACAAGGACTGTCAATCAAACAGGGACTGCAGAGCTGCGGTCATGGCCATCCCAGACTGATGGGTGCTCGCTCTAGCACAATGCCCTTGGACAGTGGTCTTTTTCTCATGGGCCATAACAATTTTTTTTACTCTTAATGGTAAACACCAAAAATACTGGAGTGGGTAGCCATTTCCTTCTCCAGGGCATCCTCCTGACCCGGGGATAAACCCAGGTCTCCCGCATTGCAGGTGGATTCTTTACCAGCAGAACCACAAAGGAAGCCCCATAACAGCTTTTTAATCTTAACACAGAACACCAAGAATACCAGAGTGGGTAACCATTTCCTTCTCCAAAGGATATTCCCGACCCAGGGATAGAACCCAGGTGTCCGGCATTGCTGGTGGATTCTTTACTGACAGAGCCACAGGGAAACAATAACTTTTTATTCTAAACACTGAAAACCAAACTCCTTGCTTTTCCTTAATTCCTAGATTTCATCATTCAAGATCTTCCAGATAATTGCTGGTGGTGAGAGTACTGATTTCAAAATCAGAAAGATCTAGGTTTCCTGGCCCGGACACTCCATCAGAATGTAACATCCGTGGTTTCCATTCATAAAACAAAGTTAAAAGTGTGCAAACGGATGGACGTTTCTCAAGAGATTCATGGTGACATGCACATTCCGCCCCCAAAGATAGACTTCTCCCCAGCCCCAGCTCATGAAGCATCAGGGTCCTCCCCTTGACTGCAGCTTCATTAAGAAAAAGCTCTAGGTCTCTGTGGTTTCTGGGATCTAAAATGCAAAAAGCAGACATTCCCAGAAACAACCCGGCAGAGGGCAGCCCGGCCTGTCCGGGGACCAACCTGATGCGAAGGAATCAAAGCACCGCTGGCCTCAGCCATCCCCCTGTGCAGGCTCAGGTCACTTAGAGCTCCATGTGGGAGGACTTTGGGAGCCTATGGACAGTCATGTTCTTAATGGCTTTAGAGATCCTTCTCCGACTTGAATTTTTTGGAAGGGCCTTGAATAGCCCATGATAAGAAAACCCAGATGACGGAAATTCTGTCTTAAAGGAGCCTTTAATGGAGTCTGCTGCACACAGCAGTAGAACCTCCCAGGGCCACCACAGGCCACAGTCGCAGTGGAGTCTCACATTCTTTGGAGCTGGCAAAGCTCCAAGGAGAGAATGGTTTGGAAGGAGGAGAAAGACTAGCACAGTCTCAGCCATGCTCTTTCCCTTCTCCCCTTTTCTTTAGGCTGTAAGGCATGCTAAGAGGAGGGGGGTTTGGGGTCTGACAGAACCAGACTGAAATGATTCCAATTCAGGGGAAGTATTTAATTTCGCTAAGTCATGCTTGACTCTTTGTGACCCCATGGGCTGTAGCCTGCCAGGCTCCTCAGTCCATGGGATTCTCCAGGCAAGAATACTGGAGTGAGTTGTCCTTTCCTTTTTCAGGGGATCTTCCCGACCGCAGGGAGCGAACCCATGTCTCCTGCAGCTCCTGCACTCGCAGGTGGATTCTTTACCACCGAGTCACCAGGGAGGCCCATCTTTACTTTATTTAAGTATTAATTCTTAGGCACTCTGTGATCTTAGGAAAAGTACTTAATTTACCTAAGCCTCAGTTTTCTCATTGGAAATGGCAACCCACTCCAGTATTCTTGCCCGGGAAATCTCATGGACAGGAGAGCCTGGCAGGCTACAGTCCATGGGGTCACAAAGAGTTGGAGACAACTGAAGCGACTTAGCAGACTGAAAAGAAGGGCTAAGCACTAAACAGCACTTTCCCCTTCTTCATTGATATAATTTTATCAACTCCAGGCACATAACTAATCTTTCAATCCAAGTTATCATCATTTCAGGTTCTATATACCTTAAGTTAATGAACTAGATTTATGAAAGATATAAAAATATTTCACGGGCTTGGGAAGATGTGGACATGAGACCTCACTGTAAGGAGGGATACAGGATATACTTGAGATTTTTCCAACCTACAAAGAAGGTTTCCAAATTTACACTGTTTAAACAGTTCTTGCTTAATCCACATTTTCATTCATCAGTCGCCTGAAGTAGAGCAGCAGCTTCTTGTCCTTTGTCTCCTTGAGGACTGCGCCCACAGCCTCAGCACCAACTCCCGTCCAGAGAGAATCAAATTCCCCACCCCTCTGACCTAGGACGGCTCTGACCATCCCAGTGTGGCAGGAATGGCACCGTAGGGGTTCCAAGGCTTTGTCACCAGTTCAGATGGCTTCCACCCCCAGGAAGGAGGCCGGGCTAGATGACTGGGTAGCAAAGGCTGCGTGCAGGAAGGAGGCCCCATGACAGCCAGGGCCTTGGGGCCAGCTGCAAAGCCAGGGGACCATGACTGCATGAATGACCCAGCTGAGCCACACCCAGATTTCTAACCCACGCACTCATGAGACAACGGATTCTTGTTGTAGCCCACTGTAATGTTTGGGGGCAGCTTGCTATGTGGCAAGACATGACAGATACAAATGCTATCATGACTCAAGCCCGGGAAGCAGTGATTCACCCACGGGGAAGGGGTATGCTCTTTCCGTATCCAAAAGTGTCCAGAGTTCACACAACACTGGGTCGTAAATGCCCTATAGGTGGCCCGAGATGCCCTGGGGGAGGAGCAGCAGCTTACCCTCTTGAGTTTCACAAGAAGGGTCCCTGCACCCATGGTTCTGCCTGGCATGAGGGCAGCTCTGTCTGCAACAGGGCAGCGACTTTGCTCACCCCTGGGAACAGACCCCTGGCATGTCCCAAAGTCAGCAGAGCATACTGCTCCAACAGGGAACCATTCAGCCACCCAAAGGGGGACGCTGGTCCCAGCAGAGGAATTCAGACACAGGGGCTCGGTCAGACACACAAAGCATTGCCAGGCTTCTGCCATTCTCGTGCAGGGTTTCTTAGAGGGAAGCAGGGCTGGACCACGGCGTGTGGGTGGAGGTCAGGTCAATAGCATGGTATCTTTCCAAGAACTCTGTAGGCATGCACCCACATTTCTGTGGAGGACAGGCTGAGTGTCCCATGGTGTGAGTCAGAGAAGGAAGACTATGGTAACCTCACTGTCTAGACCAGCAATTCAGTCCTGGCTCCTAACTCACATACGATGCTCTGCAAAACAGACCTGCTCACTCCAAGCACTTTATTCCAGAATTCCTCTGCTAACATGTACTCTCCCTCATAGATACAGTTTCCTCACCTTGTGTTAGGTGTCTAGTAATAGTTGTGTCCGACTCTTGTGAGTCCCCTATGGACTGTAGCCTCCCAGCCTCCTCCGTCCATGGGATTCTCTGGGCAAGAATACTGGAGTGGGTTGCTCTTTCCTCCTCCAGGGGATCTTCCCCACCTAGGGATCGAACCTGCATCTATCTCTTGTATCTCCTGTATTGACAGGTGGATTCTTTACCACTGCGTCACCTGGGAAGCCCTGCTAGATGTCCAGTAATGATTTAATTTAGTGCCTTTTCCAGACTGGCCCTGGAGCAGGTACCTCCAAGGTGGCCAGACCTCTCACCTGACCCCTAGGGGGCTAGTTTTTAAATTTTTAATTGGAGGAAAATTGCTTTACAATGTTGTGTTGGTTTCTGCTGTACAACAATGCAAATCTGTCATTATATATATATATATATATATATGTCTCCTCCCTCTTGAGCTTTCCTCCCCTCCCACCCCTCTAGGTCATCAGTGAGCACCAGGCTGGGCTCCCTGTACTGTACAGGCAGCTTCCCGCAAGCTAGCTATTTCACACATGGGAGTGTATATATGTCATCGCTACTCTCTCAATTCGTCCCACTCTCTTCTTCCCTCTCTGCGTCCACAAGTCTGCTCTCTACATCTGTGTCTCCATTCCTTCCCTGCAAATAGGTTCATTAATACCATTTTTCTAGATTCCACAATCACATGTTAATATCGGCTATATTCAGTTGCAGTGAGGCGGATGAACCTACAGCCTGTTATAGAGTCAAGTTGATCAGAAAAGACAGACTTTCAAAGCATGGTCTCTGCCTCAGGCCTCAGCACCACCGGGGATCTAGTTAGAAGTGCAGATACTGGGCCCCACCCCGACCTACTGAATCTGGGCCCAGCACTGCCCTTCGAGCTCTCCAGGTGATTTGAATCATGATAGTACGATGCCCTTAACCTCGCCGCCCACTGGAATCACCTGGGAGCTTTGCCATGACTGATGCCTGGGTCCCACTCAAAAACTCGTGATCAATTGGATTGGTCAGAAGCGCAGCCACGACGAGAGGATTCTAAAAATTAAGCTCCCCATATGATTCTAATGTTGAGTCTAGGCTGAGGACCCTAGAGAAAAGGGTTTCCACAAAACTCTGCTAGAAGCCTAATTACTGATCAAGGCCTGCCAAAGGAGGCCTTGAGTTCAAGGGATTTCACATCTGCATATAATGGAAGCCAAGGCTTTTCATTTGTACAAGGTTCACTTCAGGCCTCTTTTTCACAAAAGGACCTGATCACTGTTACACTTTGCTTGTGTTGACCACATGGGTGGTAGGTCTGTGGTTTGAAAGGAAACACATTCACACTGGTTAAATAGAAGGACAGACAGCCCGGCTAAGAAAAGGACCTGTAAGCAACAGTGGTAACCTGTGAGAAGGCAAAAGCATTTGCCAAGATCTGCAATAAATGAGCCGAGGAAGGAGGCAAGTGTCTGGCATTTCAAGCCAGTAGGACGCACACAGGTGTATTATCTTCTGCAGGACAGCATGATGAGCTGGTGACGTGCCCTTGACAACAGCTTACAGAGAGTGATGCCCATGGTCCCAGCTTTTTACACCGAGTGACTTTGTTTCAGAAGCAAAGGCCTTGTAAAACTTTTATTTGTGGTCAAAAGCTATTTAATGCCTTTTTAAAATTGTATTATATAGTATTTTTCACCAGGCCCTTACTTTCTAAGACCCAGGGTCTGGTGAAGGTATTCCTGTTTGCTCTGATGACAGGTCTAAGCTAAATCTAAGAGTTTGTGGCGGGAGGGAAGTCTTGAAGTAGGTCACAGGTGTCCCAACAGAAGACAGGGCCCAAGAACAGCATGGGACCTGGAAGAGGCTCCTGGTAGGCCCGGGTCTCGTCCCTTGGTCACACAGGTCAAGGTCATCACTAAGATGTTGGTGAAGAAGAGTGAGACTCTGACATCAGAGCTAAGAACCCTTTGCTAAAATCAGTGTTTCTCCATTTCTAATGTGCAAAACCACATCTGGGGACCTTATTAACACGCAGGCTCTGATTCACTAGGTTCCTAGGGGATGCTGGGCCATGGACCACACTCTGAGAAGCATGTTGTGGGCATGTGCAGAGGATGGAGTTGGGAATGGGAGCTGGGGAAGGGAGGCACCAGCTTAAGGCTGGATCAGGGCATTCCGGATTTTTTCAGAACACGTTTCACGCCTAGTAGGCTGATCCTGCCAGGAACCCATGTGCGTCAATGGTTGAGGAAGACCTATTCTAAGCAAAGAGGAAGCTAGGCAACTAGCATCGAGGCTCCTTCAAAACAGAGGCTTGATTCTGAGTGTGTCTTTGTCATTCAGATCTGCAACAGGGTGCAGCACCCAGTGACTCAGGTTTGAGTCTATCCAAGAACAAGTAAGTTAAAGCAATAAATAGTTGTGGCTTATAGTACAGTAAAAACGGTATAGAGCACTGTGGGGTAAAGACAAAGGAGGGCTTGGCCTCTCGTAGAGGCTGGGACAGAAGGGCTGCACGGACCCCCCCACCCAGCCTTGCTGGCCCAGAAGCCTCAGGGAAGCATCGTGACCGAACCGGTGAGCTCACAGGACACAGGCATCTCAGAGTTGAACATCCCAACTCATTTCCCAGATCTTAGCTACTCACAACAGAAGACAAATATTGTCTATTGAGAAACAACTTCTTCAAGGAATCCACTGTTAACTGAGCTCCACGAAAGGCAGGGGTACTGATGACCCGGAATAAATTCATAGCTGGCCAGAGAAATTTCTTCTTTGAAATGATATTGTGGCTACATCATTCATTCCTTTTTTCCAACATTTACTAAGCACATCCATGCCAGGCATGAAACTAGGCACCAGGGATCTAAGGAGAGCTAGGACATGGGCTCTCCACTCCAAAGAGCGAGGGCAGACACATGAACAGAACTCTAACCAAGCAAGATGAGAACAGGAGGAGGGGCTTACACAGGGGCTATAAGAAGAGACCACACACAGTAGAAGAAACCAGTTCTTCAGTCTGGGGCTACAGGAAGGAGCTCATTGGGCCAGGAATTTCTCAGCTGAATTTTGAAGGCAGGGGAAGAAAAGATGCAGAGAGAAAAAAGGGTCTTGCAGGCAAACAGCACGAAAAGTGGAAAGCCCATCTAAAGAACGGTGAGTTAGTTCTTTGATGAGGGTAGTTTGTGTGGCTGGGGCACGGGGTGTGTGGAGGGAAGTGGTAAGAGATGAAGCCAGTGCCATAGCCACAATTATTCAAGCCGCAGCAGTTCAAAAGGGGGATTCCAACTGCTCACAAGAAACATTAGTCTTCTCACCAAATATTTCAGTTTACTATAAGCAGCCATCATGTTGATATTCTTAATTAAACTCCTTAGGGACTTTAAAGTTTTCTCATATTAAAAAAAAGATGCTAGCTTAGTTTAATAAATTACAGCACAGCCATACCATGAAACGCTACAGTCATTAAAACTACTACTGTAAAGTATTAATGGTGATGCGCTAAAATATGAATGATGTTTTAAGTTTAAAAGGCAATTTAAATAGATTTTTTTCCCCACTGGGGAGCATATAAACACACATCTACCACTACAATATGTTCATATGATCCTAATTTTATGTGAGTAAAAATATGTATTCATGTATTGATGATAGGAAAGAAGACTTAAACACATTTGATAAAATGAGAAAAAAATAAGGTTTTTAAAAAAGATGCCAACGTTTAAAAAGAAATCTTAGCACACACATATTTGAACATCTCTACTTTGTTTGGGGTAGAGGAAATACAAAAATGAAGAAATGTTATATGTCAGTTGAACACCAGGTTCTATTCCTGGGTGTACCACCAGCCAGCTGTTGACCTTGGATAAAAACCCATTAAACTGCTCATCTCTGAAAGAGTATATGGACCCGTGAGGTCCCACCGAGCACTCACAGTGCATGCATTTGTGAAGTGAGAGCAGATGTCTCAAGGAGCTCAAAATCAAGCGAAGGAGCAATAATCAGACATGGCTCTCAGGCAGCCAGCTTTACCAAGACTGATGGGAAATCCCCAGGAATTCTTGACATCCCCCCACATCCGCCCAGCAGCAATGCAGGAAATCTAGTCCACTATCTTCAGCAGACTCAATGGGACCATTTCCTTAATGAAACCCCCCTGCAGTCCCAGATACTAAGCCAGAGGCTTTCTTTTCAAGCCCTCCCTCCATCACCCCATTCCTCCCATTTCCTTCCCCTCCCTCAATCTGGTATAAAAATCCAGTCCTTTCATCAGCAGCATGCAATTTCCAAGGCACCCAAGTGTGTGAGGAATCAACAATGAACCTGGAAAGCATCTGGCAGGAGATCTTGTCATTCCTTGCAAGCCGCCCCAGAAGACTGAGACCAACAGAACAGAACGGACTGTTCCACGAGGTCCTTTAAACCAACCCCAACAGATGTTTTTAACCATTCCTGATGACACATTTTTACTTAACAAAAATTAAGCCCGGTGTTATTTCAAATGTTCTTCTTCCCCTAGCCACAATGAAAAATCATGATATTTACCTGATATCCAACTCCTGACTGTGCAATTGAACCAAGACCAGACTAATGCCAGCCAGCTCTGCATTTAACACCCAGGTGCCAAGACAGTTTCCTTCATTCTATTCTCACACTCACTCGCATGTACATCTCAATTTAAAGCTCTACAGAAGCTACTTACACTGTTATTTGTTCTTGCTGTGCAGGATTCCCAAGCCAGAGCAATCATCGGTTAAAACTTTGTGATCAACTGGGTAGCCTTCCTCAAGGACACCATTTGTTGATATAAAACTGTTTTGGGGGCAATATCATTTTGAATTTCTATACTGTATACATTCAAAGGAGATTTAGACTATCTCCTTGATTAAAAACCAAGCGATTCTTTGGTCTCTTCTAAAAAGTCATATAAAATAGGTTCACGCTTAAATAAGTTTAGCATCCTTGTTAAAATCAGAAACTCTTTTTAAGTTATTTGGGGAGCAAATAGGATTAATTAAAAAGCCAAGAAATATATATGGGTTTTTAAATGACTGGTCTCCTTAGAAGAGATCATGGAACTACAGTTATGAATCAGACTCTATTTCATTAAGATTCTGTTAGTGTCGAAAAAAAACAAAAACCCAAGATCATGATCAGTACTAGCCTTGGGCATCCTCTAAACAGCTCAGTTCTTTGAATCCTGATAAAGAGAAAGCTCGGAGAAGGCAATGGCACCCCACTCCAGTACTCTTGCCTGGAAAATCCCAGGGACCGGGGAGCCTGATGGGCTGCCGTCTATGGGGTCGCACAGAGTCGGACACGACTGAAGCGACTTAGCAGCAGCAGCAGCAGCAAAGAGAAAGCTAATCGGCTGGAATCAGGTGTGTTTCACTAGTGACTAAGCAAATCCAACATGATTACTAACAGCAGGGTAAAGTCCGATCATCCTTTCAGCCCCAGCTCTGGCATTGCAGGGCTTATCACCCATTCTACAGGCAATGCAGTTAAGGGAGGGAGAAAAAGAAACACTGTTCGGTCTATTTCCTGGAATCATTCATTGATTTTTGAGAGTTGGCGAAGTTTCCCTAGAAGTAATCACCTATCCTAACATCTGAATTTTACATAGGAAAACACAAAACTGACTTATTGCCAATGTCGACTTAAAAAATGCACAACATGCGAGTTGCCAGTTTAAGTTTAACTTGGGACAAAGTGAGGACTGCAGCCCGGGAGACAGCAAGCACCTCAGACAGCTCTGAGAAACTGCTCCCAAGAAGCAGGGCGGAAGGTCAGTATATATGAAATTTTGGTGACAGGGGAGTACATGAAACCAGCCACATATTCTTCCAGAAGGTTTCGACTAGTCTCACGAAGCTGTTGCTGGTCACGAGGAACAGTCATCAGCATGCAGGATTTTAGTAATTGCCTAGATATGGAGAGATACAAGAATTGGGCTCGTAAAATCGGCTCCTGAGAATATCTAACTACCTGAAGACCTGTCCTGCTGGTCTCTCCCCCAGCACAGGGTGCCTCACTCATGCTCTCCCACCCTGAGCTCCTCCAGGGGATGTTGAAGGTCAGCAGCTGCATTAGCACATGATTTAATCCTTGTGGAGGTAGGTGTTGAGCACCCAGGGCAAGTGCCAATTTGTAGTTGACAGTGGAAAAGCAACTGGATAGCCTATCACAGAATTTAATAGGGAAAGAAAAAACTTAAAATAGTAAATGAACAAGGGCAAAGTATTCAGGAACTAGAGTAGGCGACCACCTACAATTTATCTGCAATGTGATCCATCATTTGGAACACCAAAGGTACTCTGTAATTAACATTCCAAACGTGCAATTCTGGGAAAACAAAACCAAGAGAGTGTGGCTTCATAAACTTTGGCGAAAACAAGAAAAATTGCTATGCAAATTAGTTGGCTTTTGAAAGGTTACATTCATTTTGGAAATGAGAATTTTTGTCATGTGCATTTTGATTTTATATCATTAGCTCCCCTCAGGAAATTTGCGAGTGAGGTATTTCCAATTAGTTGTAGCAAGTTGTACATGTTAGCTGCTCAAAAATGCAAGAAAAATGGGGAGTTGACCAAAAGGGTCTGTGGCTTTCGCAAAGGTGTGGTGCCTTAAAATATGAAAATGAGATTGTGAGCTGGAGAAATGAAGACTAGTATCCTTTTTAGAGGAAGAATTTGCAATAAAGAGGACCTGGAAGTATCTGAATTATTGATATGTTTTTATTTCCCAGGATATCTGGAAGAAGGTAAATATATTTTTTGCAGGGGAAGGCCGTTCTCTTCTGTATTAAAGAACCTCTGATTATTTTATATCTCAGTGCACACCCACACACTATTAATACCTCATAAAATTACACAGCACCCAACAGTAAGCAGAGCTGGGACCTGAAAAATCCACAGAACAGAAACTTGGCCCCTATCTAGACACCGTTCCCTAGACAGGAGCCCCTTCCTCAGTCTGAAAGCCCTGATGAAGTTTAGAAATTAGGTAGCTGATTATCTTACAGGGAGACAGCTGTGCACCCTGGGGAGAAGCCTGTGTGGTTTGCAAAGTCCCCATTAGCAATTAGAAACCCGAGCAGCTGATAGAACGTTTCCTATACACGCAGGTGAAGACATTCTCACCATGCCAATGTTTCTCTCCCGCTTTCTCCCTATAACACATATGTATAAAAATGTTTTTTTTTTTAATTCACAAAAGAGTTCCAAGATTTCTGCCTCATTTAAGTAAAATGAAGAGGAATCATAAGAGAATCTCACTTGCGGTTCAGAAAAGCTTCCACGGATCTAAGCTGCTTTTAACCACGAACAGAGCTATCCTTTGCTAGTTTTTGAAACAAAATAAATCTGTGTGAAGCAGAAAATCCAATAAACCATATACATTTTCCTCCATGTTTTGGATTCACAGTAATTTACCTAGATTTACTTTTACATAATAGACAGATGGACTTCATGTAATTAAAACGCTCCAAGCAATTATATTTCAAAATATCGTGACTTTGCAAACCCCCAAATGTATTTTTGAGGTAAAAAAGCAGTACTCCACTCAATATAGTTGTTTTAGCAACACTTCCAGTTTAGAGCGCGTTCTCTCCAATTACGAATCCGTTTTGCCTGTCGGTTTAACAGTTTCATCCATCTAACTGGAAGCATTACTTGTTATTTAGAAACTGAAGGATTACTAGTCTTCCCACTGAGAAAGAATATTTAACTGTTACTACCTTTTGAGTTTAACAAACATTAAAAAATATATATGCCAGCCCTCTCGCTTTCCTTCTCAAGAATCTTTGCAATAACTTATTTTATGTTACTGCATTTTAGTTCACACTGTATCTTTGCCCCAGGACGATTAAAAGCCAGGCGCTCCAAAACCTGGCTCCCTGCGCCCACCGAGGCTGAACTAGGGATCTTGGCCACTGAGCCGAAACGGCGAGTTCGAGCCCCTAAATGCCCTAGAGTTTTGGCGCCCCGCTGGGGGCTACCTCCACACTAACCCGGGGGCAACCTTCTGGTCCCGCCGCCAGTTTCCCCAACACCGGGCAAAGGCGCGGACCTCACCGATTCCTCAAATCGCATCTTTTGTTCCAAATCGTTTCCTTTCAGAACTTAAAAAACTAGACTTGCAATTCTGAAACTTAACTGGATTTGGGTCCTCAACTGCCGTCGGCGGTCAAGGTCACTCAGGTCAGCGACCTGGGCGAGTAGACCCCTGGCCGAGTTTCCACTCCGGTTGGCTGCGCGCAGCGCGCTCAGGCGCCGCGAGTAACGAGCGGCGGCGAAGAGTCGACGCCGGGGAACGTTCCCCGAGACGCGCGGGCTCGGGAGCCCTGAGTGGCTCGAAGGGTACCAGCTGTCGCCATCTCCTGGGATCTGTGTGCTCCCGCCGGGCACGCGATCCCCTCCCCAAGGGCTCACCTCCTTCCCTCGGGAGACGCTACGTCGCCGTCAGTGCCCAACATCGCCCAGCCCCCGGGCAGCCTCGCAGGCATCCTCGGAGCCGCTGTTCCGGGGGGACCCCGGCGGACCCGGCCAGGCCCTCTGGGAACAGGCTCTGGATGTCTGGCAGGTCCGAGCTCACGGCACTCCCTGAGCCCAGAACCGGGGTGGGGGTCAGTTGGCTTGCGGGAGGTCTCCAGGCGCCAAGGGGCCGCCTCAGCGCGGAGCCGAGCGCGGCGATGCTCGCGGACCCCAAATAGCAGCTCTCCGGGGGCGCCCACCCCGACGGCCCGCCGGAGGAGAAAGGACGTCACGGCCCCAGGCGGCTAAACCGCAACTAGTGTCCCGATCCCCTCGGAGCCCTGTCCCCAACCCGCCCGGGGGGTGCCCGGCCGCGCCTCACCTGTGAGCAGCAGACCGCCAAGCAGCGCGCACAGCAGGACCCCGGTGTCCCAGCAGCTGACCATGGTGAGCGCGACGCGGCCTGCTCGCCCGGTGCCCGCGCTCCTAGCTGGCGCCCACCGCAGCCGGTTCCTTCTCGCTCCGCCGCCGCCGCCGGCCCTGCTCCCCGGGCGCCCCTCTCCGCAGCCCCAGCAAGAGACAGCCACTTCCCCCGGTAATCCTCGGAGCCCGGCGTTCTCTGGCCGTTGAGTTCCAGCCCCGGGGCCGGTTCCGAGCCGCCGCCGCCGCCGCCGCCTGGGAGGAGCCAGGAGGAGTGTCGCTCCGGCGCGCTCCGAGCCTCCACCGGACCTCGATGAAGAGGAGCCGAGGGCGGGGGCGATTTTTAACCTTTCCCCTGCCCACTTCCTACCCCGGCACCTCCTTCCAGTGACGTCAAGGGGTCCCCCACCCCTCATCCGCCTCCCCACCTACCCTCTTCCTCCGGGACCTGACTCCCTACGGCTCGGGAGTGGGCGGGGGCCGCGGCGGGCGGGGGCGGGAGCGCGCGTGGGGAGGCGCGGGCGGCGGCGCCCCTGGGGCACCGACCTGCAGGTTCAGGGTCCTGGCTCCGGGCTCCTGCCCCTCTCCCCTCCTCCTCCCCTTCGCTCTCAGGAAATCCTTGCTGTCTCTCTCCGCCCGGCTTACTCAGCCCTGGGGGCCGCCCGAAGCTGGGAAGGGGACGGGGCTGGCCCTCCACTGCCCGGCTCCGGGGGCGGAAAGTCCGACCCTGGGAAGCGAGCCGCGCCTCCGAGACGGTGTCCTTGGCACGGAGGGGCGAGGCGCAGGCAGGCTCCCTCCCCGTTTCCATGCTCTTACCGCGCCATCCCGCCGCCCGCCCCCTCCGCCCCCGCGACTCCCCCGACTGTCCCCATACATCTAGGACGGCGCCGGACACCCTGGGCACAGGGGTCCGCGCCAGGAACGCCCGCGGGACCCGACGCTTGGCTGGCACCTTCGAGATGACCGCGAAGCCGCCGGGGTCCCTGGGGAGCGCGTCAGTGTCTTTTCGGCCTCACAGATGAACCCGCCCAAGTCATTTCCTAAACCCGCCGCTTCTAGAAGCAAAACAAGCAATAACATTACGATACCTTTTCAAAGGCCGAAACGTGAAGCTGCTCCTGCAACGTTCAAGGGCCGAGCGCTTGAACTTGATTAAATTCTCGAAAAGAATCTTTTCTGACGGCAGCTTGCTCCGCAAGGCGAGTGACTCCACTGCTCTTCGAACAAAACCCAGTGAAATTAACATGAGGCACTAAATCATTTGGGATGACACTAATTCCACCTTGTTCCCCAATTATGTCTCCATTACCTCATAGGCTGATACGGTCCCAGGCTCCACGGAGCAGCCCAGTCTTGCCTCTGTAAATACCGCTGGTTTGAAGAATACTTCTATTGGAACTGCCAGATAGTCACGATAAAAGGAGTGTGAAGGCTCCTAAACCCGGGGCCAGCGACTCTTCCTGAAGGACTGGACGGCCTCCCGCCTGGCAAGGTTAGGCAGAGTTGCCACACCTGTAGATGGCAGTGCAAGGAGAGGTCCCCGCCGCGGGCGCTCCACGCGGCAACAGCGCACCGAGCGCTGGGGCGCGGGAGTCGGAGCCCCACGCGGCTCCGAGGAGAGAAAGACCACGCGGAACCTGGGCGCGCCTATCGGCTTCTCCACTTTTGCTGCTTTTCCGGGGCTCCTCTCCCCTCTCCCTGGCTCTTTCTCTCTCCTCCCTCAAGCTTGACTTCTTCAAAACCGCAGTATCATTCCGCGAACACTTCGTTAATTACGAATCGCAGGGTTAGAGGCTGATAACTGATCTTTCTTGCGACTGATCCCTCCACCCTCGGTCACAGTCTGGGACACACCCGCAGAGCCAAGGTGTCCCCCTTGCCTCACTTCAGAGCTGCTTGTCCGTCCCATGCTCTATCCCCAGAAGAGGCTCCGCATCGCCCTTCTACAGCGCCTCTTGGAGCCGAGCATCGTGTTAGGGCCCCAAACGCTGAGATGGGAAGATGTCTTCCCAGGGGCTTAGTTCTGGAGAGGAGATTGATGCGTCAAGAGTATACGACATGACAGTTCGAGGATGCCAGTGCTGGAGGGAGCTTGAGTCCAAGATGGGCACAGAGATGAGGCGGTCTTTCCAAGAGCTCAGGAATGTTTCTTAGGAAAGACACTTAGCTGACTCCGGGGTGGGGTTGTGTGTGTTGGTGGCAGCGGGGTGGGGGGGGGGCAGTCCATAGGACAATCTATAACAGTTTATTACAACCCTTCAAATGCTATTTGAGACACAACCCTCCACATGCCTGCTGCCAGAAATGAATCTACATCGAGTTTATTTGTGAAGCCAGAAGGGTTATTTGATGGACAGCTGAAACAATTTCATAACCTCAGACGTCCATCAACAATACTAGTATATTGTACATGCTCTGTCGCTCAGTCGTGTTCCCACTCTGCAAATCCATGGACTGTAGCCCGCCAGGCTCCTCTGTCCATGGGATTCTCCAGGCAAGAATACTGGAGTGGGTTGCTGTGCCCTCTTCCAGAGGATCTTCGCCACCCAGGGATGGAATCAGCATCTCCTCCATCTCCTGAGTTGGTTGGCAGGCAGATTCTTTACCACTGAGCCACCTTGGAAGCCCATAAGCCACCTGAAAGCCCATATAAGCCTGGAATATTGCTCAGCGATTTAAGGTTAAAGAGTCCCAGTGGAATCTAACTTAATTTATACCAAAAACATTCTGCATTGAATTATCTCACACAAATTTCCCAACTATCCTTTTGATAATTGCAGGCTTTTAATTATAGTCGATGGCCACCTGGTGGCTCAGAGGTTAAAGCATCTGCCTGCAATGCGGGAGACCTGGGTTCCATCCCTGGGTAGGGAAGATCCCCTGGAGAAGGAAATAGCAACCCACTCCAGTATTCTTGCCTGGAGAATCCCATGGACGGAGGAGCCTGGTGGGCTACAGTCCATGGGGTTGCAAAGAGTTGGACACGACTGAGCGACTTAATTAATTGTAGTCAGCAATTTATTTACTATTTCTTATTTTGTTACTTGTATTAGCCTCCTCACAGAGAACTCAAGATGCTACAAGTTGTCACAAGGTTTTGTTCTCATTTCACTCTAGCTCATAAATTTTAGCATTGAGAAAAACAAATAGCTAAGCTAAAATGATGGAAAATAAAGGTATGGCTCACAGCCCTCCCCACTGAAAACAGATAATACTTTTGGATGAGAATAGGCTGCAGCGCTCTTCCAACTAAATCACGAAGGAAAGGGGTTTTATAGATAATAGTGATGGAAAAGATCAATTTCAATGTGCCTGGTGGGTATAAAAAGCTATTGAAATACACTATCTGCTTGCTTCCTGCTCAGATACAAAAGAACATTTCATCTCCTGCAAAACCAGACACTCTCTCTTGTTATCAGCTACAAACATTCTCTTGAGGATTCCTATTCAGAGGCAGACTGTTGGTAAAACCAACAGCTTTAATATTCAAGACCGAACAATGATATGGGAGCATCATGTGAGAGGCAGGAGGGGACCCAGGGCCTCGTCCTCCTTCAGTGGACCAAGTGTGGAGCCGATCAGCTTCTAGTCACAAAGGCTCAGTCAGGACTTCTTCATCCCCTCGTAGGTTAGGTGGTTTCAGAGCAAAGAAAAACTGCTCCACGCTACACACTGCGTAGCATACTTATGTGTGGTTGGTTATAAGAACCAAATGACTTTTTAAAACCCTTCTGTGTTATATGAAAAAAAAAACAAACAAACAAACCCATCTCCCAGCACATCTCTGCTTCACAGCTCAGCCTCTGAGATCTGAGTAGCACATGCTCACAATCTTCCTTAGGGAAACTGCTGAATTCACCAGGCAGGTACTACTCCAATGCTGATAAGTTCTGATGGAGTTCCTTAGGGAACCTCCACTTACCCACCACTCTTCTTTTGGCTCCACCTGCTTCTCTCCATCCCTGCGCACCTGTTCCTCACCTAGGTTGGTGCTGCTGCTGTTTATCTCATTTTGACTGATTCAGGCATTCAGCTTCTTTTAGAGCCTGTGTCTCCCAGCTCACTATACTTTTGTTACTGCAGCCTAAGATCAAAGGAGCCCTTTCTGTCAGCCACTTTGTACCCTGGAGGCTTGCGGGACATGCTCTTGGTTAAAAGACCCGAGGCTTTTTCATTGGGAGCCGTGTGGTCTCGTTATACTGGGCCAGTCATAGTGTTTGATGACCCATATTGCAGACACTTTGACACAGTTTTTTAAATGTTCTTGTTTCATTTAGTCTATCTTTCTGGCCTGTTGAAATCTTTCTGATCTCCAATTCCGCCATTCAGCGCATTTTCTATATGTCCTGCTTCACATTATCCAAAAAATAGGATAAATGTGCCTTCTGTCTCATCATTAAAATCACTGCCTAAGGCAAAGTTCAATGAATGGAGAGAGGGAAGAGTCTGCAGAAGTTAAGTAAACCAAAGTATTCTGTGTCATTTTCTCTAGCTGTGAGCTTCCCAGGTGGCACATGGTAAAGAATCCACTGGCTAATGCAGGAGATCCTGGATCGGGTAGATCTTCTGGAGAAGGAAATGGCAATCCACTCCAGTATTCTTGCCTGGAAAATTCAGAGGAGCCTGGTGGGCTGCAGTCCATGGGATCGCAGAGTCAGACAAGACTGAGCACTCATGCAGGCATCTCCAGCTGCATCTTCACCATGGGAGGCTGTGTGTTAGCTTTTAACCATTTACCATGTTATTATTCAGGAATGGTCCTTGCAAGAGGTAATAAAACAGGTGAGTTTTATTCAAGGTATTTTAGGAAAGTTAAAAAAAAAAAAAAGCTCAGAAGGATATAATCAGAGAAGACTGGGGCAGGAGAAAAGGCAAAACAGAAAAAGAACAAATACCTAAAGGAAAAGCAGCTGGCTAAGGAAGCCTGCATAATGGTTATCTATTCAGTAGATTGAACAACTTTTGCCAAAGATTAGTTTTATCTCCGTTTATAACTTTCGGCTACTGATTTTTACTTATTTTTTTTAATGACATTACTTTTAATATAGGGCTTCCCTGATAGCTCAGTTGCTAAAGAATCCACATGCAGTGCAGGAGACCCTGGTTTGATTCCTGGGTCGGGAAGATCCACTGGAGAAGGGATAGGTTACCCACTGTACTTTTCTTGGGCTTCCCTGGTGGCTCAGCTGGTAAAGAATCCACCTGGAATGCAGGAGACATGAGTTCGATCCCTGGGTTAGGAAGGTCTCCTGGAGAAGGGAAAGGCTACCCACTCCAGTATTCTGGCCTGGAGAATTCCATGGACTTTATGGTCCATGGGGTCGCAAAGAGTCGGACACAACTGATTTTCACTTTTAATATACTCTTAGTTATAAAACATTTTAGACAAATGCAAAGATGAGAGGGCTGGGGGATGAATCATAACCCCATCATCTCAGCAAACCTACTGTGATGTCTTGCTATATTTCATGTTAATCTTTTCTCAGAGAGTGCATTTTTCTGTGTTTCTATAGAGCCTTCATAATTATTATATTTAATAGCTATGAAATACTATCCTTCCGCTGGACACTTCACTTTCACCATTATAAATAATTCCAAAATGAATTTGACACTGGAATGTTTTTTAGTCAGTTAAGCACATACAGACACTCCGTATCCATTCCTCTCCTCCCTACGAGCTGCTTTCATATACAAACACACACACAGTCACACACACACACACACACACAAGTTAATATTCTCGCCTCACTTGAGGCTTGCACCAGCTTAGTCCAACAGTGATCTGGCAACCGATCAGAAGGAAAAGTTTTGTGGTGTGGTGCATAATCCAGAAAATGTATTTTCTCATTCAGTAATGAGAAAAAAAAAATTTTTTTTTGCACCCATACACAATCCCGGGCCAGTCTTGTTGAAAACAGTAGCGTAGAAGATTTAACGAGTGCCCTCAAAGGCCTTACAGTTTGAGACAGCCAGATTTCATGAAACATTAGGAAACAATTTACTGCAATTAAAGCAATTCTACAGCAAGAACAAGATACAGTTGTGAGCACAAAAGGAATTACTGATCACTGGACTGGGAAACGGTTTTGATGGTAGTATCAGATTTGTGTTGGCAGAGATGGGAAGGCGTCCTGACAAAGAGAAAAGGGAAGAAACCCAACTCCGATGGGGGGACTGTGTGGGGCAGGGGTGGCCAGTGGAGGAGGGAGAGGACCAGGGAATGGGGAGACAAGCTCCAGCAGGTAAGGCTGAGGGACCTGGACCACCCGGTGTGTGTGGTCAGTTGTATGCTGCTAAGTCGCTTCAGTCGTGTCCGACTCTGTGCGACCCCATAGACGGCAGCCCACTAGGCTTCCCATCCCTGGGACTCTCCAGGCAAGAACACTGGAGTGGGTTGCCATGTCCTTCTCCAATGCATGAAAGTGAAAAGTGAAAGTGAAGTCACTCAGTTGTGTCTGACTCCTAGCGACCCCATGGACTGCAGCCTACCAGGCTCCTCCATCCATGGGATTTGCCAGGCAAGAGTACTGAAGTGGGGTGCCATTGCCTTCTCCGGGTCAGTTGTATAGGTAAATTTAAATGTGTCCCATCCTGCCAGTCCTAGGAAGGGATGGTTTAGGATGGTTAGACTAGCATATCGGGGATTAAAGGGAAATAAAACTGAAATGAACTGAATAAACTATTAAATAAACCTATGAAGAAACCAGCTATTAAGAGGCAATAGTTCCCTGAATCACACAGCAAATTCCCACTGGCTATCTGTTTGACATAAGGTAGTGAGTATGTTTCCATGTTACTCTCAATTCGTCCCCCCGTCTCCTTTTCCCTCTGTGTCCACAGATCTGTTCCCTATGTCTGTGTCTCCGTTGCTGCCCTGCAAATGGGTTCATCGGTACCATCTTTCAAGCTGGGGCTCTGTGACAACCTAGACGGGTGGGAACGGGTAGGAGGTGGGAGGGAGATTCAAGAGAGAAGGGCCATATGTATACTTATGACTGACGCGTACTGGAATATGGCAGAAACCAATACAATATTGTAAAGCAGTTATCTTTCAATTTAAAATAAAGTTTAAAAAGAAACAATAGGATAGAACTGTAACAGTTATGGGAAGGACAAACCAAGAGGACAGGTGGCTCTGGTGAGTAGATCAGGGACAGGATGGAGAGAGAAATTAACACCGAGGTTGAGGTGAGGAGGACAGAGGAGCCCAAGAGGAGCCTAGAGAACCCCAAGTTTCCAAGGAGGACTCCAAGATCTCTGAACATTGCCGGGAAGGGGAAGCTGTTGCGATGGGGGCGGGGACGGGGGTGGGAAAAGCAGGGACAGACTTGTTAGTTTCCACCAGGTTGAAGTGAGTGGGCAATTGAAAGCAGCCTACTTTATTTTCCTGCCTGAGCCAAGACAGGGTTTAAAGTGATCCAGTGGCTCAGGTCCAGACATTTTAAGGAAGTAGAAATTCATCATCCGATTGCTGTATCCTAATGCTGGACCAAAATCTTATTTACTCAGAATGTCTGAGTTTTATGCAATGGCCAGGCTGTAACTAGGAAGTTTACTAAAAGCCATGAGTTGGATTCCCACATCTGGGTGATCAGCAGAGCTCTCCTCTTTCAGCCCTTACGTCTTCCAAAGTTCCCCTTCCCCAGACACAGACTCTGGGCAGGTCTGCTGGCCACTTCCGTGGAAGACCATCCCTTTCCTTCCTGCATCTCTTCCAGACTCCTCCCAGATGTCCTTCTCATGCGTGTCAGCAGCAGCAGAAGTCAAGGAGTCACTCTCTACCCTGGACGGTGGGACCATCTGAACCAGAAGTCAGCTAGAAGGTAGGAGCATGGCCCTAGAACTTCCAAAGATACAAAATCTGGCAAAGCTGGCATCAGATGCAAAACAAAACAGGCTTTCTTGGCAAGCATCCTAGGCAATTTAGGAACAGAAAGACGATACTGTAAGACAATTGGCCGATTTTTTTCTAGAACGTGTGAAGAAGCTGCAAAGGTTGGAAAAAGAAAGATTCCAGAAGACTGAAGAAGATAAAACATGGAATCATAAAATTTTAAAGTACAAATGAATCTCAGAGAAGATCATGTCCACACACTTGATCTCTTTAAGGAAACAGGCAGAGAGGTGATGAGCTTTGCCTACAGTGAACCTGAATCTGCAGGACCTCCTTGGGCTTATGGATTAGACTCCACCCTCGCCTCCTTCTCCAGTCCCCAGCCCTTCTGGTCTCTTAATACCAAGTCTATTAGATGGAAGGTGAGTGCTGGTCCCTAAAGACCCACTGCTCCATCCCCTGGATGAGCATGAGATGATCTGATGAATCAGCTGATGCTAGGAAGGACCTGCCTGCAGGTCAGCTCAGATTTGTCAGGTCAACGTCACCACCTTTGGGCAGATGGTCACCTGCACTCAGAAAGCAATCTTAAACAGAGAGCCCAGCACTTCTGCTAGTCAGGGCAATGGGCAGCTCCTGGGCAAGCCTGCCAGGGGTGCTCTGCCTCTGGCTGGGCCCATGACCTTGAGCAAAACCACTTAACCTCCTTGTGCCCCAGTCCCTTATCCTGGGATGTCAGCAGGGCTGATGATATAATGGGGTTGTCATGATGACTAAAAGAGAAATCCTTTTAAGCATTTATAATAGTTCCTGGACCAAAATAAACACTAAGTGCTAGCTCTTATGACATGGGTAAAGTTTGTTTGGCATGCCCCCTGCACTCTCCCTAGTCCTCTACTACGTATCCCCGGGGGGTGGACTACACACCTGCTAAGTTCCAGGTCTCCCACGGGATTGGGCCTTGAATGGTCCACCACACTGGCCACACATCCAAGGCTTGTCCCAACGGGCAAACCTGCTTCGTCTGACCCTAGGGGATCATTTGAGACCTTGTCTCCTGTCTGATTTCAAGTGTCCTCTGATGCTGATGGCCTCAAGTTGCTGGCCTGATTCTCATATGCCTGTCTGCTGAGTAGCTGTTTTGTTTTTTTATAATTAAAAAACTTCTTTTTTTTTTTTTTTTTACCATGCTGTTCGGCTTGTGGCATCCTAGTTTCCCCGACCAGGGATTGAACCCACACCCCCTGCATTGGAAGTGCTGAGTCTTAACCACTGAACTGCCAGGAAAGTCCCCTACTGAGTAAGTGGTACCTTTCATAGCCATTCCTAGGCCCAGCTCATATCACCACATTCCACTGCTTTCTTTCCTCTCCACCCTGCCCTGGTTGGCCTGCCCATCCCCTCTCTCCATGGGCCTCTGCTACAGAAGTTTGGCATAAAACCCTAAACTTCATATAAGAAAACCTCTCCTTTAATAGGCAAAAATCTTGGTCCATGAAGGTCAGCAGTGATGGGAGACATCTTGGTGAAGCTTCTCCTTCCTCCTTTCATCCCAAGATCTCCTTTCCTGAATTTCCCATTAATCTCCACTACCACTATGGAGCTGGTCTTTGGGGGCCCACAGTGCCCTGCAGTGTCCCACACGTGTGGAGAAAAGCGTCCCTTACCTGCCATGAGCTGAGCTGAAAATGGCTGTCAGTGTTATTGGGACCCCACGAAGGGATCGGATAAGATGATGGCAGAGACGGCCCCCTCCCGAGCCCCCCACAGGATGTTCTCCTGTCCATGCTGATATTCCATGTGACCTGGCTGAGCTCAAGGACAAGGAAGAATCATAGGGAAGGGACTTAGAAAAAAGCTGCTGGCCTGCCTGGCCCTCCAGTGACCACCGTTCCTTCTGCTCGACTGGGCAAACTGCAGCTTGCTTTTGCCTTTGCCTATGGGCTTCCCTGGTGGCTCAGACAGTAAAGAATCTGCCTGCAATGCAGGAGAGCTGGGTTTGATCCCTGGGTCGGGAAGATCTGCTGGAGAAGGACATAGCAACCCACTCCAGTATTCTTGCCTGGACAGAGGAGCCTGGTGGGCTACAGTCCATGGGGTTGCAAAGACTCAGACACGATTGAGTGATAATTTTTTTTTTTTCACATTTGTTCTCTAGGCTTAAAAATGGTAAATCCCCCTTTAAAAATGGTAAAGAGGAGGATAAAGGGGGAATCCGGTGATTTCAGTATCTAGAAAGAACATCAGTTATAATTAACAAGTCCTTCAAATATGAACTCAGTTTAGGAAAGCCCCAGTGACTCAGTCCGTACAAATGAAGAAAATGAAACTCAAAGTTTTAAGTGATGCATCCAGCTAAGGCCACAGGACTCAGCCTAGGACAGGCGTACAAGAGAAAGAGTCAGGGTTTCCATCCACAGCCACGGTGTCAGGCCTCGCAGATGCCTGCAAACATGGTTTTATGTTTTGTCGTGTGTGTTATCTGCTGTCATTGATAGAGTTAGGTGATTTGAGGACCCTGACCACACCTGGAAACTGAGACATTCACGACAGGACAACAGGAGTGCCATTAGCTTAAGAGACTCTCTAGGACTATGAAGAAAATCTGACCCTCAGCCTGGTCCCCTGATACCAAAATTAAGAATGGCCAGGGAGAGACTTCCCTGGTGGTCCAGTGGCTGGGAGTTCCCCTCACGATTTGGGGGACACTGATTTGGTCCCTGGCTCGGGAGCACCCCACATGCCACAGGGCGCCTGGGCCCCTGCCCCGCAAGTGCTGAGCCCAGGGCACCCTAGCAGTGCTGTGTAGCAAGAGAGGCGGCCGCTGTGAGAGGCCCACATGCCAAACTAGAGAGTGACCCCTGCTCTCTGCAGCTAGAGGGAGCCATCGAGCAGCAACGAAGACCCAAGGCAGCCAAAAATAAAATAAAACGTAAATTAATTTTAAAAATACATTCATTTTTTTTTAATGACATGGAATTCCCTGGCTGTCCAGTAGTTAGGACTCGGCACTTCCACTGCAGGGGGCTCGGGCTTGGTTCCAGTTCGATTCTGGAAACTAAGATCCCACTAGCCATGTGGCAGGACCAAAAAGAACTAAATTAAAAAAAAGAATACACAAAATTAAGAAAGGAGATAAAGATCTCAGTCTCAGGAGGAAGATATAGTAGGAAGACAGGGATCCCAGTGAAGAGCAAAGCCACATCTCAAAGCCTAGAGTTGGTGTGAACAAGAACTATTTTGGTGCTTCTCCACGGCAGAGCCTCAAACCTCTGCCTGGGCTGGCTCCACCATCCACCATCCACCAACCATCATCCAGCATCCAGCATCCAGCATCCAACATCCACTATCCATCTATCACCCACCATCCATGTATTACCCACCATCCATGTATTACCCACCATCCATAGGGCTTCCTGGAAGATGGAGAGCATGACTTTCCATGGGATCAGGGAAACAGGCCACATTCTGGCAGGAGTTTTTCTTTTTTAAAATTAATTTGTTTTAATTAGAGAAAAATTACTTTACAATATTGTGATGGTTATGAATCAGTCATGGGTACACATGTCCCCCCATCCTGAATGCCCCTCCCACCTCCCTCCCCAACCCATCCCTCTGGGTTGTCTCAGAGCACCGGCTTTGAGTGCCTCATGCATCGAACTTGCACTGGTCATCTATTTTACATATGATAATATACATGTTTCAGTGCTATTCTCTCAAATCATCCCACCCTTGCTTTCTCCCAGAGTCCAAAAGTTTGTTCTTTACATCTGTGTCTCTTTTGCTACCTTGCATATAGGATCATTGTTACTGTCTTTCTAAATTCCATATGTATGTGTTAATATACTGTATTGGTGTTTCACTTTCTGACTTACTTCACTCGGTATAATAGGCTCCAGTTTCATCCTCCTCAGTAGAACTGACCCAAATGCGTTCCTTTTTGTAGCTGAGTAATATTCCACCACGTATATGTACCACAATTTCCCTATCCATTCGTCCCCCAGTGGACATCTAGGTTGCTTCCATGTCCTAGCTATTGTAAACAGTGCTGCAGTGAACACTGGGACACACATGTCACTTTCAATTCTGGTTTCCTGGGTGTGTATGCCCAGCAGTGGTAGGAGTTTAAATGCAGGTTGCAATCCTGTTCCGTAAGGCACGTGAAGGACTTGGCATCGTTCACTCCTGCTGGGACCTTCCACCTGTCCGAGAGGGACCTGACACCTTCCTCTGCCTGTTCAGCTCTCACCCACTATGCACGTCCTGGTCCAAGTGCCACAGGTGCTCTGAAGACTCCCTAAGCATGCCAGTCAGCCAGACCTCTCTCCCCTGCTCACCAAAAGAATGTACAGTTCTGCATTTTTCTCTTGTACTTTCTTGCTTAGATGCTGTGCTGCTGCTGCTGCTAAGTCGCTTCAGTCGTGTCCGACTCTGTGTGACCCCATAGACGGGAGCCCACGAGGCTCCCCCGTCCCTGGGATTCTCCAGGCAAGAACACTGGAGTGGGTTGCCATTTCCTTCTCCAATGCATGAAAGGGAAAAGTGAAAGTGAAAACGCTCAGTCATATCTGACTCTTAGCAACCCCATGGACTGCAGCCTACCAGGCTCCTCTGTCCATGGGATTTTCCAAGCAAGAGTACTGGAGTGGGTTGCCATTGCCTTCTCCTTAGATGCTATAGAGAACTGAAAAGATGTTTTTAGGCATTTAAGTGCTTGTTTGAAAAGCAAAAATAATGAATATGCCAATTAGGCACACTTTGGATTGCAAGCAACAGCATACTTGGGCTTCCCAGGTGGCTCAGAGATAAAAAAAAAAAATATGCCTGACAATGCAGGAGACTCAGGAGATGCAGGTTCGATCCTTGGGTTGGGAAGATCCCCTGGAGGAGAGCATGGCAACCCACTCCAGTATTCTTGTCTGTAAAATCCCATGGACAGAGGAGCCTGGTAGGCTACAGTCCATGGGGTCACAATGAGTCAGACACGACTTGCTGACTGAGCACATACTTGACTAAAAGTGAATTAAACAATAAAGACAAATCTTGTGTTGCTGCACATATAGCCATTTTGCATTTCTTTGCCTTCCTTGTGATTAATACTAACCATCTGACTACTTCTGGGCAAAAAGTGGACATTCTAGTAATAAATGTTAGCGGTGTGTGACAATTGCTGGCCAGTTCCAGAAAATTTCAGGTCAGCAGGTATGCGTTTGTTACAGTGTCATTTCCTCCTGCCACGGCAACTTAGAAGCCTGTGGTAGATCTTTAAGATGCGAGTATCTTGGAGAATGAATCCTGAGTTTTCATCACAAGCAAAAAAATATATTTTTTCTATTTCTTTAATGCTGTGTATCTTTAGGAAACGATGCATGGTCGCTCACTGAACTTATTGTGGCCATCATTTCTCAGTGTGTCTAAGTCAGATCATTACGCCATACATCTTAAACTTGTGAAGTGCTGTATGTCAATTATATCACAATATAACTGGAGGGAAAAAGAAGATGCAAATATCTTGGGCTCTGAATTATCTCTTGGAAAGAAATTACCCTGGAAATTCTCAGTGAGCCCTCAACTGACACTGCATGAGAAAAGAAATAATAAACCCATATGTGAAAATCCACTGGGAATTTGTAATTAACTAATTACTGTAGCAAAATTTCCCCAGTACTAGACCTCCCCAGTGAAGTTGCTCAGTCCTGTCGGAGTCTTTGTAACCTACCAGGCTCCTCCACCCGTGGGATTTTCTAGTCAAAAGTACTGGCGTGGGTTGCCATTTCCTTCTCCAGGGGATCTCCCTGACCCAGGGAATGAACCCAGTTCTCCCGCATTGCAGGTGGACGCTTTACCGTCTGAGCCACCAGGGAAGCCTGATAGCAAAACCTAGCCCATCCTAATATATTGAAACAACAAAATGAAATTTAAAGAGTTTGCAGACATAAGGAAACTAATGGAACTTCCAAACAACATCATTATATAATGAACACTTTAATTAGGAGCAGAAAGAACAGGCAGATACCACTGAGAATCTAACTACTGACATAAAGGAAAGTCTTGAGATATAACATACCTGAAAAAGACAAAGATATGAAAGCAACTAACGAGATACTAATAGAAATGGAAAAAAGATTAAGTTATTCCAACTTAAGATGATTGATGTCCCTGAAGTAAAGAATCTAAAGATTAAAGAGAGTATTTATTAAAATACGAAAGAAAAATTCTGTGAAAGACCTGACTGTGCAGATCAAGAGAACAAATTGTATACCAGGAAAACTTAATACAGTATGATACTGAGGAGATATCTTCTAATTAAACTATGCAACTTTAAGGATAAAGAAAGAATTTGTCAGGTGTTCAGGCAGAAAGAGTCGGACACGACTGAGCGACTTCACTTTCACTTTCAGGCAGCAAAGCAAATTGCTTGCAAGGGAGAGAAATTAGACTGGCCACACATTTCTCCCTCAGTGAGAGAAGACGAGTGAGTTTCAAAGGAAAGGATCCTAGGCCAGGCCAGGACGTTGCTGAGGTTGGAAGGCAGAGACAGGCATCTCTCAGACACGAAAGAATCCGGAGGACACAAAGCCATGACTCTGCATGGGAAAGCCACATGACTTGACAATAAATCCAACCAATCAAAAAATTAACCAAATATAAGAACTTGGGAATGAAGAAACCATGGTAAAAAGATGTAAAGTAAACAGTAAAGCCACTTGAAGGCATATGTACACACACACGCGTTTCTCACGCTGGTAAAGAATCCACCAGGCAATGTGGCAGACACAGGAGACTCAGTTTCGATCCCTGGGTCAGGACAATCCCCCAGAGAAGGAAATGGCAACCCACTCCAGTATTCTTGCCTGGAAAATTCAGAGGAACTTGGTGGGCTATAGTCTGTGGGGTCGCAAAGAGCCAGGCACAACTGAGCACACACATGTATTTGTATACATATACTCACATAACTCTGAGAATTACACTCCTTAGTAGAATGTAAATGTTGTGAATGGAAGCAAAAGTCAGGAGGGGAAGAAAAGCATCAGGAAGTAAGATACTCTTACGGCAGGGGGTCCATTGACACTGCCTAAAATTTTTTTAATGTAATTTTAAAGACACAGTATATCTAATACCTTGTTTTTTAAAATTCTATTCATAACTTTTGAGAAAAAGCTTGACTTGAAGAAACTCCTTTGCTGCTTTAAAACAGTCAACCTTGACTAAGTGAAAGAAGCCAATCTGCAAAGGCTACGTACATATGGCTCCAACTGTATGCTATGCTGGAAAAGGCAAGCTATAGAGTCGGTAAAGAGATCGTGGTTGCCAGGTGTTGGGGAGGGAGGGGTGAAGAGTGGGGGACGGAGGCGTCTGGGGCAATGAACTACTTGGTGCTGCACTGCAGTGGTGGCTACACGGCATCACCCATTGGTCTGAACCCATCAAGAATGAACTCTGATGTAACCCGGGCACTTCGGGTGATGGTGATGTGTTGGTGCAGGTTCACCTGTTGTAACAGCAGTACTGCTGGTGGGGGATGCTCACAGTGGGGGCTCAGGGTAGTGGGAGCACTACAATTTCTACCCAATTCTGCTGTGAACCTAAAACTTCTCGTAAAAAAAGTAAAGCCCATTAATGTTCATTGCAGCACCATTTACAATAGCTAGGACATGGAAGCAACCTAGATGTCCATCAACAAACGAATGGATAAAAAAGCTGTGGTACATATCCGTCCATGGGATTTTCCAGGCAAGAGTGCTGGAGTGGGTTGCCATTTCCTTCTCCAGGGGATCTTCCCAACCCAGGGATCGAACCCGGGTCTCCCACAGTGCAGGCAGACGCTTTACCTTCTGAGCCACTAGGGAAGCCCACAATGGAATATTACTCAGTCATAAAAAGGAACACATTTGAGTCAGTTCTAATGAGCTAGATGAAACTAGAGCCTATTATACAGAGTGAAGTAAGTTGGAGACAAACAAATATCATATATTAACATATATATAAGTGGAATCTAGAAAGATGGTACTGATTAAACTATTTTCAGGGTAGCAGTAGAGAGGCAGACAGAGAACAGATTTGTGGACACAGTGGGAGGGAAAGAGAGGGTGGTACGAATTGAGAGTGTAGCATTGAAACATATACACCACCACATAAAATAGATAGCCAGTGGGAATTTGCCTTATGATGCAGGGGACTCAACCCTGCACTCTATGACAACCTAGAGGGGTGGGATGGAGTGGGAGGTGGGAGGAGGGAGGGGACCTATGTATACCTGTGGCTGATACATGTTGATATATGGCAAAAACCAACTCAATATTGTAAAGCAATTATCTTCCCATTAAAAATAAATAAATAATAAATAAAGCCTGTTCAAAAATGTAAACCTATTAAAATTTTTTACCCTATTAAAATTTTTAAACTTATTTTTGAAAAGTGAATTTTCATCTTCTTGCTTCACTAATTGGTGAGTACTGCAAAATTGAGTTTCCACTATTTTTGGCATTCATAGAAATCTGAGGCCTAATTTTGCTCAAGATTTCCCGGTGTCTGACAAAGAGGTTCGACTAGGTATTATTGTTGTATAATTAAAAGTCATGAAATGCCATTACGTGTGAAAAAGGAAAAAATTAGAGGGCATACGTGGGAAGTCACACAAACGAAAAGAGAAAAACATTAACCTGAAAGTGGTGATGAATTTGGCAACTTGAGGAAGACAACCCCACCACAGACACAGCTGCTCTGTGCGCATAGCACACACACTGCGACCCGGAAGTAATCCTGATTCATGCTCTTTTTCATACCAATTCCATTGTGTTTGGAACAGTTACTCACCTTTGCATTCATCTTGGGAATTTTCTGAACCTCCTTCCTTTCATTCAGCTCCTTTCCTAAATTTGCTTAATGTTTTTCTTTGTAAAATTTAGGAGAATGTAAAAGAATACTTTTTTGTTCCTGAGATGTGAAGTAGGCTTCAGATGCTTTTGAGACCAAAATGACTTATCAGGTTAAAACAAAAAAGGGAGGTAGAGGAAGTGAGGGTGGCAGGAACTAGAGAGCTCCAGGGTCCAAGAAACGCTGAACGGTCTGCTTCAGAAAGCGGAGCGTGGCTCTTGCTCTCTTGCCCAACCAGGGATGGAGGAAGCTGGTCATCTCTGAAGCGGCCAGCAGCATGATCCTGGCAAATGACAGAATTGCTCTGAACCTGTTTCCTCGTTTGTAAGACAGGGATGAGACTGCCTGCCTCCTGAGGCCCTAGCACCGGAGAGGCAACAAGATGCTTTATGCCAGATTCAGCCTCCTGGACCACGCTCAGCGGGGCTTCCCCGCTGAAATGACTCACGTGTGGATCTTCTCTGCCTGCATCTCTGCACGATCTAGACTGTCAAGCTTGTGTCTTGCCGGCTCAGTCAAGCCTGCAGATTGGTTTTACCCTGGGCCAGGGGACAGGTGTGCATGCTTGTGTGCGAGCGTGTGTGTCTGGACCTCTGAGCCCATTGAGCAGAGGTGTGCACTGGCATATTTGATGCCTGAGCGTGAATTCAGACTTCCAGTGGCAAAGAGCCTAGTTAAGAAATGTAGCCAAAATGTAAACTCTTCTTCTTTTTTAAAAAAATTGTAATTGAAATTAGTTGATTTATAACGTGTTGATTTCTGCTGTACGGCAAAGTGACTCAGTTATACAGACATATATTATTTTTTATATTCTTTTCCATTATGGTTTATCACAAGATACTGAATATAGTTCCCTGTATAAATTTTTTTTCTGATTAGAAAGACGAGGACCATGGTATCCACACTGTTGGCCTGCATGTACCATTTCATCCTTTCTGCTACTTCATTCAGAGGTTTTGAGAGGAAAACAAAGAGGGAGGAGGCATTTACATAAAACGTTCAATCTTCCTTGGGGAAGGACAGCGTTGCTGTTGTTAGAACCCAGAGTGAACACAGGGAAGAGGCTGGTGGGAAGGTAGGTACAGGGCTGAAAGGTTTCAGGTGAGATAAAAGGTGTTCTCAGCTGAGGCTTCCCTGGTGGCTCAGAGGGTAAAGCATCTGCCTGCAATGCAGAAGAACTGGGTTTGATCCCTGGGTCAGGAAGATCCCCTGGAGAAGGCAAAGGCAACCCACTCCGGTACTCTTGCCTGGAAAATCCCATGGACAGAGAAGCCTGGTAGACTACAGTCCATGGGGGTCACAAAGAGTTGGACACAACTGAGTGACTTCACTTTCACTTTTCACATATACATAAAGTATAGTGGCTCAGTGGTAAAGAATCTGCCTGCCAATGTAGGAGACATGAGTTCCATCCCTGGGTCGGGAGGATCACCTGGAGGAGATGGCAACCCACTCCAGTATTATTGCCAAGAGAACTCCGTAGTCGGAGGAGCCTGGTGGGCTACTGTCCATGGGGTCACAAAGAGTTGGACACAACCAAGCGACTTTGAGAGAGAGAGATACATAAGACCAGGGTCTGAACACAGCTGAAGACCGATGTCAGAGTTACTGAATTTTATTTATTTCCATCTTTTATCTAGATGTTTTATTTAATTAAATCATGCTGAAAGTAATACAATAAGTTTAAATTAACTTCTAGATCCCCAACTATTTAGGACAGGGTAGAGCCATTTGGAAACGAAAGCTTATTTCTTACGTGTGTGCTATGTGCTCAGTCGCTCAGTTGTGTCCGACTCCTTTACCACCTCATGGACTGTGGCCCACCAGGCTCCTCTGTCCATGGGATTCCAGGCAAGAATACTGAAGTGGGTTGGCATTCCCTCCTCTCAGGGATTCTCCTGACCCAGGGATTAAACCTGAGTCTCTTGCATCTCTGGCATTGGCAGGCTGATTCTTTACCACTGTACCAGCTGGGAAGCCTAGGAGGTCAATATATTTTTCTTTATGATTTTCAAAGAATGTTTACTACACTAAGAATTTCCGTATTAAAGGTATCTTCTTTTATATGCATGACTTGGTCAAGCCCACATTTCCTGTGGATTCACTGACTGTAATGTGGGCTAATCTAACCATGTGAAAATCGAAGTCATCACTGCTCACCAGGTGGCAGCTTGCTGATGACGCAGGCAGAATTTCCAGGGGAAAAATCATCACACTGGGGACCCAGGCTTGCAGACTGAAACCTGCAAGGTGACTGCAAACATCATGGGTATTTTTAAGTCTTGTTGCGGTTCATATTGCTTGTTTTTTCGGGTGTCATAACACTGACCCTCTATTAATTTTTTTAAAATGTACAGGGATTTCCCCTGGTGGTCCAGTGGCTAAGACTCTGTACTCTCAATACAGGCAGGCCAGGTTCTATCCCTGGTTAGGGAACTAGATCCCACATGCTGGAACTAATAGCCAGCACATCCAAATAAAATAAATAGGTAAAGACATTTTTAAAATTATTTTATGAAGTAGGAAATGGTAACCTACTCCAGCATTCTTGCCTGGAAAATTGCATGGACAGAAGAGCTTGGTGGGGCTACATGGGGTCACAGAGTCAGACACAATGACTATGCACATGTGCAATACATAATTTTTATTGCTGTGTAAAGCAAATAAAGATCTTTCTCAAAATAAAAAAAAATTAAAAAATTTACACCTGCCTCCTTTCAGAAAGATTTTGAGCTGTCACTGGGTCCAGTGCAGAAATGGCGAGATGTTTGCAATAAAGTGAAGAAGAGGAAGGCCCCACTCTAAGGGATGGAACAGAGGCCAGGAGAGCTGACCTGCCGTGGATGCTCACATGAGAGGGGCATCCACAGGTTATTGTAATCTTTGGTCCAAGTCCAGGAAATTAGCCAGCAATGAGGGAGGAAGCCTAGGATGAAGGGAAAGAATGCCTGAATATGTGAGCAGAGGACCACAGGGGGAAGTCAGGGTGGACCTATTTCATAGGAAGCAGTGGGCAAGGGGCTCTCAGCCAGGTCCCAGCATTGGGACCCAAGTTGGGGTAAAGGGACCTGGCAACCGTCCTAGAAGAAGAAGGTCACAGGCGGGACCCCAGGGTAGGAAGGACCAGATCAGAAGTCCTGGAACGAGCCAGAGAGTGCTGTGTGCTTAGTCGCTTCAGTTGTGTCTGTCCAGCTCTTTGCGACCCCTCTTTGGACTGTGGCCCACCAGGTTCCTCTATTCATGGGATTCTCCAGGCAAGAATACTGGAGTGGGTTGCCATGCCCTTCTCCAGAGGATCTTTCCCAACCCAGGGATCCAGTTCACATCTCTTATCCTGCATTGGCAGGTGGATTCTTTACCACTAGTGCCAGAGGGCTCGTGTTAGCAACCTGAACGAATTTCTTTCAGATAGACTCTGTTTAGTGGAGCCAAGGAGCAGCTCGGCTGTTTAAGCAATCCATGAAGAAAAGAAATGATCCATCTCTAGTCACTTCCACAAGTTAAGCCACCATGAACAGCCCATTGAAAGAGATGTGACCATCTGCATCTGCCAGCTGCCAAGGAGCCCTGAAATTCTCCCAACTGGAGGTTATCAAAGATGACACACAACTCAGGAAGCCCCTGACTTGTTCAGTTTAAATTCAGGCTAATTCTTTTATGAGATGCACAGAGAGGATGGGGGAGCCCCCTGCCTCTCTGCTGACAGCAAAAAAGTGAGGTGGGAACACCACCAGTCCAATAGCATGGGGATCAGTGCAGCCTAGTAAATCAGAGCTGCTGAGAGCCAGCAACTATTTCTATCAAAGAGAATAGAGGATTAAAACTTTCTTCACTCTCTCCAAGTTTGGAGCATTTCTTTTCTGAAAAATTTTCTTTCTAGTTCGTAGAATATAGAGGCGCATAATCCAAAAATATCATGGTTTTTTGGACTTTTGGTTGGTGATGGGGAAAGTTCAGTCTTAAATATTTCCTCCATTCATAGGTTTGGGGTGGCGTTCTGCTTTTACCTGCTGCTGTCATTCTAAGGGGGATGTTGGCAAAACTGTCCTGAGCAGCAGGCCGTCAAATATAAAAGCACTCTAGAGGAAGTGTCCCTTGATACTTCCCTTCTCCCTGGTCCCTTGAAGCACATCCATGGAATGCCACTGGACATCTGCCACTGGAGGGCATTAGACATCATTTAATTTGCTACACAATGACTTTTGACCTCTGCATTTGATTCACACGAGTCACTATCTTGTTCTCATTGTCATGGTCAGACATTTATTCATCTGTGTCCACGTGCAGAGAACAGAAATAGATCTGTAGATTCAGGATGATCCTTTAAGAAGCTCTCAGTCTAATGGGAACACACATATATAAAGGTAAGTAACAACTGCTGCTGTGCCTAGTCGCTCAGTCGTGTCTGACTCTTTGTGACCCCATGGACTGTAGCCCACCAGGTTCCTCTGTTCATAGGATTCTCCAGGCAAGAATGCTGGAGTGGGTTGCCATGCCTTCCTCCAGGGGATCTTCCTGACCCAGAGTCTCTGATGTCTCCTGCATTGACAGGTGGGTGCTTTACCATGAGCACCACCTGGGAAGCCCCACTATGGTAGGGTCAAATCGGAGTGGCACACACTGTCAAAAAGCCCCAGCAACATGGTTCTCGGCGGCGGGGGACAGGGGCAGGGGGAGCGGGCAGTGAGCATTTTGGGAAAGCCACGCGGACCCCCATGAGGACCCTACTAAGAAGTGGACTCCATCATCTTGGCTAGCCATAGGAACAGGCCAACTTCTTCATTATTGCAGACTGTTGAGCAATTTGGAAGCACCCATTTCAGGGATCACTCCATCTATTTCTCCCTAAATTTATTCCTAGACACCACAAGCTACAAATCTCTTTTCTAAGCCTATAAATAGAATAACATGTAAACGAAAAATAGAATAGAATATATGATCCATCATTCATTAATTCAGGAAGCATAAAGCAGCCTTGGCTTTCAGCCCTGGCTCACCTCAGAGGACAGTAAGAACTGAAATAACTAGGAGCAAAGCAATTAGAGGATGATTTTCACTTTACAAAGATTCCCAGGGGCTCCTTTTAGTGCTTCCCTAGGGGATTTAAATATTTAAGTACTGTTTTACAGACCGTTAACTCTTGCAACTGGAGGAGGAAGAAGAGATGGTGCTCAGGAAAAGAGCAGATTCAAGCCTGGAGGATTAGAAGGCAGGGCCAACAGTAGATCAATAAGTCCAATAACTCTTATTCGTATCCTGCTCATGTAGGATAGAAAGTCCTCAAAGCACAAAACAGACATTTTCTATTTTAATCTTAACATCAATAAGGCATGATGATAAATTCAAAAACTGAGCAGTTCAAGGGATGAGTAGAGGTACCATAGAGGATTTTTAGGGCACTCAAGCTACTCTGAATGATACTATCGTGGTAGATACATGCCATTGTACATTCAACCAGACTTGTAAAATGTACAGCACCATGAGTGAACCTTAATGGAAACTCTGGACCTTAGTGTTGATGATCAACCATGTAAGCTCACTGATCATAACAAAGGTACCACGCTGGTGGGGTTGTTGTTACCAGGCGGGGGTGCGGAGGAGTCCCAGAAATCTTGTACATCTGCTCAGTTTTGCTGTGAAGCTAAAACTGATTTTAAAAATAGTCTATTTTAGAAAAGTGAGAGTTTAAATTTTGACGAGGAATAACATTTTCAAAAACCCCATCAAATGTTTGAAGAGTTTGTTGCAGAAGGTTAATGAGAGGCAGAGGTGTACCTCTCATGGGTTTGAAAAGGAGTTTTCATTTCCTTCTCTACAGATGGTCATCAAGGGGAGGGTAGTGGAGAGCTGAATGGTAAGAGCACTACAGTTACTAAATGCGTGTTGCAGTACACAGTGTAATGTGTATAAAATAGCATGTAAATTACCTGTATGTGCAAATTCTTTGTACATTCATAGTCAGCTGTTAGTATTCCCAGGCTACAAACAGTGGGACCCGGTAGCAGGGGTAGCCAGTTAAATTCGGTTCAGTTCAGTCACTCAGTCATGTCTGACTCTTTGCCACCCCATGAATCGCAGAACGCCAGGCCTCCCTGTTCATCACCAACTCCCGGAGTCCACCCAAACTCATGTGCATCGAGTTGGTGATGCCATCCAGCCAACTCATCCTCTGTAATCCCCTTCTCCGCCTGCCCCTAATCCCTCCCAGCTTCAGGGTCTTTTCCAATGAGTCAACTCTTTGCATGAGGTGGCCAAAGTATTGGAGTTTCAGCCTCAGCATCAGTCCTTCCAATGAACATCCAGGACTGGTCTCCTTTAGGATGGACTGGTTGGATCTCCTTGCAGTTCAAGGGACTCTCAAGAGTCTTCTCCAACACCACAGTTCAAAAGCATCAGTTCTTCGGTGCTCAGCTTTCTTCACAGTCCAATTCTCACATCCATACATGACCACTGGAAAAACCATGTGAAGTCGCTCAGTCGTGTCCGACTCTTTGCAGCCCCATGGACTGTAGCCTACCAGGCTCCTCTGTCCATGGGATTTTCCAGGCAATAGTACGGGAGTGGATTGCCATTTCCTTCGCCAGTGGATCTTCCTGACCCAGGGATCGAACCCAGGTCTCCCACATCATAGACAGACGCTTTACCGTCTGAGCCACCATGACCTTTGTTGGCAAAGTAATGCTTTTTAATATGCTATCTACGTTGGTCATAACTTTCCTTCCAAGGAGTAAGCGTCTTTTAATTTCATGGCTGCAATCACCATCTGCAGTGATTTTGGAACCCAAAATAATAAAGTCTGACACTTTCCACTGTTTCCCCATCTATTTCCCATGAAGTGATGGGACCAGATGCCATGATCTTCATCTTCTGAATGTTGAGCTTTAAGCCAACTTTTTCACTCTCCTCTTTCACTTTCATCAAGAGGCTTTTGAGTTCCTCTTCACTTTCTGCCATAAGAGTGGTGTCATCTGCATTATCTGAGGTTATTGATTTCTCCCGGCAATCTTGATTCCAGCTTGTGCTTCTTAAAGCCCATCGTTTCTCATGATGTACTCTGCTTATAAGTTAAATAAGCTGGGTGACAATATACAGCCTTGACGTACTCCTTTTCCTATCAGTGGTGTCCAATTCTTATGCCACCCCTTTTACTGTAGCCCACCAGGCTCCTCTGTCCATGGGATTCTCCAGGCAAGAGTACTGGAGTGGGTTGCCATTTCTTACTCCAGGGGAGCTTTCCAACCCAGGGATCGAACCCATGTCTCTTACATTTCCTGCACAGGTTCTTTACCACTAGTGCCACCTGGGAAGCACAATTCAGTACAGAGGGAGAGGACTACCCCCAAATAGAAGTATTGAGTGGGTGAGGCATACTAGACTTTTTGTGGGCCTAACAACTGTTCAGATTTGTACATTTGGAGACCACCTGGCGACGCATCCCACTGCCCAAGCTTAGGAGCAGACCCCTGGGGCCTTGGGAGTCGGGGTACTCGGAAAACAAACCGAATTCTTCCAGGTTCCCCTTCCAGACAGAAGGGGCGCAGGAGGGCCGACAGCTGGCACTCGGGGTCCTGATAGCCCCAGCGGGAGGGTCACTGCTGAGACATCCAGCCCCATCTCATTGTTCCGCGCCGGAGTTTCCTCCTTGGGCAGCGGCCCGGAGCCGAGCCGGGAGCCTAGCGGGAAGGGGACGGACCGGGCGGGAGTGTGGGGTGTCTATTGCGGCCGCTCCTTCCCCTCTCCGGGAGCTCGGGTTTCCCGGGGTGTGTGCGGATTCTCAATAAAAAGGGAAAAGCACGATCCAAGTTAATTTTCCAGCGCCGAGAGGAAATGCTGTTTCCTGCATCGTACAAAACTGGTGCCAACAAGACTGACACAGGAGCCCATTGTCCCGCTAACAATGTAGTGATGGGGGGAGGACGCCTGAGAAAACAGACCTCGGGCCGCCGTGCGCGTTTGATCTTCCCCTGTAAGTGCGAGTGTGAGAGCGTGTGTGTGCGCGCGCGCAGTGGAAAGATACTTAGGTTGGTAGAGATGGGCCCTGCGCTTTTCCGTCCTGTCTTCGTCTCCAACGATGCCAAGAGAGACCTAACCCCCCAAAGCACCCAGGGCACAAAAAAAGAGACAGAAAAAAACGATAGAAAGGAAAGGAGAAGGAAAAAGGCAAGATTCACCCCAAACTCACCCTACAGGCTCATCTCAAACCCTCCAAGGCCTGGGTCAAAGGCAGACCCGAAACTCCCAACTCAATTCCACCCCAGGCCAAGCGCGCTCCTCCCGCCAACTGAGCTTAGGGTGATCCCACGCAGAGCGAAGCGGGGGCGGCCAGGCCGAGGGGCAGACTCTCACGTAAGATGTCCCTGGAGAGCCGAGACCCTGGGCAGCGCTGACCCGCTGGCAGCGGGCTCCGGGCGCGCCCCAGGCGCTGCGCCTCTGGGTGGCCACCGCTCGGCCCCCCCGCCCCCCGGCTGGAGGGCTCGGCGGTGACTTGAAGACGCCCGCACTGTCTGGTTAGTTTCACCTGGGCGCCCCGGGGTCAGAGCCTCTGCCTGAGGACACGTTGCTACAGGCTCCAAAAGGACGCGGGTTCATCCCAGCGCCCAAATGTAACCTCCCCGCCCTTCGCCCGCTCACGTAGCCCGGGGTTTGGGGACGTGAAGTGCTGGCGAGGAGGCGGCTCCGGCCACCGCATGGGCTGGGCGATAAACAATCTCACAGGATACACAACACCCTGGACTGTCACAAGTCCCTCTCAGGAAAAGATAAATAACATCTGAGGAGCCGCGTCGCAGCTTCCCGGGGCCGAATAAAAACTCTGGGAGAAGTAAGTAAACAACAGAACGAAAAGAGTTTCCCCCAGCTTTGGCCACAGAGGAATCAGATGCACTGCCCTTCCCCCTGCACTCCCTGATGGGGGTTTCTTCTGGGGGGGGGGGGGGGACACAAAATAAACCCTACACGGTGCACTTTGTCCTTTAAACCGATTGGCAATTGTCACTTTCTGGGTAAGGAGCCTGTTTCCTGGGCACAGTAAGAAATCTTTCTAGAGCAGGGGTTGAGATGTCCTCGGTTTTCTAGAGGAGGAGGCCAAAGAAGAATTTCCTGAGGAAACGACTTTTTTTTCCCAAGGTTTGCTCCTCGGGATTGGAGCTGTCAGCTACAAAACCATCCTCGCATCTGTGGCTCCATCTTGATTTTTTGTAAACAGTTTGCCGAATCAGAGGTGAGGATATGATGGGGGGAAAATTGACATGGAGACAAAATCCAGGCCAGAGAATTATAAACGCTCAGTGGGTACAATTAAATGGCTGTTAAAAATGCACACCTATAGCAATCCCACTCCTGGATATGCCTGTATGCCTGAGTGCTCAGTGGTGTCCGACTCTTTACGACTCCGTGGACTGTAGCCCGCCAGCCTCCTCTGTCCTTGGGATTTTTCAGGCAAGAATACTGGAGTGGGTTGCCATTTCCTTCTCCAGGGGATCTTCCCAACCTGCATCTCCGCATTGGCAGGGGTATTCTTTACCACTGCACCACCTGCAAAGCACTTCTGGGCATATATCCAGAAAAAAACATGGTCTGAAAAGATACCTGCAGCTCTATGTTTACAGCAGCACTATTCACAAATGCCAAGACAAGGAGGCAACCTAGATATCTATTAACACACGAGTGAATAAAGAACATGTGGTACGTATATACAATGGAATATTTCTCAGCCATAAAAAGAATGAAACAATGCCATCTGCAGCAACATGGATAGGCCTAGAGATTAGAGTAACAGGCATATTTGGTCTTGGAGTATTAAAATGAAGCAGGTCAAAGGCTAACAGGGTTTTGCCAAGAGAATGTACTGCTCATAGCAAACACCCTCTTCCAACAACACAGGAGAAGACTCTACACCATCATCTGGACATCACCAGATGATCAATACTGAAATCAGACTGATTATACTCTTTGCAGCCAAAGATGGAGAAGCTCTACACAGTCAGCAAAAACAAGACCAGGAGCTGACTGTGGTTCAGATCATGAACTCCTTATTGCCAAATTCAGACTTAAATTGAAGAAAGTAGGCAAAACCATTAGACCATTCAGTATGACCTAAATCAAATCCCTTACGATTATACAGTGGAAGTGACAAATAGATTCAAGGGATTAGATCTGATAGAGTGCCTGACGAACTATGGATACAGGTTCGTAACATTGTACAAGAGGCAATGATCAAGACAATCCCCAAGAAAAAGAAATGGAAAAGGCAAAATAGTTGTCTGAGGAGGGCTTACAAATAGCTGAGAAAAGAAAAGACGTGAAAAGCACAGGAGAAAAGGAGAGATATACCCATTGAATGCAGAGTTTCAAAGAATAGCAAGGAGAGATAAGAAAGCCTTCCTCAGTGATCAGTGCACAGGAATAAAGGAAAACAATAGAATGGAAAAGACTAGAGATCTCTTCAAGAAAATTAGAGATACCAACGGAACATTTTATGCAAAGATGGGCACAATAAAGGACAGAAAGTGTATGGACCTAACAGAAGCAGAAGATTTTAAGAAGAGGTGACAAGAATACACAGAACTATACAGAAAAGATCTTCATGACCCAGATAACCACGACAGTGTGATTGCTTATCTAGAGCCAGACATCCTGGAATGTGAAGTCAAGTGGGCCTTAGAAAGCATCACTACGAACAAAGCTAGTGGAGGTGATGGAATTCCAGTTGAGCTATTTCAAATCCTAAAAGATGATGCTGTGAAAGTGCTGCACTCAATATGCCAGCAAGTTTGGAAAACTCAGCAGTGGCCACAGGACTGGAAAAGGTCAGTTTTCATTCCAATTCCAAAGAAAGGCAATGCCAAAGAATGCTCAAACTTCCACACAATCGCACTCATCTCACACACTAGCAAAGTAATGCTCAGAATTCTCCAAGCCAGGCTTCAACAGTATGTGAACTGTGAACTTCCAGATGTTCAAGCTGGATTTAGAAAAGGCAGAGGGACCAGAGATCAATTGCCAACATCCGTTGGATCATCGAAAAAGCAAGAGAGTTCCAGAAAAACATCTACTTCTGCTTTACTGACTAGGCCAAAGCCTTTAACCTTGTGGATCACAACAAACTGGAAAATTCTTCAAGAGATGGGAATACCAGACCACCTGACTTGCCTCCTGAGAAATCTGGATGTAGGTCAAGAAGCAACAGTTAGAACTGGACTTGGAACAACAGACTGGTTCCAAATAGGAAAAGGAGTACATCAAGGCTGTATATTGTCACCCTGCTTATTTAACTTATATGCAGAGTACATCATGAGAAATGCCTGACTGGATGAAGCACAAGCTGGAATCAAGATTGCTGCAAGAAATATCAATAACCTCAGATATGCAGATGACACCACCCTTAGGGCAGAAAGCAAAGAAGAACTAAAGAGCCTCCTGATGAAAGTGAAAGAGGAGAGGGAAAAAGTTGGCTTAAAATTCAACATTCAGAAAACTAAGATCATGGCATCTGGTCCCATCACTTCATGTTAACTAGATGGGGAAACAATGGAAACAGTAACAGACTTTATTTTTGGGGGCTCCAAAATCACTGCAAATGGTGACCTCAACCATGAAATTAAAAGACAGTTGCTCCTTGGAAGAAAAGTTATGACCAACCTAGACACCATATTAAAGAGCAGAGACATTACTTTGCCAACAAATGTCCATCTAGTCAAGGCTATGGTTTTTCCGGTAGTCATGTATGGATGTGAGAGTTGGACTATAAAGGAAGCTGAGCACCAAGGAATTGATGCCTTTGAACTGTGGTGTTGGGGAAGACTCTTGAGAGCCCCTTGGATTGCAGGGAGATCCAACCAATCCATCCAAAAGGAAATCAGTCCTGAATATTCATTGGAAGGACTGATGCTGAAGCTGAAACTCCAATAGTTTGGCCACCTGATGTGAAGGACTTACTCATTTGAAAAGACCCTGATGCTGGGCAAGATTGAAGGCAGCAGGAGAAGGGGACGACAGAGAATGAGATGGTTGGATGGCATCACTGACTGGATACACATGAGTCTGAGAAAGCTCCATGAGTTGGTGATGGACAGGGAGGCCTGGCGTTCTGCAGTCCATGGGCTCACAAAGAGTTGGACATGACTGAGCGACTGAACTGAACTGAACTGAACTGAGAGATTATCATACTAAGTGAAGTAAGTCAGAGAAAGACAAACATCATATAATATCACTTATATGTGTAATCTAAAAATATGAAAAAATGAACTTATTTACAAAAGAGAGACAGATTCACAGACGTGGAAAACAAACTTACAGTTACCAAAGGTGAAGGGATAAATTAGGAGCTTGGGATTAGCATATGCACACTACTATATGAAAACAGATAACCAACAAGGGCCTACTGTACAGTACAGGGAACTCTCCTCAATACTCTGTAATAATCTATATGGGTCAAGAGTCTGAAAAAGAGTGAATATATATGCATTGTAACTGAATGTGTATGTAACTGAAGCCCTTTGCTGTACCCCTGAAACTAATACAACATTGTAAATCAACTCTACTCTGACAGAATAAAAATAAATAATTCAATAAGTTTTTTTTTTTTTTTAAACACACACCTAAAGGGTTTACCATTCTCCCACCTGAAATTTGAGTACCCAAAACAGTCTACTGCCCTCTGTGAGGGAGCCAGGTCCAGGCCTCTGAAAGTCAGTGCTAAGGCGCTGGGCCTCTTCTCCTCCTCGCTTCTTCCTGCAAAAACTCAGGTAGCACAGCCCAAGCAGAACCTCTTAAGCCCAGCCCCAGACCCATATTTCCATCATTCTCTTTGTTTTGTTCAGTCAAGTCGAAGACTGCAGCATGCCAGGCCTCCCTGTCCTCCACTATCTCCTGGAGTTTGCTCAGATTCATGTCCAGAGTCAGTGATGCCATCCAACCATCTCATCCTCCATTGCCCCCTTCTCTTCCTGCCCTCAATCTTTCACAGTATGGGGATCTTTTCCAATGAGTTAGCTCTTCACATCAGGTGGCCAAAGTGTTGGAGGTTCAGATTCAGCATCAGTCCTTATATTGAAGACCCTATCGTTCTGCCTTTTCCAAATGTCAAGTAAATCACACAGTATGAGGCTTTTGTGTCTGGCTTCTTTCATTTAGCAAACGCTTTTGAAATTCATCAATATTGTTGCCCTTTTCAGCAATTCATTCCTTTTTATTACTGAGTAGTATTCCATTTCTGGAAGTATCACAGCTTATTTACCCATTCACTAGGTGATGGACATTTGGGTGGGTTCCAGCTTTCAGCATTATGAAAAAAAACTGCTACAAACATTTGCATATGGGTCTTCGTATGGGCATAAACTTTCATTTCTCTTGGATTAATACTTAGGAGTGGGATTGTCATTTGCTGCTGCTGCTGCTGCTAAGTCGCTTCAGTCGAGTCCGACTCTGTGTGACCCCATAGATGGCAGCCCACCAGGCTCCCCCGTCCCTGGGATTCTCCAGGCAAGAACACTGGAGTGGGCTGTCATTTCCTTTGGAGACCAGCAATTAACAAGAAACTGCCCAACTGTTTTCTGAAATGCTGTACCTGTTTGCATTCCTACCAGCAATATACACAGGTTCGAGTTGTTCTGCGCCCCTGCTGGCCAGATAAAGCTTTTCACAGATAGCAACATCTTAATTACTTCAAACCTGTTACATTCACGATCATTATATCATTAGTAATGTGTGACTATATCTTAAACTTCTCACTCTATAAGCTGAAATTGGATTTTAGGTCTAATCCTTATTCCAAAGTAGTAAATCTCATGTAATACAATTTGGGCAGTGCCTAGAGTTGACTCATTGGAAAAGACTCTGATGCTGGGAGGGATTGGGGGCAGGAGGAGAAGGGGACAACAGAGGATGAGATGGCTGGATGGCATCACCGACTCGATGGACGTGAGTCTGAGTGGACTCCGGGAGTTGGTGATGGACAGGGAGGCCTGGCGTGCTGTGATTCATGGGGTCGCAAAGAGTTGGACACGACTGAGCGACTGAACTGAACTGAACTGAACTAAGGGACTGGGAGTTGGACCATAAAGAAGGCTGAACATGGAAGAATTGATGCTTTTGAATTGTGGTGCTGGAGAAGACTCTCGAGAGTCCCTTGGACAGCAAGGAGATCAAACCAGTCAATCCTAAAGGAAATCAACCCTGACTATTCATTGGAAGGACTGATGCTGAAGCAGAAGCTCCAATACTTTGGCCACCTGATGTGAAGTGCCAACTGATTGGAAAAGAACCGGATGCTGGGAAAGATTGAGGACAGGAGGAGAAGGGGGCGACAGAGGATGAGATGGTTAAATGGCATCACCAACTCAATGAACATGAATTTGTGCAGGCTCCGGGAATTAGTGAAGGACAGGGAAGTCTGGTGCACCACAGTCTACTGGGTCACCAAGAATCAGACACAATTTAGCAAATGAACAACAACAACAAAATAGGGACAAAATTCAGATTAATGGTTGCCAGGTCCTGGTGGTGAGGGGAGGGTTTTTCTACAAAGGGGCACAAGACAACTCTTTGAGATGATAGAAATATCCTGGATCTTGATTGTGGTGATTATGCAATATACATTTGTCAACTCATAGAACTGTACACCCGGAAAGGTAAATTTTATTGTATATAAATTATACTTCAATAAAATGGGCTCAGAAAAAGCTCTGTCCTCATTTTTAATAGTTATTTTCAAGTGACTTGCAGGGAGATAAAAGAAAGTAAAAGTGTGAAAAGTGTTAGTGGCTCATTTGTATCCAACTGTTTGTGACTCCATGGATGGTAGCCCACCAGGCTCCTCTGTCCATGGGATTTTCCAGGCAAGAATACTGGAGTGGGTTGCCATTTCCTTCTCTAGCAGATCTTCCTAACCCAGGGAACAAACCCAGTTCTCCTGCATTGCAGGCAGATTCTTCACCATCTAAGCCATGAGCAGGGGCTAGTGCAGGGAGATGGCGTTCAGTAGACATTTGTTGAATGAATGAATGAGTCTCTATGGAAGTTCTGCCTTTTGATGAAGTTATACTGTACAGTTCCCTTGTGGCTCAGCTGGTAAAGAATCTGCCCGCAATGCAGGAGACCTGGGTTCGATCCCTGGGTTGGGAAGATCCCCTGGAGAAGGGCATGGCTACCCACTCCAATATTCTGGCCTGGAGAATTCCATGGACTGTATAGTCCATGGGGTCATAAAGAATCAGACACGACTGAGTGACTTTCATTTTACACTGTATATTGTACAGAAATGAGAGTAGAAAAGAGTAGGTGCTCTGGTTCCCTCTGGTGCCCTGCTCTCTGCCTGAGGAACCTGCCTGCTCTGCAACCCTCTGGAGGAAGCAGTGCCCGGAGGATGAAGTCAGCTTTCCGAGGAAGTCTTACTCGTCTGGAGTTGGAACATTCATCTGGCAAACACCCAGTACTGAAATAAGCAGATGTTGTTTGGAGGATCCGAGTGTACAAGGCTGCGCTGGGCATTCCCCACACAGGAGAACTTCCCATTGCAGGGCAGGAGAGGATTCTAAAAATGCGAGTGTCACCCCCAAGGATCGAGATTTCCTTCTACGTTTCTAATCTAGCAACTGCCTTTCAAAATTTATTACAGAATAGGTAATAAAACAACCCTTAATTTAAATATTAATAATATACTACTACTAAGTACTGTGCGAATACAGCTGACTTTAGGAAAATAGGAGAATATGCCCATTTGTATTTCTAGACCAGTTACTTTGTAGCCCTTTTTTGGCTTAAAGCTCAACATTCAGAAGACGAAGATCATGGCATCTGGTCCCATCACTTCATGGGAAATAGAGGGGGAAACAGTGTCAGACTTTATTTTTTTGGGCTCCAAAATCACTGCAGACGGTGACTGCAGCCATGAAATTAAAAGACGCTTACTCCTTGGAAGGAAAGTTATAACCAACCTAGATAGCATATTCAAAAGCAGAGACATTACTTTGCCAACAAAGGTCTGTCTAGTCAAGGCTATGGTTTTTCCTGTGGTCATGTATGGATGTGAGAGTTGGACTGTGAAGAAGGCTGAGCACCAAAGAATTGATGCTTTTGAACTGTGGTGTTGGAGAAGACTTTTGAGAGTCCCTTGGACTGCAAGGAGATCCAACCAGTCCATTCTGAAGGAGATCAGCCCTGGGATTTCTTTGGAAGGAATGATGCTAAAGCTGAAACTCCAGTACTTTGGCCACCTCATGTGAAGAGTTGACTCATTGGAAAAGACTCTGATGCTGGGAGTGGGGGCAGGAGGAGAAGGGGACGACAGAGGATGAGATGGCTGGATGGCATCACTGACTCGATGGACGTGAGTCTGGGTGAACTCCGAGAGTTGATGATGGACAGGGAGGCCTGGAGTGCTGCGATTCATGGGGTTGCAAAGAGTCGGACACGACTGAGCAACTGAACTGAACTGAACTTTCTCTACAAATATCATCAGTTCAGTTCAGTCGCTCAGTGGTGTCCAAATCTTTGCAACCTCATGGACTGCAGCACACCAAGCTTCCCTGTCCATCCTTTTTCAGAAAAAATATTTATTTATTTATTTACTTGGCTATACTAGGTCCTAGCGGCATACAGAATCTTGAATCTTAGTTGTGAAGTCTTAAGCACTGGACCTGGAGAAGGAAATGGCAACCCACTCCAGTATTCTTGCCTGGAAAATCCCATGAACAGAGGTGGGCTACAGTCCATAGTGTTGCAAAAGAGCTGGACACAACTTAGCCACTAAAGAACAACCACTGGACCACCAGGTAAGTCCACTCTGCTCACTTTTAAATCAGTTGTTGAGTTTGTTGTTGAGTTTGTAGATGTTTTTTATATATTCTGAGTGGTGTTGTTCAGTCACTCAGTTGTGCCCGACTCTTTGCAACCCCATGGAGTGCAGCATGCCAGGCTTCTCTGTCCTTTGCTATCTCCCAGAGTTTGCTCATTGAGTCGGTGATGCCGTCCAACCATCTCATCCTCTGTTGTCCCCTTCTCCTGCCCTCAATCTTCCTTAGATCAGGGTCTTTTCCAGTGAGTCAGTTCTTCACATCAGTTGGCCAAAGTATCGGAGCTTCAGCTTCAGCATTAGTCCTTCCGGTGAATATTCAGGGTTGATTTCCTTTAAGATTGACTGGTTTGATCTCCTTGCTGTCTAAAGGACTCTCAAGAGTCTTCTCTAGCACCACATTCTGGATATTAACCCATTATTAGATATATGATTTTTAATGTTCTGTGTTTTATTCATCTCATTTTAAAAGGAGACTGGACCTACCCTGCTTCAAAGAGGACAATTCTGTGCTGGCATTCTAGTTTCAGAGCACTAGTGGGGTGAGGCTGAGGGGGACTTCAGCTGAAAGCACATCTTTTCTTAGCCTCCGCTCTTCTCTCACCCCTAAACCTCCCCCTGCCCAGGGTCTTCCCCCAAGACAGCACTTATACCAGAATGCCCATCTCAGCTCTGCTTGCAGATAGCAGACCCACAACTTCAGGCTTAACTGATACTTGTGAAGGGGAGAAAGCTTGGAAAGACCGCCCACACACCAGCGAGGCCCTGGCCCCTGAAAGAACGTGAGCTGTCTGCACAGAGAGTCTCTGCCAATGACCACTGTCCCCAGGGTGCTCAACCAAAGCCATTTCGCAAGAGATCAATGAAGAGACAGTATAGAAATGTTACTTTATCAACCAGACAGGAAATGCAAGATATTGCTTAACCTTTTTTTTTAAGATTTTTTTTTTTTTTTGGCATGGACCATTTTAAAAGTCTTTTTTGAATTAGGTGCAATACTATGTTTTATGTCTTGGTTTTTTGGCCGAGAGGCATATGGGGGTCTTAGCTCCTGGACTAGGGATCGAACCTGCACCCTCTGCATTGGAAGACGAAGTCTTAACCACTGGACTGCCAGGGAGGTCCCTGATTTACTTTTAAAGAGAGACGATTTGCTGACTGTTTGCCTGTCAACCCATGTTACTCTATTAGACCCTCTTCTTGCGGGGCTCTTTTAGGACAAGAGGTGTGTGTGTCAGGGATAAGCCCTGAAAGATGAGATGCAGTCAGCAGAAGATGGACAAGAACTTGTCCCTGGACAGAGGAGAGAGACTGTTCAAGGGCCCTGAGGCAAAACTAAAACCCCCCAAGCATCCAACACTAACCAGAAAAGCAGAGTGTCTCGGAGACCCAGGGAAGCCAGTGTGCTTGGTGCTTGTGGAGTCCCAGATAAAGGAGGATGGGGTAAAGCTGAGAGGAAAGTAAAGCCCAGATCACACAGGGCCTCATTGGAAAGGCATATGGATCTTATCTGAGATGTAATGTGAAGGTTTTAGGGATCATGATAACACAATCTGTTTTCCATTTTTATAAGGTTATTTGATTCCGGAATTTCTTGTGTTAATAGGGAAGCTTCTGCAAGTTCAAAAGAAAAATGATTGACAACTGCAAGGGTAAGAGATGCACTTTTCCATGTATCTTTGACATTGTTAAACCTATTTAGGTACTTCCTTGGCGGGCTACAGTCCATGAGGTCACAAAGAGTCAAACAGGACTGAGGGATTCAGTGCGCATGCGCGCGCGCGCGCGCGCGCGCACACACACACACACACACACACACACACACACACACACACACTGGTGGTCCAGTGGTTGAGAATCTGCCTTGCAATACAGGGGATGTGGATTCAGTCCCTGGCTGGGACTAACAACTAAGCCCATGCTGCAATGAAAGATCCTGTGTGACACAATTAAGATCTTGGGCCACATCTAAGACCCAATGCAGCCAAATAAATGAATATTAGATTTTTGTTTAAAAAACTATTTAAATTTCCAGGCTAGTACAGGAAGGGCTAAGGAGAGTAGCTGGTCTGATTTTAAAAGTAAACTGATCCAAGTCCATAGGTATATGAAGCCATTCGAAGATTTCAATTTTCTCTTTGGACTCTAAGCGAAAGACGAACATTAGTTGAACAATGTTTATTTGATTAGAGAATTTCAGGCAGATCTTAACATTCAGGAGGCTTATTTTGATAGATAATATGCAAAAGGCTTCGGTGATCTTTGGCAAAAATACCATTAAGCTTTGAATTTGGAAATTCTGCTTGCATGTATTGCCGTTTTTAAAATGACAGCTACTATTTCAAAGCCTAAATGAATATAACAGAAATCATTCTTTAAATGAAAGATAAAAGGGTGACTATGCAAATTCTATCCATTTAAAAGATGAGTAATTTCCATCAAACTAATTTCCATCAAAGTTTTCTGTTATACTTTCCTTCTTGAAATCTTATATAAACTCGTTCATTTCTCTGCAATTGAAAATGTTGTATGGGTAACTTATTTGCCATAATCTTTTTGCAACTGACAGTTTCAATAGTGAAATAATTGTTTTTCCATGTATCCCTAAAGCTGTTAAAAGGCATTTTAATCACCAGCATTTTCTTTCTTACAAGTTTTACTCTGGCTGTTCTGTGGAGAATATTTTAAGCACAGGTGGCAGTGGAAATGAGACCAGTAAGAAGGTCACTGGGCACATACAGGCGAGACTTGGGGGTGGCTCAGAACATGTTACGGAGAGAGGCAGGGGCTGAGATGAAGGAATCCTGGATGGTGGCCATGTTTCTGGCTTGAGCAGATAGCTAAACAGTACCACCAGGTACCAAGATGGGGAAACTGGGAGAGGCACTGGTTTGCCAGGGCAAAGGAATCCAGAGCTGCCCTACAACATGTCACCTTTAAAACAGAGCCTCCATCCAATCAGGGTCCTCAAGTAGGCAGGGCGATGGAGGAGTCAGGAAGCTAGAGAGGTTTGAAGGACAAACCTAGACAGTGTATTAAAAAAAGCAAAGATATCTATCATCTTGTCGACAAAGATCCATATAGTCAAGTCTATGGTCTTTCCAGTAGTCATGTACAGATGTGAGAGCTGGACCATAAAGAAGGCAGAGAACTGAAGAATTAATACTTTCAAACTGTGTTGCTGAAGAAAACTCTTGAGAGTCCCTCGGACTGCAAGATCAAATCAGTCAGTCCTAAAGGAAATGAGCCCTGAACATTCATTGGAAGGACTGATGCTGAAGATATAATACTTTGGCCACTTGATGTGAAGAGCTGACTCCTTGGAAAAGACCCTGATGCTGGGAAAGATTGAGGGCAGGAGGAGAAGGGGACAACAGAGGATGAGACGGTTGGATGGCATCACCAATTTAATGGACAGGAACTTGGGCAAACTTCAGGAGATGGTGAGGGACAGGAAGGCCTGGTGTGCTGCAGTCCACGGGGTCGCAAAGAGTCGGACATGACTCTGCAGCTGAACAACAACAATAGAGTATGTAAGTCACAAGACAAGAGGAGGTCACATGGAGAGAAAGGACAGAGGAGAGGGCAGAGCCTAGGACAGCACTGGAAGCCAACCTTTAGAAGTCGTGTATGAGTCTAAGCGGGGAGGGAGAAGCCTGTAATAGATTCTGCAAAAGAACTGCCAGAGAAGCAGGAGAAAAACGGGAAAGTGCAGCCTCAGAGGAACCGGGAGAAGAGCCTGCTTGAAGATGAGGATGTGGGTCGGGAAGATGGATGCACAGACAAAGTGAGACGAGAACAGAGAGAGTGTCCGCTGGATTGGGAGTCAAGAGGAGTCCGGCAGCTTTGACAAGGACAGAAGTGAGGTTGGAGTGGGTGTGAGGAGTGAGTGAGTGAGAGGTACTTCTTGAGAAGTTTTGCTCAAAGGAGAGCAGAAGCCGGAGGAGAACAGAGAATCTCATGTCACTGGTGGTAGGAGGGTGCTGGGGAAGCCAGTGATGAGCTGGGAAGTGCTTAACAACCCCCACCTTTGGAAACCAAAATCTTCACTCGGTATAAATACCCTATCTGGGCTTCCCAGGTGGTGCTAGTGGTAAAGAACCTGCCTGCCAGTGCAGGAGATGCCTGAGACAAGGGTTTGATCCCCGGATCGGGAAGATCCCCTGGAGGAGGGCACGGTAACCCAGTCCAGCATTCTTGCCTGGAGAATCCCATGGACAGAGGAGCCTGGCGGGCTGCAGTCCATGGCGTTGCGAAAGAGCTGGTGACGACTGAGTGACTGAGCACACAGACACAATACTCTGTGCGTGACCAATTCCAAGCCACCAACACGATGTCAAAGATGCAATCGTGATGTCAACACGATTGAAAATACCTGAAAATTTAATAACTGGCTCTGAGGAGCCAGGGCAACCCATCTCCTAAGGAGAGAGACAGAGTGTTGTTTCAGGACAAAGGAAGCATAACCGAGGGAGGTGAAATGGGGGTGGGAGAGTAGGGGGTGGGGGAGTGGGGACAAGGTTCCCATCAGGATGGAGTCCTTGCCAAGTAAGCGCACGCCCGGGGATGCTGGTGCTGGCAGAACAGAAGTGGTGTTGGAACAGCTGCAGCAGGGAGGGCTAGTGGGAGACAGGGGTGTGGGGTTACAGTCCGGGGTGAGCGGCTGCCCCCCAGAATGTTGAGGAATCAGAGTTTGAGAGGCCAGCGAGGCAAATGCGTCATCTTCACTGACATTGAAAGAGGCCAAAAATGGTACACGAGTTGAGTGACCAAGCATGTCAGCAGTGGGCAGCTAAAGCCTTCAGGATGTGAGGCAAGTGTGTGAATGTGTGTGGTGGGTGGTGGGGTGGTTCTCTGGAAGTCTGTACATGACCGCCATCAGCGGGGGAGAAGGAGGAGGAGGAAGAGGAGGAGGGGGTTTGTGCAATAGAGAGGGAGAGATGTGGTCTGCGCATGGCCATGGTGACCCAGGAAAACCCAGCTTTGGCTTGTTGTCCTGAGCTCCCAGAGGTGAGACAGCAAAACAGCCCCCATTTCCAGGACAGCCATGGAACATTCTTGGGGTGAGCTGGGTGCTCCTAAAGGAATGGGATAGGGCTGCGGGGTTTGCTGATGGCAAAGTGGAGTGTCCTTGGAGTGGGGGAAGGGGTAGAAGGATGGAGTGGAGGTGGGGCTGGGATTGGGTCTGACTAGGGTGGCACAGAGCAGTCAGGGGTGTGCTTCTGGGCGAGCAGAGCCTTGGGTTTCTGGCAGTGGCTGTGTTAAGAATGAATTTGAGACATGTGCCCTCATTTGAGTACAACAAATTCCACACCAGTATGCCTTCAACATCATCAACAAGATGCCAGACTTGAGATCCCCTGAGATGTTGCCTGATTTAACCTCTAAGCAGGCTGACAGGCTCTCAAGCATCATTCAGCATCCCCCACTCATGGAGCGCTTAATTCCTTCACTTTGGACCTCCGGGGCTCTTGCCCAGGTTTCTGGCATACAGTTTAGATTTCTTGGCCCAGCACTCCTGCCTTAGAGAGTTTTTCCTTCTGAAATTTAACTTCAAATATCTTTCGTGTGTCCTCTTTAGTGTTCTTCTGCTAACCCTATCCATTTGTGATGTGTTAAAACTGTTTCTCTGATGGGATTCCTTTTCCCTCAGTTGACAGATTAACTCAAATCATACTTCTTCCAAGGGGATTTTGTTTGATTCCTCAAACTTTTCTTTTGAACAAAAGGGAGGTTTAAAAACAATAACCAGATGGAACCTTCCTACACTGTTGGTGAGAATGTAAATGTGTACAATCACTAGGGAGAACAGTAATGGAGTTTCCTTTAAAAAAAACGAAAATAGAACTACCATATGATCTAACAGTCCTGCTCCTGGGCATATATCTAAAGGAAGACATAATTTGAAAAGATACATGAACCCTAATGTTCATGGCAACACTATTTACAATAGCTGAGACATGGAGACAACCTAAATGTCCATCAACAGAGGAATGGATAAGAAAAATGTGATTCACATACACAATGGAATAGTACTCAACCCTATAAAGAACAATATAATGCCAATTGCAGCAGCATGGATGGACCTAGAGATTACCACGGTAAGTCAGATAGAGACAAGTATCATATGACATCACTTACATGCGGACTCTAAAAATACACTAAAAAGACAAGTGATACGAATGCACTTATTTACAACAGAGAAATAGACTCACAGACATAGAAAACAAACTACAGTTACCAAAGGGGAAGTGGGGGGTAGAATAAATTAGGAAATTAGGATGAACACACATGCACTGCTGCATACAAAATAGATAATCAACAAGGGGCTACTGGATAGCACAGGGAACTATACTCAGTATTCTGTAATAACCTAAATAGCAAAAGAATCTGAAAAAGAATAGATAGATGTACTGGTTCCAAATAGGAAAAGGAGTACGTCAAGGCTGTATATTGTCACCCTGTTTATTTAACTTCTATGCAGAGTACATCATGAGAAATGCTGGGCTGGAAGAAGCACAAGCTGGAATCAAGATTGCCGGGAGAAATATCAATAACCTCAGATATGCAGATGATACCACCCTTATGGCAGAAAGTGAAGAGGAACTAAAAAGCCTCTTGATGAAGGTGAAAGAGGAGAGTGAAAAAGTTGGCTTAAAACTCAACATTCAGAAAACTAAGATCATGGCATCTGGTCCCATCACTTCATGGGAAATAGAGGGGGAAACAGCGTCAGACTTTATTTTTTTGGGCTCCAGAATCACTGCAGATGGTGATTGCAGCCATGAAATTAAAAGACATTTACTCCTTGGAAGGAAAGTTATGACCAACCTAGATAGCATATTCAAAAGCAGAGACATTACTTTGCCAACGAAGGTCCATCTAGTCAAGGCTATGGTTTTTCCAGTAGTCATGTATGGATGTGAGAGTTGGACTGTGAAGAAAGCTGAGCGCCGAAGAATTGATGCTTTTGAACTGTGGTGTTGGAGAAGACTCTTGAGAGTCCCTTGGACTGCAAGGAGATCCAACCAGTCCATTCTAAAGGAGATCTGGGTGTTCTTTGGAAGGAATGATGCTAAAGCTGAAACTCCAGTATTTTGGCCATCTCATGTGAAGAGTTGACTCATTGGAAAAGACTCTGATGCTGGGAAGGATTGGGGGCAGGAGGAGAAGGGGACAACAGAGGATGATTTGGCTGGATGGCATCACCAACTCGATGCACATGAGTTTGGATGAACTCCGGGAGTTGGTGATGGACGGGGAGGCCTGGCGTGCTGCAATTCATGGGGTTGCAAAGAGTTGGACACGACTGAGTGACTGAATTGAACTGAACTGACATGTATAACTGAATCACTTTGCTATACACCTGAAAGTAACACAACATTTTTAAATAAACTCTAGAATAAAATTAAACTATAGATTAAAAGTAAATTAAACCCAAAATCCAAAAATAAAATTAAATATAAAATAGAATAAAATCACGTACTGGTATTATTAGGGATATATACAGCAGTAGTCCTGCTGTTTCTATATGTCCTTTAAAAGAGTACCAGAGGGAATTCATCCATCACAAGTATTTTTCTAGGACTTAGAAGTTTTGTTTTGTTATTTTGGTGGCACCATGCAGCCTGTGGTATCGTTCCCTGACCAGGGATTGAACCCAGGCCTTCAGCTGTGAGAGCACTGAGTCTTAACCACCAGACCGCCAGGGAATTCTAGGACTTCGAAGACCCTTAGTAGTCAACCAAATATGATAATGCAATCTGTTTGTTGCACTAGTGTAATTGGTAACACAGCTGCCAACTCCTATTTCAGAGGGAAAAGTATCACATTGTGACGAAGATAGCATTTCAAACACTCAATTTTAAAACCTGGAATTTTCCATCTTAAAACCCAGCCTCGAGAAACAAGAGAAATGCTATGTTGGGTTCCTGTTTTCCAGGGTGACGGCATTCAGTGGAGTAACAGTATAAATGAGAAATTCAACAAGGTTACAGGAACTGCTAATAGAAAGTTACAGGAACTGCTGATAGAAAGAAACTGCTGAGTCAGAGTCAATTCATGTGGGTGTCACCAGCATTAACTTTTAGTTTTACATTCCTTCACCACAGAGTGTCCTCTGATGAAATTCTCCATGTGCTTTCGAATTTGTTTTTTTAAAAAAGGAAACCAGGTTCCCCAACCATTCTGTAGAAGGTGTCCAACCATCAGAGAATAATCATTTTAAATAAAGTGACTTCCTGACCCCACTTGACCATATTCAGAAATCTCAGCCTGAGAGATAAAGTATTTCTGTCTGGAGTAGACTGATTCCTTTGTTTTGATAGTGTTTGAGGTCTACAACCTAAGCCTGTTTTTGTTTTTGTTTTTAATTATTTTTTTGGCTGCACTGGGTCTTAGTTGCAGCATATGGGATCTAGTTCCCTGACCAAGGATTGAACCCAGTCCCTCTGCATTGGGAGCCTACAGTCTTAACCACTGGACCACCAGGGAAGTCCCTAAGCTTATTTTGATGATCCATTTTGCTGTTTATATTTATTGTCTACACCATCAATGTTTTAGGGGAATCCATGTAAATAAATTATAACTAGTTGCAAAGGTCCATCTAGTCAAGGCTATGGTTTTTCCAGTGGTCATGTATTGTTGTGAGAGTTGGACTGTGAAGAGGGCTGAGCGCCGAAGAGTTGATACTTTTGAACTGTGGTATTGGAGAAGACTCTTGAGGGTCCCTTGGACTGCAAGGAGATCCAACCAGTTAATTCTGAAGGAGATCAGCCCTGGGATTTCTTTGGAGGGAATGATGCTAAAGCTGAAACTCCAGTACTTTTGGCCACCTCATGCGAAGAGTTGACTCATTGGAAAAGACTCTGATGCTGGGAGGGATTGGGTGCAGGAGGAGAAGGGGACGACGGAGGATGAGATGGCTGGATGGCATCACTGACTCTATGGACCTGAGTCTGAGCGAACTCCAGGAGTTAGTGATGGACTGGGAGGCCCGGCGTGCCGCGATTCATGGGCTCACAAAGAGTTGGACACGACTGAGCAACTGAACTGAACTGAACTGAACTGAATGCAAGATGCATGTGATAAGATATAAGGAAGACCCCAAACAGTGTGGGGAGTTACAGAAAGGAGCACTTTTGTTTGATATTGGAGTGTAACAATGTGGTGTTAGTTTCAGAGGTACAGCCAAGTGATTCAGTTATACATATACACGTATCTAGGCATGCGTGCCCAGTCAGGCAGTCGTGTCTGACTCTTTGCAACCCGATTGACTGCAACCTGCCAGGCTCTTCTGGCTTTTCCAGGCAAGAATACTGGAGAGGGTTGCTGTGCCCTCCTCCAGGGGGTCTTCCTGACTCAGAGATCGAACCCGTGTCTCTTATGCCTCCTGCCTTGGCAGGTGGGTTCTCTTTACCACTAGCACCACCCAGGAAGCTCCCCATACATCTATCTATTCTTTTTCAAATTCTTTTCTCATTTAGGTTATTACACTGTGTTGCGCAGAGTTCCCTGTGCTATACACTGAGTCCTTGTTATCTATTTTATTTTTTTAAAAGCTTTTTTGATGTGGATCATTTTTAGAGTCTTTATTGAATTTGTTACCATATTGCTTCTGTTTTATTTTTTGGTTTCTTGGCCCCAGGGCATGTGGGATCTTAAATCCCCAAGCAGGGATCAAATCTGCACTCCCTGCATTAACCGCTAGACCACCAGGGAAGTCTCAGTTAGCTATTTGAAATATAGCGATATATATGTGACAGTCTCCAAAAAGGTGGTGGGAAGAGCAGCGAAGGCAGAGGAATTAGTGAAAACAAAGATGTGTGGCATGTTTGGGAAACACCAAGTAGATTTGCCTTGGGAAGAACACGGGATGCAGAAAGAATAAAGACTAGTTTACAGTCAGACTCGTGTGGATACCAGGCTAAGCAATATGGTCTCTGTGAGAAAGGCGATGCGGACCAGTTTTAAGTTGAAGGTATACGATGCTCTCAGAGGTCAAATCCCCCAGTGTGTGTCAGATGGTCTGAAGTGGTGCAGGGCCGTCAGCTGACACGGCATGTGTCTCATGTGTAAGATCTTTTCTATTGTTATTTCACTGTAATTATTAATATCATTATCATCATCTTTCACAGTCATTTATTATATGCCCACATGTGCCAGGAACACTTGTCAAACCTTGAGGGTCAAGACAGAATGTAAGAGAGTGGATAATCTCATTGGAGTCATCAGATAATAAGCAAGAGTGAGGAGGGAGATTTTCATATGAATAAATTGTACTATGAAAATCAAAGGACTTCCCTGGTGATCCAGTGGTTAAAAATCTGCCTTCCAATGCAGGGGACATGGGTTCAAGCCTTGGTCAGGGAATTAAGATCCCATATCATTGGAAAAGACTGATGCTGGGAAAGATTGAGAGAGAAGAGGGCGACAGAGGATGAGAGAGTTGGATGGCATCACCAACTCAATGGACATGAGTTTGAGCAAACTCCGGGAGACAGTGAAGGACAGGGAAGCTTGGTGTGCTGCAGTCCATGGGGTTGCAAAGAGTCGGACCCAACTGAGTGACTGAACAACAAAATTCAGGGGGAAGGGAGGGGTGCAGCTAAGCCCATGAAGGCAACTACTGAGGCCACGTGCTCTGGAGCTTGCTTGACACACTAGAGAGAATCCCCTGTGGCTTGATGAAGACTGGACGTAGCCAAGAATATCCTTCCCTTTCGGGAACAGGGTTGGTTAGGCTATGGATAACACCATGGATAACAGCTAAAACTGCTGAGTCAAGTATTGGGTTGGCCAAAAAAGTTCTTTAGGGTTTTTTCCATGTGATCTTACAGATCAATGCATTTTTTTAAAAACCCAGTACATTAAAAAAAAAAAAAATCTTCTTAAAAGCTCAGATACCCTAGAAGGAATTTTCTAGGTTGAACTCTATAAGAAAGTGGAGCTTGAAGAAATTCAGAGACTCTCACAGCTGCTGTTGCCAAAAAACAAAGGCAAACCAGAAGAACTTGAATTTGGGATTTGAGGGCCTAGGGCATAGAAGGCAACATCTTAGTTTCTCAAATTGGTGTCCTCCTCACACCAAGTGGGAATTAGGATATGAGTCAGTGTAAGTGGAAGGTTCAACCACCAGTAAGCCTTCCCACACCCCTGTCTGAGACCTCATCTCTACCCAAACCCCTAGAGGACTCAGTCCCTTTTCAAACATGCAATTAACTTTTTCTAGAAAGTTCTTCTGAACCTTGAAGATCAGAAAGACTATCTGAAGTGAACTACCAAGTTTCAGTTATTCAAATTCTCGGATCTATTCAGAGTGCTTTGTGGATAGGGAAACTGAGCAGGACCTTGGAGTGCTCCTGGGCACAAAAGTCTTTCTGTGCCCAGAGCGCTCCACCCCCGCACACAATTTTTTTGATTGCAGGAAATAGGCTTCATTCCACCTCTGTGACCTTCCCTGGGTTCCAAAGGGCGGGTTCAAACAGTTGCTAATCAGGGGAGGGAGGGGCTTTGAGGAGCAATCAAAAGACAATAGTGTAGCCTTTGGGTAGGGTCCTGGTTCCCCCTCAAGGGATAGACATAACAATATCTTTGAGCTGCTTTACAGATACTAAAACTCCCTCGAGGTGAAAGAAGGTTAACTGCGTGCTGCCCACAAGCACGCAGACCCCAGACAGGCTGGAACCAGGTTGATGATGCCTACTCCCACTAGTAGTAGTACTAGACACTCAGTCATGTCCAGTTTTTTGCAACCCCATAGCCTGTAGCCCGCCAGGCTCCTCTGTCCATGGGATTCTCTAAGCAAAAATACCTATTTCCTCCTCCAAGGGACCTTCCCAATGATACATAAAGGAGACTTCATCAATGTGCATTAGAGGATACCCCAGGTTAACTTGTTATAAAAAAGTATCTCTTGAGTCTTTAAATTCTATACCTCTGGTGGGCAGATTGTTTGTTTCTTTATTTAGGTTTTAAGGTGAATGACCTGGGGCTATTTGTTTCCATCAACCTGACTGTGACTCTAAAGGCGCAGTTGAAATGCCTATTTTTCTTGCCATCCTCAGAAGAGATTGCTGCACATCTACTCTATGATTCTCATTCTTTTCAGCTTACAATACAAATAACTTATTATTGTTTTGCAACCGATGTCTTATAATAAAGCAGTGCTGAAAAATTAAATAGAAGAAAGTTCAGTTGCCATATAGGCTATGAAAATGATTTGCTGGTGGTGATTTTAAAGCTTGGTTCCAAATAGATTTACGAAGAAGGGCACTTGGAAGACGTGGTTCAAATTTTCCTATTTAACGTATCTTGAAATTACAGGCTTGTTAGGGGAAGCACACTGACTGCAACTGCCCACCCTGGCCAGGCACCATAGTAACATTTGCATGAGCTGTTTTATGACAGGAGGTCCTGGTAAGGAACACGGGACTAATAGGCCACCACCAACGAGAAGATTTTGGCAAAGGTCAAAAGGAGATACCACATGTCTGAACACCTTCCATAATCCTTCTCGCTGGCATCCATATTGGCTGAACAAGGCATGTACCACCAGGAAGGACTCTGAGTGAGAATGATTGGCTAAAGACAATCCAGAAACTAATCCCATCACCATAAAACCTGAGACTTGTGGCAGAGCTGTTATCTACTACTCTCCACCCGGGCACCCTTGCCCAATAAAATCTCTTGCTTTGTCAGCACATGTGTCTCCTCGGACAATTTATTTCTGAGTGTTAGACAAGAGCCCAGTTTTGGGCTCTGGAAGGGGTCCCCCTTCCTGCACAGGCTCACTTTCCCTAAAATTTCAAAAAGCATAGAGCTTAGGCTCTCAAGGTTATAGCAGTGATAAAAGCTTTCATAGTCATTTCTAAAATGCAACGCTTCATAGTTTTCTCTCTCCAGTGGTTCTCTAATATACTTGCAGAAGGAAGGCAATGGAAAACCAAGAATAAAAATAGTTGAGCTCTCCACAATTAGGTTTTCTGTCTACTTTACCTGTTCAAAGAAAAGAGGAGACACCATCTTGCAAAAGAGGCTTCATAGACAACGGGGCTTCTCCAGTGACTCCCATTACCCCACCACCAAACAGCCAGAAGAATATCCACAAGCTGATCATGCTCTGCTCTTCAAAACCAGGACTGTAAAATTCTTCACTACCCCCTCTTCCTGTCGGGACAAAAAGTTTTGAAGGAATTAGCCCACTGTGGCCCCCTTTGCCTGGTGAAGCAATTAAGCTATTCTTTTCTACTTCACCCCAAACTCTGTCTCTAAGATTCAGTTAGGTACCTGGGTACAGAGGCTGAATTGCAGCTACAATAGGCAGGAGAAAACTCCACTGGAGACAATTGGAGGGCATGGCAACCCACTCCAGTATTCTTGCCTGGAGAATGCCCTGGACAGAGGAGCCTGGTGGGCTACAGTCCACAGGGTCGCAAAGAGTTGGACACAACTGAAGTGACTTAGCATGCTCTACTGTAATGAGTAACAGACTTTATTTTCTTGGGCTCCAGAATGACTGTGAACGGTGACTGAAGCTGTGAATTAAAAGACGCTTGCTTCTTGGAAGGAAAGCTATGACAGACCTAGACAACATATTCAAAAGCAGAGACATCTTTGCTGACAAAGGTCCATATAGTCAAAGCTATGGCTTTTCCAGTAGTCATGTATGGATGTGAGAGCTGAACCATAAAGAAGGCTGAGCACCAAAGAATTGATGCTTTTGAATCCAAGTGCTGGAGAAGACTCTTAAGAGTCTCTTGGACTGCAAGGAGATCAAACCAGTCAATCCTAAAGGAAATCAACCCTGAATATTCATTAGAGGGACTGATGCTGAAGTTGAAGCTCCATCATTTTGGCCACCTGATACAGAGTTGACTCATGGAAAAAGACCCTGATGCTGGGAAAGATTGAGGGCAGGAGGAAAAGGGGGTGGCTGAGAATGAGATGGTGGGATGGCATCAGTGACTCAGTGGACATGGGTTTGAGCAAACTGCAGGAGATAGAGAAGGACAGGGAAGTCTAGTGGGCTACAGTCCACGGGGTCACAAAGAGTCAGACAAGATTTAGCAACTAAACATCACACCAGCATGTAACCTTAGAAGACCTACTCTATCCTAACAAGTACAAAACCAAACACACTGAAAAATCAAGCACTCTTCTTAAATCTGAAGGAGAAGTGAGAACTCAGGGAAACTGCTAACCTCCCCAAAGTGGAAAGATACACAAGCAGACACAGAGAATCACAACTCATGAGAGCAGAACTCCCTTGTCACCCTAGATTTCCTTGGGAACCAGTGCTGGGGTGGAAATCACAGAACATCCCAGCCATGACAAGACATGGGAGAAGAGGGAGTCAGGCAGAAGACGAAAATGGAAAATATCCTTAGGGCCATACTTCACTTGGTACCGGTCCAGCTGGGAGAAAATTACTGCTGAACTTGACCAGTGCCCCCAACCCTCCCTGACTCTGCACACCAGTCAGAGGAGTGAATAATGGTGTATCTTCAGAACCCTTTCTAAGTAGGCCGCTCCCATGGATAAAGGAAAAGACCACATGAAAGCATCTTCTTCAGACTGCCTCCCAGAGTAGCCGCCTCTGGCAGAGTAACTGACCAGAGAGGTCAGGGCCATCAGTCTCCACCCCTTTGCCTGATCTTGTCTCCTCTGCAGCAACCTCAGTTGGAACTAAGAAACACAGCAGTGGCCTTGATCTCTGAAAACACCTGAAGCCTCTGTTTCTATTCTTCTCTCCATAGCTGGGCTCCCTTCATGCTCAGACCCCAGCCATTGCCACCCAGGCAGGTTAGACACTCTGCCTCAACATAGTTCACGACATGGGAACTTGATCTAGACCAACACATGATCTCCAGCCAGTAGGGTTTTGGCCAGATCCCAAGAGAGAAAGAAACTCATATTCTAAGCTGAGGCTAATTGTTCCCATATTATTTTGCACTTCCCTGTGACATCAGCCTAGTGCATGCTTGAGGCAGGATAAGGCTGAGTTAGAGAGACTGTTAAAACAAAGCCGGCCTCTGCCATTTACAAGAAAGATGAAAGCCAAGGTCTGCAGAGCAGAAAGGTGGGGGATCGGTCATCAAGCTATTTTCTGGTTCTGAGAAGGGTGAACCCTAGTGATGCTGCTCCCTGAGAAATTTGTTGTTGTTCATTGGCTAAGTTGGCTCTTTGCGACCTCATGGACTGCAGCATGCCAGGCTTCCTTGTCTTCTACTATCTCCCAGAGTTTGCTCAAACTCAAGTCCATTGAGTCAATGATGTCATCCAACCATCTCATCCTCTGTCACCCCCTTCTCCTCAATCTTTCCCAGCATCAGGGTCTTTTCCAGTGAACTGGCTCTTCACATCAGGTGGCTAAAGTATCGGAGCTTCAGCTTCAGCATCAGTCCTGTTAATGAATATTCAGGGTTGATTTCCTTTAGGATTTACTGGCTTGATTTCTCTGCTGTCCAAGGTATTCTCAAGAGTCTTCTCCAGCACCACAGTTTGAAACCTTAAGTTCTTTATTGTCCAACTCTCACATCTGTACATGAATACTGGAAAAACCATAGCTTTGACTATACGGACCTTGGTGGCAAAAGGAGAAATTAATGCTTTCTTTTCTTCATGCTCACAGTTGAGCCTTGTGAAAAGTCAACTAATGTCAACGCTTTTCTGTTAGAGGCAAATTTTCAAATTCCCAGGAAAAATATTTGAGGATGTTAAAATCTTTGGGAAATATACAGAAAGAGTGAGGGAAGGGTGAGCCAAAAATGCCACCCACTCCTAAGAGTTTTTAAACAAGATTCAGGAAGAGATTTCAATGTACAGTGTTTAAAACATATGGTTCTTATTTGAAACATAATTAGAAATGTATCTTAGTATATAAGGCATTTTGAAAGCCGAGAGGAAGGACATTTCTGGGTGACCAAATGTATGATGTCAGAATCATGGCATGAAGAGGAATACCAAAGACACTTTGGCAATATTTTGAGAGGTTTGCTTTTTCATGTTGTTTCACTTTTTTAAAGTGAAAAGTTGTTAGCTGGTGATGCCATCCAACCATCTCATCCTCTGCCACCCCCTTCTCCTCCTGCCCTCAATCTTTCCCAGCATCAGGTCTTTTCCAATGAATCAACTCTTCACATAAGGCAGCCAAAGTATTGAAGTATTTGGGTATTTGATTAGAGAACAACAAAAGGAAATAAATGGTCACTGTTTGGCTCTTGGTCCAAGCTCACTTACCTGGCTGTCCGTGGCCAACTTGTAAAGTCCTGGCATCTAGACCTATTTTGTTAGAAACCCTGGGGGCCAGACCGAGGGATCAGTGTGATGCTAATTGTGCAGCCAAGGTTGGGAACCACTGTCATCAAGTCTGCAACATCAGGAGGGAGAGAAACCGCACCCAGCACCCCGCCCCCTCGCCCCAGTGACAAAGTATTTCCCAGGCTTTTGTACTCACAGACCAGGAGTAACATCTCAAAGTGCACTTGGGGCAGCCAAGTATAGTTTGGTTTTTCGAGATAGTAAAAACAACAATGATCATTGCTTATCAGAGTCATTTCCTGAAACATGGGACATTTTAATATAAAAATAGCAGACAGGAGGGGACTTCCCCGGTGGTCCAGTGGTAAACAATCTGCCTTGCAGTGCAGGGAAATGGGTTTGATCCCTGGTTGGGGAACTAAGGTGCCTCAGAGAAACTAAGCCCTTGAGCCACCACAAAAGATTCCTCGTGACTCAACAAAGATCCTGAGTGCCACAACTAAGACCTGACTCTGTCAAATTAAAAAAAAAAAAAAGTAGAAAGGACATTAACATCAGAGTATTAAAAATCTGATTACATGTGTATACATAAACACATACCTATATATCTGCTTATGTGTGTATGTTTACATGTAGATTTCACCACACAGGTGAGAAGAGTTTCACTAAGAAGAATTCTCACTAAGGAACTGAGAAGAGTTAAGAGGAGTTCTCCGAATGCCGGGCTTGGGTATCAGCTCAGGTCCTGTGTGCAACACATCTACAGGAAGCTGACATCGCGTGCGTATGTACTACACACCAAGCCCTGGTCTACTTGGTTTACACGTATTAAATAATTTCATTCTCACCACCCTAAAACAATAGGCACTGTTCTTAAATTCATTTTTCAGGTAAGAAAGTCATCATATCAGGTGAAGCAATTTGCTCTGGGTTGCACAGTAAGTGATGGAGTCTGACTCTGAACTCAGGTACTCAGATTTCAGAGCTCCACGTTCTCAATCACTTTACTCCACACGTTGCTGTCTCTTCGTGTATTGTACTATCAGGCAAACATTTATTAAGCAACGACTACATGCTTGGCACCATGAGGACTTCCAGGTATACAGAGAATAAGGGGAGGATTAAAATCTAGGTGCTTGGTACCTAGGTGTGCAGATGTACTGTGCTCAGTCGTGCCAGACTCTTTGCAACCCCATGGGCTGTAGCCTGCCAGGCTCCTCTGTCCATGGGGTTCTCCAGGCAAGAATACTGGAGTGGGTTGCCATTTCCTTCTCCAGGGGACCTTACTGGCCCAGGGATCAAACCCAGGTGTCCTGCATTGGCCAGCAGATTCTTTACGGTCGGGCCACAGGTGTGTTGGGGACACACTTATTTCTGTTCTTCACATTTACCCAGAAGGAAGGGGCTTCCCCCTACACTTTCCAGGAAGGAGATGAAGGAAGAGGCCTGTTTGACTTCTCTCCATCCCCCTACCCATTGCAGGGAAGGAGTGGCTGGAGGTGGTTTATCAGATTGTCCGTGATTTGGAAGGAGAAACCTGGTTGGGCAAGCAGCGGGTTTTCCAGGCCAGGCTCTCCTCCCAGAGAGGGCAAGGTCTGCATTGTTCAAAGGGGCAATCTGACTCAGTCACTACCCTCCTGGAAGCCCGAGTGGCCCCTCGGCTCCTGGGGAGCCTGGCCCCATGCCTGATCTCAACCGCAGCTGGGCTCTGAGCACTGGAAAGAACATCTCGGGGTGATTAAGGTTCTATCTCCCTGCATGGTCATCAAGTAGAACTTAGTTTGTATTAGAGGATCTGCACTGAAATTTCAGGACCAGGCATCAGTGCCAACATCCTCACACCCCCAAGGGTTGCCAAAGGCCAGGAATCTCGTGTGTAACACGTGAGTACCTGGAAAGGTAAACCAGGAGGCTGGGGAGCCCAAGCAGGGTTCCGAACCTAGACTGGGGGATAGGGTGCATGAGCTGAGTACTGAGGGACCACAGGCGTTTTAGACTTTGAGCAGCGGGGTGGGGGTGGTAGGACACGCCACACAGCGTGAGAGCCAATGCACAGGCAGGAGAGGATGGAAGACCATCCAGAATGACCAGAGCACAGAGCATTCACAGCAGAGAGGTAGGGAGTGAGCCTGGACGGGGAGGCAGGGACAGAGTCGTGCAAAGCCTGGAACGCCTGGAAGTGCCTTGTGTCTTTCAGCCTGAAGGCAGAGAGGAGGCTTGCAGAGGGTTTGAAGCAGGAAGTGAAATGATCCCTTACATTCGACATTCGGAAAAGATGGCTCCAGCAAGAGTGTGGCGAGCTGCTCCCAGCACTGGACCTGCTGGGAGGCTGGAACAATGCCCTGGCCAAAAATGATGAGGTCTGGAAAGGAGGGAGATGGCTGTGAGGACACAGATGGAGATTCAAAGAGGTGCCCATGGGTCGTCATGACTGATCAGCTATGGAGATCTGGGGGAAAGGAGACTTAGAGACTGAGGGTATGCAGGTACAATCCTCAAGACGGGGAATCCAAGGACATTGGGAAGAGGATGGCAGTCATCTGCAGCCAAGTGCATTCTAGAAAGTGCAAGTGTTGGGTGCTCAGTTGTGTCACTCTTTGCAACCCCATGGGCTGTAGCCTGCCAGGCTCCTCTGTCCATGGGGTTCTCCAGGCAAGAATATTGGCATGGGTTGCCATTTCCTTAAATGGGAACTTACTGGCCCAGGGATCAAACCCAGGTCTCCTGCACTGGCTGAAATATTCTTTACGGTCAGGCCACAGGTGTGTTGAGGACACACTTAGTTCTGTTCTTCACATTTCACCGGAAGGGAGGGCCTTCTCCCTCCACTTTCCAGGGAGGAGATGAAGGAAGAGGCCTGTTTGACTTCTCTCCATCCCCCTACCCATTGCTCAGAAGGAGTGGCATGAGGTAGTTTACCAGATTGTAGGTGATTTGGATGGAGAAGGCGATAGCACCCCACTCCAGTACTCTTGCCTGGAGAATCCCATGGATGGAGGAGCCTGGTATGCTACAGTCCATGGGGTTGTGAAGTCGGACATGACCTTGTGACTTAACTTCCACTTTTCACTTTCACGCATTGGAGAAGGAAATGGCAACCCACTCCAGTGTTCTTGCCTGGAGAATCCCAGGGATAGGGGAGCCTGGTGGGCTGCCATCTATGGGGTCACACAGAGTCGGACATGACTGACGCGACTTAGCAGCAGCAGCAGCAGGTGATTTGGAAGGAGAAACCTGGTTGGGCAAGCAGCGGGTTTCCCAGGCCAGGCTCTCCTCCCAGAAAGGGCAAGGTCCACATTGTTCCAAGGGGCAATCTGACTCAGTCACTGCCATCCTGCAAGCCCGAGTGGCCTCTCGGCTTCTGGGGAGCCTGGCCCCATGCCTGGTCTCTGTTGCAGCTGGGCTTTCGGGCACTGGCAGCAACACCTGGTGGTGATTAAGGGTCCGTCTCCCTAGATGGTCATCAAGTAGAACTTAGTTGGTACTGGGGGTCTGCACTGAAAACACAGGACCAGGCATCGGTGCCAACATCCTCATACCCACAAGGGTTGCCAGGAATCTCGTGTGTAACACGTGAGTACCTGGAAAGGCAAACCAGGAGGCTGGGGAGCCCGGAGCAGAGGTTCCCAACCTAAACTGGGGGATAGGGTGCATGAGCTGAGTCCTGAAGGACCATAGGCGTTTTAGACTTTGAGCAGCGGGGTAGGGGTGGTAGGACACGCCACACAGGGTGAGAGCCAATGCACAGGCAGGAGAGGATGGAAGACCATCCAGAATGAGCAGAGCACAGAGCATTCACAGCAGAGAGGTAGGGGGTGAGCCTGGACGGGGAGGCAGGGACAGAGTCATGCAACGCTTGGAAGCGCCTTGTGTTTTTCACCCTGAAGGCAGAGAGGAGGCTTGCAGAGGGTTTGAAGCAGGAAGTGAAATGATCCCTTTGACATTTGGACAAGATGGCTCCAGCAAGAGTGTGGTGAGCTGCTTCCAGGACTGGACCTGCTGGGAGGCTGGAACAAACCCCGGGAAAAAAATTATGAGATCTGGAAAGAAGGGAGATGGCTATGAGGATGCAGACGGAGATTCAAAGAGGTGCCATGGGTCATCATGACTGATCAGCTATGGAGATCTGGGGGAAAGGAGACTTAGAGACTGAGGGTATGCAGGTACAATCCTCAAGACAGGGAATCCAAGGACATCAGGAAGAGAATGGCAGTCAACTGCACCCAGATTCTATCTAGAAAGTGCAAGTGTTGGGTAATCAGTTGTGTCAGACTCTTTGCAACCCCATGGGCTGTGGCCTGCCAGGCTCCTCTGTTCATGGGGTTCCCCAGGCAAGAACACCTGTGTGGGTTGCCATTTCCTTCTCCAGGGGACCTTACTGGCCCAGGGATCAAACCGAGGGATCCTGAAATGGCCGGCAAATTTTTTAGGGTTTGGGCCACAGCTGGGTTGGAGACACACTTAGTGCTGTTCTTCACATTTTGCTGGAAGGGAGGGCCTTCGCCCTCCACTTTCCAGGGAGGAGATGAAGGAAGAGGCCCATTTGACTTCTCTCCATTCCCCTACTCATTGCTGGGAAGGAGTTAACTTGTGGTTAACTAGATTGTCGGTGATTTGGAAGGAGAAACCTGGTTGGGCAAGCAGTGGATTTTCCAGGCCAAGCTCTCCTCCCAGAGAGGGCAAGGTCTGCATTGTTCGAAGGGGCAATCTGACTCAGTCACTGGCCTCCTGGAAGCCTGAGTGGCCTCTCGGCTCCCGGGGAGCCTGGCCCCATCCCTGGTCTCTGCCACAGCTGGGCTTGTGGGCACTGACGGTAATACCTGGGGGTGATTAAGGGTCTGTCTCCCTGGATGGTCATCAAGTAGAACTTAGTTGGTACTGGGGGTCTGCACTGAAAACACAGGACCGGGCGTCAGTGCCAAGATCCTCACACCCACAGGATTGCCAAAGGCCAGGAATCTCACGTGTAACACGTGAGTACCTGGAAAAGTAAACCAGGAGGCTGGGGAGCCCGGAGCAGGGGTTCCCAACCTAGACTGCAGGATAGGGTGCATGAGCTGAGTACTGAGGGACCACAGGCGTTTTAGACTTTGAGCAGCGGGGTGGGGGTGGTAGGACACGCCACACAGCGTGAGAGCCAATGCACAGGCAGGAGAGGATGGAAGACCATCCAGAATGACCAGAGCACAGAGCATTCACAGCAGAGAGGTAGGGAGTGAGCCTGGACGGGGAGGCAGGGACAGAGTCGTGCAAAGCCTGGAACGCCTGGAAGTGCCTTGTGTCTTTCAGCCTGAAGGCAGAGAGGAGGCTTGCAGAGGGTTTGAAGCAGGAAGTGAAATGATCCCTTCGACATTCGACATTCGGAAAAGATGGCTCCAGCAAGAGTGTGGCGAGCTGCTCCCAGCACTGGACCTGCTGGGAGGCTGGAACAATGCCCTGGCCAAAAATGATGAGGTCTGGAAAGGAGGGAGATGACTGTGAGGACGCAGATGGAGATTCAAAGAGGTGCCCATGGGTCGTCATGACTGATCAGCTATGGAGATCTGGGGGAAAGGAGACTTAGAGACTGAGGGTATGCAGGTACAATCCTCAAGACGGGGAATCCAAGGACATTGGGAAGAGGATGGCAGTCATCTGCAGCCAAGTGCATTCTAGAAAGTGCAAGTGTTGGGTGCTCAGTTGTGTCACTCTGCAACCCCATGGGCTGTAGCCTGCCAGGCTCCTCGGTCCATGGGGTTCTCCAGGCAAGAATACTGGAGTGGGTTGCCATTTCCTTCTCCAGCGGACTTTATTAGCCCAGGGATCAAACCGAGGTCTCCTGAAATGGACAGCATATTCTTTATGGTCTGGGCCACACGTGTGTTTGGGAAACACTTAGTGCTGTTCTTACATTTCCTTGGAAGGGAGGGCCTTCCCCCTCCACTTTCCAGGGAGGAGATGAAGGAAGAGGCCTGTTTGACTTCTCTCCATCCCCCTACCCATTGCTGGGAAGCAGTGACTTGAGGTGGTTTACCAGATTGTCGGTGATTTGGAAGGAGAAACCTGGTTGGGCAAGCAGCGGGTTTCCCAGGCCAAGCTCTCCTCCCAGAGAGGGCAAGGTCCGCATTTTTCCAAGGGTCAATCTGACTCAATCACTGCCCTCCTGGAAGCCTGAGTGGCCTCTCAGTTCCTGGGCTCCTCGGATCCATGCCTGGTGTCTTCCGAAGCTGGGCTTCTGGGCACTGGCAGCAACACCTGGGGGCGATTAAGGGTCTGTCTCCTTGGATAGTCAAGTAGAACTTAGTTGGTACTGGGGTATCTGCAGTGAAAACACAGGACCAGGCGTCAGTGCCAAGATCCTCACACCCACAAGGGTTGCCAAGGCCAGGAATCTCGCATGTAATGCGTGAGTACCTAGAAAGGTAAACCAGGAAGCTGGGGAGCCCGGAGCAGGGATTCCCAACCTAGACTGCAGGATAGGGTGCATGAGCTGAGTCCTGAAGGACCACAGGCATTTTGGACTTTAAACAGTGGGGTGTGGTAGGACACGCCAGACAGGGTGAGAGCCAATGCAGAGGCAGGAGAGGATGGAAGACCATCCAGAATGACCAGAGCACAGAGCATTCACAGCAGAGAGGTAGGGGGTGAGCCTGGACGGGGAGGCAGGGACAGACTGTTGCAAAGCCTGGAACATCTGGAAGTGCCTTTGTTGTAGCCACGTGTTCCAGGAAACAAACTCACTCAGAAGGACAATGCAGATAGTGGAGTGCAGTTTATTACACTGGCGGGCCCAAGGCAGAGTCTCCTCTTAGCCAAGGATCCCAACCAGCATTTGTAAAATCTTTTATACCCTATGTGTATGTGTCTGAACCCACCACTCCAAATTCCTTGAGACTTACATAAACCAAGGAAAATACAATCCCAATAACCCCATCATGTGCTATGTGCTCATGTGCTCAAACAATTAGCCAATAATCAATAAACCTGAGGTTACACTCTGATAGATACAGAAAAATTTATGGCCTGTCTGGAGGAAGGGGGTGATTAGTGTATGTTTTCTCTTAGGTGATGAGTAACCTAGATATGATCTTCAAGGTTCCCCTGTCTTGAGGGGGTCTTATGCTTCTGTTGTTGTTTTCATAGGCACTAAACACAGAGTTCAGAGTCCATTGGAAAGGTGGCTGAGCATGATCAGCATGAACAGGCCTAAGATGGAGTCCAGGCCCTATGAATTCCTTCTTCATTCCCCCCTCTTGATGCTCTTAACTCATATTATGAGCATCATTCATAGGGATATATTGCACCCTGGCTCTCTGACCACCAATTTGGGAGAATGACATCAACCTTCAGGTTACTAAGTTCATGCTGCTGCTAAGTTGCTTCAGTCATGTCCGACTCTGTGTGACCCCATAGAGGAAGCCCACCAGGCTCCCCCGTCCCTGGGATTCTCCAGGCAAGAACACTGGAGTGGGTTGCCATTTCCTTCTCCAATGCATGAAAGTGGAAAGTGAAGGGGAAGTCTCTCAGTCATGTCTGACTCTTAGCGACCACATGGACTGCAGCCTACCAGGCTCCGCCGTCCATGGGGTTTTCCAGGCAAGAGAATTAGAGTCGGGTGACTAAGTTCATAATACATTGTAAAATTCAGGGTCCACAAAGCCAAACTATCAAGGCAACTATAACAGTGGTAAATATAGTTTTCCACCAATTGCCCTTCACCCAAGATAGGACCGAAGTCCAGAAAGGAATGTTTTCATTTGACATTGCTTTTACCCAGTTTTTCATGTCATCTAAAGCAGTAGATACATTGCCAGATAAGTCAGGAATGTATACACAACATTCAACCTTAATTATGGCACTGGTCCCTCCTTGAGCAGCTGTGAGTATGTCCAAAGCCATTCTATTATGAATTACCGCTTTTCTTATTTGGATTTGCTCTTCATTTAAGGCTTGGATGGCTTTTGTTCTATCTAGGAGGGCCTGTTTTGTGAAATTAGTCAAGGCCTCTACTTTAATCATGATATCTGTTGTCTCTATAGAGGATACGAATAAGGCAGCAGTATACTCATATCACTGAAACACGGATCTTGTCCACCTAGCATGTAAATAAGGTAGATTTACCGGGGCTGCCGGGGTAGATTTACAACAAGTAGGTTAGGCTTTTGTTACACTGGCATTTATATCAAATGTAACCCCATGACCCGAGTCTATTGACTGTAGGTCTTACACCAAGAGAGCAAGGAGAGGTTATGATTGACAAGAGAGAGGAAAGTCTCTTTTTGTCATCCCAGAGAAGAGCAGAGTGGTTTAAAATCTCCTTGGCAGAGTGGTGACACCCACCAAGGAAGTCCATCCATCACTGACAGAGGCATAGCCCTACATACCCAGCAGTTGGAAGTGTTGTGGAAGTCTGCGTAGGAATGTCCCCATGAGATGAAAACATTGTCCTGAGTTGAAACGGAAGTTAAATTCAAAATCACGTTGATGAGGCCAAGCAGCAGGAGTTGATAGTGCGGCTTCATCCTGAAGGGGCTCGTCCAGGATCTTCTTTTCCTTCTTCTTAAGGATGGTCTTAGTCTCTCGAGGGTCAGCGAGGTCCCTCTGTGCAGTCCACTCAGCGTTTTTTGGGTCTGCGTGGTATGTTCTCTTCACCCTCGTATGATAGATCCAAGGGACAATACCTGCAACTTTAACTGCAGTAGGGGTAGTTAGAATAACATAAGGGCCCTTTCACCAAGGGGCTAGCAAATCATGTTTCCAATCTTTGACCCATACTTGGTCACCAAGTGTAAACTCATGAATCTGTTCCCCAAGGGTGAATGGCACCCTTTCTTGTACAAACTTAGTTACCCGATTTATTACCTTACCCAGTTCCATCTGCTGTGAAATACTATTCCCCCTCACCTGAGGCAAATTTGTTGACACCTGTTTTATTATGGGAGGGGGCCTCCCATACACAATTTCATATGGAGAATAGCCTTGGGACTGTGGGGTCATCCTGAGTCTGAGCAAAGCCGTCGGAAGCAAGTCCACCCAGGAGCAGTCAGTCTCTATGATCCACTTGGAGAGTCTCTTTAATGTCCGGTTGGTTCATTCCGCCATCTCAGAACTCTGGGCCTATATGCACTGTGCAGTTTCCATTTGATGTTTAAAGTTTTGCTTACTTGTTGTACTAAATCAGCTACAAAAGCCGGGTCATTGTCTGAACCAATGCTGGTAGGAAGTCCAAATCTGGGAACTATTTCCCTAAGCAGGCACCGGGCTACTTCTGATGCTCTTTCAGTCCAGGTAGGAAAAGCTTCTACCCATCCCGAGAACGTACATACCATGACCAGCAGGTAATGGTAGTGTCGGTGAGGTTTCATTTCAGTGAAGTCCACTCCCAGATGTTCAAAGGGCAGCGGGCCTTTCAGCTAAATACCCAGAGGTTTTTGTCTGAACACCGAGAGGCAGAATTAACCTGTGGGCAGGCAGCATGACCTAGGTGGGTCGCTTGGTGTGTTAGGCTTACCAGATTGTGTGCCAGCTGTTCGGGTACCAATAATTTGCCACTTGGCAATTCCCACCATCCCTTTTCAGTCTTGATGGCCCCTTCCGCTTTGGCTAACCTGACAGCCATTGCCCTGTTTTATCAGGCTAGTGCCATCAGTATATAGGACCCAACTAGGGTCTGGAACCTTGTGTCCTTTAAAACAAACCCCAGATACCTTACGTCCTCCTTGCAGATCTGTGCCTTCTTCTTTGACACCCGGTAACCTGCTTCCATCAGCAGCTGGAGCAGTGCTTTTGTCCCTTCTCAGCATTTTTCCTTGGTCTCGGCGGCCAGCAGCAGGTCATCCCCATATTGTAGGAGCCAATATCCATACTCTTCCGGATGGAATGAGTTCAGGTCAGAAGCCAAGGCTTCCCCAAAGATGGCTGGGGAGTTCTTAAACCCTTGTAGGGGAGTCCAGATGAGCTGTTGCTTGGTGCCCCCGAATGGATCTTCCCATTCAAAGGCAAAGATGGGCTGTGACTCTGGGGCGAGGCATACACATAAGAAGGCATCCTTGAGATGTAGGCGAGTATAAACTTTAGTCCTTGGTGGGAGGAGGCTAAGTAAGGTATAGGGGTTTGGAACAGTGGGGTGTAAAGTCACAGTAGCCTGGTTGACTAGCCTGAGATCCTGTACAGGCCTACAGTCCTGTCCTCCTTCCTTTCTGACTGATAGGATCTGCGTATTCCAAGCCGACTGACACTCTACTAGAATGCCCACTTGTTTCAATCTATTGATGTGGGGCAGTATGCCGGCCCAGGCCTCTATCGGCAGCGGGTACTGGAGCTTTCTAACCGGGATGGTGCTGGTTTGAGTACTAGTATCACTGTGGCTTGATGTTTAGCCAGCCTGTGGGGAGTGGGGGTGTCTTCTGCCCAGAGCTCAGGGAATAATTGAGTTCGCTCTCTCTCATGCTCTTCCGGCCCACCCGGTTCTGCCTTCGGAGGCTCATGCAACCTCCACTCATCTTGGGGGGTTCTTGAGAGAGACAGCAAATAAGTCACAGTGTCCACCTGGAAGGTGGGCCTCTCATCGGGAGAAAGTCACTTGTGCTCCTAGTTTGGAGAGCAAGTCTCTTCCCAACAGGGGTACTGGGCACTCCGGAATGTAGAGGAATTCATGAATCACTTGGTGCTCCCCCATCTGACATTTTCTGGGCTGGCAAAACGATTTAATCATCTCTTCTCCCGATACCCCAGTTACAGCGGTAGTCTTTTTGGACAGTGGTGCCACAGGTTTTACTACCGACAGTTCTGTTCCTGTATCCACCATGAAGTCAGTGTTTTGGTCCCCCACTTTTAAGGTTACCATGGGCTCTCGGGGACCTGATATCTCTGAGCCCCGGCAGCCCTATTTAATTTCCAGGTCAGCAAGCCCCACAACTGTGGGAGCTTCCCCTTCCTTTCTTGCCTTAGGGCATTCATTCTTCCAGTGGCCAAAAGCTCGGCACCAGGCACACTGGTTTGGCTGTAACGGGGCCTGGGGCCTCTGTTGGGACCTGCTGAAGGACTGTCCTGTCACTGGGGCAGAGGAGGTTTTCAGGAGGGCCCGAGATGGACTTTCTCAGAGCAGCAGCTAGCATTGCAAATCTCTTTGTTCTCTTTCGTTCCCTCTGGCTCTCTGGCAGAGCGCAGTTTCTGCTTAATTCCAACGTCTCCCTCCCTTTCTTGTCAGTACTCACCAGGAGAGGCGGGTATAGCTTGGGTAGTTCAGCTGGAGCCGGATCCTGGAAGTGTTGGCCAGAGGCTTCTGTCTCCGGGATCGGAGCCTGCCGAGGTGGCGGCTCTACGACCCTGGGGAGAGCTGGTGGATGAGCAGTGGCTGCTGCAGGACTTCACCTAGCCCTGGATTGGGCATTAAGGTGGCCTCCGGTCCTGGTGGAGCATTGGGAGGCAGAAGCATCATTATCCAGTATGGGGGAGGAGTCAGGTCATCCCCGTCCAAATCCTGTAGAATTTCCTTTTTTATCAACAGTCACTTTTTGTGCCATTAATATTTTTCCCTTTCCCTTCTGGATACAGAACCTTGTCCAAGTAGGAGGGTCTTGAGCTAACCCTAGCCATGAGTCCATATATGGATATTGATCCAGGTGTCCCGGCTCTCCTACTGTATAGACTGCTTCCACTATTTGTAAGCTCATGGTGTTTTCTGGTGGCCATCCTACTCCCATAGGGGCCATTCGACCTCACAGAGTGTGTGGAGGCGGTTAGGCTTCATCTTCACCCCATAGTCTCCTCTGAATCCCTTCTTAAAATTTTTAATCATGCACTCCAATACAGTTGCCTTAGATTAACTTCCTCCCATCTCGCTTACCTTCTCGGACCTTCTTCTACTTTTCCTTTTCGTTCTGTCTACGAAGTTCTCAGTACCCTATGTACTTCTGATATTTCCACTCAATGACATTTAAATTGCCATTCTGCCTCCTTCCTAACTGGGATGAGAAGAGCCTTACCTGACAGATCCCAGAGGGAGAAGGGGGATGGGCGTGCGTTCACCTGCCGGTCAGCACAGCCAAACCAGAAACCACATGGTCCAAGACTGTTTCTCCCTTAAAGTCCGTTCTGCCTTGGTGGGCTTGATCAGGTGCCGATGAAAACACAGATGGGTTAAATATCCCACATTCCAGGCCATCTCTGGGAAAACCAATTCATACTCACTTATGTATCCCCTTCCTTCTAGCCATTCTGCCTCCTTCCTAATTGGGGTGAGAAGAGCCTTACCTGCCAGATCCCAGAGGGAGGAGGGGGATCGGCGTGCCTTCACCTGCCGGTCAGCACAGCCGAACCAGAACACCACGTGGTCCAAGACTGTTTCTCCCTTAAAGTCCGTTCTGCCTTGGTGCAGAACGGACTTTAAGGTGCAGTTTCTCCCTTAAAGTCCGTTCTGGGCTTGATCAGGTGCGGATGAAAACACAGATGGGTTAAATATCCCATGTCCCAGGCCATCTCTGGGAAAGCCAATTCATACTCACTTATGTATCCCCTTCCTTCTAGCCCACCAATTCCGAGGGAGTCAAGAATTTCACAGCAGACGGGACACCTCCTGGGGGAGGGCAGAATACGAGCATACAAGGACCAGTTTCCTATCCTAAAAATCCCCTGGTGATCGCTGCTAATAATTTTCCCTGAGACGGCGTGGACACACCTCCTAAATGACCTTCACAAATTTCCTTCCTAAACCGTAGCACGCTTGTCGACCTGTATACCAAGCAATCGCTGCTGCCTGCCTATTCCAGGCCTCCGTGGGTCCGTGCCCCTTCTAATCCCTCCCAGGGGGGTGATCAGGCCCCCTCTTCCACCCTACCGGGTGGGTTCCTCCTCACCTGAGCGCTCAGTTCCCTTGCTGCCGCTCGCTACCTGCCAAAGCGAAGAAACTGGTAGTTAAAAGGCTGAATTCTTCCAGAGGGGCAAGGTGTTTTCCCCCCTCTAGGAGATTCAAACCACAAAGCCGCGGGGTGGCCTCAAATGAGACCTGTCTCCTCAAAGTGAGGAGTTTCCCAGCCAATGCACCAAATGTTGTAGCCACACGTTCCAGGAAACAAACTCACTCAGAAGGACAATGCAGATAGCAGAGTGCAGTTTATTACACTGGCGGGCCCAAGGCAGAGTCTCCTCTTAGTCAAGGACCCCGACCAGCATTTGTGAAAATCTTTTATACCCCATGTGTATGCGTCTGAACCCACCACTCCAAATTCCTTGAGACTTACATAAACCAAGGAAAATACAATCCCAATAACCCCATCATTCACGTGCTATGTGCTCATGTGCTCAAACAGTCAAACAATTAGCCAATAATCAAAAAACCCGAGGTTACACTCTGATAGACACAGAACAATTTATGGCCTGTCTGGAGGAAGGGGTGATTAGTGTATGTTTTCTCTTAGGCGATGAGTAACCTAGATAAGATCTTCAAGGTTCCCCTGTCTTGAGGGGGTCTTATGCTTCTGTTGTTGTTTTCATAGGCACTAAACACAGAGTTCAGAGTCCACTGGAAAGGTGGCCGAGCATGATCAGCATGAACAGGCCTAAGATGGAGCCCAGGCCCTGTGAATTCCTTCTTCACCTTGTGTATTTTACCCTGAAGGCAGAGAGGAGGCTTGCAGAGGGTTTGAAGCAGGAAGTGAAATGATCCCTTCGACATTCGGAAAAGATGGCTCCAGCAAGAGTGTGGCGAGCTGCTCCCAGCACTGGACCTGCTGGGAGGCTGGAACAATGCCCTGGCCAAAAATGATGAGGTCTGGAAAGGAGGGAGATGGCTGTGAGGACGCAGATGGAGATTCAAAGAGGTGCCCATCGGTCATCACGACTGATCAGCTATGGAGATCTGGGGGAAAGGAGACTTAGAGACTGAGGGTATGCAGGTACAATCCTCAAGACAGAGAATCCAAGGAGATCGGGAAGAAGATGGCAGTCAACTGCAGCCAGGTGCATTCTAGAAAGTACAAGTGTAGGGTAGTCAGTTGTATCAGACTCTTTGCAACCCCATGGGCTGTAGCCTGCCAGGCTCCTCTTTCCATGGGGTTTTCTAGGCAAGAGTACTGGAGTGGGTTGCCATTTCCTACTCCAGGGGATCTTCCTGACCTTGGGATCGAACCTGCATCTCCTGCATTGCAGGCATATTCTTTACCATCTGAGCCACTAGGGAAGCCCAGGTGGGTTCTAAGGTGCCCAGGATGGGAGCTGGGAGCCATGCTCTGTGGTTGGCCACTCCCATGGGTCACTTCACTGGATGCAATTCTGCCAGCGTGCCACCAGATTCTCCCACAACTACCATAGATACCTGTGAGACTGTGGTTGCTGTCCTGTCTTCTGGACTGGAAACCATCTTCTTCTGCTTGTTGTGGGCATTGGTTAGAGCCTCCCTATGGTTCCAGGTGTGGTTCTCGTTCCCAGGAGACACCAGAGCGCCCCCCCCACCCCCGCCCGGTGACACTCACTCTCCCTCTGCCTTAGAGAGCAGGGTCCTCCTTCCTGCCACCTCTGCAGTAACTGGTTCTACCGGTTTTCCAGAGCATTTTTCCTTCCTCCATGCCTGGTGAAAGCTTTCTTGATCAAATCCCTTGGCCTCAGGGCAAATACAAACAAGTCCTTCCCTTCCTCCTACAAACCACCCCATCCTAGCCAAGAAGCCACCATCCTGCTATCGGCTCCGACAGTAAAGAATCTGCCTGCAAATGCAGGAGACCCAGGTTCAATCCCCAGGTCAGGAAGATCCCCTGGAGAAGGGAATGGCTACCCACTCCAGTATTCTTGCCTGAAGAATCCAATGGACAGAGGAGCCTGGTGGGCTACAGTCCATGGGGTCACAAGGCAGACACAATTTAGCAACTAAGCACACAGGGCTAACCTGGGGTCAGCAGAAGGGCTTGGGGTTTCACCAACGTGGAGTTAGAGCAACACCAAGAATCTCCCCAGTGCCTCGGCCCAGACCCAGCTTTGACCAAGAAAGAGTCATCTGGTTTGTCCATTCCCCTCACTACCCTCTAGGACTGGGCTGAGCTTGGGAGAAGATGGATGGATTCTGGGTTCATCTGAAGATCACAGAAGCAGCTAATTTTAGTAGACAATAGAGAAGTTAAGTTCAGGACTGCACTAAGTCTTGAATTTCCCTCTGAACCGTGCAGCTCAGGGGACCTGCCTTCCAAATGCGGTTGATTGACTTCAGCAGGGCCCGCCTGGAGGGCGTCACAGCCTCAGGACTGTCTCCTGGGCGTCTGGCTTCCCAGCGCTGTCTTCTCTAACCTCCTACATTTCCATCCAGGAGGCTTCATTTTGGCATCACAGAGGAGCCTGGCGGGCTACAGTCCATAGGGTCACAAAGAGTTGGACACGATGGAAGCACTTAGCACCCACACGCATGGCTCAGTTACAGACAGAGCTCTGCACATGAAATGGAATTGTTACACGAAAGCTGTCACACACAACCCAGGTGAAGGCAAGTGGTCCTACTGCCAAAATGCAAAAACATCACTCTATCCTCACTACTGCTCTGATGAGGCCAAGCTGCCCCAGAGTAATAACTTTCAACTTCAATCCTTCTTTTCTTTCACCCACTCTGGGTGTGTGACCTCATGGGAAAGTGAAAGTCACTCAATCGTGTCCGACTTTTTGTGACCCCAAGGACTATATGTAGCCCACCTGGCTCCTCTGTCCATGTCATGGAGGGGTTCCAGAATAGGAACCAGGACATTTCCTGGGTCCCTGTTTTTTTTTTTTTTTTTAAATAATGATTTTAAGTACTCACAATTTGGTAGATACATCTGAGCTATCCTCATTTCCAGATTTTGCCTTTTTTTTTTTGTCTGAACCAAACCAATCTAGTGAAAAAAAGTCCTTTTTGGTTGAATTATATCTGTATCGAAAAAGCCAAAATAAAAATAAACTTTCCCAACCAGATAAAATGTGTCAGATTTCTCAAAATGCTTTAGATAACATGCATAAAAATGATGTGTGTGAAGGAATGAAATGCATACAACCCAGAGAAAACAGTGGAACAAAACAATGCAGATTTGAAGTAGATACTTTGTGCTATGAGAGAGCGTTTAAACTACATGATTATGTCATATCACTTCTGTTTTCTGCTGCTCTGTGCCAAACCACACCTGGGTCCTTGTTCTTATTCTGTCACTTACCACAGGGTCCCTCTGGCCGGCCGCTTAACTTCTTTGGGCTTCAGTTTCCTCATCTAAAAATATTAGCTTAAAAAAAGAAATCAAAGGAGATTAAATGAACAAACACACGTGGAAACCCTAGCATTCAGTACAAAGCAGTAAAACTAGAATTTTCTGTAAAGGTTGCTTCAAAGTACTGATCATCTTTCATATACTAATTTAAATGTTTCCTTTTGATTAACGAGTCTGAGCAAACTCTGGGAGACGGTGAAGGCCAAGGAAGCCTGGTCTGCTGGGGTCACAAAGAGTCGGACACAACTCAGCAACTGAACATCAACAACAACAACAGGCGTTCATCAACAGGCAGCTTTCAACATCATCACGGTGTGAAGGGGGTCATTTTGTTGAATGGGTTTGTTTGTGCTTTTATTCCTCTGGTATTTTCTGTGACCACCCCCCAATCCGATCAGACAATAGTAAGAGGCTCTGTTCTTACTGTCCTTGGACTCAATGGGGTTAAAGCAGAAATATAGAGAGAACAAAGAAAACCATACTCAGCTTTTGGATTTCAAAATAGATCTTGAGTCTCACAGCAGAGATAAAAGTTCTTTGAGTCTCAAAAGAGCAAGGTCTTGAAGGATTTAGGCATATAGCATTTGTGCCCTAAGTGACACAGGTGAATGAGTGAGCAGATAAGAATGGGTTTTTGCACTCCACAGGAGTCAGGCAGACCAATCAGGGAGGGCAAGGGAGAAGTCATCATGGGGAGGGGAGGGGGGATGAAAGAATCGCTAGGAATGTCAGGTGACTGTAGACACAGATATGCTACCATATCAAGGATATCAGGTTTAGGGTGAAGCTCTCTCATGCTTCCCTGGTAGCTCAGTTGGTAAAGAATCTGCCTGCAATGCAGTAACTGGAGAAGGGAAAGGCTACCCACTCCAGCATTCTTGGGCTTCCTCTGTGACTCAGCTGGTAAAAAATCTGGCTGCAATGCAGGAGACCCTGGTTTGATCCCTGGGTTGGGAAGATCCCCTGGAGAAGGGAAAGGCTACCCACTCCAGTATTCTGGCCTGGAGAATTCCAGGGACTCTATAGTCCATGGGGTTGAAAAGAGTCAGACATGACTGAGCGACTTTCACTTCACTTCTCTCATGCTGATGGCATGAGATACAACTCAGGTAGAACTGGCAGCCTGGCCAACATGCATGGAGAAGACCTAAGACAGCCCCACCAAGGGTCCTCCTCTGTCCCCAGTATGTAGCATCCAAATATTTGCCATCTCTCCTTCCTGGAGGCATGAGGAGATAATTGAAAGAGTCAGTAAACCTGCAGGTGAGGGCTAAGCATGACCCATATGGACCAACAGACCAGAAGAAATATGATCATCTTAGCTAAAGTCAACCTTGGGAGATGACAGCAACCAGGGACCTGGAAGAAGAGGGAGCATCTTGGCAGATGCCAGGATGGGGAGATGAAGATCACCAGGGTCTGACTCCTTGAGGGGGTGGCATTGGCACCCTAGCACTCAGACCTAATCCCAGGTCCATGGGCAGGTAGGGGGAAACTGAATCAGTCAAGGAAATCCTGATTCAGCTTACTCTGGAGTGATGATATTTTTGCCACCCATAGAATAGGGGTTCAAAAACAAAAGTAAATGCAGTCTAAAAAATTTAAGTTATACATACAGATTTTGTATCTCTGAGTTTTATGAATCAAAACTCCCATTCAATGGTCAGGTAATGCTCTTAAGATGCCTCGTGATCTTAAGAAAACTGAAGGTTAGATGAGCTTAAATGAGCCCTAAGGCCAGTGCTTATTTAACTTCTATGCAGAGCACATCATGAGAAATGCTGGGGAGGATGAAGCACAAGATGGAATCAAGATAGCCGGAGAAATATCAATAACCTCAGATACACAGATGACACCACCCTTATGGCAGAAGCCAAAGAGGAAACAAAGAGCATTTTAGTTCCTCTTTAGTGAAAGAGGAGAGTGAAAAAGCTGGCTTAAAACTCAACATTCAAAAAACAAAGATCATGGTATCTGGTCCCATCACTTCATGGCAAATAAATGGATAAACAATGGAAACAGTGACAGACTTTACTTTCTTGGGCTCCAAAATCACTGCAGATGGTGACTGTAGACATGAAATTAAAAGACACTTGCTCCTTGGAAGAAAAGCTATGACCAACCTAGACAGTGTATTAAAAACCAGAGACATTGTTTTGCTGACAAAGGTCCATCTAGTCAAAGCTATGGTTCTTCCAGTAGTCATGTATGAATGTGAGAGTTGGACCATAAAGAAGGCTGAGTGCTAAAGAATTGATGCTTTTGAACCGTGGTGTTGGAGAAGACTCTTGAGAGTCCCTTGGACTGAAAGGTGATCAAACCAGTCAATCCTAAAGGAAATCAGTTCTGAATATTCATTGGAAGAAATGATGATGAAGCTGAAGCTCCAATACTTTGGCCACCTGATGCGAAGAGCCAACTCATTTGAAAAGACCCTGATGCTGGGAAAGATTGAAGGCAGGAGGAGAAGGGGACGACAGAGGATGAGATGGTTGGATGGGATCACCGACTCAATGGACATGAGTTCAAGCAAGCTCTGGGAGATGGTGAAGAACAAGAAAGCCTGGCATGCTGCAGTCCATAGGGTTGCAAAGAGACACGACTGAGTGACCGAACAGCAATGAGGCTAGTGTTGGAGCAGCCACTGGGCTCCCCTGGCCAGGTTCCCAAGGCCAGAGTCAGGGTTCAGCTTTCCCGGCGTCCCCTCCTCCCAGACCCCCTCTCACCCCACCCTCCACACACATACTCTCAGCATCCTGTTCTCATCTCACATTAAGGGTCTAAACAGAAAATTGAGAGAGAACCATATGAGATAGATAAAAGTCCAGGACCTGAGAACAGGGAGAGGGGAGGGATGGAAATGGAAAAAACGAAAAGAAAGAAAATAGAGCGATAACATTTAAACTCTACATGAACGCCCCTGCAATGATTATAAGGCAGTGATTACCTTTTCCCAAGAGGACTCATTCCCCTCCTGGTGGAAAGGTTGGAAATCTAAAATAATGAAATGTAAAATAATAATAATGACTGATACCTTGACTGAGTAATGACTGCTCTGCACTATGCATACACACACATATGTATGCGTTCAAGAGAAATGTGGATAAACATATGCATTATAAAGTTCAACAACTGCAAAGTAAAGATTCTTAATGTCTTAAGAGACAATGTCAACCAAAGAAAAATATTCTTGTTGGGGGTAAAGAGGTATTTCCTCACGGGTGCGTGCGCGCGTGCACACACACACACACACACACACAGAAAGTATATGTATATGTTGTAGTGTGTATTAGAGTAATTCACTTGCTGGGATAATTTGAAAGTAAACACACACATACTAAATATGCACACATGTCATATTGTGTATTGGGCTTCCCAGGCGGCACTAATGGTAAAGAATCTGCCTGCCAGTGCAGGAGACATAGGAGGTGCAGGTTTGATCCCCAGTCAGGAAGATCCCCTGGAGGAGGGCACAGCAATCCATTCCAGTATTCTTGCCTGGAGAATCCCATGGACACAGGAGTCTGGTGGGCTATAGTCCATGGGGTCACAAAGAGTCTAAGTGACTGAAGTGACTTAGCATGCGCACATTGTGTATTAAAGTCATTTACTTGTTTGGATAATTTGAAAGTAACCCTGTGACACTTTCTGAGATAAAATGCAAAATCCGAGCCGAGAACGAGTGGAAATCTGGAACCATTTCTTTATGGGGGCTTCAGCACAGTAAATTTTACTGCTTTCTAAGATAATGATAGTCTCTAAAGATAGGCCCCTCCCCAACAGAGGCTAGAGCCTCTGACTCTGTTCCTCCTAGTCAGTCCCCCTGCTCCGGGTTTACCTGCGTCGTGATGCCCCACGGGTTGCCAGCTCCTCTTCTTTCTATCTGTGTCCCTCCCTGACCCTGCATGGGGAGACCTTGGATGTCAGAAGGGTTCCATAAATACTGCTTGGTTGGTCGACTGCCAGCTGGGCCTGGCCATTTCCTTCAAAACCAAGAGGATGACTTGTCTTGGCAGCTTATACCTTGAGGATAAAAGACAAGCCAGAGACTGATTTAAAATGTAGGTCCAACTGTCAGAGCCCATTGAGGTGGGGTGGAATGTGCTGGACTGGGCCCAAGGGTCCAACCGCGTGGTCAAACAGCCATGAGGGCCCCCCACCCCACTCCCGGCCTTGATTCCTTGATTCATGAAGGCCTGGCCATGTCCTCCTTTGAAAAGAGAACAGAGCCACTGCTGAGGGTGTGAAAGTCAGATGTGATTTTCCAGTCAAATCAGTCACCAGTTTCCTGTGCTCCTCTCTGTGTCTCCTTCTTTTTCTCTGTGTCTCTTTCTGTCTCTTTCTCTGTCTGTCTTTTGCAATCTACTACATTGAGTTCGTTTGGGGCAGGTAAAAAGGAAGAAAAGATTTGGCACTTCCTATGAGAATACAGTTATTTTGTTCCAAAGAGGAGCAATGCTTGTTTTTATTTATTTATGGCTGCACTGGGTCTTAGTTGAGGCAAGCGGGATCTTCCCTTGTGGCACACGGGCTTTCTCTCTAGTGGAGGCACACTGGCTTAGTTGCCGTTGGCACGTGGAATCTTAGTTCCCCAACCAGGGTTGGAACCCATGCTCCGTGCACTGGGAGCTCGGGCCTTAACCACTGGGATGCCAGGGAAGTCCTTGGAATTCTTAAAAATGAGCTCATTCTAATCTAGACTGAAGATCGATTCTATCATCAACACAGACATCCTTTACTCCCAGAAGGTCCTTGATATGGTGTAACACTTTAAGTGGTGTCTTTTTTAAGCATCTTTTCACCGATTAAATGTTGCCTCAGGACGTGCTTGAATGGTGACCACTGAGGGGTTCCCCTTTCCTGGCTCACCAGACAGGTGGGGAGCTCACCCTTTGAAAGTCAGGGTGCCTTGTTCTGCCCCTGCACAGACAAAACCCTCAGGGCCCCTACCCAGGACTGACTGTTGTTTGGGGGACCTGGTGCAAAATAAACATGACAGGCCCCTGTTTCCAAATTGCAAGGAGATGACAGCAGAGCATGGAATCAAGTGCAGGCCCTTGGAAGTGCGGGACTCGGGGCAAATGAATTCGCTTGCCTATGAAGCCAGCCGTGCCCCTACCCGGATAGAGACACACCTTGGAGAGGCACTGGCCACGCTCTCCTCCTAACTCCACGCCCTCAGCTCTGCAGCGCTGCTGCTCTTTCCTGGGCTCTGGCTCCATTCGCCTTGGCATCTTCTGTTTGAGCAATTGTCCTTCTCTTAGCCCCTCTCTCTCAGGCTCTCTTTCTTTCTGACTCCAGCATTTTCATCCTTCTAGATGTGGCCTAGCCACTCTCTAGATTCAAATCCAAGGCTGTTCTAGCCTCAGATATATATGTGTCTTTCAAATCTCCCCCATTACCCAACAATCCTGCTCCTGGGCGTATACCCTAAGCCGTAATTCAAAAAGACACATGTACCCCAATGTTCACTGCAGTACTATTTACAAATAGGCAGGACACGGAAGCAACCTAAAGGCTCATCACCAGAGGAATGGAAAAGCAGATGTGGCACATACATACAATGGAATACTACTCAGCCATAAAAAGGAATGAAACTGGGTCATTTGTAGAGACTATGGTACAGAGTGACATTAAATCAGAAAGAAAAAAAAACACATGTTTTGGACTGTTGTACAGAATGAAGTAAGTCAGAAAGATAAAAACATATTGTATATTAACACACGTATTTGGAATCTAGAAAAATGGTACAGATGATCTTATTGGCAAAACAGAAATATAGACACAGATGTAGAGGACAAATATATGGACACCAAAGGGTTGGGGGGAAGGAGTAGTGGAAGGAATTGGGAGACTGGGATTGACATGTATACACTCCTGATACGAGGTGTGAAATAGATAACTGTGAGAACCTATTGTATAGCAAGGGAAATCTCCTCAGGCTCTGCAGTAACCTAAATGGGAAGGAAATCTAAACAATATATGTAGAGCTGATTCACTTTGCCATACAGCAGAAACTAAGACAACATTATAAAGCAACTATACTCCAATAAAAATTAATTTAAAAAAACTTCCCTGTTATGACGAGGTTCCTCTCTTTGGTGCCAAACCAGATTTAATGACCAAGCCCCAGTGTGTCAAGCACGGGTGGGGAGGTGGCAGGGGTAAGTCTGGGCCTCATTGCAGGGCCTAGAGAGAATCCAGGAATGAAAGGATGCTCCAGTGTGCTCCTGGACCACACAGTGAAGGGAACCACAGGATGAAGATGCCCCAGTGGGGCCGGGAACAAGGGTTCCCCGACGGCGTCGCACACACCAGGGCCATGAACTTCCTCTGACACATGTTCTAGAGGAAGAGGAAGTGCTGGGCGCATCTCCCGGATTGCCTTTGTGAAAATTGCTTTTTGGTGATTGTCATCTGGCCACATGACTCACAAAAGCTTCGCTATTCATTGCCCGTTTCTTCAGAGTGCTCCATGACGTGACTCATGCCTCTACTTACTAGGTTTGATTGGGAAGGTTGGGTGAAATCCTTTCCCCTGGGAACAGGAAGTTTTTGATGGTTCTTCTACAGATTAAACCCCGCAGGGGACATGGCGGCACATGCCCTGTTGCCCGGCCTGCTTCCTACCAGGGATGCTGCGTCCTGTCCAGGAGGCACAGGCATGGATCTGGGGGAAGCAGAGTGGCTCTCAAAGCACAGGCAGCACGGGCACGCTCTCAACGATCTGAATGCACGGGAGATAAGGCCCAACAAAATATTTCCTGTTTGGAACATTCAGAAGAGGGACTGAGAGTAAGGAAGGGCGGCGGGGAGCCGAAGGACTTCCCAGGTGGTGCGGTGGAAAAGAATCCCCCTGCCAGGGCCAGAGATGCAGGGTCAACCCCTAGATGGGGAAGATCCCATGGAGGAGGAAATGGCAACCACTCCAGGATTCTTGTTTAAAGAGTCCCACAGAGAGAGGAGCCTGGCGGGCCACAGTCCATGGGGTTGCAAAGAGACAGACATGACTGGGCATCTGAGCACAGCACAGCCTCTACCATATGGGCCTTAAGCAAGGGTTGAGAATAATCACGTTAATTGAGAATAAATGGGAAAAATTCTGCCATCCCCAATAGTGCACCCTGAGGGGACTCAGTATGGAAAAGAACAGGATACTGGCCCCAGAGAGCAAATGATCAAAGGAATGATTTCCATGAGCCTTTGCAGAAGGCTCCGTGACTCAGTTTTGGGAATCGAAATCCTTGATCTGGCCAACAGAGGACATTCGGGTGCCTGCAGTCACATTCAGGTGCCTGCAGTCAATGCAAACTTGGTCAGACTTGGGGAGGCTGAGGCAGTCGGAGGCACCATTAGGACCTCTGCCTGTGACAAAATGGCAGGGCAGGAATTCACCAGCCACAGACTTCAGACCCAGAGTTCCTTCAACTTTACTTATAGAATGGGCTTCACTGGTGGCTCAGCTGGTAAAGAATCTGCCTGCAATGTGGGAGACCTGGGTTTGATCCCTGGGTTGGGAAGATCCCCTGGAGAAGGGAAAGGCTACTCACTCCAGTATTCTGGCCTGGAGAATTCCATGGACTCTATAGTCCATGGGGTCGCAAAGAGTCGAACACGACTGAGCAACTTTCACTCACTCACAGAACACCAATTCAAAGACAAAGTTCTTAAGGATGTCCAGACAGTCACTGATGCTGCTAAGTAGCTTCAGTCGTGGCTGACTCTGTGCGACCCCATAGACGGAAGCCCACGAGGCTCCCCTGTTCCTGGGATTCTCCAGGCAAGAACAACGGAGTAGGTTGCCATTTCCTTCTCCAATGCATGAAAGTGAAAAGTGAAAGTAAAGCCACTCAGTCGTGTCCGACTCCCAGCGACCCCATGGACTGCAGCCTACCAGGCAGTCACTGCAGAGCATTAAAACTCAACCCTCCAAGTACATACCTCTGCATCCGTCCTGAGCACACCTGTCTGTGATTTCACCTGTGCCTCTTCCTTCCCCTCCTTAAAATCCTTCAGGGGCTCCCATCATTTCTTTAGGGGAAAAATAAAAAACACCCAAATGTTTTCGCCTGGCTTTTACCCACAGGCCTTCAGACACACCATTCACACTGAGCAGAGCACATTCACCCCCTCCCCGCGTCCCTTGGCTTAACTATTCTCATCAATGGGGTCTTGGTTACCCATTCTGCCACAAACTTTCCACGACTCACTTGGTTTTTTGTTTGTTTGGTTGTTTATTTTTTGTTTTTAATTATGTTGTTGGCTGTGTCATATGCTATGTGGGATGCTAGTTCCCCAACCAGGGATTGAACCCACACCCCCTGTATTGGAAGCGTGGAGTCTTAGTCCCTGGATGCCAGGGAAGTCCCTCATGAGGCTCTTGTTCCAGCACCTTATTTATCTGACCCCATGACATCACGATCAAACAGAGAAGGAATCTCACACAGAAAGGCCAGCCACAAGACCCCACCCAGAATGAGGGCTGCAGTGAGCACACAGCCTGGGCACTGGATCATCAGCCATCCCCCTTAATGGGTGGCCCGGACTTTGTGGGGCCCGGGTTTGAGGCATTTGTGACCCTGCCTTTATTAACCTGTCCCTCTCCTGAGGCTGCACTGATCACGAGGGGGTGTGATTGCCTATGGGAACACATTTCTGCTACTCGCTGCCTGTGTGCCCACTGTGGTGGCTGGGATTTACCCTCATTGCCTAACATGGTGCTTGCTACATGCTAAGTGCTCAGGAAATATTTACTGACTATATCAATGAATGAATGGGTTGACATCAATCAATGAATGGACAGAGTTGCATGCTCTATTCACAACATTCTAAGAGTGCAGAGCATGCATCTTAATACCAGCATTTCCCCTGATAATGCAACCAGCCTCCAAAGGAGAGGATCTTAACTGGAGGTCCACCAGAATTCCAAGATATCCATGGATTAGGTTGAGTGAAAGGACTGCTGCTGCTAAGTCACTTCAGTCGAGTCTAACTTTGTGTGACCCCCTAGACGGCAGCCCACCAGGCTTTCCCGTCCCTGGGATTCTCCAGGCAAGAACACTGGAGTGGGTTGCCATTTCCTTCTCCAATGCATGAAAGTGAAAAGTGAAAGTGAAGTCGCTCAGTCGTGTCCGACTCTTAGCGACCCCATGGACTGCAGCCCACCAGGCTCCTCTGTCCATGGGATTTTCCAGGCAAGAGTACTGGAGGGGGTGCCATTGCCTTCTCCGGAGTGGAAGGACTACAAAGTCTCAAAATTGAATGTAAAATTGTATGGGTAAGTGTAGTTTGGGGAGGGAGATGCTTAAGAGTTTTCATCAGAAACTCAAGAGGTATCCCAAGTCCCCAGGGTTAACAAATCTTTGCCCTGAAACAAGGGTCTGTGAAGGGAAAGCATCTTCAGCATGATTTGGAAACTTTATTACAAATGCACATTCTCAGGTCCCTCCCCCCACAAAACTGCTAAGTCAGAAACTCTGGGCAAGGAGCCCAGCGTGTATGTTGGGAAGGTTTCTTGGACATACGGTGCACATTCAAGGTCAAGAACCACTCAAGAACTAGACATAGTATGGTGTATTTCCATATCCGTAGAGGCAAAAATAAAAATCAGGGACAGCCGATATATAAACTCTCACATTTATAGTCAAATGATTTTGGACAAGGTGTCAAGACCATTTCATGGTGAAAGGACAGTCTTTTCAACAAATGGTGCTGGGAGAACTGGATGTCCATATACAAAAGAATGAAATTGAAGCCTTCTCTAACTCAATATATAAAATTAACTCAAGGTGAAAAAACAATAACTCAAGACAAATCAAGGACCTAAAACTCATAGAGGAAAACAGGTCAAAAGCTTCTCGGACTTCCCTGGTGGCAATCCCCCTGCCAACTCAGGGGACACAGGTTTGATCCCTAATCTGGGAAGACCCACATGCCTCAAGGCAACTAAGCCTGAGCGCCCCAACTACCAAGCCTGCGCTCTGGAGCCCGGGAGCCAAAATTACTGAAGACCACGTACCCTAAAGCCCGTGCTCCACAACAAGAGAAGCCAGTGCAATGAGAAGCCCGGGAACCACAACTAGAGAAAGCCTGGTCTCATTAACAAAGACGAAGATGCAGTGCAGCCAAAAATAATGAAAAAAAAAATCTACTAGACAATGGGTTTTGGCAATGATTTCTTGGTGATGACACCAAAGACCCGGGTAACAAAAGTGTCAAAGTGACTGACCCCTAGTGAGAACCCAGGACACCAAGACTGCTGTGAGCTTCCCTGGTTAGTGACAAACTGTTGCACACTGTGAGCAGGACTGCGATACCACAGGCTTTCTGCCCCTCTCCACGGAGCCTCGTGGTTTGGGCGTGTGGGCCTGATTTTTATGTTACCCCCAGGTCAGCTTGTCAGCAATTACTATCCCATAAAATTAATTCCTTTTTAATATATGACTACTCATCAAAGGCACCTACTTTACTCTAAGACGTTTTTATATGGCCTCAAATTAGTAAGCCTTTTTTTTTTTTTTTTGGATGGCTTCACCCTCAAGAAGCAAGAGAACTGGAGAAAGGTCAAGAGGCCACTCGTTACAGAGCACAGGATAAGAAGCAGGATATGCAAACTGAGAGTCCCATGGAGCCCGGAAAATACAGGGACAGACCCTCTGTGATCAGACAGAGTCATCAGCTGGGGCTGAAAAAATGGACTCAGAAGTTGACATCGCTTTGATAATGGGAAGAACGCATTTGACCTAAGAGCAGGGGAGAAATGTCCCCAGGGGACTTTGAAGTCCTGTCTCTTTCCGGGGCTGAAAGGAGCTGGAATTTCTCCAGCAACTCAAAGGGATGGGCAGACAGCAAGCGGATGGGAGATTAACATGCGGAGGATGGAGCTGTTTGAAGTCCAGACTTCACGTTCGATGATGCTGGGTAATCGTTCAATTTCTTGGAGGCTAAATTTGTTTGTCTTGAACAGGAGAATGATAGAGTCACCTCCCCCAGTCCCTCCACCCAGTTAGGGTCAGGACGTGAGGAGACACAGGAAGAGTCAGGGGGTGAAATAAGAACTTAAAAACTTCCCCTTCACCCCAGCACTGACTCACATGGATTCCAACTCATTTTGTATTTCCAGGTCTCTAGCAAATGTGTCTAGTGTGACATTCACTGAATTTCACTAGGAAAAAAAAAAGTACCTCTCCTTGGCCTGAAGTTGTCCTCTCCTTGGAATCCTCTGAGTCTAAAACATCAGAAATGTTTATGTGTCCGCTCCCCTCTCTGTACCATCCTGGGATGTCCTGGGTCTTGTTTTCTCTCCTGCTTTCCCGTCAGCGGTTCAGATGTTCTCTCAATATTTGTGTTTGCAAAGCTCCATCCCTGGGCCTGAGCTCCCTCCAAAGGTTCCATGGCCCAGATCCAAATAGCCTGCAAGTATGTCCCCTCACCTCACCTAACACTCCATGCTTGTTTTGCCAGCAAATATACCCGGAATGCTGCTAAGTGCCAAAGCCTGTGCCAGGACTGAGGTTTTCAACTAAATTAGAAACAGTTCAACCCTTAAGGAGCTCCTGTGATGGGGGGAGCCGGATTATAGAAGGATGGGGGTACATCCCAGTGTCCAGGAGATGCAGTCGGCCAGGCGCTGCCTGAGGACAGAGGAAGAGCCATCCAGGCCCGAGGAAACGTGCATCGCCCAAGCTGCAAGGGCCTGGCCACGTCAGAGGGCCTGCCTGATCGGGGGTTCCATCGGGAATCCCTGGGAGGGCTGTCCACTCTGCAGACAGAAAGGGGAGCCGGAGGGGACAGTAGAGAGCCTTCGTCAGGGCCCTGCTGCCAGAGCTCTAGCCTCGCCAATGCCCTGCGCTCAGCTCAGCGGACATGGGAACCACGATGCAGAATCCTGGCACTGAAAGACCTCCCAGGCTCATTTGGGAAAAGATAGAAAGTGTGTTGTGTGGGCTGATGCTCTGCAAGGATTCTCAGTTAAGAGAACAGCAGCGTGGACTTCTCGGTGGTTCAGATGGTAAAGAATCCACCTGCCAATACAGGAGATTTGGGTTCGGTCCCTGGGTCAGGAAGATCCCCTGGAGGAGGGTGAGGCAAACCGCTCCAGTGTTCTTGCCTGGAGAATCCCATGGACAGAGGAGCCTGGTGGGCTATAACCCCATGGGGTCATAAGGAGTGACTAACACTTTCATTTCACTTCGGCATGGATTCAGCGTGGGGGCAGCAGCCCTGGGCTCAGATTGCCCACCAGGCAACCTGCAGGAACGGGACACTGAGACTCAGCAACATCGCAGAAACCAAATCGCTGGGGAGAATTCCTAAAAGGATGAACGGAATGGACGTGTGAATAAACAGCTGTAACACAGGTGCAGCGTCGCTCAGAAATTGCCACGTGGACGGTCCCTCGGCAATGGGAGGTGGTGAGGAAGACACAATCTGGGGCAGACCTGGCGGACTCAGTCCTAGCTTGCACGTGTTGTAGCAGGGAGGCTGGGGCCTCAGCGTCCTGCACCTGGGGCTGCAGGACGATTTGTGTAGACTTGATGTATGGAAGGTGAAGTGCCTGGTACGCATCAAAGATTCAATAAAGGGTCCTTGCAATGGTTTTTATTCCTGAGAGCTGAGTTCAGCGAGTCCTGCTGTCTCCCTGGTCTTCTCGTTCTGCACTGGGTCCCCAGACAAGTCCTGGGTCAGCCCTCCCATCTGTGCTCCTGTCCCTGGTCATCTCACAGGCCTCCCTCCAGCCTCCAGTGCGAGGCTCGGCCTCCGTGGCGCTGGGCCTCCTCTGCTCACCTCCTCACAGTCCGCTGCTCAGGACCTGCCTCCACGTCCGCAGAACTGGTCCTCCCCAATCAGCTTATGGGGCCTCTCCTGCTGCTGTCGTTTACATTCTGCCTGCCACCTTGGTGTCCTGGCCCCGAGTTCATCCTCACTCAGGCACAGGACTGAGGCTCCCGGTCAGTCGACACCCAGCAGACAGCCCAGCCTCTGAAGGGCTTGCTCTGTGCTAAATGTCACTATGAAACCCTGCTCGTGTTAAATGTGTTCAGAAATGAATGGAAATACTTTTTCCTTACACAGTTCCTTATACTAACCCACCAAGAGTAGGATGAGTAAAGGTTTGTTGCTGTTGTTGTTCAGTCGCTAAGTTGCGTTCAACTCCTTGTGACCCCATGGACTGCAGCACGCCAGGCCTCCCTGTCCACCACCAACTCCTGGAATTTACTCAAACTCACGTCCATTGAGTCGGCGATGCCATCCAACCATCTTATCCTCTGTTGTCCCCTTCTCCTCATGCCTTCAATCTTTCCTAGCATCAGGAGTCACTTTTCCAATGAGTCAGCTCATTGCATCAGGAGGTCCAAGTATTGGAGTTTCAGCTTGAGCATCAGTACTTTCAGTGAATATTCAGGATGGATTTCCTTTAGGATTGACTGGTTTGATCTCCTTGCAGTCCAAGGGACTCTCAAGAGTCTTCTCTAGCACTCGGATTCAAAAGCATCAATTCTTTTGTGCTCAGCCTTCTTTATGATCCAATTCTCTCATCATGCATCACTACTGGAAAAACCATAGCCTTGACTGTACAGATATCTGTTAGGAAAGTGATGTCTTTGGAAACTATCTGAGCCAGTTTCCCATGGACCGTAATCCTCAAACGGCATGCGTTTAGCACCTGAGTGTCTGTGTCACTCTTGAAAGCAGGCCACCAAAACCACATCTTGTGGTCTCTCATTTTCTGGAATTTACGATATAAAACAGAACCTGATGCCGCATTCCAGGACAATCACAAGTCAAATCCCAACCCTGTGAACTCTGAGAGATCATAAAATACATAATAACAAAGATTACTTCTAATATGACAGTCTGGTTGGCTAGGGTTTCAAAATCTCTTGGTTTGTCAAGACAGACACTCTTATAATTTCATTTTCCTTGTGGCATTACCAGCCAATCTTGTAAACACCGAGTACGCTGTTGGCAGGGAAGAGGGGTGGAATTGTTAGAAGTGCCGCGAGGAGGAAAACATACTAGAGATTAAGGGAAAATGGACAGAGGAAATGAGGACAGAATAGGCAAAGTGGGGCATCAGATGGGGTTTGGTCAGCACAGTGTGCTATTTGGAGCCTGAGTTTCTTCTTCCTCTTAGTATTTCTTTCCCCCGGTTTGGACAGACCCTGAAGATGAGAGAGTCTGCTGAGAAATCCGGAAAGCAGGGCAGGCTGGCTGGGGAAACATTCGTGGACTATCCCTTAGGTGGTGGTGACTTAGTTGTTAAGTCATGTCTGACTCTTTGCGACCTCCTGGACTGTAGCCCACCAGGCTCCTCTGTCCAAGGGATTTTTCCAGCAAGAATACCAGAATGAGTTGCCACTTCCTTCTCCAGGGGATCTTCCCAACCCAGGGATCGAACCCGAGTCTTTACCAACTGAGCCACCAGGGAAGCCCATATCGGGTATTTCTTATTCTAAAGAATTTGAAAAAGGTAGGACCTGCGTATACAAAGGATGAATAATGGAAAAGGGTTGTCTTTTCTTGCCAAATTTCTGCTAATCGAAATTTCAACTAATGATCGGCACACAGTAGTTTCTCAATAAAAGACTTTTGACTTCACTGATTTTGTGTGTGCTGGCTGGTGGCTTCAGTTTGATTCCTGCCATGGGACATGGTGTTTTGTACATTTGAGGGCAAGGTTAGTTTCACTTTCAAGATTGTTCTGAAATCTTCAGCTCCATGGGATCTGAACAACTTTGCCGTTTCTTTAAAAAAAAAAAAAAATATATATATATATATATATATATATATTTGGCTGCTCTGGGTCTTAGTTGCAGCACACGGGATCTTTCATCCTCACTGTGGCATGCAAGATCTTCAGTTGTGGCATACGAGATCAAGTTCCCTGACTAGAGATTGAACCCAGGCCCCTCTGCATTGGGAACACGGAGTCTTAGCCTCTGGACTGCTAGGGAAGTGAAGTCCCTGAAGAGCTTTGTGATGGAGGGACTCCATCAGGTCCCTGTGTCTCTCTTCCAGACGTCCAGCTACGTGTCTGCTAAAAGAGAAATATGAGCACACAAAGCATAGCTCATTTTACCTTAAAAAAAAAAAAAAAGCCACTATGCCCCAGGGCACAAGTGACAGATGCTAAAACAGCAAATACCAATGAAGTGTTGGAATTGGGTTTTTATTGGGCCATGGATGGAAACACATTTACACCTAATAAACAGGGGCTGATGGGCTGGATTCTACAGGAAATGACAAGTAAGAGGAGGGGACGGATGGTGGAGGGTGAGTACTATCTGTGTTTTTAAATGACTCTTGTGGTTGAGGAAAGATCGTTTAATGACAAGTCTAGCATTCTGGAGCTCTGGTCCTGCTTTGCAGACGCACCCCAGCAAATCTGACAACAAGCCTAAAATAGCTGGCTGCAGTAGGCGTGTTAACAGCATAGCGAGGACAAGGATTTATGCAGGCATGCTGCCATTCTTGGCACGTGTTAGACCTCAGCCTCGTCACGGCACACGTTCTTAATAAAACATTCATGTCGAGCATTCGTGTCGCCCTGTTTATGAAGCACTGACGACTCTTGCTCCATGCCTCCTGAAGGGAACCACGTTTAGCCTGAGATGCTGCCCCCGAGGTGTTCTCACACAGCTGGAAAGGCCACAGTCCCTCGGCACACAAGGTCCCACCTTGCCGATGCCACCAGGTTTTCTGCCCTGGAAAGGCCCCCGCTGAGCGCCCAGGGGTTCCCTGAGACACTGGTGAGAGCTTGGGGAGCTGGGGACATCAGAATCCTACCAGTAAGCTTCTCTCCTGGGCCGGGGCAGCTCGTTTCCTTGAGTTCCTCCCGCCTGGCACCTTCTAACTCATCTCTTTGCCTCTTCTGTGACACTCTGGACACAGAGCAGAACCAGAAAACATGAATACAAGGTTACAAAGGAAGCAGGCCAGGGAGAGGTTTGGGATGTAAGCCCTGGGCTAGGTGGGGGAGGTCAAGGTCATTTGGTCCAGAAGACGGATGGCTCAGGGGGGACTCAAAACAGGGCAGTGGGAGGGCTGTCCACGGCGGGGGGATGAGAGAGAGATTTATATCCTGGGAGGAGTTAGACTGGGCCAAGAAAAGGTTTACCTGTCTTGCCGGAGGTTTTGACAAGAGATGGGCAAAGGGTTTCAGAAATCACCCTACACAGGGAGGCTGTCTCACCAGGGTGAGGACGTTCATGTCTGTTGTATTTATTGGAGAAGCATTTTGTCAAAAATTAGCATTTGGAGATGGAGGGTGATGTCCTCTCCTATCCCGTCTCACACACACACACACAAACCAGAACATCCCTCACCAGGAACCTCTCTCCATAGATCTGGCCACTATTGCACACTGGCCTTAAGAAAACCCAAAGGAAGATGGCTTTATGGAAAACAGTAGATAAAATAGTTAATAATAATTTTTGAAATAAAATTCGACTGCATGTTATTTCATCATTATCCCTTCATTCCTTGGGATCTTTAAGAGTTACTATTTTAAATTTTAAATATCTTGGGTCAGTGGCAGAGGGTAGTCCCTAAGCCTGTCAGTAAGTAAACAGAGCCTGTTCTTTTAGATTGTCCTGGGAATCTTTTTTAAAAGATATCAACTAATTAATTTTTTTCTGGTTGTGCTGGGTCTTCGTTGCTGCACCTGGGCTTTCTCTAGTTGCGGACAGAGGGGCTCCTCTGCGTTGCAGGATTCTCATCACTGTGGCCTCTCTCATGGAGCCCGGGCTCCAGGCCTGTGGGCTTCGGTACCTGCAGAGCAAGGGCTTAGTAGTTGCGGTACACGGGCTTAGTTGCCCTGTGGCATGTGGGACCCCATGGGGGAAGGATGGAACCTGTGTCTCCTGCATTTGCTGGCAGATTCTTAACTACTTGGACCACCAGCAAAGCCCTGTTCTGGGAAACTTTAGTTCTGAATTATTTTGATGCTTCAGATGCCCTGGCCCGACCTGGTGTTGTCCAGGGAGCCAGGCCTCCTAGACTGGGACTTAAGTGTCACCGAGGTAAACATTCCCTTCTGGCTGGCTGAGGTTCTGGGACATAAGCCTAACTAGAGATTTATACGGCCTCAGGAACAAAATGAAAATTAGAAGGCAAGCAATAGATCGAGGAAATATTTGCAATTTGTGACAAAGGTTAATTGCCTTAACACATTTTTCACTGGAGAAGTATCAATGCGTTTTTAGAGAGTAATACAATTAACATCATCATGTGAAGTTGTTAGAGCTTAAAACTGATCAAGGATTCATTATGCAACTTATGATTGCCGCTATCATTCGCATTTTGCTCCATTAGGTTTTTGTTCCAACTTTGTATACATTATAAATGCAAGTTTATTACCATAAAATTTTCAAAAATGATGTATCAAAAAATTTTGAGTGAAGAAGAAATTTTTGGTAAATTTTGTGCAGATACTTTCTCTGATTGTCTGAGTTAAACACACACACACACACACACACACACACACACACTAGAAGATGTTAGTCCTTCAGAAGATAATTGATTCAGATGATGTAAATATTAGACCAACCTTAGTGATTGATTCTGATATAGAAATCGAAAATGAAGCACAGTGCTGGAGAAGACTTCACAGGTGTATCAGGCATACCTGTTGGATGCAATAACCTGCAGAGTGTTAGTAAAATAACAGAAATAATTTTTAGCTGGCCAAAATAAAAATCACTGACCACAGGAGATAGTTTCTGCAAAAATCTCCCAGGTCAAAAAAAATGACTCTTGTAAATCAATAAAAGATGAACACCACAGTAGAAAATCAATAAAAGCAATGAACTCCGCCCTCCCAGCACACACACAAATAGGGCAACAATTCATCAGGGAAGAAATATAACATGATAAAAAGCAAAGGAAACCAGTTTAAACTCACCAGTAACTAAATAAATGCAAACTAAAGCAACAATGGGATACGTTTTCACTGATCAAATGAGCATTTTGTTTATTTTATTAATGATAAATTTGGTATTGGAAACTGTTCAGAATAAATGGATCTCTTTTATACCATTTGTAGAAATGTAAATTGCCACAGTCTTTCTGGAGGGAAATTTGAGATATTTATCAATGGCCCTTTAACCCAGAATTTCTCAATATGTGTACCACAGGGAATTGGTTAAATAAACTATCGTATATCCACATCATCATGAAAAATGATGCTATAAAAGAAACATTTAAGTGTCATTGATTTAAAAAAAAAAGCAGATTACAAATTGACCTGCTCAGCACAAATATAGTTTTTAATTAAAAAAACATATATAGGCCTGAAGAATCATATTCTTTGGGATATAAATTTATTAAGTTTGAAATGTATTTTGCTTCCAACAATGAGACTACTGAAAAGTCTAACAATTTCCTCAACAATAATTAGCTTATCCTCCTCTGAGCCAGGCATTACCCTAGATGAGAGATACAGAAGACAAAATTCTAGTCTTTATGTCCCTTTTGGCAGGGAACATAAATGATAAGTAAAATATACTTATGAAATCATCATTCAATAAGAGAGTGATCATTTCAAAAAGAAAATAGAATAGTTGACTGTGACAGAGACTGTCAACAGGTCATGCTATATATGATGAAATTATATTTGAGCTGAGAGCAGACTCAAGAGAAGGCTTGAGCCAGGGGAGAAGCATTCCAGCCTGGAGGCAGAGCACATGCAAAGGCCCTGGGGTGGGAACAATTCTGGAATGACTGAGGAGCAGAAGTTGATTATCAGTTCAGTGGTGAGAGTCTGTGTATGAAAGTGAGCAAAAGGGTGCTAAGGAACGAGGCCAGAGACTCAGGTGGGGGCCAAATTGCATATACTCTTAGGTCAAGTGAGGAGTTAAATGTTATTCTCAGGCAATGGACAGTCATTGGAGGACTTGGTTGATAATCTGATAAAATTTATTTTTTAATGATAAATATAAAATTTAAACTTTTGGTTATACATTGTGGATAAATTAACTTCACACATAAAATTTCATTTAATAAAACAATTCTATGGTGTAGGTATTGTTTACTTTCCTTATAGACAGCGAGTGACTCATCCATGGCCATGCGGCTAGTAGGTGGCATGACGAGAATGAGAAACTGGGTAAATCTCTAGAAATGAAAATAAAAAACAGCCTTGTAAAATACATAAGTCACAGAGATGTAACATGTAGCATAGGGAACGTAGTAAAATTGTAATAACTCTGTATGGTGATGATTTTGAAATGTATATAAGTATTGAAGCACACCAGTTAATCCTAAAGGAAATCAATCCTAAATATTCACTGGAAGGACTGAAGCTGAAGCTCCAATACTGTGGCTACCTGATGCAAAGAGCCAACTCATTAGAAAAGACCCTGATGCTGGGAAAGATTGAAGGCAGGAGGAGAAGGGGCAACAGAGGATGAGATGGTTGGATGGCATCAACGACTCAATGGACATGAGTTTGAGCAAGCTCCAGGAGATAATGAAGGACAGGAAAGCCTGGAGTGCTACCGTCCACAGGGCCACAAAGAGTTGGACACAACTGAGTGACCGAACAACAATGATGTACCAAGATGATACTTTGTGGAAATGATCCTTCAATAAAAAGGGAAAAACCAGTCTGCAACACTGAATGTTAGTCATTTGGCATGGTGGCGAACATTCATATGTTAGTATTCCCATATGAGTACAATGAATGAACAAACGCACTCTCTTCTCACACCTCCCCCTACAACAGGCTCTTAAGGAAGGAACCAAGGGGCTCAGCCTGTGCCTCCCAGGGGACTGCACCAGAACTACAAAACCTGAGACTCTGGTTGCAGCAACTGGCGCCTGCTCTTCAGATCATCAACCTTTGAAAGACTGGCCCAAGTGAGCTGGATGCAGCCTCTCTTCTGGAAGGGCCACCCAGCCCCGCCTTCTTGGGCACCAGCTGTAGCAGGACTGGGCACATATTCCAAACCAAAGGGACTGCCTCGAGCCCGGCCATCAGGCCCCAGCAACGCATCCCGTTCTGAGTCAGGACGGGGAGACACATTCGTCTTGGACTTGGACCTGCTCTTTCATCACTGGGCCTTTGTGAAGGGAGAGACAGAGCCCTCTCGGTTGAGCCTTTTACAGCCACTGCCGAAGCCATCCTGCATCTCTGCTCCTTAAGGGTGTCCCAGGAGCCACTGGCCTGTGCTTCTCTGCGTGGGGCACTGGACTCTTACTCCTCTCCCAGTCCTCCCTTGGCTTTCCCTGTCTCACTGTTGCAGCAGCTGTAAGCAGAGAGCAACCTGTTTACTCGGTGGTCTCTGCTTTATCCCTGGATTCCCAAAATGCTGCTCTAGGTTAGCTGGACGTCTCCTCCTCTAGGTCTTGCCGGCCTGTGCTCACATGTCTTCCATGCAGCCTAGTTGGTCTTCCGTAGGACCCTTCACACATATCACTCTCTGGAATCTGAGTTCTGCCTTTTAAAAGAAGAAAATGTGGTGTCTAGAGAAATCGAATTCATAGAGATAGGAAGTGGAATGCTGGTTGCCAGGGGCGGGTGCAGAGGGAGGTGGAGGGCTGGTATTTAATGAGCATGAGGTTCAGTTTTGCTTGCATGAGGTTCAGATTGGCTGCACACCAGTGTGAATGCACTTAACACTCCTAAACTGTACACTTTAAGATGGTTAGGATGGCAACTTTTATTTTTTTTAAAACCACTATTTTAAAAAGTGAAAGACAATTGGATATTACATTCCTCCTGAGGAGGAGGGCTTCCCTGGTGGCTCAGACGATAAAGAATCTGCCTGCAATGCGGGAGACTTGGGCTAGGTCCCTGGGTTGGGAAGATCGCCTGGAGAAGGGAACAGCTACCCACTCCAGTATTCTGACCTGGAGAATGCCATGGACAGAGGAGCCTGGAGGGCTAGAGTCCATGGGGTTGCAAAGAGTCGGACATGACTGAGAGACTTTCACTCCACTCCTGAGGAGGAATATACCATTACCTATGAAATAGTCTTGCCAGAAAATCAAATCAATTTAAATCCAATCAACCCTCTGGATTTAACTCTCAGTTTACAGAGAATACAGGAATGGAGGAATATATTAAACAGTGTCACATGGAAGCAATCAGCAAAATCCAGACTGTGGGAAACTCTACAGGAAAAACAATGGTTTCTTCAATAAATAAATTACAGAGAAAGAAAAAGTAGGAGGAGGAGGAAACCATAGATTAAAAGAGTCTTAAAAAACAAAACCCAACAGCAATGCATGGAGTTATTCGGATGTCAATTCACATAAACCATAAAAATGTATGAGACAATCAGGGAATGTTTGTGAACATTCAGGAATCTAGTGGTTATTTTGAAGCCCTTATCTTCTGGAGATAGATACTAAAATATTCTTGGGTGACAGAGTATAATAGCTGGGGCTTGCTTCAAAATAATTGGGGAGGGGATGTTGGAGGGTATAGAAGAAATAAGATTGGCTATGAGTTTATAGCTATTGAAGCTGGTTGACAGGAGATACTACTCTATTCTATTCTGTTCTACCTTTATATCTGACATTTTCCAGACACACACACACAAATACTAACCTTTGGACTTCCCTTGCAGTCCAGTGGTTATGATTCTCTGCCTCCACTGAGAGGGGAGAGGTTCAGTCTCTGGTTGGGGAACTAAGATCCCACATGCTTCATGGTATGGCCAAAAAAATATTTAATAAATTTAAAACAATAAAAACGGTAACTTATAGTCTTCTCAAAGTGTTCCTCCTCGACCTGCAGCAGTACAATGAAGGGGATGGGACATGGTCTGCAAACTCTCCCTCCTCTCCCTCTCCCCTGCACCTGGCCTGCTGGGTCCAGGCAGGGGTGGAGCATGCTGGACAGGGCAGCCCCTCCCACACAGCCTGGCCATTTGTGTGGCAGGGGCCGCCCGCCAGGCCTCCTGGAACACGTCCGTGGGTTCTCCAGACGAGCCTTCAGCTGGCCCTTCCCCAGCAGGCAGGTCAGGCTCCAGCTTAAGCGTGTCTTCTCCCCAGCCACAGTCTCCACCACAGCAACCCTGGGTGAGATTCCTAAAGAAAGCTTATGTTCAGACAGCTACTGAACTGCCTACATACCCATGTAATCCAGGGTCCTTTCTATATCAAATGGAGTAAACACAGCTGCCCAAGTGGCACAACCACTCCTGGCCATCTCTCCTGCTATTTTCTCCATATCCAGATGGCATCAGACAACATCTGGGAAACCTGTAGACAGAAGACAGAATGGGGGCTGGGGTCAGGTTGGGCATATCCACTCTTTGCCATTTATTACCTTGACGTTCCTCTCCTTTGTTTCCTGAATGAATGAACACGTGATAAAAAGCTCCGTGTAAGATATGGCCAAATTGAGTCTGCAATTAAGTTCCACCAGCCCAAGGATTCCAAGTAGTCTGGATTTCATGTGATGTGTAAAGCTGGCAACTGGAATAAACTTGATTATTTTTTTAATGACTATGTTCTATGAAAGAATCTCTAATTATTAAATATTTCAATGTGGGAGGCATATTTTACAGGTATGAAGAGCTGTAATAGCACCCAGGAGCATGAAGTTAGTATCAGATCATCACTTCACTTCAGTTCAGTTGCTCAGTTGTGTCTGACTCTTTGCGACCTCATGAACCACAGCACGCCAGGCTTTCCTGTCCATCACCAACTCCCAGAGTCCACCCAAACCCATGTCCATTGAGTCGGTGATGCCATCCAACCATCTCATACTCTGTCGTCCCCTTCTCCTCATATCTTTCCCAGCATCAGGGTCTTTTCAAATGAGTCAGCTCTTCGCATGAGGTGGCCAAAGTATTGGAGTTTCAACTTCAACATCAGTCCTTCCAATGAATACCCAGGGCTGATCTCCTTTAGAATGGACTGGTTGGATCTCCTTGCAGTCCAAGGGACTCTCAAGAGTCTTCTCCAACACCACAGTTCAAAAGCATCAATTCTTCGGCACTCAGCTTTCTTCACAGTCCAACTCTCACATCCATACATGACTACTGAAAAAACCACAGCCTTAACTAGGCAGATCTTTGTTGACAAAGTAATGTGTCTGCTTTTTAACATGTTGTCTAGGTTGGTCATAACTTTCTTTCCAAGGAGTAAGCGTCTTTTAATTTTATGGCTGCAATCACTATCTGCAGTGATTTTGGAGCCCAGAAAAATAAAGTCTGACACTGTTTCCACTGTTTCCCCATCTATTTCCCATGAAGTGATGGGACCAGATGCCATGATCTTCGTCTTCTGAACGCTGAGCTTTAAGCCAACTTTTTCACTCTCCTCTTTCACTTTCATCAAGGGGCTCTTGAAGTTCTTCACTTTCTGTCATAAGGGTGGTGTCATCTGCATATCTGAGGTTATTGACAATTCTCCAAACAATCTTGATTCCAGCTTATGCTTCTTCCAGCCCAGCATTTCTCATGATGTACTCTGCATAGAAGTTAAATAAGCAGGGTGACAATATACAGCCTTGACATACTCCTTTTCCTATTTGGAACCAGTTTGTTGTTCCATGTCCAGTTCTAACTGTTGCTTCCTGACCTGCATACAGATTTCTCAAGAGGCAGGTCAGGTGGTCTGGTATTCCCATCTCTTTCAGAATTTTCCACAGTTTATTGTGATCCACACAGTCAAAGGCTTTGACATAGTCAATCATCAGAGTAATACTTAAATATATTTCTTACTATGAAAGCATCTTTCCTAGCAGAAAACAAGTGCACGTGGAAGAGTCAAAAAACCTAATAACCAGCAAAGAAGAGAACAGCCAGTACCACTGGTTAGCATAGGTACAAGGCTTCCCTGGTGACTCAGAAGGTGAAGAATCTGCCTGTAATGCAGGAGACCCAGTTCCTTTTTTTTTTTCTTTCTTTTTTTTTTTAGGAGACCCAGTTTCGATCCCTGAGTTGGGAAGATCCCCTGGAGAAGGAAATGGCAACCCACTCCAGTATTCTTGCCTGGAGAATCCCCATGGACTGAAGCCCACTGGGCTCCTCTGTCCATGGGGTCTCAAAGAGTTGGACACGACTGAGCGACTGACATTTTCACTTTCAAAGGTAAGTACTTTGTAGATGTTATCACACGTAATCCCCATAACAATCTCATAGGCTCTGCATCATTGTCTCCACAGAGAGGCAACCAGAGCTCAGAGAAGTTACCTTAGTAAATGAAGGAACCAGGATTCAACTCCAGCTCCATTTGACTCTAAAAGTTGAGTTCTTAATCTCCATTTGCAACTTATAATAAAATACTAAAAGTATTTGTCAGGTTAGGAGAATGTATATGCCTATGGTATAGATATGCATGTATATATATGATAAAGATAGATATAAGCATAGATGTAGATTATATATATTAATATTCAAGTTAAAATTTATTGCCCTTCTAAGATACAGGATTGGTGAAAAGCTTAGTCTACAAGTTACTCTTTACATGCTTTAAAAAAAAAGTTTTATAGGAGTATAGTTGACCACTAAGTCCTTACATATTTAACACTGCTTCTAATCTATCCAAGGAGCTGCTTTCCAAAAATATGTGAATCCCAGCTGAATTGAAGAGTATTTGGGAAACGTCACAATGTTGTTTATATAAGTCTACTGGAGATCCCTGTGGGATTTGCTTTTATGGAATTTGAAACAATAGAACAAGCAGCAAATTATTTAGGTAAGCCTAGATCCTAAAAAGAAAAACAAAAAACAAAAAAATTAGCCAGTGTTATAAATAGTAACAAGTTTTTGGGAACCATTTTAGTTTCTTAACAAAACACCTGAGGAAGCAGAAGAAAACCTGGTATATTCCCTTAGACAGTGACAAGAAGCCCATTCCTGTCCTAAGAGTAGCTGGTGAGTTATTTACTTACTATTTAAGTAGACATTGTTGTTGTTTAGTCACTAAGTCATGTCTGATTCTTTGCAACCCCATGGACTGTAGCCTGCCAGGCTCCTCTGTCCATGGGATTTCCCAGGAAAGAATGCTGGAGTGGGTTGCCATTTCTTTCTCCAGTGAAATAGGATGGATGGGAGCTCTGTTACAGAAGAAAAGAAAAGTTCTATGTCAGAGCCAAAGAATCCAATAAGGAAGTATCCAGAGCTTTGTAAAACAAGCCCCTGGGGCTCTGACCTGGAGATGGCTGAACCTCAGAAAGCACCCCCAAAAGAAAACAGGACAAAGCTGAAGTATCCAGGTTCTCTGAAGTCAGGGGAAAGAGAAAGAGAAACAGCTCTGAAGATGCAAAATGTATCTTCAGGTCAAAAGCAAAGGGCTCAGGAAAAAAAAAAAACAAAATAAACTTAAAATGAAGCTTTAGAAACTTCCAAAGAAAACACAGGTATGGCTACTTTAAAGTTGGGATTAGACAAATAAGGTTACATTTCATCCATTACTGAGCAACAAAAATCTTAACTGGATTTTTAATTTCTCAAGATTTAGAAGTCTCTACAAAAGAGGAAAAAGGATACTGGAGGTATGAAAGGCAGATTTCTCTCAAAAGTAAAAAAGAAGCATAAGAAAAAAAAGAAAGAAAGAAGGACTTCCCTGATAGTTCAGGGGCTACGACTCCAGGCTCCCAATGCAGGGGGCCTGGGTTCGATCCCTGGGCAGGGAACTAGATCCCACACATGCTGCAGCTAAGAGTTTAAGTAACTAAACAATCCAGCATGTCACAACTAAGACCCAGCACAGCCAAACAAATTAATAAGTATTTTTAAAAACAGAGGAACATAAAAGAGGGGTAGAGGTTGTACCATTAACAACACGATCAAAAGAAGTCTATCAAAATAAGTCTATTGTTGGCAACTGACATGCCCTCCAAGGTGAGACTATGTTTTAATAACTATGACAGTACTTGAAGAGTTCAGATGACTTAGATGAATCTTGTTGCAGGTAAAGAAGATGAAACTATTTGGAAATTGAGGCGTATTTGAAAGTCAAAGTTTTTAATATCTAGGTAATGCTATGATTCTGAAGGCCATTTGCATATATGTATATGCATCTCCTGACACTGTAAAAGAGGGTAGAGGCAGGTGGAAGGGAAAGCAGTGCCGCACTGTGCTGCCTCAATCCCCGGTGACTCGACGCTATTTACTGAGAGCACAGCATGTACCAAGAAGTACAGTAGGATGTAGGGGGATTCCCAGGGGAATCTCCACCAGCCATATTTATATCCAGGATTTGCTTGAAGAAAATTTAGAAGTCCCTATCGACACATTGTTCAGCTAAATGCCTTAGCTCCCTATAATTTCTAAAACATTTAAAAAATAAATATCTGTTACATAAAAACCAAAGATTTGTTACTTTCATTTGTTAGAGGGAACATACATTTCATGATGCTAGACATGTTTAACACAAGACGTAAAATTTGATTATTCTTTATTTCAATTATCCTTTATGTAAAAGGCAAATTATATTTCACCTTTTAGGAAAGAAAATAGATTTGGTATCTAAGACAAATACATTTAAATATTTTATGTAATCAAAATATCATGGAGATGAATTCAGACTTTTTATCTCTTTTCTAGATAAAACTAGTGTTAGTCACTAAGTTGTGTCCGACTCTTTGAGACCCCATGGACTATAGCCCTCCAGGCTCCTCTATCCATAGGATTCTCCAGGCAAGAATAGTGGACTGGGTTGCCATGCCTTCCTCCAAGGGATATTCCTGACCCAGGGATCAAACCCAAGTCTCTAGTATTGCAGGCAAATCCTTTACTGTCTAGTAGGTAATTGTATTAGTTACCTACTGCTGTATTGCAAATGATCCCAAGTTCAGTGACTTAAAACAGCAAAGAACATTTATTATCTCATACTTGTTGTCGGTCAGGAATTTGGGAAAGGCTTCACTGGTGGTTCTTGCTCAGGGTCTCTATCTCTCAAATCTATTTGCTATTTTAAAGTGAAAATGAGCTAAAATATGTAAGTGATCATTAAATTTTACATGCAGCATGAATGAATTTAGACCTTCAAGAATTTGAAAATCCAAAGGTGAAACCATCAGGAGAGGTCAAAAGAGTTGTTACTGCTCCCCCTCAATATCCTCCTGCCCCTCATCTCTCCACTTTCCCAAGAGGTGCTTGAGAGGCAAGTGGAGGCGGGAGGAAGAGACATGATGGATGATAGAAATAGCCTCACCAGAAATAAAATACACTCCATATACATGTCCTGACAGTGTTCTCAGTTGCTAATCAGGAAGCAGAAGTCGTTGCATTGTGGCCTTAACAGAATCTTTCCTAAAACTCTTTTCACACACCTGGACTCTCCCTGGGTCCACTGCTATAGGCTGCAAAACAACATGTCAAGCCCAGTGGTGTGCAGAGATAGGACTCTTTAAAGGCTTCCTAGTCCACACATAATACCCCATGTCTCTCCCCAGAGCAATCCATTCTTGCGATCATAAAGAAAAGAACTGAGCCCTAATTATGTTCTTATGATCCATATGACTTCTTTCCATGAAAATACTACTTTGAACCATCATATAGAAAAAAAGTACAATGTCTATACATGTTTCATTATACCCGCTATCTTTCTTGTACCTATATAAAACTATAACACTCATCATCAGAAGGTTATCTATTTGAAATTAATTTTCTAGTATAAGAGATGGATTTTCACTGCCACCCTCTCTCTCTCCCCTGTGATCAGCATATACATTTAGAGGGAGGTCTGAGGCTATGTTTTCTAAGTAAGTAAGGCGAGTAATAACACCTGCTCTAGATGCTTAGGGCAGCCATAAGAACCAAGAAATTCAAACAGACATGGACCACCCACTGCAACTAGAGAGTAACCCCTGCTTGCCACAACTAGAGAAAGCCCATGTGCAGTAACAAAGACACAGTGCAGCCCAAAATAAATTAATTTAAAAAAAGAAAACAGACATGGATTTGCATATTGATTCCAGAACTTATGGCTTGATTTTATTTTTTTTAGTTTTTTAAAAATTAATTAATTTTAATTGGAGGCTAATTACTTTACAATATTGTAGTGCTTTTTGCCATACATTGACATGAATCAGCCATGAGTGTATGGTTTGATTTTAGATGTACTGTTTAGCCTCTCTTCATGCACATGTGCATGCTCAGTCGTGTCCAACTCTTTGCGACACCATGGACTGTAGCCTGCCAGGTTCCTCTGTCAATGGGATTCTCCAGGCAAGAATACTGGAGAGTTGCTATATCCTCCCCTATTCCAGGGGATCTTCTGGACACGGGGATCGAACCCGTGTCTCTGGTGTCTCCTGCATTGGTAGGTAGATTCTTTACACTGTGCTTCCTGGGAAGCCCTTAGCCTCTCTGAGCCTCATCTAAAGAATGAGGACAATGATATATTTCCTATGGGGTTCAGGTGAAAATCCCTACGACGCTATGTTTAAACTACCAAACACAGGGCAGGGGACATAAAAATAAATGTTGGTTTCACTCAACTTTCCTTTTCCTTCCTTTAGTTAACTTCGGAGCTAAAGGCATCACTTGAGTTCTGATGTTTTGTGAATTTGACCTGAACCCAAACCAAGTATCTTTGACCTGAATCAAGTATTATTGACCTGAAAGCAGAACACGATTATTAACAGTTGTAATCAAGGATGAAATGATCTCTAGTAAATCTTCCAGTGTCAGACAGAACTCACTGGTTCAGACTAACAGCTACGACTGGGCCAACCAGCCCAAGATAAATAACAAGTGTGTTAATTAGTGAAATGGGATTAATAAGGAAATGGTGCAAGAGTTTTCGGTGTGATTGTGTACATGGCAAGTCCAGACAAGATGGGTTTTGGAGGGGGTGGGGTGGCGTAGGAAGTCACCTCCTTGGTCCGGCTGATTGGGAAAGGCTTTGGGAGAGAAGTCTGATTTGGGGATTATTTGAATAGTGGTAGGTGGGGGGTTTCGAGCTAGACACAAAGGGGTGTTTCAGGTTAAGGGTGTGTCCTGAGAAAGAGTTCAAAGGACAGAGAGGATCTTGCTGTAGAGGGAAGGAGACACCCAACCACAGCCAACATTAGTCAAAATCAACCACTGACCCATAAAAAGAGACAGGTGGCATCCGTGGGTGAGGCTCCTGGAGAGTCGGTAGCTGACACTGCCTTTACAGTGTCAGCCTTTACAGAAGCACAAAAATGTCTCCATGGGGACTGGTTCAGTTTAGGGCCCCAACTTAAGAGTGAGTGGCAGGGAACCTGGAGCCATTCCAAAGTCAAAGAGGTTGGGACTCATAATGTGGACAGCAGATGGCTTAGGAAAGACCTAAATTCTCTTCATTCTTTAAACAACTCCCTTGGGGGCAGTGTGACTGCCTCTTCTCCATTCCCATTAATGGCAAAGTCACAGAAAGGTTTTGAGTTTCAGCAGAATACAATCGAGATAAGGAAAAAGCTGTGATTCACAGGATTAAGACAAAAGGACAGTTTGATCAGAGGGCTATAAAATTTAACTCCCAGGAGTTCTCTCTGAAGTGGCAGAATCTTCATGCTACATTTGTTCACAATCCCTCAGTTTATGACAGTCTATCAATGGACATTTGCGAGAGCCAAGTTCACAAAGGCAGAATGTAACCTTAGCACGCCCAGTGCCCAAGGCTCTACCTTCACGTAAGCTTCAGATCTCCTTTAGCTCATGTTTTAGGAAATCGGCTTCCACCCTCTTCATTCGCAGGTCCTACTGCTGCTGCATCATTCCTGCTCCCCATTTCCGCTCACAGAGACCTTCATCTTTCTTCAACCAGACAACTTCCCTCCAGTGGGCTCAAAGACTTGAGCGTGAGCCTCCAGAGAGGAGAGGCGTTCCTCTATCAAGGAGTGTGGAAGAAGGAGGGTGGAAGTGAAGGGTTCTGAGCAGAAGTTAGAAGTAAACACAGAGGCACACACAATTCTTAAAATAGACTGTATGGAAGAGACTGCTGTGTGTGTATTCACCGAAGTCTGTCTCCTTTTCCTCCCAGCAAACAGTAAGTCTGATTTCTCAGTTTCCCTTGCAGCCCCTTGGGTGATGTGGCTGAGTTTTGGGGAATGGCAAGTGGACAGGAGTGATGTGTGCCACTTCCAGGCCTAGCCCTTTAAAAATTCCCACGAGCTCCTCCGACCTGGAAAAGGATTAAGAGGTCACAGGGGCACAGAGGCATAAGATGGAAAGAGCCTGGGTCCTGAGTGACTGTGTGGACCCCTCCCCTCCAACCAACTCACACTGGCTGTGATGAGAGAGGGAAGGAAACATTTACTGTGTTGGGCCACTGAGATGCAGGGAGATGTTGGTAACACCGTGTGGTCTACCCTGACTAACATACATGGAGATTAGGAGTGGCTTCTCTTTGGGTTATAGATACATTAGTGTACACTTTACAGAGGATCACTTGTGGGAGGGTCTGGCCATGGTGCTGAGCTATGGGGCCAGAAATTATTGAAAATAAACATATGTTTAAAGGAATTGGGGTAACATTGAGTGAAAATGTAGGATACCTAAAAATCTATTCCATGCCAAGAGGGTTCAACACAGAAAGAATATTATTTTCAACAAATGATGCTAGGACAACCGGACATTCACATGCAGAAGAATGAAGATGGACCTGTTTGTTATACTGCACACAAAATTTGACTCCAAATGTATCAGAGATCTAAATGTAAGAGTTAAAACTATAAAACTCTTATTAGAAGGGAACATAGGGGTAACACACTTTATGGAGCTGAGTTAGGCAAAACTTCTTAGTAATAACATAAAAAGTGCAACAACAAAACAAAAAATAAATTGGACTTCATCAAAATTTTAAAACTTTTGTTATTCAAAAGGACATCAAGAAAGCAGAAATACAACATGCATGATAGGAGAAAATACTTGCAAATCACATGTCCCATGAATCCAAAAATCTTACAACTCAATAGTAAAAAGAATTTTATTTAAAATGGGCAAAAAGTATGAATGGAAATTTCTCCAAAGAAGATACACAAATGGCAGATGAGCAACAAAAGATGCTCAAAATCATTAGTCATTAGGGAAATGCAAATCAAAACCACAATAAGATACTGTTTCACATCCACTAGGATGGCTGAAATAAAAAGACAGTGATGTGTTAGGGAGGATGTGGAGAAAGTGGAATGCTCATACATTACTACTGAGAACGCAAAACAGAGCAGCCTCTTTAGAAAACAGATTGACAGTTTCTCAAATTGTTAAATGTACAGTTATCCAACAACTGAGCAATTCCAATTCTAGGCATGTATACACCCAAGACAAAGGAATGCTTATGTCCACAAAACATCTTGTACATGTGTGTTCATAGCATTCAGAGCTAAAAAGTGGAAATAGCCCAACTAGCCATCAACTGAAGAAAGGATAAATGTATATCCACACAATTAAATATTATCTAGCAATAAAAAGAGCTGAAGTACTGATACATGGTACTACTTGGATAAACCTTGAAAGCACCGTTATGGACAAAAAAACAGTCTCAAAAGCCCACCTACATGTCATTTATTTGAAATGCCCAGATAAATCTATAGAGAAAGAAAGGGAATTAATTGATGGCTGCTTATTGCTAGGATGGGAAAGAGAAGACTGGGGGGAAATGGAACTGGCTTTAATGGGCACTGAGAGTGACCAACATGTTCAAAAATTGATTATGGTGATGGCTGCACAAGTCTGATATGCTAAAAAAAAACCAAAACAAAACATTGACCTGCACGTTTGAAATGGGTGAATTGTATGGAATTTAACTTATATCTCAATAAAGTTGCTTGTTTTGTCTCTTTGGTTTGTCAAAACAAATAGAACCTTTTTTTTTTTTTCAAGAAATAATAGTTGACTTACAATAATTAATTTCAGGTGTACAATATAGTGATTCTGTATTTGTATAGTTTATACTCCATTAAAATTATTACAAAGTAGTGGCTGTAGTTTTCTGTGCTGTACAGTAGATCCTGTTGTTTATCTAGTTTATCCACAGCAGTTTTTAATCTCTTAATCCTAGACCCCATCCCGCCCCTCCCACCTCCCTCTCCCCATTGGTAACCACTAGCTTGTTTTTATATCTGTGAGTCTGTTTTTGTTTTGCTATATATATCGTTTGCTTTATTTTTAGATTCCACAAAAACAGACACATAGATCAGTGAAACAAACTAGAGAGACCAGAAATAAACTCACCCAACTACAGTCAATAGTCAATTAATCTCCAACAAAGGAGGCAAGAATACGCAACGGAGACAAGACAGTCTCTTCAATAAGTGGTGCTGGGAAAACTGGACAGCTACGTGTAAAAGAATGAGATTAGATAATTTCCTCACACCATATACAAAAATAAACTCAAAATGGATTAAAGACATAAACGTAAGGCTTGAAGCCATAAAACTCTTAGAAAAGGACATAAGCAGAACACTGTTTGACATAAATTGTAGTAATAGTTTTTTGGATCTGTCTCCTAAGGCAAAAGAAATAAAAGCTAAAATAAACAAATGACTGAATTAAACTTAAAGCTTTTACACAGCAAAGGAAACCATGAAAAAACAAAAAGATAGCCATGGGAATGGGAGGAAACATTTGCAAATGAAATGACCAATATGGGGTTAACATCTAAAATAAACAGCTCCTACAACTCAACAATGAAAAACCAAGCAACCCAATCAAAAAATGGGCAGAAGGCCTGAACAGACATTTGTCCAAAGAAGACATACAGATGGCCAACAGGTGCATGAAAAGATGCTCAGCCTTGCTAATCATCAGAGAAATGAAAATCAAAACTACAGAGAGATACCACCTTACTCCTGGCAGAATGGCTATCATTACAAATAACAAACATTGGTGAGGATGTGAAGAAAAAGGAACCCTTCTTTTCTGTTGGGGGGAATGGAAATTGGTGCAGTCACTATGGAAAACAGTATGGAGGTTCCTCAGGAAACTAAAAACAGAACTACCAGACGATTCCACTATTGGGTTTATATCCAAAGAATATTAAAACACTAATTTGAAAAGATACATACACCCCAATGTTCACAGCAGCATTATTTTATTTATAACAACCAAGATATGGAAGCAACTCAAGTGTCTGTCAATATACAACTGGATACAGAATGTTCAGTGTGTGTACATATACACACATACACACAATGGAATATTACTCGGCCATTAAAAGAATGAAATTGTGCCATTTGGACCAATGTGGATGGACCTAGAGAATATTATGCTTTGTGAAACAGTCAGAGAAAGACAACCAGTATATGATATTACTTATATACGGAAGCTGAAAAATAATACAAACAAATGTGTATAACAAAACACAAACAGACTCATGGATACATAAAAACAAATAGCACCTTTAAAGATAGTGTATATGGAATCTAAAAAAATGATACAAATGAACTTATTTAGGTCTATTTCTTGTCTCTCTTCTGTTCCACTGACCTACTTATTTCTTCTTATACCAACATCACACTGTCTTGATCCTTGTATGCTTATAAGCCTTGAAATCACAGACTATGTTCAATAATTTGTTCTTTATTTAAAGGTTGTTTCATATATTCTAGACTTGCATATTTGTATAAATTTTAGAATTGGATTATCAATTTTTAATTAAAAATCTGTTATAATTAAAAAAAAAAAAAGATAGTGTATGGCTGTTCACTGGTCTCCTAGGAAGTCAGGGGTGAGGGTTCCCTGTTCCCTTTTCCTGATGAGCTAGGATTTGTCCTGGACTCCTAAGCAATACCTTCTCTGTGCCTCCACAGCTCTTGGTTTATTTTTCTATTACTGCACCCAGTCAGCAAATATTTCTTGAACACTCAGTATGTGCTAGGCAACTGGGGATATAATCATAAAATGAGCAACTCAGTCCCTGTCTTCAGGAACCTTCGAGTCCAGGGAGAGAACTCCTCACCTTATATAAGTACCTTAGACACATCTATGTCTGTTTCATGAAGAGCCCAAACAGCCCAGCCTTCCAGACCCTGTAGGTGCTCAATACAATTTGTTAAATGAATGATACGGGTCAGTAGAGACAGATCTGGGCCATGTCTCTGAACGCTCCCAGTGAAAAATCTACCCTGAAGAAACCTGAAACTTCAATTTGTCAGAATTGGGACACAAGTTTCCCAACTGCATCTTCCCCCAGGACTTACAAACGGATCAAGTTCTAGCCACATGCAAATGAGTGAATCGATATGTCAATCGGTAATTTCAGAATGACTTAAACTTCTGGGTCAGAGATACCCTGAAGAGAAAGCAAAATGATTGTTCAAAAGCTGTTTGAAGATTCCTGGACGTGGCAGTTTTTAACTGCTGAGAAGCAGTCTATTTTTAACCAGCCATTGCATGAGAATTTAAGAAATGTCTTTTGAAAAATCAAATGAAGACAAAAGGGGGAATGAGGGACAGATGGGAATGTTCCAGCCCCTTCCAGCCATGCCTGTCTATCATCTGCCTGACTGCAAACATCCTGGACTCAAACACCCTCGAGGAGACGCGTAAATCTTCAGAGCACATACGTGTCTCATGCATGCAGGACCACCAATGACCAGGGGGACAATCGGTGTCTTTTGGTTTTAACAAATGAGCTCTTGAAAAAGGTATTTTGCAGGCAAAACAGCTAACAGTGATTTCAAAGGCAAAATCAGTATAAACCGAATGGACTTTTGCTCACTCCGTGCATTCTCCTGATATATTTAAAACGATCACCATGATGCCTGATTTTACACAAATCAAATGGGGCCTCCTGACTTTGGAAGATAATTTATCTGATGGGGTAAACAACTCTTTTCATCTACAAGGAAATAACGTGGAAAAGTTAAAATGTTTATGTCCTTTCCCAAACAGTGTCACATCCAACAGGAAAAACAATGAGAAAACATATGTAAGACTCCCCCAGACAACTCACCCCACCCTCAGCAAGCCTCTCTCCACCACTGGATAGTCCACAGCGAGAGGAACCGCTTCATCTGTAATGAAGCCTCTGTGGTCACCCGGGGAACAGGGCATTAGATTCTGCAGCCCGGTGTCCAGGGTGGGTGTCACAGAATGCGCTGGAAGGGAAGCCAGAGACCTTGCTCGCTTCATAGGACAGAAAATGGAGGCCTCAAAGCTGGCAGACCTAACATGACGTCCAGCAACACCTTTACGTTCAACACGCTGTTTGTCTTCTCAGATCCACTCTCCACCCGTCTTCCTTCCATTGTTACGGGAGGTCCCCTCGTGAGGACTCACCAGCAACGTGGTCCCTAGATGAACATCCTCAGTTTCACCTGAGAACTTAATAAACATGCAGAATCTCAGCTCCCACCTTAGACCTACTGCTTCGGGGACCAGAAGCTTTGGGGTGGGGTCCAGCCATCTGTGTTTTGCCAAGCCTTCCAGGGGATGCTGATGTTCCGTAAGGTTAGAGAGTCACCTTGGACGGGATCCTTAACCTCTGGCTTCCAGCTGGGCTTGGCCTAGGGGAAACCCTGGCCCGATGACCCAGGCACGAGGAGGAGTGAGTTAAGGGTAATTTTTTCCCTCAGGTTCCCTTTTGGTGGGATTGTCTAGGGCTGGCTTCGTCTGTGCACCAAAGGTCACTGTACCTCAAGGGGGCAGCCTCAGAGCCATGCGACTCACTCCTTCTTGATCCAGTAACTACCCACTCCCCTGACCCTACAGGTCTAGAGATGATAACAATTCCTCCTGCTCTCTAGAACCTCTGGCAATGAATGCCTGATGATCTGAGGTGCAGCTGATGTAATAATAATAGAAATAAAGTGCACAGTAAATGTAATGCACTTGAATTATCCCAAAACCATCCCCCACCACCTCGGACTGTGGAAAAATTGTCTTTCAAGAGACTGCTCCCTGGTGCCAAAAAAGACTGGGGAGCACTGCTTTAGAATACTGTCACATCCTTTGTGATTGCCTACCCACATCTTTGTAAAGGGTCCCTTCACACAGCCCTCCTCTAATTATCCTAATTCACACGTGCTTCTTGGGATGCCCACCTGATACAAATAGAAAGATGATTGCCTGGGTGATGCGTAAGGGGCATAGCCTTTATGGGAACTTTCTAACTTGGAATCTTTTTGTTTCTCTCCAACTTCATAACAGGAATGACTTTGGGAGAGTTCCAAATACCATATTTTACAGCAAAAGAGCATAAAATTTATTTATGCTAAACATGAACATGTTTATTGCGTAATTTTCAAGACACAGCTATTTCTCCCCATAGATCACTTATTTTGAATTTCTTCTTCCCATCCTCTCCCTTCTCCTTGTCACACAACGTGAAGCAAGACATTTGGTTTAGTCTGGCTCAGACCTAGCTTGCTTTTATCTGCTGATCCATCTCCTAAGGCCTCTGCTCACAGACTTGTCTTTCCTTTAAAATTCACTCTGCCTCTTGTTTTTTTAGTTTTGGGGCCTGTTTTTTTTTTTTTTGGTGGTGAAATACACATAACATAAAACTTATCGTAATGGTTTTTAGGCACATGGTTCAGTGGCACTGAGTATACTCATATGGTTGTGCAACTGCCACCACTGTCTACCACGAACTATTTTATATCTTGTGAAATTGAAACTCTGTGTCCATGAAACAAAAACTCTCCGTTCTTGCCCCCAAGCCTCTGACAACTACTACCCTACTTTCTGTGTCTATGAATCTTACCAGTCTAAGGATCTCATTCATATAAGTCAAATCATACAGACTCTGTCCTTATGTGATTGGCTTTTTCACTTAGCATAACTGTGGAAAATTCTGAAAGAGATGGGAATACCAGACCACCTGACCTGCCTCTTGAGAAATTTGTATGCAGGTCAGGAAGCAACAGTTAGAACTGGACATGGAACAACAGACTGGTTCCAAATAGGAAAAGGAGTATGTCAAGGCTATATATTGTCACCCTGCTTATTTAACTTATATGCAGAGTACATCATGAGAAATGCTGGACTGGAAGAAACACAAGCTGGAATCAAGATTGCCAGGAGAAATATCAATAACCTTAGATATGCAGATGACACCACCCTTATGACAGAAAGTGAAGAGGAACTCAAAAGCCTGTTGATGAAAGTGAAAGAGGAGAGTGAAAAAGTTGGCTTACAGCTCAGCGTTCAGAAGACGAAGATCATGGCATCTGGTCCCATCACTTCATGGGAAATAGATGGGGAAACAGTGGAAACAGTGTCAGACTTTATTTTTTTGGGCTCCAAAATCACTGCAGATGGTGATTGCAGCCATGAAATTAAAAGACGCTTACTCCTTGGAAGGAAAGTTATGACCAACCTAGATAGCATATTCAAAAGCAGAGACATTACTTTGCCAACAAAGGTTCGTCTAGTCAAGACTATGGTTTTTCCAGTGGTCATGTATGGATGTGAGAGTTGGACTGTGAAGGCTGAGTGCCAAAGAATTGATGCTTTTGAACTGTGGTGTTGGAGGAGACTCTTGAGAGTCCCTTGGACTGCAAGGAGATCCAACCAGTCCATTCTGCAGGAGACCAGCCCTGGGATTTCTTTGGAAGGAATGATGCTAAAGCTGAAACTCCAGTACTTTGGCCACCTCATGTGAAGAGTTGACTCATTGGAAAAGACTCTGATGCTGGGAGGGATTGGGGGCAGGAGGAGAAGGGGACGACAGAGGATGAGATGGCTGGATGGCATCACTGACTCGATGGATGTGAGTCTGGGTGAACTCTGGGAGTTGGTGATGGCCAGGGAGGCCTGGCATGCTGCGATTCATGGGGTCGCAAAGAGTCGGACACGACTGAGCGACTGAACTGAACTGAATGTCCTCAAGATTTATTCATGTTGTAGGAATATGTGAGGATTTCCTTCCTTTGGGGGAATGGATGAAATTTTATTGTATGACTAGATCACATTGGTTTATCCATTCATCCATCAGTGGGTGCTTAGGTTGTTTCCACCTTTCAACTATTATGAATAAAGCTACTACTAACAAGATGTACAAATATCCATTTGGTTCCTCCTTTTAATTCTTTCAGGTATATACCCAGAAGTGGTACTGTTGTATCACATGGTAGTTCTAGTTTTAATTTTTTTTGAAGAACCTCCATACTGTTTTCCATAGCAGCTGCACCATTTTACATTCCCACTAACAGTGTACAAGGGTTCCAATTTTTCCACATCCCCACCAGCTACTTTTTGACAACAGGCATCCTACGGGGTGTGAGGCAGTATCTCATTGCAGGGTTTTTAGAAATGCTGTCTCCTCCACCAAGAATACTTTTGAACTGTGGTGTTGTAGAAGATTCTTGAGAGTTCCTTGGACAGCAAGGAGATCAAACCAGTCAATCCTAAAGGAAAACAACCCTGAATATTCATTGGAAGGACTGATGCTAAAGCTGAAGCTCCAATACTTTAGCTACCTGATTCAAAGAGCTGACTCATTGGAAAAAACCCTGATGCTGGGAAAGATCGAGGGCAGAAGGAGAAGGGGGCGACAGAAGATGAGATGGTTAGATGTTATCATTGACTCAACGGACATGAGTTTGAGCAAACTCCAGGAGATAGTGAAAGGCAGGGGAGCCTGGATGCTGCAGTCCATGGGGTCTCAGAGAGTCAGACACAACTGAGAGACTGAACAACCACCCAGCACGTGCTCCCTATGTGCCTATTAAGCACCCTGCCCAGATGAAATTAACCTCCTCTGCTCCTGTTTTCACCACGATGCTTGTCCTGCTGTTCTAATCCTGATGTATTTTCCTGGGCTCTCTTTTCTCTGAGGGACTGGTGCTCCTGCATCCCTCTTTCCTGATAAGGAGGTCTGTGTTCTCACAGAAAACCCAGAACATAACTTACAGGGCAGGAAGGATATCTAATCTGGTGTCGAAGTCTCTCATGACGCTGTAAGTGAACTGGCCCCAGAATCTTCCAGGCATCAGCTCATTTCCCTCCAATCTGGGGCATGAATTCCTCAATTGTTTGGCCCTCATGTCAGCTCTTGAGAGTTTTAGCCACAGGAGTCTCCTGGAGATTATGATTTAAGCCCCTGATCAAGCAGCCAGCATCCTGCTGACAAGACTGCCCTAAGCCCCAACGGCCTCTCAGATCTCACAGAAAGCATCTCATCTTATCACTTCAGAGAAGAGGTCTCCCTTTGGGGCACCGAGCTCCAAGTGGGATGCCGTGAGATCACAGGATAAGGGCCACTTCCTGCCTTCCGTCTCTTTGATTTCTTCTTTGGAGAATCTAAGAGGAGAGGAGAGAGAGATGGGAAAGTCTATGGTGCTCCTTTTAAGGGTCTTCTCGGGGAATATGCCACCCTTCACAGGGCTTGAGGGGTCATCATAACAAGTTCCATGGGTCCTCGGAAGAGGGTTTGCAGTAGCGTGAGAGGCCACATACAGCAATCCCACGAGTTTCCGTGGATGTCCTGGATGGTGAGGCCAGGCATCAACAGCCAAAACATCCCCAAGTGTCCTTCACGTTGCAAGAAGATGAATCACTACCTGTTGTTTTTGGAGGCCTCTCTTGATCCCTGTGGTGGGTGCTGCTGTCCTTCCTGCCACCAGAATTCCTGTCGGAGCTTGTCCCGGGGGAGTACCACGCATCCCATCTGTGTTTTGGAGAGATAGAGCATGACACAGTTTTTCCAGGGCTATGCTGCCATTTTTCATGAAAAATTCCAGACGCTCCCTCATTAGACACAACTTCCTTTCATCCCCAGACTCCCTCCAAGCGAGGCGCACCACACTCAGTCACTTTGGAGCCTCATGGGACATGAATTCCTTGAAAAGACTTTCCTCCCACTCTAGTTGGTCCTTAAACACTCATTTCTGCATTGATGCCAAGCCAGAAGAAAAACAAGGGGCCATTGCTGTCATCTGATTTGAAAATACTTGGACTTGGGGTCAGAGTTTCAGTCTGTGCCTACACTGAGCTGCTGCCATGATGGACCAGGAGGAGGGGCCTTTACAGTGTTAGGGGCAAAGACTTCAGAACCCTACCGCCTGGGTTCACAGCTTGTCTCTGCCATTAGTTATGTAACCTTGAGCCAGCTACTTGACTGCACTGAACATCAGTTTGTACATCTGTGAAATGGAGAGAACATGTCATCCAATCTCCCCACCAATGGTGCCTGGTGAATCCATGCAAAATATTCAGTGCAGTGCCAGATACTACTAATGAGTAGAGGATACTGGATTTATCTGGTATGAAAGTGACTTTAGTAACACAATACGTTTATAAGTCACTTCCAGAGCTCTCTGCCATGGTAAGCCTTGATCCCTGGAGCATCAGGCACCAGGACCCTTGGGTTTATTCTCTGCCCCTCAACCCTGTGCCATTCCTGTGTATTCACTCAGTTCCTCCATCACCCAGGCCTGCCCTTGTCCAAAGGCTCAGTGGCTTCCTTGCTGTCTATCTCATTCAGGACCTGATGATAAAACTAGACAAATGTGCAAACTATTCCAAGATGTGAATTTGTTCAGTACCTTCAGGGCATGTGCCAGTGAATGGGAGGGGCTTCAGGGCACTTGGAACATGTCATAAAGTGACAAGATGAGGCCAGAGGGACTCGCTCTCGGGGCAGGCTTTCTAGTCCCAGTGTCCCCCTGCCATCTCACACTCTCTTGGTGGCTGAAGTAGGTAAATAATAATCCGGCAGTGACCCAAGTGGGCTTCCTAAGTGCTAGGATTAGAGGAGAAACCACAAGCCAAAAAAAAGTAAATAGAAGTCACAGCCTAGGTTGAAGAAGTGAAGTTATTCAGTCGTATCTGACTCTTTGCGACCCCATGGACTGTAGTCTGCCAGGCTCCACTGTCTATGGGATTTTCCAAGCAAGAATACTGGAGTGGGTTGCTATTTCCTTCTCCAGGGGATCTTCCTAACCCAGGTATCGAACCCGGGTCTCCCGCATTGCAGGCAAATTCTTTACCGTCTGAGCCACCAGGGAAGCCCCTAGGTTGACGTGGAGTGAAACAGGGGAAAATAGAAAATAGAATAGTTAGTACTTTAATCTTTTGTTGCACTATGTTTATAAATTTCATGTACGCATTTATTCCTGAATATTCTACAACTCATTCTTTTAATTCAGCAAATAGTTGTGAGCTACCTGCTCTGTACTAGGCACTGTCTAGGTGCAGAGCTGATTAACCCTCACAGAACCTACTGTCCAGTGGGGTGAACAAAGGAAAGACAAACCAAAAAACAAAACAAAACAAAACAAAAAACAAGGAAAGAAAATCACTGCAAGTCGTAATAAAATCTGAAGGAAATAAATGAGAACCCAGACAGGACACCTGCCTGCAGAATGGCATGAACTCCGTGAGTGTCTGACTTACTCAACAATCACCAGGTGTGTGGCAAGGGATGCCTGAAGGGGCTGTGGAGATGGTCGTGGTCATGCTTCTTGTGTTCCTTCCCGGCACCGGGGACAGTTACCTAGAAATGCTTCAGAGAGGATCTGACCAGAGAATTGTCATTGGTGAGTTATTTGGGCAGACATCCATCTTATTTTAAAATCTCTCCTTTGCATTGAATCACTGGCCATTTCTCCTTCCAAGAAGTACCAAAAGCCTCCCCTTCCATCCCTTTGAGGATGTCAAAAATGTCCTAGCCCACATTTTTTTTCTTTTCCATTACAGTTTATTACAGGTATATTATTATTATTATATTATATATTATCTATTATATTATTACAGGTATATTATTGAATATAGTTCCTTGTGCTGTTCAGTAGAACCCTGTTGTTTATCCATTCTATACGTGTTAGTTTTCATCTGCTAACCCCAGACTCCCAATCCATCCCCCTTGGCAACCATGAGTCTGTTCTCTTATGTTTGTGAGTCTGCTTCTGCTTCACAGATAAGTTCATTTGCATTGTATTTGAGTTTGCACATAGAAGTGATATCATATGATGTTTGTCTTTCTCTGACTTACTTCACTTAGTACGATCATCTCTAGGTCCATCCATGGCACCGCAAATGCCAGCCTAATCTTCAATGTCATCTCTTGGCTCCTTTTGCCTTCAGTTCACTTAGGACAATGGGTGCAAATGCACCCTCTTACAGATTGGGCAGGGCAGAGCCTCCCCACAAACAAATGCAGAGGGCTCCCCTCTCCTGGAGTTCAATCAAGGCAGTCAGGCAGTGAACACCTTCTGTGGACCTACCACGGTTGACACTGTCCAAAACTTATCTTCCAGTCCCCATGGGTTCTACTTTATGATGAAGAGAGGGCAGGGGGAGCCTTCCTGGGGTTGTCAGGCTGGACCCCAATATAAACGGACTCCTCATGTGCTGTGGGATCCCTCTGGTCGAGCCCCCCGGAATCTGTCTCCTCCCCCACACTCCACAAAGGTCCTCCTGCCATATACACAACTTGGAAATCTCCCTTCTTTCCTGGGAATCTCTTCCCTCTTACCTCACCCTGTCTAAGTATGTCCCGCCCACAACCTGTTCCCTTCAATACCTGCTTTGTGGCCCCACGTCCAGCGACTTGTCTGTTCTTTGTCCTTGGGTTCCTTGGAATACCTGTGGGCAGGTTTATGAATCAGCTTCCAAAGGTCAAGCCAGATCTGTGTAGAATTTGGAACAACTGCTATGACAAAACAAAATGTGAATCCAGAAAATGAGAAAACTTATAAACACACCCAACACAGCACCTGTCCCAGACAGACAAGGGACAATAGAAAGTAGTTATCAGTCAAAAATAGATTGTCTGTGTATGTATAACTGAATTTCTTTGCTGAAACTAACACAACATTGTAAGTCAACTATACTTCAATTTGGAAAAACAAAATCATATTCCAGAAAAAAAAAAAAAAAAAGAGGAGATTATTTTAAACTCTGTATTTGCTCTTTTAGGGAGGAAACCAGTGAATATGGTCTGGAAGGGCACAGGGTGAACCCTCTCCCCCAGTTACGCGGTTCCCCCCACTGGCAGCCACCACAACGCAGGGCTTGTGCTTTTCCCACAGGTTCTGTGAAAAGCTTCTTAATAAGTGCGCTTCTCACTGTGAAGAACAAATTACAGAACCTGACTTCACAGTAACACATGGAAGCCATGTCTTTCCTCTCCTCCCTGTTCCAGCCCATCCTTGTCATCACCTGCACATTTCCATGGCGTTATTCCATTCTGAAAAAGGAGGTGAAATCAAAGTGAAAAAAAGGTTTGAGGGAATGTAGACTCCAAACAGTGACCAAGGTGAGATGGCATCGAATTTGCCCCTTCAAAGCTCAGAGCCCAAAGCCAAATTTCTCTATAATGCAATCATTCCTTAATTGGCCACTAATGAAAAAGAATTTTAACATCTGATAGGATAATTACATACTGTAAATCTATTTACAGAAAAACTAAATGCTGCATTGCTAGCACACCAGGAGAGATTTATAGATAATATAAAGGTGGTGATATTATTTGTGAATTGCTTGCCTGCTTGCTTTTTCCTACTTTCTAAATATTCTTTAAGGGACTTCCCTGGTAGTCCAGTGGTTAAAGACATCACGCTGCCAATGCACAGGTTCAAGCCCTGGTTTGGGATACATACTTCGAGGCATGGCCAAAAAAATAACTAAAATAATATTTAAAAAATAAATATTCTTTAAAGAGGTCTTATAATAAAAATATCTATCCTTCATGATTTGGCCACCTGATGCCAAAGGCTGACTCATTGGAAAATACCCTAATGCTGAGAAAGATTGAAGGGAAAAGAGAAGAGGGTAACAGAGGATGAGATGATTAGATAGCATCACCCACTCAATAGACACGAGTTTGAGCAAACTCCGGGAGATAGTGATGGACTGGGACACCTGATGTGCTGCAGTCCATGGGGTTGCAAAGAGTCAGACACGACTGAGTGACTGAACAACAACAACAAATTTGATTTAATTTTATCTGGCATTCCCTCTGCCATGTGTATTTAAATATTAATTACACTCCATTGAAGGAGGAAAGGTAATAAACTCTTTAACACAAACACATTGAACAAATGAAAACCTACACTGCTCTGGTCTGTTTATTTCTTGACAGCACCTACAGCATCACAGAAAGTGATGATTCTTTGCTCAGCTCAAGTGTTGAGGTCACCTAAGGATCTTTAGATAAATACAGAGGTTTAGGTCTCACTCACAGAGATTCTGAGGCTCTATGGTATGGCCTAATTTGAGGTTTTTCCAAGCTTCCCAAGTAATTCTAACGTGAAAACCACTGACTTTAAAAAAAGGAAACAGGAATGAACCCCACTGAGAATTTATTAAAATAAAGCATCTTGGAGAGTATTTCTGTGAAGTACAGCCAATCTTGCTCAAATCAGGAGAAAAATAGTATTCTGGTAGTTGAAGAAAGAAAAATACCCTAGAAATTTAAAAGTCTATTAGAAATAACCATGATCCTCCTTCCTCAGCATTTGCCTGGCATTTTACGTATATCACCTCTAACCTTCTTTAAGTGTTCTAAAAGTTAAACTGTGTGGTACCCATTTTATTTTTTTGGCTCCACCATGCAGCTTGTGGGAACTTAGTTCCCTGACCGGGGAATCCCTGCTCACCTCCTTCCGGGCAGTCAGGCCCATCAATTTTTGCTTTACATACTTTAAATATTTCTGTTGTTCGGATATTTTTACGAAGAGCATGGGTTCTATTTGTGATGTATAATCTACAAAAGTTAATACTGAAGCAACCTTCACCAGCAGTTGGGACTCAAGTCCAGTTGAGGGTTCCCTCAAACTTTGTCCTCTTCACTGTCAGCTAGGAGTCCCAGTCCTGCCTTGGAGGCTTTTGGGGGGGATTCACACAAAATGAATAGTGTGTGTACTATACCTACATTATATTACCTATAATCATCATAAAAATCTATGCATTGCTTTGCCATACAGCAGAAACTAACACAACATTGTAAGTCAGTTAGACTCCAATAAAAAAAAAAATTAATCGACAAAAATCTATGCAGTTCTTTGTACTGAAAATATCTTTAAATTTCTTCCTTGTTTAAAAACCTGGCAGGCCACACACAGTAACTCCCATTTTTTGTGGATGGGGAACCAAGGTCCGACTCATTATTCAACAGATGTCCACACAGCTTCTTCGAAGATTCTGAATTCTGAATCTCCTGTCCTAGCACCAGCCCTCCTCCGACTCACACCCTGGGGAGGTTGGTGATTTCCCATCAAGTAACACCGGACAAAGATTAGATCATTTTAAAAGCTTGTTTTCTCCTTTAACCATGAAGGGGGAGAAAAAAAAAAAAAATCAAAATTCATTAAAACAAAACAGCAACCATCTGTGTCCAGAGATGTCCGTGGAGAAAGTGGAGATAAACAAGCTGCTCTCCTGAGTCTCCTCTCAGCAGTTTGCCTCAGCTCACTCTTTAAAAGCTGCAGGGTGCCAGGCCCTGGGCTTTATCAGACCCTCACAGCTACCCCTGAGGTTCTACCAGGACTCATAGTGGGGGACCAAGAGCCCGTGGTGTGGTTTCCAAATGTCAGGGTGGGCCTGGTCACCAATAGGTCCATGTTCTTGTTTTTAGCATAAGACAGAACAAATAAGCTCTGTAGACTGCTTCATCCTCAATGGTATCGATGAGGGGGAAACAGCAGATCACAGAGACGCACTTTAAACAAACAGGATGTTTGTGAGCCAGACGAAGTTATATGAGCAGGACCAAGGGAGAAGAACCCGCTTTGGAGCACTTGTTGAAACCCTCCATTCAGTTCTCAGATAAGAACTCCAGGATTTAACTGGTGCCTCTGACATGGTGTAAAATACAGAGCACCTACTTCCTGGAGGAAGTTGACTATAAGTTGAAGGGAAAGGAAAGATTGATTTTCTCTCCACAGGAAGCAGGGAGATCCTCGTGGTCTCAGCAGCCCTTTCATTTGGACACGTAGCCATGAGACCAGGGTTCAGGCTGAGTTAATGAGCAGGGGCCACTTGGGAGAAAGTTCCAAGCAGGATGCAGAGGTGGGAGGAGAGGCGGGCTGGAGCGCACGTAGGGGCCGACCCATCCTGCTGGGCCTCTGACAACAAATGGGATGCGGGGCGTGGGCTGGGAAGTGGCACTGGTACAGAAGAGAGAACACACACGTGCTCTCGAGAGATCTCTCTCTCTCTCTCTGTCTCTCTCACACACACACACACACACACACACACACTCAGGGTGGGAACAGAAAACAAAACCCTGGGAAGTGTGATGAAAAAGAGCTAAGTCCCAACAGAAGCCTGATTAGAGAATGCTGAGATGCTGGCAAGCCAGACACATCCTTGGAGATCACTGAGGATGGCCCCGAAGTGAAGGGCCCAGTCAGCCTTCTGGTAAAGAGAGAGAAATAACTGGTGAAGGCAAAAGGTGTATAAAGACAGGAAAATGGCACATTAGAGAAATGGCTCCAGGCCTCAGGGCCATCGCCCTGGATTAGAGAGAATATGAAGCCAGGGTTAGAATGAGAGGGCGGCAGCTCCTATGGACCAGGTAGCACCCCAAAGGCATCCTTCAGCTATACCATCTCAATTTTCTCCATTGACTTGAGGTAGTTTCTAGAAAATTCTACCGTATGGAGAAGGAATTCCAAGGTTGCGAAAAATTAAGTACTATAATAGGATCAGCCTACACAGTCAGGAAAGGAGGCAGAGATGGGACCTCACCTCACTGTGACCCGATGCCAAAGCCCCTTGCTCCATACCCTCCACCATGCTGTCAGTCAAGGCGGGGACAGACCTGGAACACCTTAAAAAAAAAAAGAAACAGCCTGAGAAAGTTGAGAGCAATAGGAAGACTGACCCTCTTGAGGGCCCTGACATCTTAAGATGCGTGTCCTACGTGACACAGTGCCTGAGTAGGATCGTTTAATATTTGGGCATATTGTCTTTCTGGGTGTGGTGTGCTATTGTTACAGGCTGCACACCCAGACAACATTGCTGCTTACCTGGAAACTCCGGGCACCAGCATTTTAACTGCAAGAGTCAGAAGGGGTCCACCCTGTGCAGGTATCTTGCTGTAATAATAGCTGGCAGCAGTCTGTGACCCACGACTTCATGAAGATAACAAAAGTACAGAGAAAGCTTGAAGCCACATTAGGAAATGAGACTGACCCAGGTACTTCCAACTAATTTACAATTTTAGGCAGCAAACTGTATGTGATACAGAATGGAGTTTTGGCATAAACTCCCAAATTCTTCCCCCTAAAGGGTAAGAAAAACCCTTAGCCAGGGGCAGCTCACAGAAAATTCTGGTCCCGCCTGAAGTCCTCTGCATCTTGGGTTTTTAAATTCTGGTGATTCTCCTAAGCATATTCCACATTGGCCTTAGGTCTCTGCATGGGATTTGCTCAAATTTCAATTATACAGTAAACATTCAGTCATAATATTCCTAAGGAGGTATGTTCTCTGCTGTGGGTGCACCCAAATAACTGCTACTCTTTTACTGCTGCTTTGCAGACGGGTTCTCTACCAGAAAATCTGCAAACTCATTGTTCTGGCCAGTGGCATAGGAATTCTGCCCAGTTGGTGTCAGGAGAGATTATGTCCAGCTTGTTTCAATGCGAAGGGTGACCTCTTTACTCAGGACCCTCCTCTGATCAAGCACAGGGATGCTGGGATACTTTGTGTGTAGTCCATCACAAATCTCTAGGTTCAGGAGGTTTCCTAATTAACTGTTTCATCCTCAGTGCTGTGGGGGCTGCACTACAATATGCTGCGAAAGGCAAATTGGTCTTAAAAGAAAACCATCCAGGTTTTGATAATAGGGGAACTAACTTAATTTGATTTCAATGTGGCCACTCAGATTTGATCCCTGGGTTGGGAAGATCCCCTGGAGGAGGAAATGGCAACCCACTCCAGTATTCTTGGCTGGAAAATCCCATGGACAGAGGAACCTGACAGGCTACAGTCCATGGGGTCACAAAACAGTAGGACACGACTTAGTGACAAAAAAAAACACAGCTTTTCATGTGCTAGGGTCTATGCCAGGAGCTTCACATGCATGCTTTCATTTAATCCTCAGATTATCTTTTCGAGGTGGGTGCTCTATGCCCATCTAACAGATGAGGAAACTGAGACTAAGAAATTTGCTGGTTTGTATGAGGTCAAGGTCACACAGCCACTGGGAGATTTATCTAGGATCTTTCTGTTTTCTTGTTGGTGGTAAAAAACATAACATAAAACTTACCATCCAAACTCTTTGTAAGGTAGTCTAGTAGCGTTAACTCTATTCACAGATTGTGCAAAAAAATCTCTGTAATTTTTTCATCTCGCAAAACTGAAACTCTAGATCAGTTCTGGTAACCCACTTCAGTATTCTTGCCCCATTTCCCTTCCTTGCAGCCCCTGGAAACCACGAATCTACTTTCTATGAGTTTGACTGACTCTTTTGCAACCCCGTAGCTGTAAAGAGTAGCCCTCTTTCTGTTTTGTGAAGATACCACAAGAAGTTGGCAGTCTAAAACCTGGAAAAGGGTCCTCAACTATGCTGGCACCCTGATCTCAGACTTGAGAAATATACTTGTTTATAAGTCACCCAGTCTATGGTCATTCGCTCAGTCATGTCCAACTTTTTGTGACCCCACAGACTGTAGTCCACCAGGCTCCACTAGTATCCTCTGTTCATGGGATTCTCCAGGTAAGAATACTGGAGTGGGTTGCCATCTTCCCAACTCAGGGATCAAGCCCACACCTCCTATGTTAGCAGCTGAGTTCTTTACCACTGAGCCACCCAGAAAGCCCTCAACTACTCTGGATACCTCTTATGAGTGGAATCACACCCAGCATTTTTCTTTTCGTGACTGGATACTTTCACTGGAATAATGTCCTCAAGATCCATCCATGTTGTAGCATGTGTCAAAATTTCTTTCCTTCTTAAGGCTTCATGATATGCCATTGTGTGTAGAGACCACATTTTCTTTACAGAGCTAGGATTTTAATCTGAGTTTGGGAGACTCCAAATTCCATGCCTCTTTCTTGTGCATAAGCCATGTTCCTTTGTCAGTGCTTTAAAGAGAATTATAACTTTCACATTATACAAATGCGAGAAAAGTGAGCTAGTGGTGTCCTGGCTCTGTTCTCAGCATTGCAAGCTCAGAGACAGTGGCGGAAGGGCTGACAGACCCCTCGGAAGTGACTTACATACTTCTTGGGGAAGCACCCCATCCTTCTCATCACACAGGGCCCAGCCCTCTACTCCTCCCATCACCCCGCACTGCCCACAACTGCCTCCCACCACCCTCCAAACTCAGCACATGCCCTGGCCTCTGGTCTCCTGTAAGTCACGTAGCAAGGTCTCCAGGACATCTTCAACAGAATATAAATAGCCCTGAGACTTCAGAGTCCCCACCCTTCCTCATGCAGCCTGCCCTGTTGCCCAGCTTCTCCATCCTCATCCTTGTGGGCTGTGCCAGTGTCCTCCTGCTTCTGCAAGCCTCTGGCTTTGGTCATTTCTGCCGCCTCTCTGGTATTCATCACTCGCCAAGGACAGCAGCTTTCTCCTCTGCAGCCCAAACCTTTCCCTTCCCCAGAAGCCCATCCAGACCCCTCCTCCAGGCCCTGATGGCTCTGCACCTGCACCCTGGGTCTTTATATCCGCCCCCAGAACACTCCCACCCTCCCCTCCTCTCCCCCACCCCACCTTCAAGACTGGTCTTGAACCACCTATCACTGGTCTTCTCCACTATCATCTAATCAAGTCAAACTCAACATGGGCCTGCTCAGATCTTCCCCTCAGCTGCTCGTCCACCATCTTCACCCGACCCTCCCTGGTCAGCTTTGTTCGGTTCATGAGCATTTTCTGGCTCTGCCCCCACCCCTACCCCAATCCATTCACCTCACCTTCACCTCCAGCCTGTGGGCAGGCACTTAAGCCACCGTGGTCCTGGGCCGCCTCTCTCGTCCAAGCATCAATCCTGCCTTCTTCTCCCTCCCTCTCCTAGGTTGCAATTTGTGACCCAGATTCACTCCACCCCATTATCTTATCATTTCTGACCTTTCTCAGGTTTTGATATAATTAACCTGTGTCTTTATAAATATTTTAATAAACTATATATGGATTTCTCTTTCTTTTTACCTAAGTTCCCTTGAGCATGAACTAGTCCGGCTCTTCAGACTCCCAAGTGGCTCCGTTGCCCTCACAGCATGTATTATACCATAAATAAATTATGCCATAAATAAATCAGGGCCGAGGAGAGGCAAGGTAACATCACACTGCTTTTCCAGCTAGGATGAGTCCAGTGGAGTCAGGGATGGGAAGGACAAGACTCAGAGGCAGTGGAGCCAGGGTCCAGAGGCTGATGAGTGCCTGAGAAGAGGGTGGAATCTTCTAGCAAAACGAGCTCTGATGGTGATCCCTGAGAAGTTTCCGGGGTGTCTCTGTTCAGGTTTGGTGCCGAAGCACGAGGAAGGGCTCCTCAGGCACTCAGCTAGAGCAGGATGCTGAGGGAGACTACCCTCCCAGCTACACCCACCCCCCAGGCTGGATGCACAAAGACCCCAAGGAAAGGGAAGCCATAGGAAGGACACCACAGTCTGGTGGGAGCCTCACTGCTGCCTGGGACCGAGGGCCACACTCTGGACCAGGGGGCGAGTGCCTGCTCATTGGAGGCCAAAGACACCACGGAACAGATGCAATCTGCTCTCACTCCCCACCCTGTCACAGACATAAAATTAGCTGGAGCCAGCCTTCATTATCAGGAGGAAACAGGGTTGAATTGCTGAGCAGGCTCGCTGGCAGGCTGTGGAACCCTCTCTGTACAATGATGTGCCCATAAGCAGCCTGTAGAAACAGGCGGCTTTTCCATTAGGCCCTCTGGGAGGGCAGGGGCTTTGGAGGTGACATAGTGGGGCCTGTCCCTTCAGTGACATTGACCCAGACCCAGGCAGGAGCAGGAATGTGGCCAGCAGGAGGGGGCCCAGCACAGGCACCCACTCCCCTGCACCCTCCCCCGCCAGGCATTCCATCACTGGTCACTGGTGCCCAGCACTGCTCTCCCATGAAAGCAGGAGACACCACACTGAGGGTTAGAAGAACAGGCAAACTGCGTTAATATGACAGCACTGGCTTGAATGACAGGACTTACTAATTCCCCACATCATGCCAACATCAGGATATGCAGAGCTGAAAGAAACTATTTAACACAAAAATCTAGGTGGGGCAGAGGGGCTGAGGGGGTGGGCAGGTCCTTGCCAGACCCCGTGTCGGGGTGACTCAGGGTCAGAGATCGGGCACCAGGAGCTCGCATCCTGCTAGGTGCACAAGTGGGGCACCTAGCCGGGCATCCACGGAGCTAAAGGGTTAAACTTGAGACAGTCCTCATTCAAACAACATTCGTTTTACCTTTCACAGGACAGGTGTTTCCCTCCCCAAATCATACCCATTCCCACAATCACCTAGCACTTCTTCACAGTTACGGAGAAGTGAATGCAACTTGTTCTTACCTTTTTGTGAGACAGTCCTCTCCCCAGTCCTCCTCAGCTTCTGAGCTAAGAGTTGAAGATGCTGGTGTCAAACGACAGAATCACATACCATCATTCTGCAGTGACTGAAGATTCATTGTCCACATGTGATGCTACGTTTCCCCCACAGAATCAAATGAGAAATGTATTCAAAATCATATTATTAATATGAGTAATCTCATAAGCTCATTATGAGTACATTTATTCCAAGTGATAAGTGAAAGTGGATACCTCTTTATATGGTGTCTAGACAAGCATGCCTGATGTTTCGGAAGCACTTGTTGAATGAAAAGTGTCTCAATGATTGTAGCTAAATGTCTCCTTCAATGCCATTGGCTAGAATAAGCTGAAAATTATTCTGTTAATCATACCTGTCATTTATAATCCAAGCTATTGCTGTTTTTACACTATAAGACAAACATTATCAAGTCTGTGAACCTAGTTTAACCCGTCAAATTGTTTCTGGCTAGCTTTTAGCGGTGGGGGTGGGGGTTGCAGAGGAAACGGGCAGGTGATAGAGATGCCTGGGGCTTTGGCTTTGGGGAGACCGTCTGCCTGGGCTTATGTCCAAGTTGTCGTTCAGTCGCTCAGTCATATCTCAGTCCATGACTCTTCGACCCCATGGACTGTAGCACACCAGATTTGCCTGTCCTGCACCATCTCCTGAAGTTGGCTCAGACTCATGTCCATCAAGTCAGTGATGCCATCCAACCATCTCATCCTCGGTCTCCCCCTTCTCCTCCTGCCCTCAATCCTTCCCAGCATCAAGGTCTTTTCCAATGAGTCAGCTCTTCGAGTGAGGTGGCCAAAGGATTGGAGCTTCAGCTTCAGCATCAGTCCTTCCAGTGAATATTCAGGGTTAATGTAAGTATGTCCAAGTAAAGAGCCATAAGTAAAATCTTGAGTTGTCCAGCCCAGGGAGCAAGGAAAGGGCCTGAGGTCGGTGGTGCTATGGACTGAGGCAGGCAGCTGAGGACGGGCAGCCAAGTTGGAGGCCTGTAGTCCTTCCTGCTCACAAACCCCCAGGTCATGACACTTACACAGGTGAGGGTAGCTGGCACCACTTCCTCGCGTGGAATGCAAGGACAGCTAAGTTCTCTGGTGATTTTGTTCAAGGGAGAGTCAAAGGTGACAGAGCTAATAATGACCATGTGACTAAGGATCATAGGAGGAAGGCATGATGGACCCTGACAGGCAAGACCACTTGTGACCCAACCCCCACCTCCATATGTTGAAACCTAATCCCCAAGATGATGGTATGAGGAGGTGGGGCCTTTGGGAGGTGATTAGGTCTTGAGGGTATGGCAACCCACTTCAATTTTCTTGCCTGGAGAATCCCCATGGATAGAGGAGCCTCGTGGGCTATGATCCATAGGATTGCAAAAAGTAGGATACAACTGAAGTGACTTAGCATGCACACATGTGGGTCATGAGGAGGGACCCCTCCTAAACAAGATTCATGCCCTTATAAAAGAGACCCTGGAGAGCCCTCTTGCCTTCCACCATGTGAGGACACAGCAAGAAGGTGCCAGCTATGAACCAGGAAGTGGACTCTCACCAGACACTGAATCAGACGGAGCCTTGATCTTGGACTTCTCGGCCTCTAGCACCGGGAGAAAGAAACGTCTATTGTTTATAAGCCATCCAGCCAATGGTAGTTGTGATAGCAGCCTGAATGGGTAAGACAACCCCTTTCACAGGTAAAAAGGTCTTTGTGTGTGGTGGGTAAAGATGGAAGTGGCAGCTGAACCCTTCAGTACATACCCTTGCTCTGTTTTATTTATAATAAATAAATAAATGAGCACTGGATACTGACTGTGCACCGGGCACTCTTCTAAATGCTTGGCTCAGGCTAACATGTTTATTCGTGATGACCCTGAACCTGGTCACTCACCCGCGGAGGTGAAGCTGGGCTGTGGATGCTTTACAGCCGGGCCAGCCTGTGCCCAGGCCCTGCGTGGCACTGTGCTGAGGGTCAGCAGTGCCGGGTTGCAGCGTGCTTCTCGCCCTCTGGCTCTAATCACCTCTGTAACCACCTGACTATCTGTTTACTCCTTCAGCACCATGTCCTCCAAGATGGCCAAGACTAGCTGTGTGACACTCCCCACCGTCTCCAGGACCAAACATGATACCTGGCACATTGTAGGCCTTAGAAAACGAATGGCTGGCTTCAAGGATCTGTTCTATTCATCTGTCATATACGTGGAACTGAGCTGAAAACGGGAACAGTCTTAGAATTCATCTTGTTTGGTTGAAATGAATACATTCCAAGTATATGAGACATTTTTAAAGTCTAAAATCATCTAAAAACTCTGGTTTTGCAAAACAGCAATATGAGATATCATCTATTAAAAATGTACTCTTTTCTAGGTAGTTATGTTAAGTATGTGGCATGCACTTTCTCATTTAATTCTTATCACAACTCCATAAAGTAGATACTATGTCTATTTTTCTTTTTGTTGCCATTTCAAAATTTAAAATTGTGGTCTGTACTAGAATTGGGTTCACTGTAACTGGGTTAATTGGTTCAGGACACATTGTCGTTCCAGGCTTGGCGCTCTTCTGCTCATCTTTTATTCATTTATTCATATTTTAAATAACAAAATAAACTTGCCAATGAACCTACCACCCAACCCAAGAACCAAAACATGAACTGTAACTTGTGTCCCTCTCTGTGCTCCTCCCAATCCATTCTCTTGCCTGCCCCACACACAACCCCACTATCCCGATTTTTGCATTTCCTTGTTTTTTTCCATTGTACGCCCAAATGCTTGATTGCTCAGCTTTCCTTAGATTTGGACTTGATGCAAAGGGTGGCAGGCTTTTGTTCACCAAGCATCACATTCCTTAGGTTCATCCATGCTTTCACAAGTGGCTGAGCTTCATTCATTTTCCTGGCTGTGTGATTTTTTTCCATACATACTTCCGTTGACTGGCATTTCTGTTGCTTTTCCTTTCTTTGCTTTTATGAAGGGGTGTTTCTCTTGGGTATGATGTCGATTTTACAGAGGAAGAAGTGGAGGCACAGAGAAGTTAAAGAACTCACCAAAGACCTCCCAGCCAGTAAGTGGCTGAATCAGTATCTGAACCTAGATCTTTAGCTCTAAAGCATGTTCTACAGCTTCTATCGGCCTTCCCACGAGAAAGATAACAGTAGGTAAAGGGTACATTTTCCTTCCTCATTTTACCCCACCCTCACTTTGTCTATAGGAGAAGAAAAACTTGTACGTTGACTTAATTAGCCTTTCAAATAAAATCATTTACCCTCTTGAATCCAGCAGTTATCCACTCCTCCCCATTTCAAAAAAAAATTGTTGGGTACAATATTTATCTCAGAGATGTCATGTCCAAATAGTTTGGCTTTACACCTTACAATCCCTTTAGCTCTTGGTTTGGGGCCTAAATTCCCTTTACGACAGAATCAATTGCACATGCCTGTATGTATTGTGTGTGTGTGTGTGTGTGTTTTTTCCCATCAGAAGTTTTAAAGAAGAAAATGGTGGCAAAATAAAGTAAAATGTTCACTTCTACAGTCTGCTGTTATGTATCTAGAGGCACCTCTTCAGGTTAAAAATAGGTTTTACATGGCAGACAGCTCAGTAAAATAAAAGTTGATCATATAAACTACAGACCACAATTTTAAAACACAAATGATTTTGCTTCCGGTGAAGAAATTTTCCAAAGAGAATGCTTAGTTATTTGGAATTTAGAAAAAAAAAAAAAAGGAATGAATACAGTATGTTTGCATTTATCCAGTTTGCTCTTTGAAAAAAATAGACGCTGCTGTACTTCGGACACTGAACAAGGTAAACCTTGACTTGGTGGAAATGTTACCTGTGGACCAGACTGAGGTCTGGTTTCTAAAAGGTCATGCTCTGGCTTCAGAAACCTCACTGGCCCCTGTGCCATCACCCTTGCATTCCTTACGACAGACCGTGCTGTGGACAACCCATTTCCTTAACAGCTATTTCTCATGTCTGTTTGCAACCTAGGGCATGGGAATTTGAGGTAATTTGAGGGAATAAGAACACAGATGTTCTTACTATTGCTTAAAAATATGAAACAAAAAATGTTTACACTCATATAACAACTGGACATAAAGTTTAGAAAACAGAAGGAAAAAAAACCTAACATATTCTCACCATCCTCAGTCAAACTCCTGCCATTGTTGTTTTTCCCTTTCTTCCTGGCCTGTGTGTGCACACATCGTCTATAGGGAAAAAAGGGATGTGTCTACAATTCCCTGTGCTGCAGATCTTGAGACAAAGTAGTCATGCAAAGGTGGTTTATTTGAGGAGTGCAGACAATACCACTGGGGGCATGGGGGAATCCATACAGTGAAGGAGAGAAGCCAAGAAAGAGCACCTTTATCAAGCAATAGAAGCTTAATCCCCAAGGAAATTTGGGAACACAATGCTAAACATGCAGCTCAAAGGGGTACTGGAGGTAGGGTACTTGTACATCGACTGCCCATGGCCACTGCTTAAGGACTGGTGTGGGGTGGAAAAGAGGAGGTAATCTCAAGTGTGTGTATGACCATAATTGGGGGTGCTTGGGGAAGAGCTCCCCAATTCAGAGATGTTCAGCCTGGTGGCTGGAAATTGGCTAGAATAACTGAAAACCCTTAAGAGACATGGGTGGACCCAGAGTGTCTCCTCTATGGCTTTGTTCATTTGACATTCATTATGACACTTACCTAGACTTCCTTGTTGCTACAGTCTTATACCCTTATGAGATTAGTTTTCACATAACATTTCATAATGGAATCATAGTCTACTCCTCTGATAGAGGATATTTACATTGCTTCAAAATGGAACAGGTGAGGGACTTCCCTGGGGGTCTCTGGCAGTCCAGTAGTTAAGATGCTGAGTTTCCAGTGTAGAGGGCATGAGTTCCATCCTTGGTCAGGGAACTAAGATCCCATGTGCAGTGCAGCAAAAAAAAACAAAAAAGGAAGAAAGAAAAGAAAAATGGAACAAGTGAGTTGGCAACAAGTAGCTAACTTATTTCTGTCCAAGCTCTCAAAGCTGAAGCTGTGTACCAGAGGAAATATGTGTTCTTAAAGAAACTGAAAATTCTCTGGTCAAACAAGACAAGTAGAATACCTCAGATGAAGACAGCTGAGAGAATCACGACCAAGTAGCCCAGTGGCACATGCTCTAAATCAGATGTACTGTTATTTAGAGTGACTCTTTAATTTTTGGTGTTCTTGTGATAGCTGTACTTTGTTCTTTAAGTTGTCTAAGGTCTATAAATTTCGTATAAGAACACACTGTACTGGGGCCGTGATAGTTGGGAAACAAGCTATTAAATCATCTGGTACCGGCAAGTAACACTAAAACGAGAGACCTAGATTTGGCTGTGGTTGGCCCCCAAGTAGATGCACCATCTTGGGGCAGCCACGCGTATCTCAGTGTCTCACCTGAAAGTCAAGGTGTGTGGTAAACACTGTTTGAAGCTTCTCCTATAGTCATTACCACCCTCCCCCTTCTTTACTAGCACTGCTCCGATTTTCTGTAGATACCAGGTGGAGAGGCCCTGTTCTTGGGGTAAGCAGTCCTGACACAACCCCAGGGGAAAGTCCTGATTGGCTGGAGCCACCTCTAGTAATTCATTTCTCCTCAGCCACATTCTCACTTTCCCAACTTCCTCTGAAGTTAGAAAAGTGATAGTCATTCAGTCATGTCTGACATTTTGCGACCCCATGGATCCTCTGTTCATGGGACCTCCTAGGCAAGAATACTGGAGAGGGTTGCCATTCCCTTCTCCAGGGGATCTTCCCAATCCAGGGATTGAACCCATGTCTCCTGCATTGTAGGCAGATTCTCTATCATCTGAGTCATGGGGGAAATTAGGAAAAGGCCAAGTTAAAAAAAAAAATTAAATCACACATGACGTAACATTTTCCATATGCCCCTCTTTAAGTACTTCATGTATATTTCAACATTTAATTCTCACAACCACCCTGGGGCTAAGCATACTATTACCACCCCATTTACCAAGGAGGAAACTGTGCCTCAGAGAAGCCAAGTGAATTTCCCAGGATCACATGACTGGTAAGTCTTGGAGCGAAGACTTACCCTGGCTCATCTCCAAGATCAGTGCCCCTTTGTCATATGAGGAATATCCAGGTTTGTCTTTAGGTAACCAGGAGTCCATCCAGATATGTACCTAATTAGCAAAGGCTGTCCTGTGGAGACACTGGCTTCCTGCACCACGTTCCTCACCACTGAGAAGTCCCACAGGAGTCTCACCTCCCAGCTTTGAAGGATCAAAATTCGTAGTTTCTCATAGAGGCCTCACAACTGATTATGAACATCAAAGTCATATTATTGAAAGGGAGGAACGCTTAATCCTCTTTCCCCCACTCTATTAAGGTTAGGTTGCGTGGGTTAGACTGCTGGCAGAACTGCCTTCTCTCTAGTTCTTCCCTCTGTCTCACAGGAAAGTGCAAGTGCATGTGTGCACTCACATGCACACACACAGAGACACACACACACACACCGGGCACCTTATCAGTGGTGCTTCAGGACACTCTTCTTCTCTCTCTATGCTCTTTCCTCAACTTCCTACTTGGAGAAACCTCCTCAAACCTCATCTCAACCTGCTCTCAGATCTTGAGGTCACCGACTTGTACTTTTTCTTCAGGTTTTCGGTTGACTCTCACTTGTTGGTCCATGACGGACCACAATCCTTCATGTGAGAAGGATGGGGTCTTTTTAAAGAGTCCTTATTTTCTGTCTTAGCAGCTGGCTGACACCACTCCCAAGTCCACAGGGTCTTTAGGTCCCAGTTACCTTGACCCCGACCTCCAAAGGAGCAACTTTGGTTGGAGCATCAAAGACTCAGGCAGTAACTTTAACTATCGGTTGTCAGCAACATGAGGCTTTCCAGCAAGCACCGGTCATTCTTCATCCTAGGTCCAGGTCATCAAACCATGGTCCTGGAGGATAAGACTTGAGGTTATATTTAAAGAACCATCCTTGATTCTCTTTGATAAGAGTGGCCACAACACTGGTTATAGGAAAACATTGTCTCGGAGTTCAAATTGGAGAAGGCTGTATTACAGAAACTGTAACCCTTCAGCTTAATCTGCCCAGGACACAGCCAAGAGCATTCAGAGAATAAGTTCAGGAAAAAGCCCTAAGAGTCATCATGAATTCACGAAGAACAAATCAGGCCAGGCTGACCTTGCGTTCACTCGAGAGGACTGGTAAATGAGGAAAGCAAGTCTTTAGCCTCACTCCCAATACAATCAGTGGAAGGAGGGTGGTAGAGGTATAAGTTGACCCCTAGGGGTTAGACATATACTCAGTCTATATTAACCTGTTCTCTGCCTCTTGAAATATAAAAGAGAAAACTTTAAACTGGGCAATTGTTACATCTGAATACTCGGAGGGCTGTTTGTGTAGAAAAGGATTAGATTTCCAAGGGCAGAACCAGGAGCAGTGTGTGCAAACTGCAGGGAGGCAGTCCTGTGCACCACACGGGGAAATACCAGCACACGCTTAGAGCAGAGCTTCTTAAACTGAGTCATGCATAGACCCTAATACAGAAAAGAACATTCTTCAAATCCCCAGGGTTTATAAGTATTTTTCTATAATGTCTCTCTTCTTTTTATTGAAGTGTAGTTGATTTACAATGTTAGTTTCAGATGTACAACATAGTACATCTGTTGTACATCTGAGAAAGGATAGGCTGATATTTGATATTTGATTAAAAAATTGATATTTTTATAGATTATACTTCATTTAGTTATTACAAAAGAAGGGGCTGTGCTTGTGGGTTAGATCACTGGCAGAACTAAAACAATTCTCTGTGCTGTACAATGTATTCTTGTTGTTTATCTACTTTATATGTAGTAGTTTGTATCACTTAATCTCATATGCTTATCTTGCCCCTTCTTCCCCTCTCTTTCCCCATTAGTAACCACTAGTTCACTCTCTGTATTTGTGAGTGTTTGGGTATATACATTTACTTTTTAGTTTCCACATATAAGCCATAACATAGAGTACTTGCCTTTCCCTGACTTATTTCACTAAACATTATACTCCCTAGGTCCATTCACGTTGTTGCAAATGGCAGAATTTCATTCTCTTTTTAAATGGTTAAGTAACATTTCATTGTAGATACAAACATACCACGTCTTCTTCATTCATCTGTTGATGGAAACTTAGGATGCTTCCATATCTTGGCTACTATAAACAGTGCTGCTATGAACACTGGGGAGCATATATCTTTTCAAATTAAGTGTTTTCATTTTCTTTAGGTATATACCCAGGAATGAAATCGCTGGATCATATAGTAGTTCTATTTTTTTTGAGGCACTCCCTTACTATCTTCCATAGTGGCTGCACCAATTTACATTCCCACCAACAGTATACAAATGTTCCTGTTTCTCCACATCCTTGCCAATGTTTGTTATTTGCACTCTTTTTGATGACAGATACTCTGACAGGTGTGAGGTGGTATCTTATTGTGGTTTTGATTTGCATTTCCCTGGTGACCGGCAATATTGAGCATTTTTTCATGTGGCTGTTGGCCATCTGTATGTCTTCTTTGGAAAAACATTTATACAGGTCTTCTGCCTGCTTTTTAATTAGATTGTTTTTTTGATATTGAGTTGGATGAGGTGTTCATATATTTTTGGTATTAACCTCTTAACAGTCATAGCACTTGCAGGTATTTTCTCTATGAAAGCTAAAGTCACTCAGTCGTGTCCGACCCTGTGACCCCATGGACTATATAGTCCACGGAATTCTCCAGGCCAGAACACTGGAGTGGATAGCCTTTCCCTTCTCCAGGTGATCTTTCCAATCCAGGGATCAAACCCAGGTCTCCCACATTGCAGGCAGATTCTTTATCAGCTGAGCCACAGGGAAGTCCAAGAATATTGGAGTGGGTAGCCTATCCTTTTGGAGAAGGCAATGGCACCCCACTCCAATACTCTTGCCTGGAAAATCCCATGGACGGAGGAGCCTGGTAGGCTGCAGTCCATGGGGTCTCGAAGAGTCGGAACGACTGAGCGACTTCACTTTCACTTTTCACTTTCATGCATTGGAGAAGGAAATGGCAACCCACTCCAATGTTCTTGCCTGGAGAATCCCAGGGACAGAGGAGCCTGGTGGGCTGCCGTCTATGGGGTTGCACAGAGTCGGACATGACTGAAGTGACTTAGCAGCAGCAGCAGCAGCAGCCTATCCTTTCTCCAGCGGATCTTCCCGACCCAGGAATTGAAGCAGCATCTCCTGCATTGCAAGCAGATTCTTCACCAGTTGAGCCACCAGAAAAGCTATTTTCTCTATATTATGGGCATACAACTAGTTTAAGTCCTTATACTTACAAACAAATTTACAAATTAAATTAATGAACTACATTTACAAATGTATAAATTAAATGCAAAAAAACTACAATGTCAACAATATTGCAATATCCTTATTTTAATTTGAGAGATGATGTTGTTTGCTGAAACAAAATCACCCTTCAGGACATGAATATGGTACCAGTGATGGTTTTTATCTTGGAGGTGTAGGCCACTCATAATTTGCAATGATTCAAACAAAACTTATTTCTTTTTCTGAACCACAGACAAACCTCCGTTAGTGAGGCATGCTGTCACTTTTCTTCACTAAAATTAACGACACTTGTTGCCTGTTCAGTCCAGGTCTGTTCTTTACTTATTAGTCCCAAAGAAAGTTGAACTAGTCTCATAAAACATAAACAGAAGTACTACTGAAAATATCTCTGGTGGTCCTCAGGTGAGGTCTATCAGCTCAGTAAAAAGTGATCCTTGAATTTGTCAAACACCCTAGGCTTCAAGGAGGGATGGATTGGGAGTCTGGGATTAGCAGATGCAAACTATTATATGTAGAACAGATAAACAACAAGGTCCTACTGTATAGCACAGGGAACTACAGTCAATATCCTATGATAAACCCAATGGAAAAGAATATGAAAAAAATGTGTATATATGTATGCTGCTGCTGCTGCTAAGTCGCTTCAGTTGTGTCCGACTCTATGCAACCTCATAGATGGCAGCCCACCAGGCTCTGCCGTCCCTCGGATTCTCCAGGCAAGAACACTGGGGTGGGTTGCCATTTCCTTCTCCAATGCATGAAAGTGGAAAGGGAAAGTGAAGTCGCTCAGTCATATCCGACTCTTAGTGACCCCATGGACTATAGCCTACCAGGCTCCTCCGTCCATGGGATTTTCCAGGCAGGAGTACTGGAGTGGGGTGCCATTGCCTTCTCCGTATATATGTATAACTGAATCATATCACTGTAGAGCAGAAATTAACGCACTGTAAATCAACTATACCTCAATAAAATAAATTAAAAAACAAAACCTCTAGAATGTATAACACAAAGAACAAACCCTAGTAGAAAGTATGGACTTTAATTAATAATAATGCACTGATGTTGGCTCAACAAATGAATGTGCTACACTAATGTAAGATATTAGTCATATGCAAACTGGAGGTGGAGGAGTCAGGGGGTATAGGGTATGTCTATACTTTTCACTCAATTTCCCTGTAAACCTAAAACTGATCATAAACAGAAAGTTTACTAAGTAGAAAAAAATGGTCACTGTAGCATGTTTACATATTCATTCTCTTTCAGTTGTTGTCTAAATGAAAAGACAAAAATTTGCACATCTCATTTAGAATTCATAGCCCTCCAAAAATATGTTTGCATGTTCCAGGCTCCTCACCATGGTTCAAGGAGTGCTAAAATCAGGGGTTCGGGAATGGAGTGAGGTATTCTGAAAAGCCATTAGAACTCTTTTCTTCAAAGTGTCCCAGAAAATGTCTTGAAGGTTGTCTTTCAAAGATGTTCTTCTGGGGATATTTGTTTTTGGAGAGAGGTTAGAACACATGATCTCTAATTCCAAGATTATATAATTTTAGTTTTTATGAAGATGTAACCCTCAATTAATTTGCTTTTAGTTCTATTTTTCACAGACTGCAGTGGCCCAATGCCAGAACAATAATGTGCTTGAACTTCTGGCTTTCTAAGTCTTTCTCCTAATTCCCACAAGCCTGTCCAAATAGCAACAATTTCATCTAGGCCAACCAATTGTCAATTTTCGGTCCTGGGAAAGAATAACTAATAAACCCCACTTCATTCCAGCAAACCCAGATCACATTCCTTTCTGATGGCTTATCGCATTCCACTCTGAGCTGAGTTCCATAGTTCTAGCTGCACTTGACATCTTTGGGCAATGCTCTTCCTAACTTTTCTCTTAGAGAAACCCTAGAAAACCTTTATATTCGTTATTCCCTATGGAAAATATTTCCTTCCAGAAATCTGAGGCTAGATTTATAGAGGACTCCTGTAATTCTAAACATAAACACGTTATTGAATTCACATGTGTACTTCTTTGTTTAGTTTTAGCAAACAGCAATGGCACATTACAAGCTGGAACATCTTGGGCATTGAGAAAGTAAAAAAAACCTTCTGCAACGTGTTCACTGGATCTGAATATTCAATTTTTTCAACTGGGGTAGAATAGTTTTCCATTTGAAAGTAAGTAAGAGGGATCCTAGTCATAAGCATGGGTGTCTAAGGGAGGAGTAGACACCCACGATTTCTGGCTCCTGTCTATCTCTCTCTCCTGTCGCATTACATCAGACTGCTCACACTTCTGATGTGATTTCCAGCAAAGATGGCTGGCTGAGGCACGGCTTTTCAATGCCACCTACTGTCTGCCCCAAGAACTGCATTAACATCTCAGACGTCCTGGTCCAGAATCCATGATGGATTCAACCCTCCCAATTGCAGCAAGAGATGTATTGGAATAAAAAGAAAGAATAAAATGGAAGAGGAAGTGAACAGTCAAAGATTCTGGGGAATAAGCCTGAAAAATGAGGCGGCAAGGAAAACCTGTCTCTATTTTGCTATTTCCAAAAGGGAACCCTTATTTATAAAAGGTTACAATCAAACTCAAATAGGGGTGAGTGATGTTTCCAGTGTAGTAAGATCTAGTAATTACTCTCAAGTTGAATTAAAAGCAGTCATTTGATAATGTACCCATTGAAGGATGAAAAACATCCTTCTTTTAATATTGCTATCCCAGTGTGTTCCCTGTCTGAAAGCTATCACAAGGTATTTTTGAACGCAGTAACAAGTTAAAAGAAAGACAAAACATGCCTCCCTAAAGTGTTGAGACTCTTCTTTTTTCACTTGAGTGGTAATTATTTTTTCTCATACTTTCACCAGTTTCAGGAAAGGGTGGGTTAGAGTCAGGGGCTTCCTGAAACTTTTTAGAACAAAAATTCTAATTCAGTGTGTTCAGAGGGGCCCCGTGAGAATCGTGTTTTGGAACATACCGACCCCATGTGGTATTATCTTTGCCAACTTTGCAGTTTCGTGTGAGATTTATTTTTAATCTTTAACAAAGCATGCCTGTGTTTATCTTAACTTACGAAAAAAGCGTAATCGTTTAAAACAAAACTTTTAAAAATAATTAAATATACAATGAATGCTGAAACATAAAAGTCAGACAGAATGTTACCTTAACAAGAAAGAGCTTCCTAAAGATCAAAGGATTGCTGTTTGTTTTATTTGCTTAAGTAACCAGTACTTTCACTTTAAGGGATTCAGTGGCTATTTGAAGGAGGCTAGGAGGTCTCCATTGCCCAACCCCCACCAAGATAAAGGCTTCCCACCCCTCACATTGAGAGCTGGGAACTTTACTTATTGACACTAAAAATATATTCTTCGTGTTTAGAATGGAATGCTGAGATTTGATTGAAGACAATACATGAATCAAGTGAATGGCATTTGGGGGGCATGTCTTTCAATCTTATTTAGAGGTTTTGGGGAAAGACCATCTTTTGAGCTTGCCTTGTGTGTGTGTGTGTGTGGCCATATGTCATCATTATAGCACTGAGGAGGTGCTCTATGACCATCCTGGAATGCAGTGCTTCCAAGTGCAATGCACCTCTTATATTGTTGATTTTAATGCTAGCTTCAATAAAGGAGGGAAGAAATGGGCTGTAGAGCATGTCTTTTTTTTCCTCTAAGTACCTTCAGATTTGGGTTTTCAGTCAGTGATACTAGCTAAGTCATTTGTGGACTGACATGTGAGAACAGGATGAGATGGAAATACATTCAGTTCACTTGGTGGTGGCCTGTAAGAGGTGGGTTTGTGTAATGGTGGTCCCTCCTTCTATGAGGCCTCTGTAATCAGCCAAAGCAACCTTAGATAGTGCAATATCCGGTTGTTCCCAGTCTGCTATCAGGTGAGCACTATAAATGCTGCATAAATACCACTTAAAGAGAAATGATAGTTCATTTGTCTCCTATGTGTCCCCTCCAAACAGTTTCAAAATCTTTGCTACTTTTTATGAAAACTTTCAACCAATACTTATTTTGCATGTGGCTAGATTGTGATTTCTGGGGTTTTTTAAAGGGCACTGTGGCTGAATTTTCTACTCAGGAAGTATAGCAAAATGCTGAGCTTGAGCTCTAGAACCTGACAAACTGATTTTGTCACTGACTTATGACAGTCAGTGCAGTGAAAGTTTCTAAGTCTTAATTTGCTCATTTGCAAAATGGCAATTATTAATAATGTTTAATTTGAAAGGTTTGAACACAGGTAGAGGTCTCAACACAGGGTCTGGCATTCTGTGGGAACTGTTTTAAGGAAGGATATGTATCCAAGACCCTAAATCAATTACCAGAAGCCAAGTCAATTACCAGAAGGTTGAGGGAATCTCACACCATCTTTTTTTTTATTTTTGCTTTTTGGCCACGCCATTCAGTCAACCAGGGATCAAACCCACACCGGTTGCAGGGGAAGAAGAGTCTTAACCACTGGATCGCCAGGGAAGTTCCCCACACCACCCCTCTTTTCACCTTGGTTCCTTTCTGCTACCATCTCACGGAATGATCTGGAGGTTCTTCTCAGTAGGATGTTCCTCAGCAGGCAGTCCACAGGCTCATGCTGTGAGGGTGGAAGGAAGAAGGTCCTGAAGCAAAGACAGTGACCCTGATAAATGCAGACAGGACAGAATATTCATGCTGAAGAGGGTTTTTTGGTTGTTGTTGGTTCAATCATTCTTCAGAACCCTACACAAGATTGAATTTAATTGCAGTGTGCAACAACTATCCCAGGACTCCAGGAAATCTTACAGAAAACAAATCCTCTCACGGTTGGGAGAGCCATAATGCAAATACTCCAAACATCAGATACTCCCCAAATCATGGTTTAGGAATGCACTGAATCAGCAAATTACTTTGTTTTGCTTAGTTTACTTTAATGGGCAGCAGTATGGCAGAATGGTGAAGTGAGGAAGCGCGGTTGTTACAGTATTAGAAATTATTTCATGGTATTGTTACCAACAACTGCTTGATTGTTGGTTGACACCTAATAGCTACAAACCCATTAGAACTGGAAAGGTAGATCGTATGTATGAGAGATAATAAAAGCAAGTTTTAAAAGTACTGAAGACAGGGCAGGGGGCTAGTACTTTTAAAAGGGAGAAAATAAGACTCATTATTTGGGGTAGGCTAATTGTTACATCAGGTTTCCAAGAGAGTTGTTTTGGTTTGCAGAAAGACTTGAGCTTGGATCCTATAAAATAAAGGCTTTTATTTAAGTTTCCAAATGACTGAATAAGTGATTTTCTAAATCCTTCATTTCATCCACAGCAGGATGAACATGAATACTTGGACTGAGTCCATGGTGCTTTTCCTAATGTTGATCTCACAGCTCCTTTTCAATTCTGGATTCAGAGAAGTTCTAGCCTGAGTGTGGCTGGCTCAATGAAGTTAGATGGCTCTGTGGGCCCTGCCCTATCTCTGCTGGAATGTTTTTATAATCACATCCTCAACTGCAAAATTACTGATGAGTAGACACTTGTAGCCCCAATCCCGTAACTCTACCACAAAAATAGAATTTCAGACTCTTTCAATATAAACATTATCTAGAGCAAACTATATCTAGGTCTTCCCTGACAAGTTACATGATTCAGTGCTTTGTTTCTATAAACTAAAGTTAGAAACTCAAGAATGACTCACTTTTCTTTTTTGCATGCATCTAAGTGAACAAGGAAGTCACACTGCTTCTGGTGTTGCTTTCTTTACAAGGAAAAAAAAAACTTGCTCCTTCTCGAGCATCCTTTTTAGGTCAGCAATTTTGAAGTGCAGGACTTATTGGTGTCCAAGCGGAAAGGGCTGATGCTCTGATTTATCACGACTCCCTCCGAGTGGAGTTCTTCCATGGCTGGAGAAAGGAAAACATTTGTTGTACTAATACTGAATGTGCTTCCTGTGTAAAATAACCTTTAACTCTGTGGAGATCCCCCATTTTAATGACTGGGATATAGTAGAAATAGAAGGAAATCCAAATGCCCCAGTAGCAGCCACTCTCCTCCCCGGTAGGTCAGGCTGCAACCCTCTGAGGGACACAGATGGTTGCCTGGGAAGCATTCAAGGCTTCTCTTTCTCCTGTTTTAAGATATGACCATTTTGATTGTTTAAAAATGTGTGCGACATTCTGACCCTTTAAGGAGCCTGGGCTATGTCAATCAGGGGGAATGAGGTGGGTAGACTGGGGAATTCTGGCATTTACACATTTGTTGTGGGGATGGGAGGGACTCTTGTCAACTGGAGAACCAGCTCTCAAACCCAAGCCAGACTGCAGCTTCTTGCATCTCCCTATCTTCATGATACAAATATGACTGAGTCTATTCAGTCTACCTTAGTTCTACTGCTCAGGGTGACTGCTCTGAGCACTGAAACGATTCTTCCTACATAGAACCTGAAATGCGATTCCCTACACTGAATGAGGTGAAAATGGGAGTAATCAACTAAAGAAACAAGCTTTTCAAGCATATTTGAGTTTTTGCAGTGAAGTTGTTCTTTAGTTGCTAAGTTGTCTGACTCTTTGCAACCCCATGGACTATAGCTCACCAGGCTCCTCTGTCCATGGAAATTCCCAGGCAAGAATACCAGAGTGGATTGCCATTTCCTTCTCCAGAGGATCTTCCCAGACCAGGGATCGAACCTGCATCTCCTGCACCTGCAGGCAGATTTTTTTACCACCGAGCCACCACGGAAGCCCTTTGTAGTACAGTAGAGCCCAGCTCTTTAGGAGCTGTGAGAAAATGTCTATGTGATAGGGAAGAGAGGTTAAACACACACTTTCGGAGCTTCCCCAGATTGTAGGCTCTGTGTGTCCTCGTGCAGCACAAGATCACGTTCTGTCCTAGAAAGCCACACCTGAATAATGCAGTCGGCATTCTTAGAATGCATTTAGCAGTGGATGAATAGGAGCGCTTTCCACAGGTCAATCAATGGCCTCTCTGCTTCTGGCTGGCTTGCAGATTGCTCCTTCTTAAAATATGTCTTCTTTTTAAAAGACAGCCGAGTTGGTTGGAAGACAGAAGAGTAAAGAGAATCAGCTGTGTTGATCTCTCTATCATTCTCTATCTCACTCTCTCCTTCCTCTTCTTTCCTGCTTACACTTGCAATTCCTTCAGGCCAGATCTTCTGATTAACCTTGATTTTCATTTCTTTTGCCTCCTTCTTCCTAAGAAGGAATGATATACCTCAAACATAATGACTCAAGAAGCATGTATGTCTCATATGTCTTTGATTGCATTTCTGGTTCCTAAGAATTAACTTAGGAACCAGAGTTCAGTTCAGTTCAGTTGCTCAGTCATGTCTGACTCTTTGCAACCTTACCGTCGGCAGCACGCCAGGCTTCCCTTGTGGTACTTGTCCAGCTAAGTCTGACAAGCTATGGCGTAGTAGAAGAAACACTGTCTGGTACTTTTAGTAGGTATTTGATATTAGTTTGTCTTTTTAAAAATTGATCTGTAGGTCAGCTACAGGTTTTTGATTAAAAATAAAATTCTTAAATCAAATTTATCAATATTTTCAAAGACAAATAGACTTCTTCACACACATGATTCAATATGACCAGTAGTTGTTTGAAATGGTACAGAGCACTTACTCTGTTACAGTGCTTGCTGCACTTCACAGAGAAATAAAGGATCATGTTTCTATTAAGATTAATTTTGGATGCAACTGAGTACCTGACTAAAGAATAAACATTAAGCAAAAAGGCCAATTATTTTCTTCCTATACATGAAGCCTGGTGGTGGTGGTGGTGATTTAGTGACCAAGTCGTGTCTGACTCTTGCATCCCCATAGACTGTAGCCTGCCAGGCTCTTCTGTCCATGGGATTTCCCAGGCAAGAATACTGTAGTGGGTTGCCATTTCCTTCTCTAGGCATGAAGCCTAGAAGTTGGCAATTCAGTGCTCAGTGAGGTTATTAAGGACTTAGATTCTTTCTCTTCTACTTCTCCATTTTCATGTTTGTAATCTCACGATTTCAAGATGATTCTCACAGGACCACCTCTCTTAACTGTGTTCAAATGAGGTGGTGGCTGAGGAAGGAAGGACAAGTCAGGTAAATATGACTTTTTTTAGGAGTGCCGTCCCTGTTTGAGCAAACTCCAGGAGACCGTGAAGGACAGGGAACCCCAGCATGCTGCAATCCATGAGGCTGCAAAGAGTTGGACATGACTTAGTGACTGAACAACGACAACAACTCCCGTTTTATCACAGAAATATGCCCAACAAATTCAAGACATGATAAATAAAAAAGCACAATCATACCAAGGTACTTTGTGGTCAAAGATGAAAAAAAATCTTAAAAGCAGTCAGAGGGAGAAATAGATTAATCACAGAGGAAAAACAGACTTTGGGCACACTTATCAAAAGCAACATGGATTTCAGAAAGCACTGGAATAGCACCTTCAAAATGCAGAGAGAAAGTAACTGACATTTTCTATAACCAACAAACTATCTTTCAAGAATGATGGCGGAATAAAAACATTTTCCGACAGACTACAAAATGAGTGTTAACTATCACTCAGAGAAACTTCTGAGTGATATACTTAAGGATGAAGAAAACTCATAGCAGAAAGAAGGTGAGAGATCCTCAATAGTGAAGAAAATGATGAATACATGGATAAATCTATAAAATCACTGTGTTAAACAACAATGACACCTTAATTATAGGGTTTGGAAATAATATAGAATCAAATTGCTAGTAGAAAAAAAATGGCATATAAGTAGGAAGCAGGTAATAGGAATAAGGCATTCAAAGGTCTGTACTTTGTTCAAGAGGGTAAAACACTGACTAACTGAAGACATTAATTACACATTTGATTAGTTACACACGTTACTAAATTACACATACACACTATGTACATTAAAATTCTAGGACATCCCACAAAATATTAAAAAAAGGTAGTAAGTGCTGAACTAATAAAGGGAAAAAACAGAGTTAAGAGAAAAAATTAAAAAATGAAGCTTAATCTAAGAAAAATTCAAGGAGATTTAAAAAAATACAGAAAAAGTAAGAGTTAACAGAATTCATAACATAAGATAGCGGAGATGGAATACAAGCTGAAAGACTACTACAGTGTTCCTAAAGTAAGATGAAAGCTCCCAAAAGATGGTGAATGAGATTTACAGACGAAAAAGCTGAAAAAGATAAGGAGAGGCACATGTGCAAACAAGTGCAACAATGTGCTACAGCTGCAGTCAAACAAGCATGTGAATGTCACGGAGCACAAAGGATCCCTTCTGCCCGAAGCGGGGAGAATGGGGCGGTGGAGCAAGTCAGGCAAGACTTCACAGAGGAGGTGATGCTGACCTGAGATGGTGCAACAGAGCATGCCAGAAAGAGGGGAGAGCAAGAATAAAAGTGCAGGGGCATGAAAGCAATGACATTTTCAGAGAATTCCAAGTAATTTAATATGACTGAAGTAAAGGATTTAAGAATGAGGTTAGCAGTCAGATCACAGAAGGCCTGTTTGCCATTGGACAGAGTCTGGAATTAATCCTGGAGGCCAGGAATGAGAAGCAAGTGAAGCGCTTTGAGGAGGGAAGTCACAGATTTGAATTTTAGGACACAAAACGTCTTTGACAGCAGCAGAGAAGATGGTCTGGAATAAGACAAGGAGTTCTTCTTGTGGCTCAGGCAACGGGTAATTATTTGTTAACTATCATACCCTATTTCTCATGAGATTTCACTGTGGTATTTGAGAAATAATACTTTCCTTTCTCACTGACATAAAGACGTCTTAAGTAGGATGATAAACAGGTCTTTTTTTCCCCTCTAATGTGTAAACTTAGTTGTACACTCTAATAAATGGAGTGAGGCTGAATAGCCTTTGGCATCAATCCCAGAGACTAAAACAGTGAGAAAACAACAAAACATGGGACATAATATCTATCCATAAATCCAATTGTATGGTTAGGTCTATGGCACATTTTAAGAGTTATGATTTCCCTGGCAAAGTACCAAAAAAACGTACCTTCAAAAATTACTCAGAACAGCCACTTGGCATCCAACCACACTGTCAGAATGAAAAATGTTGAGTAAAGAGCCTACGTGTAATTCCCCATTCTTGAAGAAGTAAAGGAAGGGTGTTTTCTAAGGCTTCAGAATGACATATTTTATTAAATAATAACATGGGTCATGAAAAAAGCCAAGAGGAAACTTCCCAGCTCACGTAGAAAATGGAGTCACTTTTATTTTCTTTAAAACGATAAACATATTCTGTCTTATAAGAGAATGTCTCAGAGCCAATGTGTTCACAGTGGTTAACTCTGTTCTCTATTCCCTTTTTTCCCCCTTATATTGTTTTCTAATTTTCTACAATGAGCATGCATTGCTTCTAGAAGGAAAGAGAGTCAAATAAACCAGTCATACAATCAGAGTGACTTAGGCTGTCTTTTTCAGCTTTTAGATTCTAAATCAGCTTTTAGATTCCAAATAAGATTAATATAAACTGCTTCTGAGATAATCTTCTAGTGTGCTTTGAATATATGCAAATTTTCCCTCAAATTTTTGTCCTTAGGGAGTAAATTTTCCAATTTTCAAAAATATTAAAACATCCCCTCTCAGTTATTCATGACAGTGGAGGGGAACACTGACACTACTATCCAAAAACAGCATCTAAACAGAAAACATTAGGCATATAGGCATAATATATCAGGCTTTGTAAGGCACTGTACAATGTTTGTTGGCAGATATATCTTCTGAATTAAAGTTTTTAGTTACTATTAAAATGATTCTATGCTCCTACATGTAGACTGGCAAATGAAGGGTAAAAGAAATGGGTCTAAAATTTAAAATTCTTTGCATATAGCCTACCAGCTGTATGCTCCACAGGCAAATGAATAGACTCCCCATGCTGAAAATATAAACTGTTTCCTAAAAATACAGACCCGGGGCTTCACAGATGGCTCAGAGGTAAAGAATCTGCCTGCAACGCAGGAGATTGATTCCTGGCTCAGAAGATCCCCTGGAAGAGGGCATGGCAACCCACTCCAGTATTCTTGCCTGGCAAACAGCATGGACAAAGGAGGCTGCTGGGCTACAGTCCACAGGGTCGCAGAGTCAGACACGACTGAGTGACTGACCACACATACACCCAAGGTAAAAATTCAAAAAGTAAAGGGGAACTTCCTTGGTGGTCCAGTGGTTGGGACTCTGTGCCTCCGATGCAGGGGGCACAGGTTTGATCCCTGGTCAGGGAGCTAAGATCCCACGTGCCTCACAACACAGCCAGAACAAACATGGAATGCAAACTTCAGTTGTGGAAGTTTGCATTGCACCTGGACTCCAAAGAGTCCACTCTAGTATTATCAAAACCCAGCTTTTCACAAGCAGAGGACACTCTTTAAAAATAGCTCTAACTGAAATCATAGCAAAATATTTCAGAAGAAATATGAAACACCCACCTCTGAGGGTTAAAGAGAAGGGTCTGTCAAATAAACTTGATGTAACATACTCCTTCATCTCTTTAACACTTACAAAGGGACTTGCAAAGAAAGATGTGTAAATAGGATTTATCTTAAATTAAGCACACTGAACCTTTCCCAACACTGTCAGAATTCAGACAGTTTAAAGAGGAGATGGAGGTACTCTTTATAATCTGGAGGTTATTTTATGGTCCTCTGAAACATAATAACTTTCTTCTTAGTTGAAATTTGTACCATCCTTGCCAATTTCAGGGGAGCAATTTCTGAAATTTATACTTAATACAACAGTTCTAAGTTTACCTTAGATGTTTACCAAGGGAACACTTCTTGCAAAGATGGGCACAATAAAGGACAGAAATGGTATGGACCTAACAGAAGCAGAAGATATTAAGAAGAGGTGGCAAGAATACACAGAACTATACAAAAAAGATCTTCACAACTCAGATAATCACGATGGTGTGATCACTCACCTACAGCCAGACATCCTGGAATGCAAAGTCAAGTGGGCCTTAGGAAGCATCACTATGTACAAAGCTAGTGAAGGTGATGGAATCCAGTGGAGCTATTTCAAATCCTAAAAGATGATGCTGTCAAAGTGCTGCACTCAAGATGCCAGCAAATTTGGAAAACTCAGCAGTGGCCACAGGACTGGAAAAGGTCACTTTTCATTTCAATCTCTAAGAAAGGCAATGCTAAAGAATGCTCAAACTACCACACAATTGCACTCATCTCAGACACTAGCAAAGTAATGCTCAAAATTCTCCAAGCCAGGCTTCAACAGTATATGAACCGTGAATTTCCAGATGTTCAAGCTGGATTTAGAAAAGGCAGAGGAAACAGAGATCAAATTGCCAACATCCATTGGATCATCGAAAGAGCAAGAGAGTTCCAGAAATACCTCTACTTCTGCTTTACTGACTATGTCAAAGCCTTTGACAGTATGGACTGCAACGAACTCTGGATTAAAGAGATGGGAGTACCAGACCACCTGACCTGCCTCCTGAGAAATGTGTATGCAGGTCAAGAAGCAACAGTTAGAACTGGACATGGAACAACAGACTTGTTCTAAATCGGGAAAGGAGTACATCAAGGCTGTATACTGTCACTCTGCCTATTTAACTTATATGTAGAATACATCATGAGAAACGCTGAGCTGGATGAAGCAAAGCTGGAATCAAGATTGCCAGGAGAAGTATCAAAAACCTCCGATATACAGATGACACCACCCTTATGGCAGAAAGTGAAGAACTAAAGAGCCTCTTGATGAAAGTGAAAGAGAGTGAAAAAGTTGGCTTAAAACTCAACATTCAGAAAACTAAGATCATGGCATCTGGTCCCATCACTTCATGGCAAATAGGTGGGGAAACAATGGAAACAGTGACAGACTTTATTTTGGGGGGCTCCAAAATCTGCAGATGGTAACTGCAGCCATGAAATTAAAAGATGCTTGCTCCTTGGAAGGACAGTTATGACCAACCTAGACAGCATATTAAAAAGTAGACACATTACTTTGCCAATAAAGGTCCATGTAGTCAAAGGTATGGTTTTACCAGTAGTCATGTATGGATGTGAGAATTGGACAATAAAGAAAGCTGAGTGCTGAAGAATTGATGCTTTTGAACTGTGGTATTGGAGAAGACTTTTAAGAGTCCCTTGGATTGCAAGGAGATAAAACCAGTCCATCCTATTCATCAGAAGGACTGATGCTGAAGCTGAAACTCCAATCCTTTGGCCACCTGATGCAAAGAGCTGACTCATTTGAAAAGACCCTGATGCTGGGAAAGATTGAGGGCAGGAGAAGGGGACGACAGAGGATGAGATAGTTAGATGGCATCACCGACTCAATAGACATGAGTTTAAGTAAACTTCGGGAGTTGGTGATGGACAGGGAGGCCTGGCGTGCTGTGGTCCATGGGGTCCCAAAGAGTCGGACACGACTGAGCAACTGAAGTTTTACTTACCTTGAAGAAAATATGTTTTAACTTTTTCCATGAATTGCTTTCCCTCCTTTCTCTCTCAGACAACGAAGAGCTCACTCTTCTACCTTAAATGCTGAGGGAAAACATCGCTATGCCATCAAGCCTTGCACCAGCCTCTCTCCAAATCCCCCCATTCTGATTTCAAAGCTCAAAAGAATCCTCCTGGCTAAGAAGTGTCCAGAGAGGCTGGGAAGGAGAAAGGCTAAGCAGGCCCAGCCAGAATTTGCAGCTGGAGGCGATGAGAAGGCTGGGCACAACACACACATACACACACACTGTGGCTCCTGATGTCAGCTGATGTCAGAATTGTAGAGACTGTGGTAGGATGGCAGTTTTTGTTAAGGACAGTCCTGAGGGAAGGGGCGTAATTGGGACCAGCCAAGGATTTAGGGTCTTGGCTTATAGTGCTGAGCTTTCAGGTTGGGCTCCGGGTGCAGAAGGGTGCTTCTGGAAAATTCTCCAAACCTACTTCCAGCCTACTTCCCAACCATATTAGTCAGTCTTACCTCTTAGGCACAAGTATCCATTTATGCATTCTTCCCCTCCACTTTTCATTTAATAAACATTAGTGGGTGCGTTCTACAATGCAGATACGATAATTTGTAAGACATGGCCCCTGATTGTAGGAGTCTGTGGGAAACAGTATGGGTGCTAGAGATTATGGTAAAGTGTGTATAGGCTACGTAAGGGCAGAAAGGAGAGAAACTGACATCTCCACACAGGTACTCCTCTGCTATTGTGGCCCTGAAAACGTGCAACCAAACTTTCCTGGTCCGCTGCAACCAAGACTTCCTGGTACCTTTTACTCTGCTCCAAGTTATCTGCACATCTTAGCGCTGGCTGAAACCTAGCTTTCTCACAAATGATGCCACTGTCCTCAAAAGCTGAGCCAGTGGTGTCTGCTCTTTCTTCCACTTGGCCACAAGAGAACCCAAGAATACTGGAGTGGGTAGCCTATCTCTTCTCCAGCGGATCTTCCCGACCCAGAAAGTGAACCGGGGTCTCCTGCATTGCAGGCGAATTTTTAAAAGCTGAGCTACCAGGGAAGCCCCAATAAAAGCCCTCAATTATACTTAACTTAGCTGTCACCCTGGCCACCGCCAAGAGCTCCTCTATTGCTGTAGCGCAGGACCCACACCAGCCGGTTCATTTCTCTATTTCTAGCCTCAGCCCAGGGTTCTAAACAGGACGTCGATACGTGACTTAAATTAAAAAAGAAGCTAAAGAAACTGGGAAAACCTTTGGGTTCAAGGCTTGCTGCAGGCTAGTCACTCATCCCACCTGGGCCTTGCTTATCCTTATGGAAAAAAATGTCATATTTACCTCAGAGATTTTGTACTGACGGGGCCACGCACCTGGCAAAGCACACTGCCCCTCCCCCGGCGGTCGGGGTTGCTGACGAGGAGAGCAGAGGCCCGAGCCCCCCCCTTCCCAACCTCCGCCAGCCCACATCCCTCACAGCGCCCTTGGCCCCAGGTCCCTCGGGACCTCAAGCGTGGGAGCCCCGGCCCTGCGCGGCTCCCTCCCGGCGCCCCGCGCCCTCCTTCCTTCCTTCGCCCGGACGGACGCACTTCCGGCGGATGTTGGGGGGGGCAAGCCCGGAAACGGAAGTGAGCGGCGGGGCCAGTTGACCGTCACGGGGAGAGCGTCTGTACGCCGAGCGAGTCGAAGATGGTGAGTGAAACCCCCCCCCCCCATACCCCGGGCGACCCGAGTGGCCGGCGGGCTCGGGTCGGTGGCCGCAGGAGCAGCCCGCCGCCTTCCTGCCGTCCCCTCAGCAGCGGCGGGAGGAGGAGGAAGCCCGCCTCTCCCGCCATGATCTGTTGAGTCACGGGGTTCAGGGGTACTCGTGGCCGTCCGGGCTGGGCTCCGGCGCTGGTACCGGGAGCCGCGCCTCGGCTTCTTCCTCTTTCACCTCCTCTTCTCTCTACCCACCCACCAGCCGACCCCGACCTCGGTCCCTTCCTGGAGTCGGCGCCGAGGTGGCAGGGGCAAACCCGAAAGTTGCGGCGGTCTTGGGGTGGGGGCACCGCCCGTTAGCCCTTGGGAGTCGCGTCCCCCAAACTCCTCACCCGCCCTCGACCCTCGGAACCGCCTGGATAACAAACCCACAACTATGGGTCGGCTTTCCATCACTCTGCTTTTACTTTGCCAACATTTTGGGGAGTTTGTAGCATGTCAGGCGTTGGAGGGGGTAAAATTATATACTTGTTACTCCCCCTGTGTTAGCGTTGTTAGTGGAATCCTCCTCCCCCCTCGCCCCTTCTCTTTTTTCCTCTTCTTAAAAAAGTTTGCTATTTGGTAGAGATTTCCTGAATCGTCCGTCATTGCCCGTGACTCTTAATACCAGTCCAAATCTAGAAAGCTTCTGTTGGTGAATGGGCTTCCCTTGTAGCTCAGTCGGTAAAGAATCTGCCTGCAGTGCAGGAGACCCGGGTTCGATCCCTGGAGAAGGGAATGGCAACCCACTCCAGTATCCTTGCCTAGAAAATCTCATGGACTCAGGGTCCTGGTGGGCTGCAGTCCATGGGGTCCCAAAGAGTTGGGCATGACTGGGCGACTAACACTTACTTCTGTTGGCAAATACTGCTGAACATAGAAAAGAGGTTTTATAAACACTCAGAGGGACTTCCTTGGTGGTCCAGTGGCTAAGACTCTTGGTGTTATCCATGTAGGGGGCGGGGGTTTTTCCATCCCTGGTCAGGGAACTAGATCCCATATGCTGCAACTAAGAGCTGGCACAGCTAAATAAAAAATTTTAAGACACTCTGAAATAACTAGTGTTAACTTTTCATAGATTTGCTCCCCTCTTCTACTTTCTTAGAAACATTATGTACTGATCCCGATATTTTACAGAAGGGAATTGGCAAAGTGATAATGGGTAGAACCCAGAGATCACAATCCCCCTTTCTTTGTGCCTGGAAGAGACTTTTCTTGTGTCACTTTACAATAAAGCAGTCTGGGAGGAGGAGAACTGTGCATGTAGGAAATAACGTTTGGGAAGGTACAGTCATACAGCTCTAGTCCTGTAGGAGTTCAGATACCTGGAAGGATGAGTAGGCAGGGCCGGAAAGGTTCTGTGCCTTCATCACAGGCACCTGTTAGGTTAGTGACAAACACTAGATTCCAGCTTCTTTTCCTAATTGACCGTGACTTCTGTTCAGGGGAGTTGAAACCTGTTGTGCAGGTTCTTGAGTTCCAGGCTTTGGGCCTTGGACATTGTTTTTCAGACATTGAAAAGGCATTGACCAACCAGTGAAAGATTTTTTGTTTGTTTTTTGGTTTTCTCCCAGCTTTGTTGGAGGAGATTGCATGTCAAGCAGACTTTGCTGTGTAGAACTGGAAAATGGAAGCGTCTATGGGCAGCAAGACCCAGTAGAGTGCTCTTAAAGTTATCCAGGTGTGAGAGCCTGGATGCAATTAGTAGATTGGAGAAACCCTGGACAAACTACAGTACCTGACCCTAGTGAAATGCACGAATTGAAGTAAAACAGCAATTTGAAAAGCTAATTTCCCAGAGTAGTTTCTCCTAGAAGCTGTTGCTGCTGCTGCCAAGTCGCTTCACTCGTGTCCGACTCTGTGAGACCCCATAGACGGCAGCCCACCAGGCTCCCCCATCCCTGGGATTCTCCAGGCAAGAACACTGGAGTGGGTTGCCATTTCCTTCTCCAATGCATGAAAGTGAAAAGTGAAAGTGAAGTCCCTCAGTTGTGTCCGACTCTTAGCGACCCCATGGACTGCAGCCCACCAGGCTCCTCCATCCATGGGATTTTCCAGGCAAGAGTACTGGAGTGGGGTGCCATTGCCTTCTCCTTCTCCTAGAAGAGTATAGACTAAATACCAAACTGCTTGTAGCTTTTTGACATTTTTCTTCAGGATTGCAAGGATGTTGTATTCAGCACTAGATGGTTTAAACTCAGCATCTTGTGTTTGTTACATTTTTGTTATGCATGTATATTCTCTCTTCATTAGACTAAGCCCTAGACGCCAGATATGTATCTTCAGCATCTAGTAGAGTGAGTACCTGCCACATAGTAGATATAAATATTTGGTGATTAAATTACAGTGTAAATGAGTAGGGTGACAGAACACAAGTACCGCATATACAGTGAATCTTAGCGTTTTGTTTCTTTTTATTTAGGCCAGCCTGATTACGTGCGTTTATTTTTCACAGGTAGCACCCTCTTAAGGGAACCAAACGCTTTCTGAGATTCCGTTTTTTCTTTAGCTTCTGTGACCACTCTCTTCTAGCTCTTCTGTCCATTCTTAATTCCGTTTTCCTTGTTCTTTGTCCTTAAGGAATGGTACTCTCCAGGATTCTGTCCTCAACTTTTTTCATTCTGTGCTCATCATTCCAACGTAAAGAAAGGATCTTCCCAGTGAAAGTAAATCTGATCATGATCTGGTGCTCAATTTCAGAACAAAATCTTAATTTCTTTGCATATTTAAGCCTTTTCATTTTTCTTTTCACCAGCCTTTCTTTCTGCCCTACTCAGACATACAGTTAGCTGATCATCTCAAACTACTTGTGGCTTGTTCATTTATATTTTTATACCTTTACCCATGTTCTTGTTTTCCTGGAATGCCTTTCAGTCTGAGTGCACTCAGCTCAGGAATCCTTCCTGCCCCAAATTCCAGATTATTCACTGAACCTTGTGCATCTCTCTATGTGATGCTGAGGCTCATAGTAATGGCCTAGACTGTAGTCTCTTGGAGGGCAGAGACCTTATCTTTTCTCTGATGCTTAAACAGTATTTTTACATAGAGGTTCAGTGTGAGTTGTTAACATTTTTTTTAATACATAATAGTGTTTTTTATTTGTGTTGTAGAATGCCAGAGGACTTGGATCTCAGCTAAAGGACAGTATTCCAGTTACTGAGCTGTCAGCAAGTGGACCTTTTGAAAGTCATGATCTTCTTCGAAAAGGGTATGTAGGGGAGTTGTGACTTTGTTATAATATGTGAATTATTTTTCACAATATTCTTTAAATCTTTTGACAAGCCATAAATATGTATTTAATTTAAAAGATAGCAAGTAGTATACTTTAGACTAGAGGGAGGGAGGAGAGGAAGCATAAATGTTTCTATAGTGGAAGAAGCATTTTACCAGAGTACCAGGTTCCCAAGAAAGTGTGTCCTTCTAGGAGAGATTAGCCGGCAGCACGATTTGGTGGGATTCCTCTTTTTGCTCCTGATAACTTGGAGAGCCCTTTGTTCTTCATCTTATTAACTAAGGCAAATTGGGAGTAGTTCACTTTTCTTTGGGAGGTACTAGAACATAGCAGTAAAGAGCATGGGCTCTGGGTTTTGGTCATGACTCTGCTATTTACTAGATGTGTGTCCATGGGCAGATTACTTAACTGTTCTGTCTCATTGCCCTCACCTATGAAATAAGGCTAGTAATAGCATCTGTCTTTATTTTGAAGAATAAATGAGCTAATCCCTGGAAAATACTTAGACCAATATGTGACATTAAAGCAGTAAGTAAGTATTAGCTGCTCTTGTTTTTCATTTCTAGTTATAGCACAGTTGTACCCCTTCCCTTTATGTTTTCCTTTATGTTTTTATATGTTTAGGCCTCATTTTCTGGTACTGGTCTTTTTTCTTGGCAGATGGTTTTTTCTGTTTAGTCAAATATCCTCCCTACTGGGTACATACTGTATTTTGAATTTTATATTTACTTAGAAGGTATTTAGTCATAGAATGTCATTCTAATATTGGTCCCTGGAAGCAGACATAATGCCTCATTGTCTTTCCATTTTGTAATGAAAGATGCAGTATATTGCTTTTGGAATTGGAGATATAATTTGGTTTATAGTATAATCAAATTCATAAGCTAGCCACTAACCGAGTCCTGGTAATTTGGTTTTGGGTTTTGGTCCGTTCCCCCCACTCCCACTGCACATACACGAAATGCTCCTTTTTCTTCTCAGATTGTAAGATTACCATGAGCAGGACCATTTTCAAATTCCCAAATATGTACAAAGACAATATTTGATAAATACTGATGTTGCAGGATTTCTAAGGTTTCTTTCAGCTCTTAAATCCTGGTTGGAGAATAAGATGGTGATGTTTATATAGAGAGAGTGATAGGGACCCGTGGCCCGGTTCTAGCTATGTATCACCTAATATAGTACTTCGCATATAGTAGGTAGTTGGTAAATCTCAAACAAGTTTTTCAGTGTGTGTTTATCAAAAATATATTAACTATTGAATATGCATTAGATATGAACAGGAGAAATGTAGGTACTTTATGTAATAAAAGAATCACATCATCAGAGTAATAGTAGTACACACACTATGAAGTTTCTTCCAGATACAGAGCATCACTTAGCACCACTTTTTGGAGGGTTCTTCCCAGTTTATTGAGTTCTTGACCTCCAGGATCTATAATAGATATATTTACAACAATATATAGAATACTTGATCTTTTTTTTCCCTCTTAGTGTAGTTCTGTGAATATGTATTAATTCCCACAGTCACCACCACAGTCAGCATACAGAATAGTTTGTTCATCAGCCTCAAGCTCCCTGTGCCATTTCATTGTATGACAGCACTGATAGATAAGTGTGAGCCCTAGGTATTGAATGATCTATAACCTCCCTTTTAAATGTTTATTTTCAGTTTCTCTTGTGTGAAAAATGAACTTCTGCCCAGTCATCCTCTTGAATTATCAGAAAAAAATGTAAGTATGTTACCTGTGTTTTTATTTTTACCCTCTGGTAGAAAAATGATGTTAGTAATAACATGATTAAGACAATTCTGGTATTGAGCATTTGACTATAAAGAACATGAAGCCTTGTTTTCAATATCCTATGGAATAGGCTTTGGTTCACTAAAGCTCCCTTTCTACACCTTTTTCTCTGTCTTTTTTATGGACATTTCTAGAGGTTGGTCCACCTCTCCATTCCTCTCATAATATTTCCTCACTTGGTAATCTTTTTTATTTCTTTTATATTTTTCCCCTGCCATTTTTGCTATTGATATCCAAGCCCGACCTTCCAGCCTTGGATCTTTTTTTCAGGCCTTCATTTCCAAGTTACTGCTAGGCACAGGACGTACACAGATGGGTATGACATCATCCCCATCCTTTAGGGGCTGAAAATTTAGTGGGAAGATAAGCAGTGGATTGGGACTACCTGAAGCATTGTAGAGGACCACAGATGAAGCAGCCAAGCTATGGGAGGCTTTCTAGAAGAGGGGACATTTGAAAAGTTTTAGACTTATATTAGTCAGTTAAATAGGTGGAGAAAGGTCACTCCCAAAGGTAGGACATGTATAGATGTCCTGAAGACCACCTAAAGGGTTCTGTGTATGTGTGTGTCACATGGATGTCAGTGCTCATTGTTTTGAAAGCAGAATGTCACATTTAAAATTACGTGTTGTCTTTGTAGTTCCAGCTCAACCAAGACAAGATGAACTTCTCCACACTGAGAAACATCCAGGGTCTTTTTGCACCACTAAAACTGCAGATGGAATTCAAGGCAGTGCAGCAGGTGGGTTTCCAGGTGTCAGTTTGCATGCATCCCATCTGTGTGCTGAATTGATTGGGAGGAGTCTTCTTTTTGGTAAAAACTGTACAAACCTCACCTTCTCTTCTTCCCTGCAGCCTCTCCTACTTTCCCCCTGTTAGGATTTGATCTCCATTCCTACTTCATAGAGAAAAGCAGCTTTGAAATGGGAAACCCCTTCGATTAGAGGCTCAGTGTCTGGATAGTTACAGGCGTCCACTTTTATATTTCTCTCCTTCTGAGGAGTTACTTTGAATTTGTGCTGCCTCTAGGAATATCCAAGTGGAGGTGTCTAGTGGGCAGGTTGTATATCGCTGAATACACATGTTGCTCAGGAAGAAAATGTCCTTCCAGGTGTTTAAGAACTGTCCCCCATCTGTGCTCTAGATTCTGTCATATCACACTGCATTGATTCAGTGACTGCTGGATAGCTAACAAAGAACAGAAAAATGGAAAATTTGGTTTGGCTGCATTAAGGTTTGTTGAGTATGTGCCAGTGACTGCTGTGCTTTATAGCACACTGTGCTGCAGGTGTGAGGGAAAGGTGCTGCTGTCCTGTGCCACAGGTGTTGAACCAGGGTGAGACAGATCAGGTAACTAGGCAAGGCCGTAGGGTTGGTCAGTACTGAAAGCAGAGTTTGAACCTCTGACTCTATAGCCAGTGCTTTCTGCACTGTACTTAGGTACTGGTCTGCAGTATAAGTGAAGGTCATCCAGTCATGTCTGACTCTTTGTGACCCCCATGGACTATACAGACCATGGAATTCTCCAGGCCAGAATATTGGAGTGGGTAGCCTTTCCCTTCTCCAGGGGATCTTCCCAACCCAGGGATCGAACCCAGGTCTCCTGCATTGCAGGCGGATTCTTTACCAGCTGAGCCACAAGGGAACCCCAGTCTGCAATACATGTATTTAGTAATTGGAAAATGTAGATAGCACTAGTTCAGAATGGCATTGTAGTTTTTAAAAGCCCACAGATAACTTTGATCTTCATCTCTAGTTATCACTACTGTTTTAAAGGGTCATGACTTGTATTTGTGCTATGAGCATTACAGAACAACATACAAAATGAATAATCAGTTTATTAAGTGAAGTAATGCTCTCAGTGCATTTCTTCAGAATTTCTTCAGGAATTTGATTGTCCCATGTGTTTTAGAAACAAAGCATGATGTTAGATTCGAGAATTTTGTGTTTCATCACATTGTATGCTTCGGTTTTCCTGGACAGATGCAAAGGTCCCAAATAATGTGCAGACCTGATGGGATTATTAAGTATTAGTAAAAGCTTTCAATTTCAGTGTCTATATTTTGAATAAGGTTATGAAGAATTAAAAATATTCCTGTCCTCCCCCCCCAGTTAAATTGGTATTTTATTTAGTTTGTGAATTTTACAAATAATGAAGACACTGAAATGTGATCATGTATGTTTTTTCCTTTCTACTATTTCTAAGTTTGCTCTTTTATTCTTTTCCTAAAGGTTCAGCGTCTTCCATTTCTTCCAAGCTCAAACCTTTCACTGGATATTTTGAGGGGTAACGATGAGACTATTGGATTTGAAGATATTCTTAATGGTAAGTGTCATTCCATACCTTTTTCTGGAGCCCCAGTAATTACAAGGCAACAGCAGCAAACGAAACCTACTATGTCTTTGTCATCATATAGCTTATAGTTGATAAAATTCACTTGTGTTTATTCACTGAAATAAGATAAAATTTAATGGTAATAACTGTTCTTTAACTGGTTTTAAAAGTGAAAGATGTCTATGGAGTTCTGAGATTATAGTCATTTCAGTCAACCATTGACAGTCATTGATTTTATGTCCTGAGGATAAAGTCTGATGTGTGAATCCAGTATGATATTCTTAGGGCAGCTTAAACAAGGATTGTTGTTGCAGTATTCAGAACATTTGTGGGATATAACTAGCTTTAAAAACATCTAGAAAAAAATGAAAGGTTTCTTCAGAAATACCCTCCTTGTCCTCCTAGATGTGTTTCTGTAGATGGTGAATACTAAAGAAAAAAATTTTTATAAGTTTCTCTGGATGATTGTATTATGTTTGAGGTCAATGACTTTTAATTAAGAACGTGTAGCATCCTGTTATTTTCTGGTTCTGAGGAAAGAGAGCAAATACAGTTCTGTCCAGTATCGTCTGTGCTCATTGTGCCCCAGCAGTTCAGGAGAAACAGAAAAACGAAGCAGGATTAAATTATACTAGTTTCGCTCGGCTGCCGATGTTTGGTAAGGAAGTGCTGTGGACACAGCAGAAGTCTCATGAGCCTCTTCTGGGAGGGCACTTTTTGAGTGCAGGAAACCTCAGATTCCTAAGCTTTTACATTTAGTCCTCATTTAAAACAAGTAAGGTGAACAGCTAGGCCTTGCCTTAGCTGTTCCTTCTGCTTAGAATACTTTCCCCTCACTTCTCAAGTCCCAGTTTAAATGCCACCCCTTCAGAGAGGCCTTCCTTGACTGCTCAGTCTAACGTGCTCCCAGTTACCCTGTCACCTCACTTTAATTCTTTGCATATCACTCTTCTGGTATTTTCTTGTTTCTTATTTGTTTTCCCAACTTAAATACAGGCTCCAGGAGAGCTGGGGACTTTGTCTTGTTCACTCCAGGGCCTCCTAAGGTGCCTGGTTCATGCTGAGTGAGAAAAGCTCTGGCTCACCACTTTCTCCTCATCACCTTTGATACAGAAGGAATTTTAAAGTCTACAGTGAGGGAGTACTGTGTTAATCTAAGTGCAATATGAAGACTATTAAACTGGGATGAAAATCCGTACATTTTTTTAAAGTGTTGGAGGTGATGAAGGTTTTGCTTGCTTGCTCATCAGAGAAGTACTTGGCCAACAAAAATCTGCACGCTATGTTATAAGGAAGGGAAGAGATGTGAGACTTTTTCCTAATGCTGAATGTGGCCTTCTGTTTACTCCCTTCCTGTCACTTGAAGATGAGGAAACTGAAACTGACCAAGGTGACTATTCCTGCCTGGGAGGACCCTCCACGGGCTGGGGCCTTGCTCACCAGCACAGGGTGTGCTGTCTTCTAGGGCAAGTGTTTTATCAAATCAAAGGCTTAGACAAGCAGAGTTTCAAGGAAAGATGGCATTATATAAATGAGGATATTCTTTAAGAATTGAGAACATTACAGCCGAGACTCACGTCCTCCATGATTAATTACCCCCAACCCATCTCCCTCCTTCCTTCCCTGTTTGGTTGCTGCTTTTAGTTATTGGATGTCCTTCCAGACTTTCCATATGAAATCAGAAGACATTTGTCATTGCTTAGTATTTATCTTTTAACACAGTTGGTTTCGTACTGTGTGTATCTTACAGGAGGTATGCTGCATCAGTGCCTGTGTTGAGGGATGCGTGCTTCTCTCTCTCTCTCATTAACATGAAGCACTGCTGCAGCAGACACCTTTGTTCTTTGTACTCCTTTGTAAACATACTTTTGGGTTTTGGATGCCCTTTGTATACATAGTCCTCTACTCTGTTAATAATTGTAGCAAACTCTTGTATATCTAACCATTTATTAATAATTATAACAGTATCAGCTGTTGCTGAGGCTACTATGTTGTGTGACAAGTGGCCAGAGTCAGGATTCCTGAACTGATAATGACACAGTCATCTCCAGTCTCAGGAGGTCCAGTGAGGAAATATCCAAATCGATTTGTTACTCTTGATAATCATTATTTGAATGATTATTTATTTTAACAAACTGTTTTATAGTTTAATTCATTGGGTATCTATTCTGTTTCTTGTTCTGTGTGGAGGAGTAGAGGGCAAAAAAAAGAAAACGCTTTGTAGGAAGCTTACTGTTGATATTCATTTTATCTTAGGTGCATTATCACAGTTAAAGTAAGACTTTTTGTCTGACTCATCAATACAGACAAGAGAGAAGATTCCTAAGGTTTTTTTACTCTAGGATTCTGGTTTGTGTATATATGTGTTTGCAACAGAGCACAGAATGATAGAGATGAAATTGTAAATTACATTAAGGATTACTTAATCTCTTAGCGATTGTTTCTAGACTCAACTTGGAAGCCACTGGAAAATTTAAGAACTTTGAAACATGAGAACTTTTTCAATCTATATTTTCTTTTAAAATCCACTGAATTGAGGTATAGTCGACATACAATGGAATGCATCCATTTTACAGTGTCCAGTCTGTTAATTTTAGTAAATGTGTGCAGCTGTGGAACTGTCTCCTCAATCAAGATGTAAAATGTTTTCATCATCCCCCAAGTTTCCTTGGTCCTTTTGCTCCTCCACCCTTGGCCCCAGGCAGCCAGCGGTATATTTTCTATCACTTTATATTTGTTTTGCCTAATTTAAATTTTCATCTGAGTAGAATCAGAGAATTTATCTTTTTTTGAGACCCTTTAACATGTTTATTTTTGTTTCTTTTCAGACCCATCACAAAGTGAACTAATGGGAGAACCGCATTTGATGGTTGAATATAAACTTGGCTTACTGTAATGCCATGTGCTGTTCATGGAAGTAGAGGGGCTGCGTCTTGTTTATAGTTGTCTTTTTCCTATAATTTGATGTGCACAACATTAAAAGTACTAACACATGAGAATTGTTGCCTAAATATCTGTGATCATTTGAAATTATTTGGGTCATTGCTTTATGTGATAATTGAAAGCACTCAAGGGAGTTGGTTTTAAAACTTCTTATTTATATGAAAGCAACAGCTTTCTAGGTCTTTAAAAAAAATGTTACTAATATAAAACTGTGCACAGGTTCCAAATCAGCCTATTTTCTAGTTATTCCATAAATTTAATTTGAGTAGTTCTGAGCCTGCAACCTTTATGGTAGCATCTTTCAGAATAAACATCTATAATTGATTTTAGTGGCAATATTTCAAAGTAAGGACAGAACAAGACTATTAGATTTTACCTTATTTCAGTATAGTCCATTAATACTCAAAAGAATAATACTTGCTTTGTTGATGCTACGTTAGAATTATAGATATATTCTTTGATTCTTTCAGGTTTTTGATTTTGGTATTATCTTTAAACTGAAAACTTAAACAACCAGGAGATGTCAGTTTTAAAGTATAGTACTGCATAGATTTATGTATCACAAGATGCTTAAATTTAAAAACATAACATTCATGTACATACACATGCTATCTGTCCATGAACAAATTCCATGATAGTTTGTTTAAACATAAATCTTCCCTATGGTGGTTTGTTCTTAATAAGGTATTTTTTATGAACCTAGTTTACAGAAATTAAAGATTATCTGTTTCTCAGGAACATTTTTATTGTGTGAGTCACTGATTTATGACTGAAGGCAATGTTTCCCTCCACTCTGGGAGGTGGGGGCGGGTCATTGAACAACATCTATGAAAGGTTTGGGTTGTTACCACTTTGGGAAAGGGTTTCCAGCTCGCATCTGGTGCTTGGAGGCCAGGGATACTACTGAATATTGTAGAGTAAAAACTGCTCCTGACTGTCGAGATGAAGTGTAAAACTGTTTGCCAGCACAGTCTTTGCCACCCCACTTTACACTTAAATTATGAGAAAATATAGAAATAATGAAGGTTCACTTGTTTCTAAATGTGTTGTCTTTCAGCTAATTGTTAACAAAAGTTGGAGATTTCTGTGCCTTAGTTGAAGAATCTTAGATACCTTTCCTGACCAGTAGAGGGTACTATGAAATTAATGAACACAGTCTAAATGGTAAAGCTGATGCTTTAAACACAGAAATGGACATGATTAGTGCCTATTTTCTGAAGGTCTTTTGCTTCCTCCTCTCTGCCCCCCACCGCTTCCTCTTTAACCTTCTTTGTGTTTATGCCAATGATCCTCATCCCTGGGTGTGTGTAAAATCACCCGGAAATTTTAGGGGAAAATGTTCGTATCAGTCTGAATCTCAGTCCCAGTAGGACAAGTCTGGAGTGGATCCCAGGAAGTCTGCTTACTTTTGAAAAGCTCTCTGATTTATATGCTTGCTTTCCTTTCTTTGCTTGTTTTTGCCTTTATATTAATGACATTTGTCAGCACTAGTTAATTCTTTGGGTGTACCCCAGTGCTGAAATAATTGCTACTATTTCTTAGTCTCTGCAGTCCATAGTATTTACCTGGAGTTGGGATAATTTGGGTTCCTTCATAAAGTAAACTGCAGGTTCCTCCGAGTTAACTTTGCTTAGGTGTCAGGCTCTTCAGTTAGGCATTTTCTTTTTTCAGATGCTGTGATTTTTCTTAAGGAATCAGTTTAGTATTTGAGGAGTCTAATAATAGAGTTACTTCACAGGCTGCTGCCTGATTAAAATTAATTTTATTAACACTAAAATTCACAATAAAAGACTAGAATGTAGTTCTGTGTTATGTTTTTTTAAATATCTGTGAATAAAGGAACTTGTGGGTTTTACTGTCTCAAAGTATTGGGTGGGTTGGCAAACAGTTGAGCACTGGCACATTGCAGGGTGGCTCTTCCAGTGAACACGCCTCTTCACACCTATCCTTGTACAAAATACGTATGACAGGCTGATCACTATAATCAGTGTTTCTTTCTACACTGGGTATAATTCCTCTTTCACAAGTAGACGTAAATATAACCAGTGCTTTCATGCATTTTGTTACTCCTTGGAATATAGACATTGCAAGAATAGAAGATAGCCTGAACAAGTAGATTACTTTCAAAACAGAAAATATAGTGTATAATTTAACACTGGAATCTGCAGTTGGGTGAATCTAAGTTTAACAAAGCTTTGGGCATCAGAGGACAGACACTGAAGCCATACTCACAGAAAACTAGTCAATCTAATCACACTAGGACCACAGCCTTGTCTAACTCAATGAAACTAAGCCATGCCCGCGGGGCAACCCAAGATGGGCGGGTCATGGTGGAGAGATGTGACAGAATATGATCCACTGGAGAAGGGAATGGCAAACCACTTCAGTATTCTTGCCTTGAGAACCCCATGAACAGTATAAAAAGGCAAAATGATAGGATACTGAAAGAGGAACTCCCCAGGTCAGTAGGTGCCCGATATGCTACTGAAGATCAGTGGAGAAGTAACTCCAGAAAGAATGAAGGGATGGAGCCAAACAAAAACAATACCCAGCTGTGGATGTGACTGGTGATAGAAGCAAGGTCCGATGCTGTAAAGAGCAATATTGCATAGGAACCTGGAATGTCAGGTCCATGAATCAAGGCAGATTGGAAGTGGTCAAATGAGATGGCAAGAGTGAATGTTGACATTCTAGGAGTCAGTGAACTAAAATGGACTGGAATGGGTGAATTTAACTCAGATGACCATTATACCTACTACTGCAGGCAGGAATCCCTCAGAAGAAATGGAGTAGCCATCATGGTCAACAAAAGAGTCCGAAATGCAGTACTTGGATGCAATCTCAAAAATGACAGAATGATCTCTGTTTGTTTCCAAGGCAAACCATTCAATATCACAGTAATCAAAAGTCTATGCCCCAACCAGTAATGCTGAAGAAGCTAAAGTTGAATGGTTCTATGAAGACCTACAAGACCTTTTAGAACTAATGCCCCCAAAAGATGTCCTTTTCATTATAGGGGACTGGAATGCAAAAGTAGGAAGTCAAGAAACACCTGGAGTAACAGGCAAATTTGGCCTTGGAATACGGAATGAAGCAGGGCAAAGATTAATAGAATTTTGCCAAGAAAATGCACTGGTCATAGCAAACACCCTCTTCCAACAACACAAGAGAAGACTGTACACATGGACATCACCAGATGGTCAACACTGAAATCAGATTGATTATATTCTATGCAGCCAAAGATGGAGAAGCTCTATACAGTCAGCAAAAACAAGATCAGGAGCTGACTGTGGCTTAGATCATGAATTCCATATTACCAAATTCAGACTGAAATTGAAGAAAGTAGGGAAAACCACTAGACCATTCAGGTATGACCTAAATCAAATCCCTTATGATTATACAGTGGAAGTGAGAAATAGATTTAAGGGACTAGATCTGATAGATAGAGTGCCTGATGAACTATGGACAGAGGTTCGTGACATTGTACAGGAGACAGGGATCAAGACCATCCCCATGGAAAAGAAATGCAAAAAAGCAAAATGGCTGTCTGGGGAGGCCTTACATATAGCTGTGAAAAGAAGAGAAGCGAAAAGCAAAGGAGAAAAGGAAAGATATAAGCATCTGAAGGCAGAGTTCCAAAGAATAGCAAGAAGAGATAAGAAAGCCTTCCTCAGCGATCAATGCAAAGAAATAGAGGAAAACAACAGAATGGGAAAGACTAGAGATCTCTTCAAGAAAATCAGAGATACCAAGGGAACATTTCATGCAAAGATGGGCTCAATAAAGGACAGAAATGGTATGGACCTAACAGAAGCAGAAGATATTAAGAAGAGCTGGCAAGAATACACAGAAGAACTGTACAAAAAAGATCTTCATGACCCAGATAATCACGATGGTGTGATCACTGACCTAGAGCCAGACATCCTGGAATGTGAAGTCAAATGGGCCTTAGAAAGCATCACTACGAAAAAAGCTAGTGGAGGTGATGGAATTCCAGTGGAGCTATTTCAAATCCTAAAAGATGATGCTGTGAAAGTGCTGCACTCAATATGCCAGCAAATTTGGAAAACTCAGCAGTGGCCACAGGACTGGAAAAGGTCAGATTTCATTCCAATCCCAAAGAAAGGCAATGCCAAAGAATGCTCAAACTACCGCACAATTGCACTCATCTCACACGCTAGTAAAGTAATGCTCAAAATTCTCCCAGCCAGGCTTCAGCAGTATGTGAACTGTGAACTTCCTGATGTTCAAGCTGGTTTTACAAAAGGCAGAGGAACCAGAGATCAAATTGCGAACATCTGCTGGATCATGGAAAAAGCAAGAGAGTTCCAGAAATACCTCTACTTCTGCTTTATTGACTATGCCTAAGCCTTTGATTGTGTGGATCACAATAAACTGTGGAAAATTCTGAAAGAGATGGGAATACCAGACCACCTGACCTGCCTCTTGAGAAATCTGGATGTAGGTCAGGAAGCAACAGTTAGAACTGGACATGGAACAACAGACTGGTTCCAAATAGGAAAAGGAGTACATCAAGACTGTATATTGTCACCCTGCTTATTTAACTTATATGCAGAGTACATCATGAGAAACGCTGGACTGGAAGAAGCACAAGCTGGAATCAAGATTGCCAGGAGAAATATCAGTAACCTCAGATATGCAGATGACACCACCCTTATGGCAGAAAGTAAAGAGGAACTCAAAAGCCTGTTGATGAAAGAGGAGAGTGGGGAAAAGTTGGCTTAAAGCTCAACATTCAGAAAATGAAGATCATGGCATCTGGTCTCATCACTTCATGGGAAATAGATGGGGAAACAGTGGAAACAGTGTCAGACTTTATTTTTTGGGGCTCCAGAATCACTGCAGATGGTGATTGCAGCCATGAAATTAAAAGATGCTTACTCCTTGGAAGGAAAGTTATGACCAACCTAGATAGCATATTCAAAAGCAGAGACATTACTTTGCCAACAAAGATCCATCTAGTCAAGGCTATGGTTTTTCCAGTGGTCATGTATGGATGTGAGAGTTGGACTGTGAAGAAGGCTGAGTGCCAAAGAATTGATGCTTTTGAACTGTGGTGTTGGAGAAGACTCTTGAGAGTCCCTTGGACTGCAAGGAGATCCAACCAGTCCATTCTGAAGGAAATCAGCCCTGGGATTTCTTTGGAGGGAATGATGCTGAAGCTGAAACTCCAGTACTTCGGCCACTTCATGTGAAGAATTGACTCATTGGAAAAGACTCTGATGCTGGGAGGGATTTGGGGCAGGAGGAGAAGGGGACGACAGAGGATGAGATGGCTGGATGGCATTACCGACTCGATGGATGTGAGTCTGAGTGAATTCCGGGAGTTGGTGATGGACAGGGAGGCCTGGCGTGATGCGATTCATGGGGTCGCAGAGTCAGACATGACTGAGCGACTCAACTGAACTGAACTGAATAAAGCAAAACCAAAACTGTGATACTTCATTGAACTTATTTAGCTCATGATTTCAAAATGAAATTCAGGTTCCTTCATGTACCATAAATCCTTAATTAAGAACTTGTACTTTGGTTTGGGAGGTGACCAAGATGGCAGAGTAGAGAGACCCTGAATGTACCCCTGGACATGCCAGAATTACAGCTCTTTACAGAGCAAGTATCTGTGAAAACAACCTGAAGAATAACAGAAAAGATTCCCCACAAGTAAAAACATGAGGCATGAGTCAGGTAGGAGGGACAGAGATACAGTACAGTCAGGACCCACACCCAGAGGTTGGTGAGGAAACGAGGAACATCACAATTACAGAGATCCTCCCCAAGGAGTGAGGAGTTTGCACCCATTGGACTTTCTAGCATGGGGCACCTACACCAGGAAAACAAGGCCCTAGAACATCTGGCATTGAAAACCAGTCGGGCTTAGGTTCAGAAGAGCCAGAGAGCTATAGGAAACAGACTTTTCTCTTAAAGGGTATACATAACCCAGTGTAGCTGTCAATTTGAAAGGACTTGGTCAGGCCTGCTTGCTGATCTCGGAACCAGGGAGGCAGGAGGCAGCTGGGACTCCCCCTGGGCAGGAGATGCTGGCACTTTGGAGAACTTGCTCCATAATGATAACAGCAGCATTGGCAGGCACCATTTGGAATTCTCACAGCCTGTTAGTGCCAGGGGCCTGGCCCCACCTACCAGTGGGCCAGCAGGAACCCTGCCCCCACCTGGGTCAAATATCCAACCATGTGGGAGGCCTACCCTGCCTTTCAGCAGGTACAAGGCACAGCCTCAAAACCAAGCGGTCCAGGGCCAGCCCCACCTGCCAGCACACCTACAGGAGTCAGTCTTGCCACAGGAGAAGGGCACACACAGCCCACACAGGGACAACCTGGAGCACAGAGCTCTGTGGCCAGGGAGCATGCTGGGCCCACAGGACATCGGCAGCATAGGGTCACCTCCAAGATTAGGAAAGGAGCTGACTTACACAACAGAAATGAACACAAAATTGGGCAAAATGAGACAGAGGAATGTGTTCCAAGTGAAGGAATGAGACATAACTTTAGAAAAAGAACTAAATGAAGTGGACATACGCAATCTCCCTGATACAGAGTTCAAGGTAATGACTGTAAAGATACAGACTAGGGAAAAGAACGGATGAGCATAGTGAGATTTTCAGCGAAGCGTTAGAAAATATAAAGAACCAAATAGAGCTGAAGAAAACAGCAACAAAAAATACTCTAGAGGAAATCAACAGTAGATTAGATGATACAAAGGAATAGATCAGAGATCTGGAAGGCAGAGCAGTGGAAATAACCAAAAACTGAACAGAAACGAGTTTTTAAAAATTGATGACATTTTAACGAGACCTCTGAGGCAATATCAAACATGCTAACATTTGCATTACAGTGGCACCAGGAGAAAAGAGAGAGAACTTATTTGAAGAAAAAAAAAGATGAAAACTTTCCTTACCTGGGAAAGAAACAGACATCCAGGTCTAAGAAGCACAGAGTCAGTTGTAATAAACAAGATGAACCCCAAGAGGTTCACAGCATGACACATTATAACTGAAGTGGCCAAAAAAAAAGAGAAAGAAACAAGAGAAAAGAAACTAATTACATACAAGGAAACCTCCATAAGACTTTCAGCTGACTTTGTAGCAGAAATTTGCAAGCCAGAAAGAATATATTCAAAGTGAAGAAAGGAAAAAACTTACAACCAAGAATATTCTACCTGACAAGGTTATCATTCTACTATACAATCCAGTGGGCTTCCCAGATGGCTCAGCAGTAAAGAATCTGCCTGCCAATGCAGGAGATGTGTATTCGATCCTTGGGTCAGTATATCCCCTGGATAAGGAAATGGCAACCCACTCCAGTATTCTTGCCTGGAAAATCCCGTGGACAGAGGAGCCTGGTGAACAGGTGAATATGGGGTCACGAAGAGTCAGACATGACTTAGCAACTAAACAACAACAACAAATACAATCAAGCAACCTACTTCTGGGTATTTTTCTGAAGAAAACAAAAATTTGAAAAGATATGTGAACTCCTATGTTCAGTGCAGCATTATTTAGAGTAGCCAAGACGTGGGAACAACTGAAATGTCCATCAACAGAGGAATGCACAAAGATAATGGAATGCTATGCTACTCAGCCACATAAGGAAGGAAATCTTGCCATTTGTGACAATGTGGGTTGACCCAGAAGGTATTATGGTAAGTGAAGGTTTCAGTTATTGTGGAATATAAAAAATGAACAAACGCAACAAAGCAGAAACAGGCTCATAGGTACAGAGAGCAAACTGGTGGTCACCAAAGGGGAGGAGTTTGGAGGGTTGGGCAAGAGAGGAGAAGGGGATTAAGAGGTAGAAACCTCTAGTTATAAAATAAATAAACCACAGCGATGTAATATACAGCATAAGGAATATGTCAATAACACTATAATAATTTTTATAGATGGACAGATTGGTACTAAGACTTACCATGATAATCATTTCGTAACGTATTGAAATAAATTATTATGTAGTACACCTGAAAATCGGAGAAGGCAATGGCACCCCACTCCAGTACTCTTGCCTGGCAAATCCCACGGATGGAGGAGCCTGGTGGGCTGCAGTCCATGGGGTCACACAGAGTCGGACACAACTGAGCGACTTCACTTTCACTTTTCACTTTCATGCATTGGAGAAGGCAATGGCAAGCTACTCCAGTGTTCTTGCCTGGAGAATCCCAGGGATGGGGGAGCCTGGTGGGCGGCCGTCTCTGGGGTCGCACAGGGTCAGACACGACTGAAGCAACTTAGCAGCAGCAGTAGCAGCAGCAGCACACCTGAAAATAACATAATGTAGTAGTCAACAATATTTCAATTTTTAAAAAACCTACACTTTTAGTTTGTTGTAGTATATGCCCTTAAATATTATTAAAATATTAGAACTTACTGTTAGGGTTGTTAACAGAATTTCAGGAGGGTTTTTTTTTTTCATAATGAAAAATCAATTTTTGAAAAGTTAGTTTGCTCCCAGATCTTGAATTTATTTCTGGAGCCGGTGGACGTGCTTCGTCTGCTGTACTTTGTCCTTTGGTTCTTTTTGGTTTCTTAACCTGGTGGAGACAAGAAAAAGCTATATTGTTCATCTCTGTGACAAAACAGAAGTCATATAGAGGGTATGGCTTCGGATCAGTGAGGGACCAGAAGGAATTCTGTTTTCACTTTGGCTGGGCTTATTTACTTTTGGAGAGATGGGTTGATTTTAAGTCAAGACTTCGACCACTGTTTTTTTGTTTGTTTTCTGTGTTGTATATAAACCTTGCAAAACAGAAACCATATTATTTTTTTCTCCAACTTTTAATTTTGAAACTTAAAGAGAAATAGAATGAATAGAGGGGAATTCCCTAGTGGTCAAGTGATTAGGACTCAGGGTTTTCTATGCTGCAGTCCCAGATTGAATCCCTGGTGGAGGAACTAAGAACTCGCAAGCCTCGTGTTATGGCCGAAAGAAAAAAAAAATAGCACACCCAGCATAAACTTCATGAAATTCACCAGTTGTCAGCATACTGCCTTTATTTCTTCATGAATAGATTCAGGATAAATGTTTTTGGCAAGAAGGCTGCAACGGTGATGTATGTACTTATGTGTCATACCAGGAGCCATATGAGGTCAGGTTGTCCCACTTATTGGTGTTACTAACTGCGATTGATTCGTTGACAAGTGGTGGCTGCCAGAGCTCTCCATTGTAATAGTATAGTTTTCCTTTTGTAATTAATAATAATTAATATTAGGTGAAGTAATAGTTTGAGACCCCATGTATGTCCTGTTCCTCAAGAATCTTTGACCCAGAGGTTTTAGCATCCATGAAAAATCTTTGTCTCAATCACTTATAACATGGTCACTGGGGACAGGAAAGGACTGAAAAATTGTGATCTTATTATTCCTTCTGCATTTATTGGTTGACAAATTTTGTAAGGCCAGTTTTCCCACCCCACCCCCATCCCAATTTCTCCTCCTCTTTAAGGTATGCTTATGGACTCATGGATTCTTACTTAATGTTTTATAATCCATTTCTATCATTCTTTTTCTTACAGCCCTAAATCAAATCATTTTAATTAATACATAGACTTTCCATTTGAACAGAAAATTACATTGGTGTTAAAGTGCTCTATTTAATTTTTAGCATTACTAATAATGTTATTTCACAAAATATTGAATATACTTGAGACACATTAGTGATCATAATCATAGTTATCATAGAAGTTATGACCAAAGGATCCCTGTTAGCCACAGGGAAATATGCTACCCTTAATCCCATTTGCGTCTCGCCCAATCCTGATCACATGAGAAAGTCACAAGATCAGAACAAGAAGCAGAGCCAGAGCCTTCCTCCCCTTGGCATTGTGGCTTAAAAGAGTCACTACAGGGACTTCCCTGATGGTCCAGTGGTTAAGAATTTGCCATGCAATGCAGGGGATGCAGGTTTGATCCCTGGCTGGGGAACTAAGGTCCCACATGCTGCTGGTTAACTGAGCTCATGCCCCACAACCAGAAATCCCACAGGAGCCAGTGAAGATCCCAAGAGCCACAACTAAATGAGACCTGGTGCAGCCAAACAAACAAAAATTTTTTTAAGTAGGCATTATATTAAAAAGCAGAGACATTGCTTTTCTGACAAAGATCCATCTAGTCAAAGCTATGGCTTTTCCATTGGTCACGTATGGATGGGAGAGTTGGACTATAAAGAAAGCTGAGCACCGAAGAATTGATGCTTTTGAACTGTGGTGTTGGAGAAGACTCTTGAGAGTCCCTTGGACTGTGAGGAGATCAAACCAGTCCATCCTAAAGGAAATCAGTCTTGAATATTCATTGGAAGGACTGATGGTGAAGCTGAAGCTCCAATACTTTGGCCACCTGATGCGAAGAACTGACTCCTTGTAAAAGCCCCTGATGCTGGGCAAGATTGAAGGCGGGAGGAGAAGGGGATGATAGAAGATGAGATGGTTGGATGGCATCACCGATTCACTGGACATGAATTTGAGCAAGCTCTGGAAGTTGGTGATGGACAGGGAAGACTGGCATGCTGCAGTCCATGGGGTCGCAAAGAGTTGGACACAACTGAGCAACTGAACTGAACTGAGCATTATATTATGAAAATTTAACAGAAGACACAGGAAACTAATAACACCCAAGAAGCTTTGCATCATTCTTCTTTTTACATTTTTTATTATGGAAAATTTCAAACACCTGAAAGTGGATGGAAAAATACAACATAATCTCATGTTTCTCTCATCTAACTTCCAGAATTTATCCTTGGCCAATTTTATTTCATCTGTTTTTTTTACCCACATTCCCCTCAAGATTATTTTGAAAGAAATTCCAGATATAATTTATAGGCATAAATATTTCAGTTTATAAAGCTAAACATAACCAAAATACTATCATTATCATACTTACGTTAATAATAATTCCTTACAGTTAAATATCAGTCAGTATTCAGATTTTCGAAGGTCCAAAAAGTTGTCATAATTTTCTTTAAGCTGTTTTGTTTGAATCAGATCCAAGTAACTTACACACAAGTGATTGGCTCTTGTGTCAACTGTTTCATGATTTATGGTTCTATCTCCTGGTTTTCTTGCTGTTTCTTGAAGAAACCAAGTTGTTTGTTCTCTGGTTTCCCACAGTCTAGTTTTCACTGTTTACATCTTTGTGGTGTAGATTAACACATCCTTCTCAACCCTGTATTTCCTGTAAATTGCTAGTTGAGTCTGTGAACTTGATCAGATTCAGATTCTGCTTCCTTATTTTGGGGAAGATCCCCTTATCAGTGCTACGTTCTTCCATAAAAAGACATTAATGCCTGGACTTCCCTAGTGGTCCATTGTTGAAGACTCCACCCTCCCATAGCAAGGGGCCTGGGTTTGAACCCTGGTCAGGGAACTAAATCTTGCATGCTGCAACTAAAAGCCCACATGCCACAGCTAAGACCTGGCACAGCCAAAAACTGATGTTCATACCTAATAGGCTCTCATTCTGTGATGTTTGTGGCCATTGATACAATGCATAGATCCACTTATTTGTGAGTATCTGCAAAATGGTAATTCTAAATCTGTCATTCATTTTTTTTTCAATCAGGATACTTCCTTTGAAGGAAACTTACTGTGACCTTCCATTTGGTTACCCAAGGACAGAGTTGATACAGGAAAGACAGGGAAAATGTGCTTTCTTCTTAATTTTATTTTTGTCCATTTTCAAAATAACAAGTTTTTGTTTCTGTAATACCCTGTCCAGAAACCAATTCATTTTTGTTGCTGTTGCCGGTATCACAATGAAGGTGCATATTGTTTAATCAGTGTTTGATTTGCTTTGGTTTGCTGGTTTGAACACAGAGCACGTTACCATTTTAGGGACTAAGCCTGGCTTTTGAAGCCTCTCTCTTCTGTCAATAAAATGAAAACTGAACACCTCCAGGGTTTGGCTTCAAGGGAAAGGTAGGCAAAGTCAGCACACAAATGCCATTTCTCTCAATTTCCCCACACTGTGCAGGATTTGTCTGTCTTATTCTGTGTGTCTGGCATCCACTGTCAATTCCTGAGAGACTTTGAACTCTGTGTTGTGTTGTCTGGGGGAGGTGGTGCCTGTTGTCTCTCTAAAATGCTAGGAGGGTCCACCTTTCTGCTCCTGGTGCCTCCTGGAGGCAGGCATGTGATCCCGGTCAGCTGATCAAACCTCAGTCCTGGACTTGGACTCCAGAGCGGGCCAGGAAGGGGACAGTGAGGCCACTCGTCACTGGTGGAGGCCATGCCCTTCGTGCTTCGTGCTGCATGATGGTAGCTGTGTTGCTGTGACTTTATCTCTGGAGCCTCCCGGTTCTTGGTTGTTTTCTGAACCGGAGCCTCGTTTAGGCTTTTTATTGGAGCTGTGAGCTCCTACTATCATTTCAGTAGATCCCTATGTGCTTAAATAAACAGTGCAAGTTGGCAAGTTGTTGCCTGCAGTTGGGATCTCTGGATGATTCAGTAATTGACGTTAGACAGTTGGTTTTGTAGGAGACACGTCTCCAGAGAACTGTGGGATTGGGGATGAATTATCTGACTGAGTGGGATTAGGCAGAGAGTCCAAGTAGGAAATCCAGCTGTCTCTGGCAGGCAGTTGTGAAATAGCTACCCCACCCGGTCACGTGAATTCATGTTGCACAATTTACAGCAAGGTTCTGGGCAACCAGAATATGAACTAGTCAGGATGGTGGGGTGGCTGCTCCTGCCTGCAGTGGAAAGTTTAAAGCAAGTAAACAGCACGTTCAAGTCTCCAAACTAACCTACTGAACCTAAAGAACATCATTTCTTATAGGTAGTGTGCATGTGTGTGTGTGTGTGTACACGCGTGCTCGTGCACTCAGTCATGTCTGACTCATCCAACTCTTTGTGACCCCCCCGGCCGTGGACTGTAGCCCACCAGGCTCCTCTGTCCATGGGATTCTCCAGGCAAGAATGCTGGAGTGGGTTGCCATTTCCTTTTCTAGGGGATCTTCCCAACGCAGGGATTGAACCCGGGTCTCCTGCATTGCAGGCTGATTCTTTACTGTCTGAGCCACCATGAACATTATTGAACATTACTGAGGTATAATTTACTTTGCAAGGTTATTAAGAGGATAAAATAAGTTGATATAGAAAGCACTTTGTAAACTGTAAAGTACTGTTTCTTTGTTTTTTTGGTTTGGGAAGAGCACTGAACAGGAAGTAAAACAAAAATCAATCAATCAATCTGAGAATAGCCCAGAAGACCTTAGCTAAACCTAAAAGGAATAGTCTTGGAAATAAGAATTTCTAGTATTTTAAAATATGAGTGTTATCGCTGGTCAAGCAATCATTGATTATCCTACAGGGAAAAACTGTAAGCAGTGCTATAAACAAGACTCTATCTGCTTTGAAGAGCTTACAAAGGAGTTAATCATCTAGGTGTACTTCAGGACATTTGTGTTATTACAAACGGAAACTTAGAAAATGGGAGATATTGAAGGACCCATAAAAGTACCATAAACCAATTTAAAATGCATATGGGTTAGCGCATTTTTCAATTTCTTTGCAAGGCTGGCTTCATGACTATGGCATATCATTGGTTAATCTCATACTGCATTAAATATATAGCTTAAAATGATTTTTTACAAGTGAAAACAAAATTCTGTGGTCACTGAATTCAACTTTTATTGAGGATATAATGAGGAATCAAACTGTCCCTGTCCTCAAGGGGCTCATTTGCAAGTAGGGGAACAAATTTTACAAGACAAGGGAAGACGCTGGGAGGGCAGTGCCCACAGAGAGCTTGGGGAGCCCTGAAGGGACTAGGGGGACGGTGGTGGTGGGGGGAGTAGAAATGTTTGGAAGCCACATGGAGAAAGCAGAAGCTTTGCCTTGGCTGAGACTTGAAAGTTTCAATGCAGGGAGGGAGGGAGGAAGGCCCAGTGGAACATTGCGTGCAGACAGGAGGCAGGAAAGGATGTGGTGTTTTCAGGGACCACGGAGGTCCCAGGATAGGAGTGTAAGGCAGTAGGAAATGGATTACTTTTCACAGAAATAAGGAATGAATATTGGCTCTATAAGCACTAATTAATTTACATCATGATTGGCTGTCTACTTGGTGTTTACATTTCTTTAGGAACTATTTGTATTCTTTTTTTTTCCAGTGTTATGGAAATATTATAATTGATGAAACATATTAGGAAAAATGTAAACATATTCACTAAAGTGCTTCTCTCTTAAGGATTTTGCAGCTACTGAAAGGTTTGACTACCACTAACACCACTAACACCTAGATGAAACAAAGCATTACCAAGTAGAGGAGAATTATAAAGGCTTGAAACGTCTATAGTTTTCCGATCAGTGACTGACTCATCATAATTTTCAACAGTTATGCCTTCAAAATCTTTGAAGGAGATCAGAAATCCATTGTGCAGATGAAGAAACTGAAGCAAACAGGATTCTTCTTGGTGTCAATGTGAGAGACCAGAGTACATCAGGGAGATTATTGCTTTTGATCGTATCAAGTTTCTCAGACCGGTAAGTTTCAGTTTGTTTTGTAAATCCCAAAGTGGAAGGTGTTTTGAGATTTCTTCTTCTGTCTACTGGAAATATGTCACTTGATCTTCATAAAGTGCTCAGAGTGCTTGGTACTGTAAGAAGCTAGAGGAGGGACTCTTTCTCTGAGAGTTTAGAAGAAAGGACCGGCAGCATTGATTATTCATGAAGTCCTGATCACGGAGCTAATTTAGATCCTTCAGAAGTCAGAGCGTATGATATGTGCATTCGGATTTTTTTTTTAATCACAATTAATCATCTGTCCGAAGTGTCTTCGCTGGATTCTTCTTGTATAAGAAGGACATAGCTTCCCGTATTCCTGCTGACGTACTTGATAACACTGCCAAAGCAAATGAGACATTTAAAAACCTGTGATGAAGGCACTACATAAATAACCTGTGTTCTATCTTTTCTCTTGTTACATGATTTTTTAACAAATTATGCAAAGAAGGAGGGTACTGGTTATTTTGAATCTAGCAGACTTTTATGCATAGATTTCTGAAAATATTAATTAAAAAAACTACATGAGTTCTACCTCTTCCAGATTCCTAAGATGTCCATCTCCCACTGTCTACCCTGCGTAGTGCCCACAAAATATTATAAGCTATTAGTGAAGTTCATGTTTCATGCCTATAACTGAAACTTGGACAGAAGGCATCTAGACATAATTAAAATAGCAGGTAATTTTAATTTTAAAAATATTGAACAGATTTAAAAAGTAAAACTCAGAAGACCATCTGCATTTACATTAGAAGCATTATTAAAAGGATAACAACCTGTTATCTCTCTGCACTAATTTTTCCAGTTATAAAAGTAATATGTGTCCACCACAGAATATTTCTAAATATAATGAAGAATAAAATTTAAATGAGCCATTATTCTGCTTCCCATGTAATACAGTTCTCATAAAAGTCATTTTAACCATATGGATGCATTGTCATTTATTTAACCAATTCCTATCACCAGCCATTTTGGTCATTAAAATATTTTGCCATAATGAACTTTTTATATATAAATTTTTGACATTGCTGATCATTTCCTTAGGGTAAGATTCTAAGTGGAATCACTGGTTCAAATGCCATGAACTTTTGGGGGGAAACTTTTGATACGTGTTCATGAATTGCTTTCCAAAAATGATAATGCGGGATAACACTACTTCCAGCAAAGAACAAGGTTGCTGGTCTCATCAAGTGCTCACTGGCTCAGCATGGAGTTTTAGTATTGCCAATTCAACAGGTGAATAGCCTCCTTCTAAAAAGGTATCTGGTAAGAATAGCTTTTCATCACAGTTACAGAGGACTGGTAAATTCTACTGTTGTCCAGCCTCTACAGGTCTAAGTATCAGCGTTCCACTGAGAGAGACGTGCTGAGGTCCTACTCGGATAAGGCGCCTGCCCGCCCTTGAAGGAGTTAAGAGCCTGTGCGGACAGGCTCTGCTCTCCCTCCCTCACGGCCACAGCCCACGCACTTGGGGGCGGGGGGCGGAGATCCCAGGCCCTGTGCCCCAGCTTACACCCCGCTTTCCTGTTCTCAGCTGCATGAGACGGGCAGGCCCAGCAGAGGCTGGTTGAAGGGCTCTTGGCTCAAGTCTTGGGCCCCACAGAACGTGTCAAGTATACTTGTTCGTGCGTTTTCACAACCACTTGCCTAGATGGCTTACACTTTTTGTTCATTGAAAGGCAGAGGAGGAAACATTATTTCTCACGAGTCTGTGCCTCTGGTCGTTTTATTCTATGTACTGTTCATAAATAGAATTCTGTATTTGGCATTTATTTGGATATTTACACTTAAAAAGGAAATCATTTAATAAGCCAACTCTCAGGAAAGGAAAGAGAATTCTTAATATCCAGTGCATTCTATCTGCTCTTATCATTTACCCAAGAATCTGTATTAAAGTATATTTTCTCAGAGCAATCTTTGACCTTCAGGGGATAATATACTATAGGAAATCATAGTTTGAATACATATATGTATATGTGAATATATATATATTCTTAGAATATATATATGAATATATATATTGAATATACATATTGATATATATTCTTAAACACTAAATTCCTCAGTTGTTCATTTAAAGATAAGGGGTAGCTTCTCAGTGTCTCCGTCTAATCCAGTCTTTCTTCCTCCTAGTCCTGGAAGGCCATGCCACTATCTCTTTCTTCCTAAGTTTCCAACATTATTGACAGATGTCATAATGTCTAAAAGTTCTTGAGAAAAATACATTCTGAGGCAAAACTTCAACAGATCTGTGTTATTGTATCGGTGGAGTCAGGGAATTCGTTCAATCCATCTAGGCTTTGATAAAAGGATAAAAAAAAGTAATGACCTACCAGAGACTGATGGCTGGAATTAGTAATAAAACAGCGGAGAGCAGAAAGACAAAGCCTTTGCACCAAGCAACGGTGGCTGAATAAATTCCATTGAAAGTAGAAACCGCAGTGATCCCGCCAAGTGTTTCTAAGAAGGCAAGACAAGCAAACATGGTCCCTGTTTGGGGTCGGGGTGTGGAGGGAAAGAGAAAAGGCTGTTACAAAACAACAAGCAAAACTAACACAGAAAACCGCAAACACAGGGGCACTGCCTGGTGACGGAGGCAGTCACCCATTTTGTGGGTGAAGAAACTGAGGTCAAGAGTTCTCCTTGGACCTGACGAGAGAGGAGCTGCAATCAGTACTTCAAGATCCACGGGGCAAAGCTAAGAAGCACCAGCCGCTTAGGCGTGTGCAATCAGCTGTGTGTCTGCCCCGACCACAGCCTCAGACACAGAACCACCTGCCCCTGAGGTTCCAATCTCCCCCCCTGCCAGTCTTGGTCCCTGGGCTAATCTGTGACACAGTTGCGGGGCAGGATGGCTCCCTGTGGGCAACATCCAGGTCAGGTCAGATCTGGCAAGAGTGACAAGCAAGGCAGAGAGATATAATCTTATCATATGTGCCTGCGTGCTAAGTCGCTTCAGTCGTGTCCGACTCTTTGTGACCCCATGGACCGTAGCCCTCCAGCCTCCTCTGTCCATGGGATTCTCCACACAAGAATACTGGAATGGGTTGCCATGCCCTCCTCCAGGGGATCTTCCCAACCCAGGGATCTTACGTCTCCTGCATTGGCAACCTGGTTCTTTACCACTAGCGCCACCTGGGAAGCCCTTGGGAATCTTATCACATGTTCTGCAATTTGAATTTGATCCCTTCCTCTAGAGTAACAAGAATATCAGTTACATCAGTTTCCTGTTTGACTCTTCCAGTAATTACATCACTGCCCTGTGCTCTAGTGAAGGTTATGCCATAGGCTGTTATTAAGTGATTCTCTAAAACATACTTTTCTGTCTTAACCTGCTTACAACTGTCTCCCCTCGGAGGGGACTCTGCTGTCCTTCCTGCTTGCTACACCCCAGGCATGGGAAAGGGCAGGTCTCGGAGCATGCTCAAGAAGACTGAAAATGGCTTCGGGGTCAGCTCAAGCTCACAGTCAGAGAGATGGTCCTTATTCCACAAGTTTTGAGTCCTGTCTGGAATCCAAGACCATGTTGACTGAAGAGTTAAACTGAAGAGGCAAACCTCCAAAAGACAGTTGAGCAACCTGACGCACTTTTCTTCCTCTTGGTCAAAGTTCACATCACTGTTCTCAGCCCTCAGCTTCAGTGGTATAAATTCCTACAGTTTCTGCAGATTCTTCTTTCTTTTTTAAGCTGCTGTATTTGTTCCCTACTTTGCCGAGTTTCCTTTTCCATGATAAGCTGTAATGCATTTTCCTTATAGACAGTGCTATTTATGTAAATGATTGTGCTTAATTGGACTGATAAGGAAGGAAAAAACAAGCTTGAGGACCACCTTTCACAGCTGGATTATAGTTTATGTGTCTAGCCTCTTCTTTTCCCCATGGTCTTGCTTTTTTAAACTGTGTATTGATTTTTGTCTATTTATATCTTCACTCTATTTTATACACATTCTGGTGTGTGTGTGTGAAGTTGCTTCAGTAATGTCCCACTCTTTGCAGCCCTGTGGACTGTAGCCCGTCGGGCCCCTCTCCATGGGATTTTCCAGGCAAGAGTACTAGAGTGGGTTGCCATTTCTTTCCTTCTCCAACATATTCTCATATATCGCTTCAGAGTCTTCATTGAACAACAGGACATATGTTCATAAAACAAAACTCTCTCTGCAGAATGCCAAGTTATCAGAGATGTGTCTTCTTTTGACCCCAGTGAAAGTTCTGCCCATGTCAAGTGCAATTTGCTTTGCTCAGTGCTGTGTCCCCAGGGTCTAGACGTGCTGGCACATGGTAGACATCTAATACGTACTTGTCAAGTGATTTGACAAAAGCTTCATTCAAGGGCACAGTTATCCATCATCATGTAGCATATGGACTTGGTGCCTCCATGATAATACAGGATTATACAGAATATTATGGTATTTATGATAATACAGGAAGTCTCCTAGTTATCTAACTATGGCATTGTTTTATTTTATTTCTGATTCCTTGCTAAAGCCAGGGATGGTGCCATGGTGCTAATCCTATTACACAGTGGCTTGAGTCTTTTCTTGTTGGAAACTCGGTCAGGCTGTGCAAACAAACAGCTACCCTCTCAAGAAATAGCTCTAGCTTCTTGCTGCAACTCCCTGAGTAGTGCAACTTGTTTAATAGTTACCAAAGATAAATTGATTAAATAAAAGCGCAATGGAGTTTATTTTCTAAACTTAAAAAAAATCCAATAGATGTGAAAAGTCAAGTCTGTTTGTTTTTACTGGGTCCCATATATTAAAGTAGCTCAGCTGGTAGAGAATCTGCCTGCAACGTGGGAGACCTGCGTTCGATCCCTGGGTTGGGAAGATCCCCTGAAGAAGGGTAAGGCCACCCAGTCCAGTATTCTGGCCTGGAGAGTTCCGTGGACTGTATAGTCCATGGGGTCACAAAAAGTTGGACATGACTGAGCGACTTTCACTAGTTCACATTCATGTATTAATAGAATTTCAAGGAGTACCCAGATGACAAAGAGGGAGTCCAGGGTGCTCTAGCAATGAACTTCATAGCTGTATGGAGCACAGAGATTTCAAAATAATTAGCAAAAGTCAGTTTCCTCCTCTTTTTTACAGAAGGTATTATAATAGAGATAGGGTGAAGCACCTGAAAACCTCTGTAGCACTTCCCTTCTCAGATTATTTTAAGGTGCCTAATGTTTTAACAAAAATATCCATTTTTAGAAGTAATGAAGGATGGAAGTACATTCGCTTTCATACATTTCAATACCACCAGAAGGATTTCTTCATTTGCAGCTAAGAACAAAATGACTCTACTATCCTGGAGCAATGGAATCACAATGGAATTGATAAAATTATTTTAACTCATAATAAGACATGCCAAAATGCAAACTACACCTTTTGAAATGTCACTGTATTTAATAATATGAAACCACGTCTTAAAAGAGTTGATACATAAACCAAGCTAAACTAAACCAAAGTAAATAATACATTCTGACAAGTCTATTGTAGTTCTAAGTCAAAGAAGGTTGATATTTCTTTTGTTTCCTGAACAGCTTTATTGAGATATAATTCACATAATATAAAACTCACCCTTTTAAATTGTACAGTTCAATGGTTCTTCTATGTTCACAGAAACTGGGCAACCATCACCACCATCTAATTTTAGGACATTTTCATCTCCCCGAAAGACTCTTTGTGCCCATTATCGGTCACTCCCTTTTCTCTAGTTCGTAGGGAAGCACTGGTGGAATTTCTGTCTCCATGAATTTGCCTATTCTGGAAATTTTGTGTAAAATGGAATCATATTTATATAATAATGTGTGGCCTTTTGTGACCAGCTTCTTTCATTTAGCATAATGATTTCAAGGTTCATTCCTGTTGTAATGTGTATCATGACTTCATTTCTTTTTATTGTGAAGTCATATTCCGTGAGCCAGATACACCTCATTCTGCTTACGTATTCACCAATTCGTGGACATTTGCATTGTTTGTGCTTCTTGGCTATTATAAATAATCCTGCTATGAACATTTGTGTGCAAGATTTTGTGTGAACATATGTTTTCATTTCTCTTCAGGGTATACCTGGGAATGGAATTGCTGAGTCATACAGTAACTCTATTTAACTTTATCAGGAGCTATCAAACTGTTTTGTTAAATGGCCGCATCATTTTAGATGATTTTCTCACCAGCAGAGCATGAGGGTTCCAGCTTCTCCACATCCTCATCAACACTTCTTACGGTCTGTCTTTTTCATTTCACCCATCCCAGTGGGTCTCAGTGTGGTTCCGATTTGCATTTCCCGGATGGCTAATGGTGTTGATAATTTTTCACGTGTTTGTTTGCCATTTGTACATCTTCTCTGTAGATGTCCGTTCAAATCCTTTGCCCGTTTCTTAATTGGATCATCTTTTTATTGCTGAGTTTTAGTATATATTTGGTGGCTCAGAGGTTAAATGCCTGGAATGCGGGAGACCCAGGTTTGATCCCTGGGTGGGGAAGATCCCCTGGAGAAGGAAATGGCAACCCACTCCAGTACTCTTGCCTGGAGAATCCCATGGAGGGAGGAGCCTGGTAGGCTACAGTCCATGGGGTCGCAAAGAGTCAGACGTGACTGAGCGACTTCACTTCACTTCACTTAGTATATTTTGGACACAAGTTCCTTATCAGACATATGATTTGCAAGTATCAATATATTTTCCCATTCAGTGGGCTGTCCTTTCACTTCCCTTTTTTTTTTTCTCTCTCTCTCTTTCTTTTTTATTTTTTAAAGTATGGAAGTATGGTAAAACATTTACAGGAGACTTAGAAAATACAGAACAAAGTTACATATTCTTTTCACTTTCCTGATGGTGTCCTTTGAAGTATAAAAATTTTTAATTTGGAAAAAGTCTAATTTATCTGTTTTGTTGTTGTTGTGCTTTTGGTGTTGTATCTAAGAAACCATTACATAATTCAAGGGAGCAGCTAGGTTTTTACATACTGTAGTTTTTATATTCCTAAGTGATTTTCCAATTACTCTGCATCACACAATCAACAAACATCTGTGTGAATATACAGCTACATCTTATGCGTGGAAAAGAATCCAGAAATAATTTTTAAATGTATTGAATTATGCAATCTTCTGCAGTGGGGCGGGGCATGTCCAGAGCAAGCCCTCTGCAGCACCAGGCCCTGGGCAGGGGCTCCCTTGCCTGAATATCAGCTCTTCCTAACACAGACCTTACTGCTTGATTCAAAAGGAGTTCTGTGCAGGAAAAGGGCTGAGAATATTCTGAAGAAACAAACACCGATTGTACACATCTATGAGGTGGTACAGATTATAGAGTCATTCTGTTTCTTGAGCAAAGTAGACTCACCTTGCTCAGTAGAATGAACCACTTTTGATATCATGGACCGTAGAACAGAGAGCGGCATGACAGTGAAGAGAAACGGCAGCCTGACTGTGAGAGGAAGAGATAACAATTAACTGGGTCGATCGGAAAACTCAGGGTCAGTTTTAAGCCTCAAACAGTTTCCCTCTAAATAGTTCATTTTCTCTAAGCATCCTGCTTCATTGCTTCTAATGACTGAATTAATTAATGGAAGAATTCTGCTTAATAAAGGAAGATAGACAATGGTCAGGTCAGTTTAAGATGAGTTTACTTTCTGCAGATGTAGAAAACAAACTTAGGGTTCCTGGGGGTAAGGGGAGAGAAGAAGGAGGAACTGGGAGATTGGGACTGACACATACACACTACTAGATATAAAATAGATAACTAATAAGGACCTGCTGTAGAGCACAGGGAACTCCACTCAACACTGTAATGGCCTCTATGGGAAAACAATCTAAAAAGAGTGGGTATATGTATGTATTTGTATCACAGATTCACAATAAGCTTTTTGTTTGGTAATAAGTTTTTTGTTTGTTTTCTGGTTTTGCTCTTTCAGACTCGGCATTTTTGGTGCTAGAATTCTTTTATTGATCTGCTCATTGGTAAACTGATTCCTTATCTTCTTGGTTGTTCATCTTTGTGGCTGAAAAATTTCAGGAATGCAAATTGCCTCTGTTCTTAAATTCTGACCCTTAAGAGTCAGTAGCATTTTTCATTATAAGATAAAACAGTTTTATTACATTTGCAGATCACTGTAAAGTTCTCACATATATTAACTGACTTTGGCCTTGGCAATTCCAAGGGAGACGGGGAGAGGGACCTGTCCTTTTCTGAACTCTTGGCATTGTGCTAAGTGATTTATAGTTATCTCTTCTAATATTGGTGACAATCCTCTGAATCAAGCACCACGATGCCCATTTTAGAGATTAAAAAATAAGGGCTCAGAGCAGTTTAGTAACTAGCCTAAGATCACCTGGCTCTGCAGATGGCAATTAAGCACAATTCTGCTTGGTCATACTGCCTTCCTGCAGGGTAGCAAGAGGTTAATACTGCCTTTGTAGAAAAAGACTAAATGGACCTCTCCTGAGGTCTTACTTTACAGATCCTTTAACCTTTACAAGTGCAGTATTTTCACTCAAGCCTTACAAAAACCACTGATGGGGTGCAGGTAGTTAAGGAAACAGTCCAGCTTGCCAGAATGTGATTCATCAAAAGTCAATTCATGAAATGACCAATTTGCTGAAATTTCAATTTGCAAAGCCTTTTTGAATACATCCAGATGAGATCGGGCATGTTCAGGGTGGTATGGTCATAGGCTTGAATATATTCAATAAACATTTTTCTTATAAATCTTTTGAGCATCCTTTACATAATAGTCTTATATTTTTTTAATTTAAAGTAGCCTTCTTAGTAGTGCTTTAAGAAATATTTTAAGTTGGTGAATGTTATATTGAAGAACTGATTCACAAGAAGAAGTTTCCTCAAGACAATTTTTGGGCAAATATGCAAATTTAGAAAATTGTGATTATTAAAAAAATTTTAAGTCAGTTGTTTTTCAGCCTCTGGCAAATTTGCTTTTAACAAATTACCTTTAATTAAACTAGAATACATTAAATAGAGAATTTTGTATTAAAGTTTCTCAACCATCAGACTGCATTCATTTTATATAAACATCAAATACAAAATTCTAGGATACACTTGTAACTTGTAACTTACCTAAAAACATCATCAATGTTGTTCTGGCAAAAGCAGTCATAGCCATGCCCACCATGGTGGTAAAAGTTCCTATGAAGGCCATGTGAATATCTTCCATACAGTAAGAAAAAAGCCATATTCCTAGGAAACTGCTGAAAAAAGTGACACTACCCAAAGCTGATCCGTAACCTATTAAAACTTCATCCCAGCAGAGTGGCGAATCCAGTTCATAAAGGACAAAAATGGGGGAAACACCAATGGTCACGAAAAAGTAAGTGATCATCGTGAAAAGCAACAAACAGCACAAAGACCGTTGCTCACCAGAAGCATTTTTAAAAAGCATGTACGTTCGGTGAAATAGGTTTTTAAAGGTTTCGGTCCATGATACAGAAATATTCTGAGATGAAGACTCTTTCATCGAATCCTCAAGAAAAAGTAAAATATAAATCAAGTTCACAAAAAGAGCCACGGTAACAATTAAAAAGGACCACACAAAACCTAACCCTCTAATAAAATAGCCAGAAGACAATCCTGTTAATCCACTAACAACTCCAAACAGGAAGTCAATTATGGCAATTCGAATCGTTCTTTGTTTCTTTTCTTTACATTGATCAACTATGTAGGCAAAAGAAGCTCCCAGAAATGTGGTGTAATTGCCAAAAAGTGCACCAATGAAGGTGGATGCAATCAGAAGCTGGATTGGAAGGGCAAAATAGGAGAGCAGACAGAGCCAAGCGCTGTTGGCAAGAGCGCCGACAGAAGACAAAATCAGAGGAAACTTCCTTCCTCCATGGTCACTGTGCGACAGAAACATGAACGTAGACACGAGACCAGGAATTAACCCACTTATGTCCATCTCCAGGTTAAAAAGAGACACCTTTTCTGGACTTCCTGCAAAGAAAAAGAAGACAAAGTGTTTACAGAGGTTTTTACAATGTGCCTGGAAATATTTTGGTATAGACTTTTGACAAATCAAGCAAGAGCTGGTAAGTCAGGGATGGGGAATTTATAGTGCATGAGTTTTTTGTTTTTTAAAAATATTTATTTGTTTGGTTGCCCTGGGTCTTAGTTGTGGCAAGCTGAATCTTTGATCTTTGTTGTACCACGTGAACTCTTAGTTGCCGGTCCCCCAGCATTGGGCAAGAAGTCTCAGCCACTGGACCATAAGGGAAGCTCTCAACTTGAATCTTTATCCAGTTTACAATGCAAAGATCAAGAGCTGATATAATCATCAATGCTCAGTCATAATGTTCAAGCTCCACAGTGGAGACATTGACCCATAAAAATAAAATGTGTGTATTAGTGTATGTCTGACTCACATCAAGGATTCACAGAGCTCAAGGCCTCAGGACTGGCCATGTAATGACTTCTCTTTCTTCTGTGGACTTCCCTGATAGCTCATCTGGTAAAGAATCTGCCTGCAATGCAGGAGGCCCCGGTTCAATTCCTGGCTTGGGAATATCCCCTGCAGAAGGGATAGGCTACCCATTCCAGTATTCTTGGGCTTCCCTTGTGGCTCAGCTGGTAAAAAAATCCACCTGCAGTATGGGAGGCCTGGGTTCAGTCCCTGGGTTGGGAAGATCCCCTAGAGAAGGGAAAGGTTGCCAGTCCAATATTTTGGCCTGAAGAATTCCACAGACTGGGGTCTCAAAGAGTCAGACACGACTGAGCAAATTTCATTTTCTTTCACTTTCTTCTGTGGACAGTTCGCCCTAAGAGATTGCGTTCTAAAGGAAAAAGGATACCTTTTCCCATGATACATCTTTCTGTCTACGCTAAGGGAATGAATATCACATGTAAGTGTCATATTTGACAGACTTTTATTTAGGCAGAGCTCAGTTGTCCTTTTTACATGTGTCTCCACAAGTATTCCTTTATTTACTAAAAATTAAGATAAAACCCAAAGAAGAGTTCTGTATTGACAAAAGATGGTAGTGTGCCATGAACTAAGGAGTGAGATGAACTCCGCTTTCCTGAGGCTGACACAATTATGAGCACACAGATTGGTGGACACGGCCATCATTGCACTAGTTATTTAATGTAAAGAACTTGGGGTGATTTAAAAGCATTGTCTTCTTGCCTCTTCTCTGTATTTCCCAAACTTTATATTAAGGCTGGGTGCCATTTTTATAATGGTGATGACTAAACTCAGTTTAAAGGCTTTCCACATGGCACCAGTGGTAAAGAACCCACTTGCCATATGTCTCATTGGCAGGGCAAGATCAGAAACAGGTTCAGTCCCAGGGCCAGGAAGATCCCCTGGAGGAGGGCATGGCAACCCACTCCAGTATTCTTATGTGGAGAATTCCATGGACAGAGGAGCCTGGCGGGCTACAGTCCATGGGGTTGCAAAGAGTTGGACACAACTGAAGTGTTTTAGCACACATGCAAACTCATTTTAAAAAATGTATTCATGTCATATTTAGAAGGCACCCTAAAACCCTGATGAACCACAAAAATATCAGATACTGAATTAATTTTTAAATAGTGAGCCTATTTTTATTTTTATATATTTATACAATTCAAGCCATTCTGTATTGCCAAAACTTGAGTCATCTTTGCTTCTAACCTTTCCCTTCGTCCATGTCCACCAGCACAATCTATCCTGCCCTCCCCTCCTCCCCGCCCCAGTCTTTCTCATGCCTTTATCTTCTTGATGTTCCCATAGTTGCCATGTGAACAACTCCCATTGGTTTTCCTCTCCACTACTCTGGCATCTCACTGGTCTCTTTACTCAGTTCACGTGTAACTTATCACTTATCAGATCACTTGCAGATCACAGACCCGGATGCTGGGCACATCTCCCAGAGCACGCTGTCAGTGTGTCTCTCACCTCTCAAAGCTGCAGTGTCTCCCCAGCCTGCCTGAGAAAAGTCCACGCTCCTTGGCCTGGTACCTGGGGTCCCCGAGATGTGGCCTGGCCTCACTCCTCTGTATCATGCCCACTCACTCCCAGTACAGTCTATGTTCCAGGCACCATCCACAGTCAGTCCTGCTTGGATTTCCCTGAAATTCCCAAACCCATGTCATTACTCCTCCTTCCAAAGCTTCTCACACAACAGTTATCATCCCCTAGCTGTACTTTCTGTGTAATGATTAAGAGCTTGAGCTCTGGAGTCAGAGGAACCTTGATTCCATCCAGTTGGTTCTGTACATAGCAGTTTTGGGTGATCTATATGGCTGATTTGAGCTGTAGTATACAACAGTGTAAAAAACAAAAAATAAAAAAAAATTTTTTTAATTAAACAGAAGAACAGAAGACAGTCCTGTTAATCCACTGACAATTCCAAACAGGAAGTCAATTATGGCAATTTGAATCATTCTTTCCTACTTTTCTTAACATTGATCAACTATGTAGGCAAAAGGGACTCCCGGAAGTGTGGTATAACCGCTAAAAAGTGCACCAAGGAAGGTAGACGCACATCAGCTCATGTCACTCCTCTCATCATGAGCACGTCGGCTCATGTCACAGTCCCTCAACGACTTTCCTTCCACTGGAGTAAATGCAAACTCCTTGCAGGTGGTGGTGGGGGGTGGGGGGCAGCCCCCCAGCACAGACTCTGTAAACCTCCAGGCTACTTGCTGTTCTCTCCGCTTGATCGATCTGCACACAGCTTACTTCCTTAATTCAGAACCACCTCCTCAGAGAGACCTTCCCTGACCATCATTCCAACTAAAGCAATCCCACTGACCCCCACCCAACGCTCCAGCCCCTCATTCTGCTGTTTTTCTCCCTAGAGACCCACCACCCCTTGACAGGACATGATATGTTACTCTGGGTGTGCATTGCATGACCTCTCTACTCCAACCTAAGCTCCCAGGGCAGGTGTGGAACCTTGTTCTTTCACCACAGGATCACCGGCTCCAAGAACAGTGCTTCCAGGTACTCAGTAGTCAGATGGATGACATGAATGAACCATCAAGTAAAGCAGGAGTCTGTAACTTGCTGTGTGTGAACCTGATCAAATTACTTAACTCCAGAGTCTCTTCATCTGACAAGAGAGGGAATGTCAACAGTCCCAATCTCGCAGGCTGCCGGGAGACTTAAAATTAAATATAAGGTGCTCCACACAGGGCCCTCGTACAGTCAGTGCTAAATCACTCTTGCCTGTTTTATGTCTATACTAGAATAAATTTCTTGAGCACATCTTGGTACCTCCTACAGACATAGGAGCCATCAAGTAAATATTTATTGAATAAACAAACAAGTGAAACAGTTATCTTTTCATCAACTCCTCAACAAGATGTTCCAATTTGGGGTTCTCCTCCCTTTTCCACGCCTCCTCCTATGTCCTGGTCTCCTCTCCTTTCTATCAACTGTCATTTCAACCCAGTCTTTTACACAGACTGCTCTCATCTGCAACCCATGTTTTGAAATGCAGATTTTAACAAAGCAAACTCAAAGCATCTGTCAACCATAAATGTTGAGACAGAAGAAATCCTTGTGTGTCTGTATGCTTTAAACTCTGGAGAATTATAATTATATGTCATATAAGGGTAGATGATGGAAATCAGAGTGGAAAAAAAGCTATTTCCTATACAAGATGGAACAGAATAACAATGTACTGAGACAGGAGAAACTAAGGAAGGTACTGTCAGTTTTAAGGAAGTCACAATTTCATAGGCTAAAATGTATATATTAATTTCAGTTGAGTAGAAAATACTCCTTATCTGCTGGTAACAAGGGACTCTGTTAGTTATTAAAAGGTTTATACACGAATTCTTGGGCGAGAACAATTTCATGATCTGCTGGGTAACCTGAAATTGTCCCCTCCAAGTTTAGAGGTTTGTCTCTTATTTTTAGGGATAAGAGCAGTCCACAAACCTCTCAACTTGCATGTGGCCAGAACACACCTAGGGAGCTGGGCACTGAGACAGCCACTCAGGAAACGGGCAACATGTGTTCCTGGATTTAAAGAGGGGAGAATATTCTCTGAAAAGCTGAACAGGGCCAGGGAGGGGCCCAGAAGGAAGTGCTCTTTGGTCCTAAGGTGCAGGTGGTGAGGAGGTTGCCACACCCCGTCCCAGTTGTGGGCGGGGTGGTATCCAGTTCCCCAGTTTGAGAAAAAGCACCTAAAGCTCCAGTGCACTGACTATGAACCAAGGCATCCGGGGCAATGGGCTCTCCCGACTATTAATTCAATGAAACCACACTGGGGCAATGGGCTCTCCCGACTATTAATTCAATGAAACCACACTGGGGCAATGGGCTCTCCTGACTATTAATTCAATGAAACCACAGTCAGTCAGTGAAAAAGTTTGGCAAAAATCTTCAAAATGAGACCACTGCTCTGGGCAGTGAGGGGCTTTCAGCAGCTGGGCCAGGCGGCAAGGGGGGCCAGTACTCATGACCACACAGTCACAGAGGTCACCGCGGCAGCTGGACCGAGGCCTGTCTCCCCTCAGCTGGAGGGCCAGGGCAGAAGACTTTTCAGACACTTGAGTCCTCTCCTCCTCCATCCCCCGCTCTGCTCCCAGGGCTCCGGTGAAGGAACACACAGAATCAAATGCAGAGACTGATGAGACTCGAAACTTCTCACTCCCTGGCAATGACACCCATGTAACAGGAAACATTCTTTTTTGTTTGTTTGTTGGCCTTGGCATGCGGAACTTCCCCGACCAGGGATCGAACCTGTGGCCCCCACAGTGAAACACACAGAATCTTAACCACTGGACCACCAGGGAAGTCCAAAGAAACATTCTTGAAGGGAGACAAAACCAAGAAGAGAGACCCTTGGCCCTTCTGTTTTTATGACCTCCTTCTAGGCCAGAAATTTGATATCCACATGGCTGTTCGGAAATAATCTCTTTTTCTCTGAGGGTGCAGGTGACCCAGAGTCCCTTGATGGTTTTTTCCTCTTTCGACTGGGGAGGCAGTGCCACTCTTTTGCCTCTCTTCCCAAGCAGAAGAATTCAAAGCTCCTAAGTGTGGTGGTTTTTCAGGCATTGTTGCTGGGGGCGGGGTGGGGCAGGGAATTTCCCAATCTGGCTGCTCTCTCCTTTGCATTTGGACATTGGCAGGCTCTGTTAAGAACTGCCTAAGAGAGCAGGAGACTGGCGGTGTCCCTCCTGGGGGTGGAGGGTGGTGGGGGAGAAGGACAGGCTCTGTGGTATCTGGCGGGACATTTTCATTGACCTTAGAGCACAAGTGGGAGCTCTCGACCCACCACATCCCCATACAGATGCTCCTCAGCATTTGCGGGGGGGTGGTCAAAGCTGATTTGATAACACCAAATGGTGGATGGCACATGCCACCCATACCCCATGACAGACACTGGCCCGGGGCCCACAGTCTTCAGGGATGGGCTACGTTCTGGGGTCACCAAAAACTGGGTCATGTGGGCAGTGGAAAGAGGTGGGGGGAGGGGACAAGGGAAAGGTAAGACCCATGTTTCACTCCACCTGTGTCCACCGAGCACTCATTCCAGCCTGCCCTGCCTGATTTTCAGGCTTTCTGTGGGGAAGGAGGAAAGAGGCAGCCACACAGGAGAGGAGACTGCACTGAAATCTTCTGAGAGAAAGGAGAAGAGCCAGAATCACAGGAGAAGAAAGGGGTTTTAAGGAGAAGAGGCAGATTAGAGGTGTCAGGGAGCTTCAAACAAAAAGAGAACTGAATAAAGGCTCTTGCTTTGGGACTTTGGGGTTTTAGGGTGACCCTTCAGAGATCAATGTATGATGAGAGCAGTATCCGCCTTCCTTTAAAACCCCGCTGCACATTCCTCTTTTATAATACACTTTAGGGCTATTTTCATGTCTTACCTCCTGGAACGCAAAAATCGGGCTGCTTTTGTTCTTTGCACACTCAGAAGTATTGCTCTCAAGTGCAATGCTGTAGTTGCCCGTTTCCTCCCATATCCTCCTGTACACATATTGTGTCGTCAGTGGGCTGTTCAGAGTCACAGCGAATACACTAAGGCAAATGACAGGTTCTACAAATGGAATCTTCATCTTGCTTGGGTAGAGAGCTGGAGTTCTATTAAAGAGAAAAGGAGAAAATCAGTTGTACTCCTATAGGATAGGCTAGGTTTTCAACGATGGGGAAGTTAGGGGTATTTTGTGGCGTAAACAAGCACACTAGGGAACAGAAAGCAGTAAGCACTTCTGAAGAAAATAACTTTTCAGTACTCAGTAAACCTGAGACTGTCATACTTCTCATTTCTAAGAGTTGGACCTTTAAGGACTCAGGATGATTAACTTGGACCTTTAAGAACTCAAGGGACCTTTAAGGATCTTTAAGTATGTTAGTCACTCATCCCTATCCGACCCTTTGTGACCCCATGGACTGTAGCCCTCGAGGTTCCTCTGTCCATGGGATTTCCCAGGCAAGAGTACTGGAGTGGGTTGGCATTCCCTGCTCCAGGGAATCTTCTTGACCCAGGGATTGAACCTGGGTCTCCTGTATCCGCAGGCAGATTCTTTACCATCTGAGCCACCAGGGAAGTCCAAGGACCCTTAAGAAGATTCTTTAAAATAGTCTTAATAAGTTATCTCCCACTTGGGCAATCCAGTGATCACACTATAACTCCCACGTTATATACTGCCAGCTGGTTTTCATAAACGAAACAGTGAGGTTGCTCTTGGGACACGACAGTTACGTAATTGTTTATTATTGCTTTGGCTGCTGGTGAACAGCGGGCAGGAAGGGGGCCTTTAACGAAGCAGCTCCCAGTCGTAATGAGGGGTTGTTTCTTCTGTTTAACTCACCCCACGGTCACGGTCTTCCTGCCAGGCTGCTGGGCGCGGGTTTGACCATTGTCGGGGCCCGGAGTCTTGGGGGCTGTCTCCTTTTGGGGATGCCTGCCTGGAGCGCCTCCCGGGCAGCAGGTGCGCACGGAGGCTGGGTCTGCGCCGCCGCGCTGGGGCGGGAAGGGGAATGAAAGTCCGTTGAATTCGACCAAATGCACCTGCTCGGGAAACCTCAAGCCCTTATTTTAAAGCAAACCAAGATAGCGCCCTTCCGCGTCCAGGGGACAAGCTCTACAGTCCACCGCGTAGCCCTCGCTCGGCTCCGGCGCGGCCCTGCGTGCGATCTCGGTCCGGCGGGTCCCGGGGCCCGCGCGGGACAGCGGCTCCTGCGACCCCGGCCGGCAGTCCCTGAGTCCCCACCCCGGCCTGCGCGCGCAGTGACTCAGCGGCGCCGCCAGCCCCGGGGACGCGCCTCTGGGGTGCTAGTCCCCCCTTCACCCCCGCCGCCGGGGCGGGCACTGTCCTGATTTCCTGCGATTGGGCCCCGTGGCCAGCGCCCCCGTGGGGATTGGTCCGCTCCGACGCCACTCTCGAGCTCCCGCCCCCAGAGGCCCGCCCACCCCCGCGGGTCCCTCTCCAGCCCCCGCAGCCCCCCCGCAAGTTCAAGGACTGTGGGTAGACAGCATTTCTGGGACCGAATAGCGCTTCTCACGGGAGCACACAGGAGATCTGTTGCAGAAGTGACATTCTGGGTTGCAACCACCCCCGCCCCTAGCCGCTCAGTGGGTTGGGCAAGTGCCCTGGGAAACGCGGAAAAGGGGCACCGGGTAGGGGTGCCCATGGAGGGTGCAGGAGAGAGAGAGCGCTCCAAGCAGAGTTAGGTCGGTCGAGTGTGGTCGCTGGCTCTTCCTGGTGGTACGAACTTGAGCTAATTATTTCATCTCTGTGAGCTTCCATTTATCTGTCAAGTGGACAGAACAGTCTCACAGGATCGTATTGCTGAAACCCTTGAGGTGGACACAAAGCATAACCCTGGAGCAAAGCGAGGATTGCACCTTCCCTCCAGCGAACCGCCAGAAACACCCCTGAAGATGAACGAGCTGAACTTACTACTTGTAAGGGGGAGGGATGCATACTCAGGGGACCAGGCGGGGATCAAAAGCTGTCTTTTCCAGAAACCTGCAGAGGTTTCCAGGAAAGAAGTGTTCTGGAATGGAGGGAGAACCAGGGTAAACTGTTTGGGTGACCCGGATCAACCTATTTAAAACCAGACTCACAAAACAGCTTGACTCATAGACCACAGAAACCTTCTAGTCTAGGCTCCTGACTTTACCCCTAAGAAAACTGAAACCAAAGTAACTGTGTTATTTGTCAACGACAAATTGGCACTTGCCGTCTACCTCTACAAGGATTGCCTCATCTGTTGTTGCAGCTTCTGACCTTCAACATCCCCTGAAGAAGATCAAGGTGGAGAGAAATGAGGCACTCTGTGCTGGGGGTGGGAATGGCTACTGGCAAGACAGGTCTTCAGATAGTTAGATATTTTTAGGAGAAGACTTTTATGAGCCCAATTCTTATATCTCCTCATATCTAGAAAAGGACTAAAACCCATGATGACTGTGCCTCATGACTAGCAGAAACGTTCTGGGAAAACATGTGCTTAATTGCCTGTGCATGCATGCGTGCTCAGTCGCTTCAGTCATGTCTGACTCTTTGGGACCACATGGACTGTAGCCTGACAAGCTCCTCTGTTCGTGGAATTCTCCAGGCAAGAATACTGGAGTGGGTAGCCATTCCCTTCTCCAGGGGAATCTTTCCCACCAGGGATGGAACCTCAAATTACACATATACTGTCCTTCCTCCCTACCTCTTTGAAGCATTTTCTCAGGGCTATCTGAGGTGCTGCCTCCTGGGCTGCAGGCCTCATTTTGCCCCCAATAAAACTTAACTTGAAACTCTCACATTGTGCTTTTTTTTTTAAGTCGACATATTCTTCCTGGAACATATTAGTTGCGGTCTTCTAGTCATCTGCTCAGAGAGATAAGAAAAGGACTCTAGTTGGAATCCAGGCCCTACTAACTGCTTGTCTTTCTTCCTTCATTTTCCTGATAAAAAATGAGTGGAGTTTTTAAGGGCAGGGGAGTGGTTAAGAAGGCAGTTTGGAAGTTAAAGAAGGAGACTTATTTTCTTTTTTACAATTTACTTATTTATTTTAGTTTTGATTGCCTTGGGTCTTCAGTGCTGCACAAGGGCTTTCTCTAGTAGTGGCAAATGAGGGCTACTCTTCCCTGCCGTACATGGGCTTCTCATTGCGGTGGCTTCTCTTGCGGAGCACAGGCTCTAGGTTGCGCGGGCTCAGTATTTGTGGCACACAGGTTTTAGTTGCTCTGCCACATATGGGATCATCCAGACTGGGGATCAAACCTGTGTCCCCTGAATTGGCAGGCAGATTCCTACCCATTGCACCACCGGGGAAGTCCAAGAAGGAGACTTTATAAAGGGGAAGCTCTGATGTACACATGTGCCACAGGAAGGTGAAATGTATCCTCTTATCTTTCTCCTTGGCAGCTGCTCCCACCATTGCTCAGTATTTACTGCCCTTCTCCAGGCCACTGCACTCTCCATGAAAACAGGGCGGTCACACCACCTTCTCTGTGACACTGATGGGGAGCGAGCCCTTAGGTATTTTTGAATAAAAGGAACTATAACTTATGCTGTCAGCATTCACACCAGTCCCGCCCAACCGGATGGGTATTTCTTATTTTATATCTCGTGTAACTCTGACCATAGATTTCTAATCTGCAGAAAACCTTCAAGCTGAGGGAAAAGAGTAGGGCAAGAGAATAACCCTGATAGTGAGAAGAGAAAGGGGAAGAGGGAATAGGGAAAAAGAGAAAACTTTTAAGAGAGGAGAGTTTTTGTTTTGTTTTGCTTTTAATTGGAGTATAGTTGATTTATAGTACTGTGTTAGTTTCAGACATATGGCAACATTTCTCAGTTATACATATATATATATCTCCCCTCATTTTTAGAGTCTTTCCCATGCAGACCTTCACAGAGTATTGAGGAGAGTCCCTCCCTGTGCTAGACCTTTTTTTTCTTTTTTAAATAAGTTTACTTATTTATTTGTCTGCACCAACCAGGTTTTAGTGGCAGCTTGTAAGAACTCTTAGTTGGGGCATGTGGGATCTAATTCCCTGACCTGGGATCAAACCCAGGCCCCCTACACTGGGAGCGCAGAGTCTTAGCCCTTGGTCTACCAGGGAAGTCCCAAGGGGAAAGTCTTATCTCATCACCTTTCTTGGCTTCTCTCTCTCTCCCTACACTCTCTGGAGTATATAAAAGGGTAAATCCAGTCGTTACCTCCTGACCAGTGCCTTCTGTGATGGGCAGAATAGCGCCTGTGTTAGAGAGGCCAGGTCCTCGTCGATGGCACCTGAGGACAGGTTATCTTGCACAGCTGCAGGGACCTTTCAGGTATGTGATGTTTCTGGATGGCCCCAGTGTGATCACAAGGGTCCTAACAATGGAAAGAGGGACATCAGAGGGTAACAACCAGAGAAAGAAGATGCTAAACTACTTGCTTTGGACTTTCCAAGTGGCACTAGTGGAAAAGAACCTGCCTACCAATTCAGGAGACTTGGGAGATGTGGGTTTGATCCCTGGGTCAGAGGACACCTGGAGGAGGGCATGACAACCCACTCCAGTGTTCTTGCCTGGAGAATCCCATGGACAGAGGAACCTGGTGGGCTGCAGTCCACAGGGTTGCAGAGTCGGACGTGACTAAAGTGACTGAGCACACACACCTCTTGCTTTAAATACAGAGGAAGTGTCCATAAACGAAGGAACACAGTTGGTATCTAAAAGCTGGAAAAATTCAGGAAACTGGATTATTCCCTTAAAGGTTCCCGAGGGAGTGTAGCCCTACTAGCACTTTGGTTTTAGCCCAGGGAGACCCATTCCAGACTTCTGACCTCTAGACCTTAAGTGAATAGATTTGTGTTGTTTCCAAAAAAAAGAAAATAAAAGGGGGGGGGGGGCGGGGAGAAAACCTTCAGGTAATCTGAAAGTATTCAGGACAAAACTAAGCAGAACTCCTTATTCATGAGCTTTTTTGTTTGTTAGCCTTTCGTTTTCCTTCCCTAAATTATCTGCTCCCCACTGTATTGGGCTTCCCTGGTGGCTCAGATGTTAGAGAATTCACCTGCAACGCTGGAGACCTGGGTTCGATCCCTGGTTTGGGAAGATCCCCTGGAGAAGGGAGTGGCTACCCACTCCAGTATTCTGGCCTGGAGAATCCCATGGACAGAGGAGCCTGGTGGGCTACAGTCCATGGGGTCACAAACACGAGTGAGTGACTTTCACTTTCTTTTCCACTGTATTCCCTCCCCTACTGTGTTCCATGCTCACTCCAGCCAGATCCAGGTATCATCCTGGACTCCCTGCTCCACGGTATTCCTCCACAGATGCTCACTCAGACCTGATGATTGTGCTGTATTCAGTCAACAGCCTGAGGTACTGGTTTCAGCTCCAGCATGTAAAGAACTTGGAAATCGTCACTCTTGTCCCTAGAGCAAAAGGAGCCGAAGGAGCTGGAAATCGGCACTTTATCTTGTGCCCTTCAGAGCCCCAGGGCACAGGGCACAGCAACATCCCATGATCTGGCGAATCAGGAAAGCCCAAATCACAATCAAGATCTCCTTAGCCAGACAGATGGTGCTGGAGTTACATGCTGGCAGGAGCATTTTGATGAATTGCTGGAGGCTAAGTATGGACTACCCTGAGAGTAAGAAGCTCTTGGGGTCTGTTACCTAAATGGGGCTCCATGCTTTTTTGGTTGTCTACAGGAAACCCACTGGTTTCTCTCAATGAAGAATTCAGAATGAGTTGCTATTGTCTCTGGCAGAGGGGTGGGGAAGATTTTGAAATATGCCTAGAGCATCCTCAAAGGCCTACCTCTTAGGGAAAGCACCTGTAACCACCTGGAGAAGGGCCCTTCCCTGATTCCAGCCCCCTCTAGCCTTCCTGTCTCACCTGAGGAAGAGCAAAGTTAATAAATGCTTGTGAAGGTCATAGCCCAGGAACATGTGTCTAGTGAAAGACTGCTATTGAATCGTAAGATTATATAAGCAAGCTTCTCCTCCCCAACACCTGGTCATCAGCATCAGAGCTCCAGTAAGAAACAGTGGATTACAGAGGAAAGAGCCAGCTCTGTTTACTCTCAAGCCTCTGAAAGCTGCAGCTACAACAAAGATTAAACACAGCCTAAAACCCTAGCCGGGTTTCCCAGGTGGCTAGTGGTAAAGAATCCACCTGCCAATGCAGGAGACACACGTTCAGTCCCTGGGTTGGAGAGGTCTCCTGGAGGAGGAAATGGCAATCCACTCCAGTATTCATGCCTGGAGAACCACGTGGACAGAGGAGCCTGGCGGGCTACCGTTCATGGTGTTGCAAAGAGTCAGACACGACTGAGGGACTGAGCATGCGCGGCACACAAAAACCCCAGCCAGACTAATATAAAAGCTCAGACTAAAGGCCTAGATAGCTCAGTTCTTTTACCTGACGAGTCATGTCCAACTTTCAGCAAAAATTGCAAGGCATTTAAAAAGGCAAGCAAAAGCACAATCTGAAAAGCACTAGAAGCAGACTGCAGATAAGGCTGAGATTTGGGCGTTACTGGACAGACAAATTTACAACAGCTATGATTAATATTTTAAGAATTCTTTTGGACAAAGCAGGCAACTTGTAAGAACAGATGGGTAATGTGAGTAGCAAGGTGGAATTGTTAAAACGCATCAAAAGGAAATGCCAGAAGTCAGAAGCAAAGATCCTGCAAGCTTTGTGGTATGGCGCAGAGAAAAGAAAGCAAGCAAGCAAAAAACCACTGTAACAGAAATGAAGACTGCCCTTCATGGATTTAACAGTAGATCGGACAAGGCCAAGGACAGAATCAGTGTGGGCGATTCTTTGACTTGCTGCTAAAAAGACAGTCAATCTCGAATATAAAACTGGCTGCTTTCTCTCTGTTTCAGTGGTTATACGTATGCATACTCAGTTGCTCAGTTGTGTCTGACTCTTGGTGACTCTATGGACTGTAGTCCGTCAGACTCCTCTGTCTATAGGATTTCCCAGGCAAGAATACTGGAGTGGGTTGCCATTTCCTCCTCCAGGGGATCTTTCTGACCCAGGGATAGAACCTTCATCTCCTGAATCTCCTGCATTGGCAGGCGAATTCTTTACCTTTGAGCCACCAGTTGCATATTCAGTTCAGTTGCTCAGTCGTGACCGACTCTTTGTGATCCCATGAATTGCAGCACACCAGGCCTTCCTGTCCATCACCAACTCCCGGAGTTCACTCAAATTCATGTCCATCGAGTCGGTGATGCCATCCAGCCATCTCATCCTCTGTCATCCCCTTTTCCTCCTGCCCCCAATCCCTCCCAGCATCAGTCTTTTCCAATGAGTCAACTCTTCACATGAGGTGGCCAAAGTATTGGAGTTTCAGCTTTAGCATCATTCCTTCCAAAGAGCACCCAGGGCTGATCTCCTTCAGAATGGACTGGTTGGATCTCCTTGCAGTCCAAGGGACTCTCAAGAGTCTTCTCCAACACCACAGTTCAAAAGCATCAATTCTTCGGCGCTCAGCTTTCTTCACAGTCCAACTCTCACATCCATACATGACCACTGGAAGAACCATAGTCTTGACTAGACGGACCTTTGTTGGCAAAGTAATGTCTGTGCTTTTCAATATGCTATCTAGGTTGGTCATAACTTTCCTTTCAAGGAATAAGTGTCTTTTAATTTCATGGCTGCAGTCACCATCTGCAGTGATTTTGGAGCCCAGAAAAATAAAGTCACCCACTGTTTCCACTGTTTCTCTGTCTATTTGCCATGAAGTGATGGGACCAAATGCTATGATCTTCGTTTTCTGAATGTTGAGCTTTAACCCAATTTTTTCACTCTCCTCTTTCACTTTCATCAAGAGGCTCTTCAGTTCCTCTTCACTTTCTGCCATAAGGGTGGTGTAATCTGCATATCTGAGGTTATTGATATTTCTCTCAGCAATCTTGATTCCAGCTTGTGCTTCTTCCAGCCCAGAGTTTCTCATGACGTACTCTGCATATAAGTTAAATAAGCAGGGTGACAATATACAGCCTTGATGTACTCCTTTTCCTATTTGGAACCAGTCTGTTGTTCCATGTCCAGTTCTAACTGTTGCTTCATAATCTGCATATAGGTTTCTCAAGAGGCAGGTGAAGTGGTCTGGTATTCCAATCTCTTTCAGAATTTTCCACAGTTTATTGTGATCCACACAGTCAGAGGCTTTGGCATAGTCAATAAAGCAGAAATAATTGCTATTACAAAAAGTTCAGATTCCTAAGTGAGACCTAGAGCGATGACCTCTACCTGTTTCTATGGCTTCAACCTTTACCACTCCCCACCTAGAATATTATGTATAGACACATGGAACTCTGGTTCAGAGTGCTGACCAGCTTAATTCCCTCCTCTTCATGCAATGTCCCTCCTCTTCCCCATCCTGTCTTGCCATCCAGTTTATCACTGAAGACACAATTCAGGGAGCAGTGGCCACAGGATGCCTCCCAACACCACCACCCGCCACTAACGTATAAGTCAGGTGCTTTTTCTCATGATCATAGTAATTACCGCCCTGTAGTATAATCATCATTGTTTTTTTTTGACTCCTCTGCCCTGGACTAGGCTGTGGGTCTTTTAAGGGAAGGGGCCATATCTTTATAGGCTATGTATTCCAAGCACCTAGTACTTTGTCTGACATACAAGGCAACCAGTAAATGTTCCATGGATGAGTGAACGAATGGATGAATGAATGCAGTAGGCTCTCAGGAGGAAAGAAATGGGTAAATACAAGAAGCCAAACTAAACAGATATTTGAGTCAAAAGCCAATTTCCAGGCTGTATTAGTCAGAGTTCTTGGGTACAAACAACAGAGATTGACTCTGGTTCACTTAAGCAGAGAAGGAATTTTCTGGAAGGGCATTACGTTGCTCACAGAATTGACAGGAAGTCAGGAGAGTCAGAGAAAAAACAAAATGAAGAAGCTGCCACAGGAATGGCCCTGGGACACTGGCCATGGTGCTTCAGCCTCTGCAGGAATCTCAGATTGATGACTCAGTCCCTCTTAAAGGTTCAGAGGCTAAGAGTGAGACTGATTGCCACACTTGGGTGAAGCGTCTGTGGAACAAACCCACCAGGAGCAGTTCCAGTGATTGTTTCTGCTGTTTGGGGCCAGTTGGAGCGTGTTGTACAGGAGCACTGAAGTCTCGTGGGTTTTCCCCCCAGGACACAGTCATAGCTTGTGAATAACGCTGCCAGGTTTGCAGACAGTGCAGTTTACATTTGTCTTTGTTTTCAAGTCTAAGGCTGAGACCTTTAATTAAAAACTTTATTTAGAGCTGGAGAGGGTGTGGAGAGAGGGGAACCCTCCTACCCTGTTGGTGGGAGTGTAAATTGGTATAGCCACTAGGGAGAACATAGAGCTACCATATGACCCTGCTATCCCACTCCTGGGCATCTGCAGAAAAACATGATCTGAAAGGATACACGCACCCCAATGTTCATTGCAGTACTGTTTACAAAAGCCAGTACATGGGAGCAACCTAAATGTTTATCAACAAAGGAATGAATAAAGAAGATGTGACACATACATACTATGGAATATTACGCAGCTATTAAAAAGAATGAAATAATGTCATTTGCAGCCACATGGATGGACCTAGAGACTGTCATACTGAGTGAAGTCAGATAGAGAAGGAGAAATATCGTATGGCATCCCTTATAAGCAGAACCTAAAAGAGACATGATACAATTTGAACTTACTTACAAAACAGAAAGAGACTCACAGACTTCAAGAATGAGCTCATACCAGGGGGAAGGGATAGTTAAGGAGTTTGGGATGGATATGTACACACTTCTATGTTTAAAATGCATAACCAATAAGGACCTATTGTACAGCATATGGATCTCTGCTCAATATTGTGTGGCAGCCTGGATGGGAGGGGAGTCTGGGGGAGAATGGAACCTGTATATATATGGCTGAGTCCCTTTGCTGTCAATCTGAAACTATCACAACATTGTTTGTTAATCTACTATATGCCAATACAAAATTAAAAGATTTTTTTTAAAAACATTGTATTTAGAGCCTTTATAGTTGTGGGGACTATTGATCAGTTCTAGTTGGATCAGGCATCTCAGAGGGAGCCCTGGGAAGCCAGGGTCCTGGGTCCAGCTGGGTTTCCAGTGGCCTCCCGATCTTGGGAGAATCTCTGTTTCTCTAAGCCTCTTTGCCACCAGCCTTTAAATACAGAGTTTGATGAGACGATCTTTAAATTGACTTCAGATTCTGAAGTGTTTTGTGAATGCTAAAGGTCAAAATTGTAAAGGCTTGATTTGATGGCAGATCGTTGAGATGATTCCTGTAATATTGCCCTCGTTCCTGCAATTTTGCCTTGTCATAATTCCAGTCCTTTATCTGGCTCATGGCACCACCCTGGGGCCATGCTGTAGAGGGTGCTGAGGGGTGCAGCCCTGACCCCACAGCACCCAGCCCTGCCTGCAAAAGAAATACCTCAGGGGAAGGGAGCTCCTCACCTAACAGGCCACCCATGCACTGGCCAGGGGCCTGTATATCAGCCTGCTTTGGAGGCCAAAACAAAGCACCACAGGCTAGGTGGCTTTCAAACACACACTTGTTTTCTCATAGTTTGGAGGCCGGAAATCCAAGATCAGGGAGGGTTGGTTTCTCCTGAGACCTGTCTCCTTGGCCTGTAGATGGATGTTCTCTTGCTGTGGCCATGTGGCCTTTTCTCTGATCACTCATTCCTGGTACCCCTTCCTTTTCTTAGAAGGACACCAATCATTGGATTAGAGCCCTACCCTTATGACCCCATTTAACCTTAAAAGGCCCTGATGCTGGGAAAGATTGAGAGCAAGAGGAGAAGAGGCGTGACAGAGGATGAGATGGTTGGATGGCATCACTGACTCAATGGGCATGAGTTTGAGCAAACTCCAGGAGGTGGTGAAGGACAGGAAAGCCTGGTGTGCTACAGTCCATGGGGGGGCAAAGAGTTGGACATGACTGAGTGACTGAACAACAACAACAACAACAACCGCTTTAGAGGTTGCATCTCCAAAAACTGTTGTTTTCTAGGGTTCTAGCAGTTAGGGCTTCAACATATGAGCTGTGGGACTGAATCATCCAGGCTTCAGAGCTTCCTAGACACCAGCCACGGCCTCTGCTGCTCTGCTTCTGCTCTGCCCACTCCTCCCACAGCCTCCACTCCCCTTCAGGTGTCCACCCAGAGCCCTTCTCAGTACACATCCTTGCTCCCAAGGCTCCAAAACATTCTGTCTGTTTCCTGGGGAACTGGCCCCCAGACATGTGCCATTCACCTTGCCTTCATTCCTTTATTTCTCTTCTGGGGAGGACCACTTTGGTATTAATAGCATATCCAGAAGGCTATAGATAAATGCTCATCTTCATAGAATAAAGAATGACCACTGCTGGAGAAGCTCCAGTAGAAAGAGATGGTCTGACCAGGGGAGCTCTCAGGTGGTCTGACCAGGGGATCTCTCAGGTGGTCTGGTCAGGGGAGCTCTCAGGTGGTCTGATCAGGGGAGCTATCAGGTGGTCTGGTCAGGGGAGCTCTCAGGTGGTCTGATCAGGGGATCTCTCAGGTGGTCTGGTCAGGGGAGCTCTCAGGTGGTCTGATCAGGGGAGCTCTCAGGTGGTCTGGTCAGGTGAGCTCTCAGGTGGTCTGATTAGGGGAGCTCTCAGATGTTCTGATCAGGTGAACTCTCAGACAGTCTGACCAAGTAAGCTCTTAGGTCCCTTTTATGGGACGTCTCTGTTCTAACTCATTGTCACCTGATAACTCTTCCTTAAATAGTCAAAGGGAGCAGAGGCTTGAATAAACATGAAAACTACATTTCTTGTACCTGATTCTGTGGTTCTTAGGCCAAACTTAGCTCCTTCCCCAGGCTTCTAGGTGCCCCCAAACAGTTCCACTTTCTCTCTTCTTGTATAAATTAAGGAAAGATCTCCGGTCATTAAAACTGCAGAAATGAAAATTACAACAGAGTGAATGTCATTGAGAATTGACTATTGAACAACTCTCTTATATGGGGCATTCCACCATGGGGAATAGAAAAAAAGTAGAAGAAAAACCCTTCTTCTAGAGTTGTTAAAGGGAATTCCCTGGCAGTCCGGTGGTTAGGACTCAGTAGTTTTACTGACGTGGGCTGGGGTTTGAGTCCTGGTTGGGGAGCTAAGATCCTGCAAGCCTCATGTGGCACAGCCAAAAAATAGAGTCATTGCAGAGCAGGTGGAGGGGTGAGTTATATTTGGACAAAAACTTGTCATTATCATGGGACACTTTGGGGAGGACTTGATGATGCAGGACTTGGAAAATCCAGGTCCTATGACCCAGGGTAACTCCAGCCTTGAAAATCTCTGTATGTCTCTTCCCCGGGTCATTAAACACCACATGCCCTCTAGGAGGCACCAGTTAAAGATCTGTGATAATTTTTCTGTATTTTTCCCTTGGGGGAAGATGTAGGGAAGAATGGGTCTCCAGTTGCCTTGGACCATGGTTTCCCATGCCAATCTGGGTGCAACCAGTGGGATGGGAACCTCTTAAAACCATCTGAAAAGCCTTTGGAGTTCTTTGGAAACAGACATGGAGAAAACATAGAGATCATGTTTGCAATATGTATACACAAAGAGTAACACATTTCTCAGTTGTTCTGTTCATACTGGCAACGGCTATTGTTCACAGAATCTATAGCCTCAATAAAAAGTTAGTATATTTATGTCTGTCCTGTTTCCTCTAAGAGTCCTACGCGTGTCGCTCGGGAAAAGATCCAAACCCAGAACCTATGCAGTGAGTACAGGAAATGCTCAAAGGTTTAAAAGACCTCCTAAGACTCAGATGGGGACAGTGGCCGCATGGGGCTCTCAAGACCATTCCCTGCCTTCTGTCGCCTCAGGCAGGAGCCTCAGAAGAGAAGGGCCTGTCTCCGCTCTCCTCCGGAAGCTTATCTGCCATAGACATCACAGGAGAATCAGCTTCCTGCAGAGCTGGGTACCAAGTCTAACCAAAGCCCCCACCCAAGTCTAACCAAAGCCCCCAGGGAGCCTTGGCCTGAATTCTGAGACCGTCCCAGAGAGTCAGACACGACTGAGCAACTCACACTTTCACACACTAGGTGGCGCTAGGCAGAGTTTGGGTCTTTGTGTAGACTGTTGACCCCAGATTGTTAACGGTTTAGTACTCAAATTACATTCAGTTCTTCCTCATGACATACATTTGTCTATATGTCCTCTGTTGTTGGAAAAGACCCTGATGCTGGGAAAGATTGAAGACAGGAGGAGAAGGGGACGACAGAGGATGAGATGGTTGGATGGCATCACCGACCCAAGGGACATGAGTTTGAGTAGACTCTGGGAGTTGGTGATGGACAGGGAGGCCTGGCGTGCTGCAGTCCATGGGGTCGCAAAGAAGCAGACATGACTGAGCAACTGAACTGAACTGAACCTCTGTTGTTAGGAGTCATTTTCTTGTAACTTTTTTTTTTTTTTGTAAAAGAACACCCCTTTTAGCCTCTGGGGGAAAGCAGGCTCTTCTGCATTGTGCAGTAAGTTTGATGAGGAGGAACGAGCCCATTCACCCAATGATGCATAATGAAAATACACTGCATTCACATGTTGGGATATTCTTGCAGAGACCACTCCCAACCATCATCTGTTTAACATTATAGACGTGAAGAAACCATATATGGGGCTTCCCAGGTGACGCTAGTGGTAAAGAACCCACCTGTCAATGTAGCAGACATAAGAGATGCAGCTTCACTCCCTGGGTCGGGAAGATCTCCTGGAGGAGGGCATGGCAACCCACTCTAGTATTCTTGCCTGGGGAATCCTATGGACAGAGGAGCCTGGCGGGGTCCATGGGGTCACAAGAGTTGGACACAACTGAAGTGACTTAGCACATACCCACAGACATGTATATAGATACACATATGAAACCAGACGACTATGCACTACATATAAAGATGTAGTTATTTAATGTGTGTTTATATATATGTGCGAATTAGTATTATGTTGTTATTGTTTAGTCGCTAAAGGGTGGAGAGGAGACTTTGGCCCTTTCACTCTTTGTGACCCTTCTTTCAGTTCACTGGGTGTCTACCCAGAAGTGGGATTGCTGGGTCATATGGTAACAGATTTTTTTTTTTTTTTTTTTTTGGCTGTGCCATGCGGCATCTGGAACTTCCCCAACCAGGGATGGAACCCATGCCCCCCCTGCAGTGGAAGCACAGAGTCTTAACCACTGGCTGGCCAGGGAAGTCCGGCCGTATGGTAATTTTTTGTCTGATTTTTTGAGGAACCTCCATACTGTTTTCCTCAGCGGTTGCACCCTTCCACAATCCCATGAACAGCGCACAAGATTTCTTAATTTCTCTACATTCTCAGCAACAGTTGTTATTTTCTGGGTTTTGTTTTTTTTGGGGGGTATGGATTTTTTTTTTTAAGATGAGGAATTAACTGGGTTGTAATCAGCGATTCTCTGAACTCATTCTGAAGATCACCTCCTCAGAACCATCTTATAAAAATGCAGACTCCTATACATAAATAATCGGAGAAGGCGATGGCACCCCACTCCAGTACTCTTATCTGGAAAACCCCATGGACGGAGGAGCCTGGTGGGCTGCAGTCCATGGGGTTGCTGAGGGTCGGACACGACTGAGCGACTTCACTTTCACTTTTCAGTTTCATGCATTGGAGAAGGAAATGGCAACCCACTCCAGTGATCTTGCCTAGAGAATCCCAGGGACGGCGGAGCCTGGTGGGCTGCCGTCTATGGGGTCGCACAGAGTCGGACACAACTGAAGCGACTTAGCAGCAGCAGCAGCATACATAAATAATAAAAATAAATAAAAAGGCAGACACGTAATCCCACCTCAGACCAGGTGTGAGACCTCAGAGGATGAGCTTTTAAGTAAACTCCTGTGAGCAGCTGCCACAAGCACTCTCAAGAACACCTCTTACAAGTGGGACTGCAGAGAATTTTGGGGAGAGATAAACTCTCCCCCCGCCCCCCAGCCCTGCCCCAATCACAGCCTGGAGGAGAACTCAAGCCACACCCGTCAAGAGAATGGATACGCGTATAAGTATGGCTGAGTCACTCATCTGTGAACCTGAAACTACCACAATGCTGTTAATCAGTTATGAAGAAGTGAAGTGATAGTCGCTCAGTCGTGTCCAACTCTTTGCGACCCCACAGACTATACAGTCCATGGAATTCTCCAGGCCAGAATACTGGAGTGGGTAGCCTTTCCCTTCTCCAGGTGATCTTCCCAACCCAGGGATCAAACCCAGGTCTCCCGCATTGCAGGCGGATTCTTTACCAGCTGAGCCACCAGGAAAGCCCTGTTAAACCGCTATCAGTTCAGTTCAGTTGCTCAGTTGTGTCAGACTCTTTGCGACCCCACGCCAGGCCTCCCTGTCCATCACCATCTCCCGGAGTTCAGGCAAACTCACATCCATCGAGTCGGTGATGCCATCCAGCCATCTTATCCTCTGTCGTCCCCTTTTCCTCCTGCCCCCGATCCCTCCCAGCATCAGAGTCTATGATCCAATATAAATAAAAAGTTTAGTTATAATATTGTAAAGTAATTATCCTCCAATTAAATGTTAGTTTTAAAAAGTTGAAAAAAAAAAATGAATAACAACCCTAGAAAAAAAGATAGCCTCCCCACATAGCATCAAATGGCAGCACACTTAAAAAAAAATCACCTTCATTCATATTGTTTTTTTTCAGTTCAGTCTTCTCAGCCATGATCTACTAAAACGTCAAGTCAGGGCCTGGAAACATGACATTTTTAGCTAAGGAAATGCTCTTGACCGAAACCCGATTTTTACTGGTGATCCTCGCATGAGATTGCCCATTATCAGCTTCCTACAGAGTCTCTGCAGAGCTATTCTAGGGCCTCAGGGAAGCGATCTTCCCTGGGACCACTTCCCCGGCCATCACGCCTACTGGCCTCTGACTCATGCCTTTTGTCTTGTGCCTGGAATTTGGGGATGTTTATGAAATGCTCTTGTAAATACTAGTCATAATTCCTCTTTTCACAAGATTCTTTATTTCAGAAACAGGAGTAGCTCATCACGTACAAACGTCATGTCACTTCCAGCCCCATTGTCACCTGGAAATATCCCCTCAACTGTTTTACTAGAGACTTTTTAAAGGTTTTTGAGAACAGTGTGTCATAGAAACCTTCCAGAGAACATCATTTCTGGGTTTCTACCAGTCTTGTTAAAATACACTTTTGCATCAACTGTACCTACTTCATCTTTTTGAGGGCAGAAAATGGAGCTTTGCATTAAGAAGTAAATGCTAATGAAAAGCAATTTTTTTTTTCAATGCAGACTCCTTGAGTTTAACATCTGTTTCCCTGCTTCACTTAACTTCTCAAAGCAGGTGGCGATGCAATTAACACACATGTCATGATATTTCCTTTAGCACAGTAAAACCTTATTTTCAAATTAGACTGCCCTGATATTAAGCATGAACATTTTAAGGTAAAATGTGCTGGTTCAAAACTTGGCAAAAGATAGAGACTAGATCGCTTTAGCTTTCTTACCGGTGATCAGCTTTCCACTGATGCCCCCAGATATGGATGTTCGACTAGACTAGATGAACACCGTAAAGCAGGCCATAGTCCAGACTGCCCAGTTTGTCTTAAGCAAAACAAACACAGCAAATGAAAAAGCCAACATCCCAATGAATTCCTGCAAATAGAAATACCTGCACGTGTTATGTAAACTGTCACTTATTCCTGTTTGTACTTGGCAGATGTTGACGGAGGGAGAGAAGAAAGTTAGAAATAAAATGGTCAGATGTGTGTCTAATCAACAGTCTGAGAGAAATATGTGTACTTTTAAAATCGATTTCTTTTTAAGAGGAAAAAAGTATGTTTTAGTTCCTATAAAGACATACTGAAATGGAATTTTCTAAAGTAAGTGCAGTTCCATTCATGCAAATATCAGCTATTGTGAAAGACTCTGAGGCAGATGAATTATTAATTGGGCATTTGGTGTCCATTTGACTGTCTGACAACAAGATGGGAGGGAAGACAGGCTGGGAAAAGTTGGTCTTGATTTTTTAAGAAAATAATTTTATTTATTTATTTATTTAATTCGGGCCATGCTGGGTCCTCTTTGTTGCTCAGGCTTTTCCCTAGTTGCAGCTCCTGAACTCTAGAACACGGGCTCAGTAGCTGTGGTGCACGGGCTTAGTTGCTCCACGGCGTGTGAAATCTTCCCAGACCAGGGATCCAACCAATGTCTCCTGCTTTGGCAGTCGGATTCTTTACCACTGAGCCACCAAGGACACCTGGCCTCCATTTCTAATTTTGTTCAACAGAAAACAGTAGCAATGGCATCTCTCAAAGTAATGTGAATGCATACCACCTAGAGTGCGTGTTTAGTTGCTCAGTCATGTATAAGTAACCCCACGGACTGGAACCCCCCAGGCTTCTCTGTCCGTGGGACTTCCCAGGAAAGAATACTGGAGTGGGTTGCCATGCCCTCCTCCAGGGTATCTTCCCAACCCAGGGATCGAACCCAGGTCTCCTGCATCACAAGCAGATTCTTTACCCACTGAGCCACCAGGGTGGGGTCTGAGAGCCTGCACTGGGAGGAAGCTCCAGGTAACGCTGATATTACTGGTGGGAGGAACACACTGAGCGGCCAGACTAGAGTTGTTTGTTGTGCTGTCTCTTGGCTGTTCTGGAGCACATTGGATCCGCACCCAGAGTCGCCAAGAAGATTTGCGTCTCTCACAGCTGCAGAGCAGAAAGCGCTGCTTTTGCTCTGAAGATGCGTGTGGCTCACAACCTGCACCCTCTCAGCTGTCAACCTGCTTGGCTCTGTTATCAAACTGAGTCCTTGCTTTGAGATTTAAAATCGTGCTTTATACTTTCTAGTGGGCTTAGAGAGTGCAAACGAGATTGGTATGGATGGTGGATGACTGGTCGGCTTCATCAGAGACAACAGTGTTCCCTTTTACAGAGAAACCCAGCCCCTACAGACAACATCCTCTTTTGGGGAGAAGCCCTTGTGGATGGGTGGTGCCACGGACATTTCCCTCTCGTGATGAGCTCCTGTTTTCCCCCACATATTCCTGGTCCTGTCCGTTCTTTTATTTCACACAAAAAGAGTGTTAGTTACATTTTATCAGGAACGAGAGGTCATTTTTGTCCCAGTGTTCTGCCATAGAGAAACATCACAGATTTATCTAACAGTTTGAAAGACTGAATTTCTGGTATCCGGTTTCTCTTTGATGGGATAGTTTCTTTGATCCACTGTTTATGCTGGCTGTCAACAGGGCAACGCCTAAGAATTTTTTTTTTATGATCTAATGTAGTCCCAGAAATTCTCCGAAACACAAACATTTTTAGGGGCAAAAATAAATTTGAGGCTTCCATTTAGTTCTTGCTACTGCTGCTAAGTTGCTTCAGTCGTGTCCGACTCTGCGACTCCGTAGACGGCAGCCCACCAGGCTCCCCCGTTCCTGGGATTCTCCAGGCAAGAACACTGGAGTGGATTGACATTTCTTAAACATACCTTATAACTCATTTCCCAGATGCTAGCATTTTCCTTCACACCCTAATACTCTGCCAGAAACTGCATGCTGTGACATCTAAGATGAGAATTATTTGGGTTCATTCAGTACATTCTTTTTGGTCTGAGGTGTATTTTATTTTGGAAGTTGAGAAGAATTACCTGTGTCTTATGTTTAGACTACAGCGACTTGTTTTTCTGTCTTATGCATTGATTCAGGTCTGGTCCCTATTTTATTTCCCAGTCCCTAAAAGGGCATTGATTTCAAGTCGTCTTCGGTGAAGTCTCCAGGTGTTTCAGAATTAGGCTATTTACTGCACCTTCCCACTTCCGAGAAACACCCTATTCATCTCAGTTCCTGAGTCAAAAAGGTCTCTACAAGTATCTGTAGGTATAGACATTTACGATGTCCACACATTTACATTTACGATGAGAAAAACAGCGTCTCTTTTTACCTCTTAACTCTAAGTGTATAAACAGTTTTCTCTGTTCAAGGCAAGCTGCATGCATGCATGCTAAGTCACTTCATTGTGTCCAACTCTGTGTGACTCCATGAACTGTAGCCCGCCAGGCTTCTCTGTCCATAGGAGTCTCCAGGCCACAACACTGGAGCTGGTTGCCATGCCCTCCTCCAGGGGATGTTCCCCACCCAGAGATGGGAACCCATATTGGGAAGTGGATTCCTTACCACTAGCACCACCTGAAAAGCCCATCAAGGCAAGTTACTTCTCTCAAAATACTACCTCTGAGTTTATTCAGGAATACAACAATCTCACACACATTCAGTAACGAACACTCCTGAGGAGGAAGCCTCTGCTCCTTTTCTCCTGAGAACATTCCCCTTTTAGAAAACTGCTGACACGTTGCCTGGCTGCACTCACGAACCTGCAGTTTCTAACGAAGCCACGTGCTGCAAAGTTCATCCGGCACCCTGGCCGTTCACCACCTCCCTTGTGACTGGACAGGGCTCTCTGAAATGCCAGCAATGTCTCTGGTTGAAATCTCTCTCTGAAACTTCAACAAATACCAAATCACTAAATACTTTGGTGGGGTCTCCACCACTCATTGTCAGAAGGGGGCCCACAAAGACCAAGGACCAGCCAGGTTGGGTTTATTCAGATCAGAATGGAAGAGGTGGTAGAGGCTTCATGGGGAATGATGAGCTGGGAAATCGGCGTCTGACTCAGGAACATGTGAAAAAACCTGGACCTCTGAGTGCTGGGCATTCGTGGGAAGGAAGTGTAGAGCAGGCTGAATGTGATGGAAGTCTGCTTCAGGTGAACACGAGTCGGTGGGGGAAAGTCATCTTGAAAAGGAAGCATGGCGCATGGGTAGCTGCAGCCAGAGTATCTTAACTGAATAATTTGATATTTGGGAAGACGGAGAAGTCGTGTGGGTGAAGGAAGCCACAGTCCCACAACCTCATTCCAAGTGTACCTCCTGGGCCTAGCCCCATGATCACAAGTGGGTGGCAGCTTGCACACACACCAGTCCATTCCAGCTATGGTCCTTGCGGTGGAGCTGCAGACAGAATGGAATGATGTGAGAATGGCTTAAGGGAAGATCTCAGTTCCACAGGGCTTGGTATATGAACGGATGTCCTCTGCCCACCCTGAGGTACCATCCTCAGCATCATCTCTGAGGTACCATCCTCAGCATCATCTCTGAGGTGTCAGGGGATGCAGCCCGGCCTTGCACACACTCATGAATAAATACCTTCAGCTACCTGCTCCTTATCTCTGCTTCTCCGTCTGTGCTCTGCTTAGGTCTCCAGAAGGACCCCGAATTGTAGCCACTTCTCTCTCTGACCTTTCTTCAAAGTCTTCATTCTTTGAGCTGATAACATCGACTGGGGCAAATTCAAATTTCTGCAGCTCTTGATGGACTAGTTGATCCTCCACATAGTGATAGGCAAGGTTATTTATTTCTTCTCAGGAAACCTAAACATCTAGGTGGGAAAGGCCTGGTTTCCTGGAAGAGCACTTCTGGAAAGATCCTCCCCCCCACTTCAGGAAATGAAATAAACTTTTTATCTAGGTACTTCCCGTTTCCTCAGTTTAAAGTACTCCCTCCCGTGGCCATACTCTTGTAAAAACTTCAAAGCTGGGCTTCTCTGCTTTTTCCTTTTAGAACGGTCTGTGGCTGTTGAAAGAACACCACCTTTAAATGCTATTCAACTGATTTCTGCTAGTAATCTTGCATGTATCCAACCTGAACACACAGATTAGATTATTCCTGTGGTTTGTGGCTTCAGAGGAGAATGCATGCCTTGTTCAGATGTGCTTGTGAAATGAAAGGAACACAGTGGATGATATTATCACTTCCAAATGTAGATATTTAGATTCATTGATTACAATTGGCAAAACCCATTATAAGTTCACTTGCAAAATTACGATCATTTCTATTTCTCCGTGGCCCACCTTCAGTTCTACATGTAGTCATTCACCTGGAGAGGCACAAACAATGGTGATGTTTAAGAGTCTTAAGGTTAGGGAATCATTTCATAGGTACAAGTGTTGTGTGTGTATGTGTGTTTTTTAAACTTCCTTTCATAAAGGTAATGATTCTTGGAGAGAACGTGTAAAGAAGCTACCCATCATTCAAACCTCCTTATAAGTAAATCTGGGCTTCTCAGGTGGTGATAGTGGTAAAGAGCCCACCTGCCAATGCAGGAGATGTGAGTTTGGTTCCTGGGTTGGGAGGATCCCCTGGAGAGGAAATGGCAACTCACTTCAGTATTCTTACCTGGAGAATCCTGTGGACAGAGGAACCTGGCAGGCTACAGTCCACAGGGACACAAAGAGTCGGGCATGCCTGAAAGGACTGAGCTCACACGCATGCATAAATAAATCTCTTAGAGATTGGAAGGATCTTAAGGAACGGAGGCACAAGAAAGCTGAACTGTGTGAACTTGGGGCAGATAAGCTCCTCACAGAGCCTCATTTTCCTTGTGAAACAGGGGAATGGAAAACTACTTTACAAAGCAGTTTGAAGATCAAAATCCAAGGATGATAAATGGGAAAGTGCTTCATAAAACTCCAGGGCACAGAACAAAGGTCAGGCACTAGTGTGGTTTTGATGGAGACAGACAGGAGGAAGCTGCAGGAGAGGGGAATGAAGCGGGGCAAGGGGCGGGATAGACGTCTGGATGGGTGAGCACCCTCAGTGTCAAGAAAGGGGAGCAAGGAAGTGAGGAGGCCTGAGACAGATGCAAGGCTCTGGGGGTCGAGTCAGTCAGAGGTGGTGATGAGAGGTGGTGTTTCCATGAAGACAGCGTGGGATTTTATGTCAGTAAAGCTGGTGCTGCCTGTTGACAACATGAAGACTCTGGGGAAGTTTCTCAAGCCCTTATTTCTCAGTGTCTGGTCTGTGAATAGCAAATAATGATAAGTGTCAGCATTAAATGGGGGAAAATAGAAAAATTGACTTTGTAAACTGTAAAGGGGTGCTGATCAACAGTACTGACCAGCTCACTCTCTGAAGTGCTGCAGTGGTACCAATCCATGCCAGTAGCCATTGGACACTTAAGAATGTCTTTAGGGAAGTTGAAACATTGGGTTTATCAAATGTCAGCCCTTGAGTACCTGTCTTTTCAATATTCTCTGTGATGAAATGGAAGCACAGTTAAAGTGCTTCTGCTGTATGACGGTTAAGTGCTTGAGAAAAAAACATTCATTGAGTTGAGATGTGAGCTCAGTAAGCCACTCCCTCCCCACAGCACATTACTTTTATTTACAGAATGAGTAACAGTCAAATTACTATTTTTCAGTCCTGAGTATTTGAATACCAGAATATTTCATATGTTTCCTCTAATGACACTGAAGTTTTACACACGGGACTATATTCAATATCTTGTAATAACTTAGAATGGAAAAGAATCTGAAAATGAACACATATATATATATATATTACTATTTTGCATCCCTGGAATAAATCTCATTTGATTATGGTGTATAATCTTTTAAATGTGCTGTTGAAGTTGTCTTGCTAGTATTTTGTTGAGGATTTTGGAGTATTTATAAGGCATATTGAGCTGTAATTTCTTTTGCTACAGTGTCTTTATCTTATTTTATTATCAAGGTAAGGCTGCTAGTGTAAAATCAGTTAGGAAGTATTATTTATTTTCCAATTTTTTTTGGAAGAGTTGGAGAAGGATTGGTGTCAAGTCTTCTTTAAATGTTCGAGAGAATTCTCCAGTGAAGCCATTTGGTTGGTCCTGGGCCAGTGTGATTTTTTGATTATATAATGAAAGGTGTCTACATTGGAAAGATCCCTATTACTAGTGAATCAAAATTTTTCAACTGACTGATGCATGATGCTATATAACCATGCCTGAGTAAAAGTGTCATTCAAAGTGCAAGATAGATCAGTGCATTTTAATGTTACAAAGTATGAAAATCTCACTATATAGTTTCAAATTCTACACTGCAACCAACCATTTGTTGTATTTGGGGGTTATATCAAAGAAAATACCAACAATTTTTTTTGAAAGATTATTAATGCTCATCCTGTTATAATTGCATATTTTTGTGAGGTTGGATTTTTCTCTTATACTTCACCACATATGACCTAACAAATATGTTGTGACAAGAAGAATTGTGAAGAGGAGGGAGGGCATCTTTGCACTCTTGGGGGAGTTGGCTGAGATGACCTCTAAAAAGTCCTCCATTCCAATCCTTAAATTCTAAGATCTCAATTTTTTTAAAGTAAGATTTTAAAAACTCTTGCCTAAAAAATTGTTGCCAAACTGAAACCAATAATTTGTTGCCATCTTTCTGTAAAACAGCAGGGCAATATGTATATGTGTGTGTATCCATTCATTCTTTTGCCCTGATAACCTTATTACTAGGTGTATAGTTTGTGGAAATAGGTTCTAAGGAATACTAAAAGACAAAAAAGGAAATTTGCATAAATATGTGTATCATAGCACAATTCATGGTAATGAAAAATTGGAGCGACTCAAGTAACTGATAAAATGATATAATGAGTCTGGCAGGCTACAGTCTGTGGAGGTCACAGAGTCAGACATAACTGAGCACAGCACAGCAAAAAAAAAGTAACCACTGCACTGCAAGTGGTAAGCAAACAACAGTATGTGAGTACAATAAAACTCTGTGTAATGGTTAATGTGGCAAGCGTACAGATTGTAGTCAGTAAAAATGAGCATACTCTATAGAGTGTGACTCATTGATTACAACTGTATAAAAATTCAAGATTCCATATTGACCAGAATTAGAAACATTTTAGTTGAATAGATTTTTTTTTTTTTTGGTGAAGTGGGTTATGTGTTCATTAACATTTGTAAATGATAGACAATCACTGAAAGAATATTCTGTTCTGGATACACACAGGCCAGGAAGAGCCACTTCGATGCTGGTGGAGGCCTCTCTGGGTATTCCCATCCCCTCTCTGGCCTCCCATCTCCTCACAGCCTGGAAGAGGGAAGTAGGTAGAACAGGGCAGCTGGGGGATACCACAGGCTAAGGCATTGACCAGGGTCCATGAGGAGGACCAGAAGAAGTTGGGGTGCCAGCTGGGGATGCTCGGTTGACTTGGCAGTATGTCACAGCTCATCAGGTCTCTCTGGTTATTCCTGGATTGGCAGAGCTGAGAGTTTTCAGTCCAATCCAACTAGATTAACCGAGTGCCTCTCTGTACCAGGTACTTCATAAGGCCTCATGAGGCCCTTGTGGTGTTGAATAAAGCCCATAAATAGCTCTCAGTCTGAAGAACAGAAGTAGACACCAGAAAGCCTCCATGGCATCCCTGGTGGCTCAGCGGGAAAGAATCCTCCTGTAGTGCAGGAGACACAGGAAATGCAGGTTCCATCCCTGGGTTGGGAAGGTCCCCTGGAGGAGGGCATGGCAACCCACTCCAGTATTCTTGCCTGGAATCCCATTGACAGAGGAGCCTGGAGGGCTTCTGTGCATGGGGTCTCAAAGAGTCAGACAACTGAGTACAAGCATGAGGCAGTCTTCATCAGCCATGAAACGGATGAGCAGTGATATTTTAGATAGTTGAAGGTAAAATGATAAAAAACCCCAATAACCCTACTGATTAATAAGTTGTCACGATTTGAGTTGCTCTCTGGTGGCCTGCCACCTGTGTTTCAGTAATTCATTCTGTCCCAGGGTGTCTTGGATTACAGGACTGGGGATGCTCAGAAGGGAGGAAAAGTGACCAAAACAAAACAGCAATCATGCAAACAGGGTTGCTTAGTCATAAATCATATGACTTTTTGGAGGAAGATACAAAAGGAAAGAATTTTTTTTCTGAAGGTAGATACTTTGTCTCCAAATTGTTTTTTTTTTTTTTTTTTTCTGTATCAAAATAAAAATAAATTTAGGGCCAAATGAAACTTTCCTCAAGTTCAGCTTTAGACCTTTTCCAATGTAATAATAATAATAATATTGAGAAGAATGGTATTGTTTTACCTTTCTAGAAATCACTTTAATATCTGGCTTAATAGAAGACAGCTGGGTTTTCATACCTGCTTCTTCATCCAGTCTGTTGTGATGTCACACATTGCATAGCCTCTTGACAACTCCAGGTACACTGGTGAGAGAATGAAAGTGAAAAAGGCAAGTAAAATTGTATTATTTTGAAAATAATTTCGACCATCTCTATCCACTGAAAGGGTCTCGGGGATACCAGGGGGGACTGTTTTGAGACCCTTTCTTAAGGCGGTCCTACTCTTCCTTAGACGGGAGGGGTCACACCCTACCATCCTCAAACCTTGGGGCACTTGAAAGACCTGTTCTTTCCTGGGTCAAGAGCAAACGCAAGTTTCCAAGACTCAAAGCCACGATTACTTTCTAAGAGGAGGGTGAGAAAAACACTTCTCATCATTTTTTCACGAGACACCAGCAGACATTACTCCTGCAAATTTCTCAGTCAGATTAATCGGCTACCAAGGGAGCGCAGGTGTTGCTGGGTAAGGGTGGATGAGGAAAGGTTTGGAAGGAACAGCAGAGAGAGGAAGCGGGGTGGGAAATGAGCAGTGCCCCCTCCCCCCATCCCCAGGAGCACTCAGGACACACCCAGGTCCCCATTAAGTCTGAATACTGTTGCATTCCACCCTGGTCTTCTCCAGGCTTCCCCAGTGGCTCAGTGGTAAAGAATTTGCCTGCTAATGCATAAGATGTAAGAGATGCAGTTTTAAATCCTGGGTTGGGAAGATCCCCTGGAGGAGGGCATGGCAACCCACTCCCGTGTTCTTGCCTGGGAAATCCCCTGGACAGAGGAGCCTGGTGGGCTACAGCCCATGACAAATCAGACACAACTGAGCACACACACACGATGGTTTTCTCTCTGCCTGATCTTTTCCTGAAATGTCTCCTTCACACCCACTGTGGGGGCAGATACAAGGATCTCACTGGCCTCTCTCCTTCATCCTATTTCCCTCTCACCAGACTAGCGTCCCTTGATATCCAGTTGAAATCTTCCTAGCGGTGTGGCCTTGAGCAAGTTCTTAACCTCTGTAAACACCACTTTCCTGGTCTGTAAGTGGGGGATTATAGTAGAACCTACCCCAGAAGTTTGTGAAATCACATAAGAAAATGCATGCAGGTCATTTAGCACAGTCATCGTCTGGTCTGGCATACAACAGGCATCCCCTTCACATTAGCCATTATAAGCATCTCTGGGAAGGACTCTTGAGAGATGGAAGAGCCAGCTGACCTTTTTTGTAACACAGGGCCTTACTCCACACCCGCTGTCTAGTTTATTAAAGGCCCCAGACACAGTAATAGTTCGAATTCTGTTTATATCCTGTCTGGAAGTCTGTGAGCATCTTCTTGTGCGTAAGTCTTCAGTATTCATCTCAGTTACTTCATCACCAGACACTGGCCACAATAATCCTATCGGCACAGCTCCTCCCTTTCTTGCTGTTTCTGCTTATCTCTTTTAAACCCAGGACCAGTCTTAGCCCACATGAGGTTCATCATGGATCACAAACACAGCACGTACAGAAATGCAAAGCCATTTCTCCATGGATCATGTCCACTCAGCTGCTTGCTTCTCCCCCTGGCTTGTTGGGCTGGCCAGGGAGGGGCAGCATGACTTCCACAGCAGCTGCAGTCCTTCCTTGGGGCTCCACTCTCCAGACAGACGGAGCTGAACCATCCACTCTGTCACAAAGTCCTTGCAGTCCTTTGCCCAGCTGCTCAATTCGGAGGCTAATTTGGCAGGAAATGGGACTTGCATTGAGATAACAGAAGAGGGTGAGGAGCAGAAAACGCACGGGGAAACAAATCAGAAGAGAGTCTAGAAGCCAGGTGTACCAGAGAGAGATTTTGGTCAATAGCAACAGAAACTGACTTCAGCAAAAGGCAAAAGAAGGAGTTTACTGGGAAGATTCAGGTACTCACAGGATCGATCGAGTATTATTCTTGTCCCTTTTATAATAATTATACATCAGACACTATTAGAGAACCATGTAGTAAGGCTTATGGTCACATGGAAAATTTTACATTTATCCAGAAGTTATCTATGGGGTAAGATCTATTGGGTTATTTAGTCACGACAAGTTCTGAAAAAACTGTTGATATGTGAGCATAGGCACTCAGTGAGTAAGTCTAAGATCTTCCTTTCAAGGGAATAAGCAATTGCAATTTGCAGTTTAATTAGAAAAACACAATTAAAGGAATAAGAGTATCTCTTCTCCTGCTGAATATTAAAGTTCACGGCAAAGAAAAACCTCATGTGAGATGGTAGCTGTGGGTAATTAGCTACAGTACATGGGCTGGAACAACTGTCAGCTCAGGGCTAGACAATGAACTCCACAGGGGCCAGAGATCAATGTTTATTTAGGAAGCTGATGCTTAGATTCACATGACTCGGAATATGCTTGTCTATTGCAGTATTTCACAACACACTGTACACTCCCTTATCTTTTCTCTTGACATTCAATAGCTCAGAAACACCATACACTTGGGCTTATTAATAAAGAGTGATTGATACATTGACCCCGAACAGCATTCAAGACAAAGCTGTTTGATCTCTGTAAACAAAATGAGTCAATTCCAAGGCCACTAAGTCTATCTTCCTGACACTAGGGTGGAATGAAAAGGTCAGGTGGCAGACCCCAACTCTGGGACAGCGTGATCTCAGAAAAAGCACGAGGATAAATTTGAGTCTTGCCTGATTTCTGGTCTTTCAGATTAGGCTCTGCCACGGGGAGCTACGTGACTTCGGAATCTTGTGTAAGAGTCTCTGCGTCTCTGGGCTTTCCTCATTTCACCTGTATAAGGAGCGAAGCTGTCACTCCCCAAGGATGTGGTAAGTGCATTATAGATTAGGTGATGGGAAGACAATGGTTCTATTCAGAGTCAGCATTCTATTTTCAGAGTAAGTCTGCAAACAAGGGATCTTCTTTCCCATCCGCTCTGCTGAGCTAACGGACATGCCCCCCACAGGCCTCGCCCTGGTTATTCCTTGGTCTTTACTTCTGTCTCATCAGAGGGTCATCTCCACATTCCAGTGTGAGGCACCATTTCAGAAACTGGGGATACAGTCATGGACCAAAATCTCCCCACAATTCCTGCTCCCACGGACATTCTAGTAAGTGCAGACTAATTCATATTAGATATCAGGTATTGGTGACAAGTGCTGGGAGGAAAAAGTAAAGCTGGTTAAAGGGTCAGGCCTCACCTTGGAGGGGAATGCTATTTAGGCCGGGGAAGGCCTCCCTGAAAAGGTGACCACTGAGCAGAGTTCTGAGTGAATGGAGGAGGGTACCCCACAGTTTCTGAGAATCCAGGGGAGCGGACTTGAGGCGTTTTTGAACAAGGGGCCCATCTTTTCATTCTGCACTGGCCCTGCTGCTCCTCCACGTGGGGAGAGCGCCGGCCGCCTTGGCCATGGCCCTGGGCAGCCTCTCCTGGGAAGCCTGATTTTAAAACCTGGCTGAGACTCACGCTACTTTTCCATGGGGCCTGTTGCCCTCTGCTGGGCAGATCAGGCATTAGTAGCCCGGCCTCATAATCTGTGAAGACAGCATTTCCAAACCATGAAATTTCAAGACGCAATTTGAGGCAATGGTTGAGTCAATGATGTTCTTCCTCTGGGCTCTGAAGGTTCTTGCAGGTTTGAGGACCCAATTTCTAAGTGAATTGCCTTGTAGGCAGATGGGTTTTGTTACAAAATCAGCAATCACAAACCTTAGTATCCATATCTAAGAGGTAAAGTGGAGCAGAAACAACATTTGGGACAGTTGGTGATGTTGTTCTATTGGATTATCATGTAATATTGCTTACTGAGTGTGAAATGTTCTTTAAAATAAAAAGATTATTGGGAGGGACCTATACTTTAATGGTATCTTTGTGCAGGATTTAAAGAACCCAATTACTACAGTTTCCGAGTTCCATGTATCTGGTGACTTTTCCTTTTATTGGACATAGTGGGAGATGCCTAGAGAAGATCTCTTTAATTATTGTAAGACATCAAGAAGTAAACATTTAACCATTAAATCACTGCCTTTAAGGTAGCGTCTCTTTTTGGCCCTCCTGGTACCAAAACCATGGGGAAAAGTCACTAAAATTGGACCTCTGCTATCTTTACCTATTCTGCTGTGTGTGTGTGCATGTGTGTGTGTGTGTGCAGTGTATGAGAGCATCAGTGAAGGATGCAAGATGAGCTTCCTTTCTGTGCAAGGACAGAGGAAGCTGTGTGCCATGAACACAACTGAGGTTTCCGTCTAGACTCCACCGCAGGCTAAGCACGGTGCTACCTGCTTCATCTGCCTCATCTCACTGAAATTTCACAGCAGCTTTGCAAGAGAGGTATTCTATGTCCCACAGAAAACCAAGCAATCAGTGAAGTTAAATAACTCTCCCAAGGTTGTTAATCTAGTAACTGACAGTTTGGACTCAATGCCCCCACCGCCTGACCGCAAAGCCCCGCCATCCTTCTGTGTGCAGTGTGGCTGCCTGCTGAGAACCCCTCACCCTGATTAGTTTGGTTCAGAACTAAAGTCCTAAGGACTTAGACTGTGCAATGTGGTGGCACATCACAATCTGTAGAGCAAAACTGCAGTCCCAGGTCATGGACGTGAGCAGTTCTAAGCTGGATATTAAGGAGAAGAGCTCGACTTGGACCCTAAGTCCTCCTACCCCTTGCTCAGTGCTCTTGCCAGCATATCACAGTGCTAGCGTCACTTAGTTATAGAAACTGGAGATACTTTTGTTTATTTATGGCTGTGTTGGGCTTCCCTGATAGCTCAGTTGGTAAAGAATCTGTCTGCAATGCAGGAGACCCCTGTTTGATTCCTGGGTGGGGAAGATCCTCTGGAGAAGGGATAGGCTATCCACTCCAGTATTCTTGGGCTTCCCTTGTGGCTCAGCTGGTAAAGAATTCCACCTGCAATGCGGGAGATCTGGGTTTGATCCCTGGGTTGGGAAGATCTCCTGGAGAAGGGAAAGGCTACCCACTCCGGTATTCTGGCCTGGAGAATTCCATGGTATAGTCCATGGCATCACAAAAAATCAGACACAACTGAGCGACTTTCACTTTCATGGCTATGTTGGGTCTTCATTGCTGCATGAAAGCTTTCTCTAGCTGCAGCGAGTGGGGTCTAGTCTCCAGTAGTGGTGCATGGGACTTCTCCTTGTGGTATTTCCTCTTGTTGCAGAGCACAGGCACGCTGGCTTAGCTGTCCTGAGGCATGTGGAATCTTCCCAGACCAGGGACTGAAGCTGTGTCCCCTGCATTGGCAGGTGGATTCTTAACCACTGGACCACCAGGGCAGTCCTGGGATAATTTTTTCAGTCCTCACTTTCATATCTCCTGGGGCATTCCAGTAACTACCTAGAGTGAGAGATGTAACAGAATGATGTGGCATAAGAGTGTAAATGAATTATGTATTGATCATGGTCTGACAGAGAGGAAAGAGAAAGGAAGCTTACCGAATAGGCTGGCCCCTGTCACTTCACTATCAGCCAGCGCAAGCTTCCAATCAATTGATCAACCAACTAATAGGTACAGAGCATTTTCTCTGAGCCAAGTATCAAGACGGGGGCTAGACAACGGGAAATGAGTGAGTGCCAACGGGAGACTCGCAGTCAAGTGGGTGGCCAAACATGTAAACAAAAGCACGTTGCAATGCAAGTTCTAGAACACACTGTCATGGGACCACAGGGAGAAGAGCAGCAACCGCCACCCCCGACCCCAGAGAATCAGGGAAGGGTCCACGGAGACCCACCTTCACTCACGGGAGGATACCTTCAATAGGGTGATGCTGTTCCATGCTCACGATGCCATTATGCCTCCTTCAACTACAACTAGTACAGATAAAAGAATCGTAAGACAATCTAGGAGCTGGAAGTCATAAAAAATTTTGGGAGCAATTAAGCTATTTTGATTAATAAGGAACAGAGATGTGGATTACTAGAAGACTATGGTCGGAGAAGGCAATGACACCCTACTCTAGTACTCTTGCCTGGAAAATCCCATGGACAGAGGGGCCTGGTGGGCTGCAGTCCATGGGTCGCTAGAGTTGGACACGACTGAGTGACTTCACTTTCACTTTTCACTTTCATGCATTGGAGAAGGAAATGGCAACCCACTCCAGTGTTCTTGCCTGGAGAATCCCAGGGACGGGGGAGCCTGGTGGGCTGCCCTCTATGGGGTCGCACAGAGTTGGACACAACTAAAGCGACTTAGCAGCAGCAGCAGCAGAAGACTATGGTAGATTTGAGTTCTCTAGAGGATTGGACAGCAAATGAAAGTGTAATTTTAGCTTGGTTAACCACAAAGTAATTAGGATCGTTAAATTGGTGTGCTAATTTAATTTAAAACTTAAGGCAAAAACAAACATGTTAGCTAAGAGGGTGGCTATTACATAATCTTAATGAGTTTTCAACATAAACATTTTTCCAGTTAGAATTGGGATTAATTTTTAGAGCTCCCAGATATATCACACTGAACTCAGGAATAAAATAAGAGGATCTAGGAATGATTAATATGCCACTGTTATATTTTCCAATATTATATTTAAACATATGATTAAGAAAAAGGAAAGAAATTGGATACTACGCTTTTAAAGTTCTAGAAAAACAGAAAATGGAATTGATTATTTATTAAGTCTCAGAATTGGGGAGACTGTTAAGGTTTAAAAGTAGTAGAAGAGTAAGAGGAAAAAAATGTGTACAAACTTAAAAATGAAAGTTTCCCTATGTAAAATTAAGAAACACCATCAAAATACAAGACAAACTCTAGCATGGGGGGGTTAGTTACAGAATAAACTAATAATTATATAACTTTCTTAAATATTAATTATTACATTATATAAATTGATAAATTACAGAAAGTGATACATTCTCTAACACCTTGATAGATAAATATTGGGTTGACCAAGAAGTTCGTTTGGGTTTTTCCATAAGCTGTCATGGAAAAAATCCAAACAAACTTTCTGGAGCCTAATATTATAGATGTGTTAGTCAGCTCTTAACTACAGTATTACTGCATAACAAATCACCTTAAAACTCACTGGCTTATAACAACAGCTTTTATTCTCATACAAGTCTGCCGGTGACTCTGATTTGGCTGACTTAGGTTGACTTGAGCTGGGTGACTCTGCTTCTGGTTGCAAGTTCACTGGGCTTGGCTCTGGAATGCAGTGTGGGTACAGGTCTTTCCCAAGTGAAACCAGTCCCCACTCATCACTCTAAGGCCAGCGATTACTCAGGGCTGGCTATCAAGATGATAGCACCAGTGCAAGAGATAAGCCCGTCTGAGCAAGCATAAGTAAAGCCTTTAGCTTGTGTCATGTCTGCTAACATTCTGTTGGTCAAAGAGGTCATGTGGTCAAGCCCTGTCACTGGGTTAGGGAATGGTACTCCATCCACTGTTGGGCGAGAAGCTGAATTAATCTAAATGATCACAGTAGGAAAGAAAAATAAGCTGGAAATCTATAGTACAGGAAACCCACAATTAATTGACACATGGAAAGATGAGCAACTCCACTAGGAATATAAAACATGGAAATGAAGACTGCATGGAGGGAGTAATCACTACTTATTTATAAAGGAAGTGTTAAAATCACCTGTTTTATTTTGTTTTATAACTTACAAACATATTACATATGTTCTTCTATGTTTTCTAATATTATATTTAAACATACGATGAAAAAGGAGAGAAGTTGGATACTATTTATATTTATCAAATTTGCAAACATTTTTAAGGGAGATTAAAAGAAATGTGAAATAGCTTTTCTTATGCATTAATGATAGGAGTATAAATTGGTGCAACCTTTTTATTTGGATTTCTCTCTCTGTTTATGTATATGTTGTGGCATATATGAAATATAAAGGAAAAATATATAATATTATATATATCATATATATGCCACACAAAATCTCATATAATTACATACAAACATCTATATATAATGCATACACATGTAGTGTAGTGCGTGTGTGCTCAGCTGTGTCTTCTCTTTGCTGCCCCATGCACTATAGCCCACCAGGTTGCTCTGTTCATGGAATTCTCCAGGCAAGAATACTGGAGCGGGTTGCCATTCCCTTCTCCAGGGGATCTTCCTGACCCAGGGACTGAACGCACGTCTCTTGTGTCTCCTGTGTCTCCTGCATTGGCAGGCTGGTTTCTTAGCATAAGTGCCAGCTAGTAAGCTCATATCTAGTCATAAACTAGTTAATATTCTTTAATTCAATTTTGGGAAAATAAAGTCTAAAAAGAAACTGACATTAAAAAAAAACCTTCAAAATTAGTTCTCATAATCAGAAAAAAGTTATGAGCACACAGACATAGTCAGCAAGCTCCTTCCCACTTGGGCACTTGTTACTGTCCCTTCCCTCTGAACTCTATGACTAGGGAAACACAGCGCCCATGAGGGGGTGGTTCATGCCCCAAACTCCGCCCACTCTGAGTTTCCATCACCTTGTCCCATTTATTTCTCCCCCCTGGTCCTCACAACACCTGTCATCACTCAGAATGTAAATTCCCTGAGAGGAGAGACCAGGTCACCCTGGGCCTCACACCGGGGTAAGGTCAAGTAGGTGTCCAGGAAGCACCTGTGGGGAAATAATGCCTCGTCAAAGAGAAAACAGCCTTTCTTGGACTAAACTGGTCAAGATATGGAAGGCCTGAAGGAATAGAAGTGCTTTGTGTTCCAGTATTGTGCCAATAGAATAATCATGTCTGACTTTTTGGTCAATATCCACTGTTCTCCAGAGAAACACCTTTCTGAGATCCTAGGTAAAATGCCAGGGGAGTCTCTTTTTTGCTGAAAAGCTTCTTGCAAGGTCTTCGGTGATTAGGCTTTCAGACACTACAGCATAAGATAAATTTAAGAGATTTGGGAGGTTAGGAAAACTGATTTGAATATATCAGATTTCTTGAAAAAGATTCTTTGTATGCTATTTGTTGCTATTGTTTATTTGCTAAATCGTGTCCAACACTTTTGTGATCCCACAAACTGTAGCCCACCAGATTCCTCTGTCCATGGGTTTTCCCAGGCAAGAATACTGGAGTGGGCTGCCATTTCCTCCTCCAGGGGATCTTCCCAACTCAGGGATTGAACCCACCTTTCCTGCATTGGCAGGCAGATTCTTCTACCACTGAGCCACCAGGGAAGCCCACTTGTATGCCATGCTGCTGCTGCTGCTAAGTTGCTTCAGTCGTGTCCGACTCTGTGCGACCCCATAGACCGCAGCCCACCAGGCTCCCCCATCCCTGGGATTCTCCAGGGAAGAACACTGGAGTGGGTTGCCATTTCCTTCTCCAATGAAAGTGAAAAGTGAAAGTGAAGTCGTTCAGTCGTGTCCGACTCTTCACGACCCCATGGACTGCAGCCTACCAGGCTCCTCCGTCCATGGGATTTTCCAGGCAAGAGTACTGGAGTGGGGTGCCATTGCCTTCTCCATTGTATGCCATGCTGCTGCTGCTAAGTCCCTTCAGTCGTGTCCAACTCTGTGCGACCCCATAGATGGCAGCCCAACAGGCTCCCCCATCCCGGAGATTCTCCAGGCAAGAACACTGGAGTGGGTTGCCATTTTGTGTTAAAATGTATGCATACACTTTTCAATAGGCTTTGCCATAATATCTGAAGCTTGTAAGTGTACTCACCATAAGTACACAAAGCAAGCCAAGGGAAGCAAAGCATATGTCTTTCGATATATAGTATTTTAGTTATAGCCCTAAATTAATGTCATGTTCTCAAGAGAGTTCTAATTTCATAAATACATTAGAAATTCAAGTCACATCAGAAGGATTGCAGCCATTTTTATTCTACCCATGTTTCTGCCATGCCAAATACAATTGCCTGGAGAATTTATCTTACATTTAGGGACAGGAGTTATGACTTTTGTACCATTTGAGCAGCCTCAAACTGGAGGAAAGACTGACCTTTAGGGCAAACGTGAGAAGAGGGAGTGCATATTTGAGGCAAAACCCAGTTTGTGCCAGGGTCTTTTAACTACAACACTCTAAACTATGGGGCTTCCCTCGTGGCTCAGCCGGTAAAGAATCCTCCTGCAGTGTGGGAGGCTGGGGTTCAGTCCTTGGGTTGGGAAGATTCCCTGGAGGAGGGAACGGCTACAAATTTCAGGAGAAAAAAGGTCTTTAAACTCTTGGACATTAGAGCCATTTTTCAAGAACAGGAACTGACCATGTCCTCTACACTGGAGATAGTGTTGACAGTATTGGAGAGCTTCGGGCAATGTCCAGTGAACATGCCGAGGAAAGAGAGATGGACAGGTACGTCCAGCTCCTGTAGACTGTCAGAAGCCTGAGGGGTTTTGCCTTTGGACCCCCCGTCTTCCAGCTTGTCTCTCTCTGCCCTGGTGAAAGGCTTTCACACTCCTGGGAGCCAGGCTGGTGGGCCCAGAGCAGCAGTAGCGGGATGAGGAATAGCTGGGAGTCCAGATCGCCTCGTGTGGAGCCCAGGATTTAGGAGAGACAGGCTTTAAGGCTGTGTGTGGTCACTTGCCTGGGAGCTGGGCAGTGTGTGCAGAGGTGTGGTCCCTATCAATGGATGGGTAATGTCCGCACCCATCACTTGAGCCTTTATACAGAGTGAAGTCGCTCAGTCGTGTCCAACTCTTTGCGACCCCACGGACTGTAGCTTACCAGGCTCCTCCATCCATGGGATTTTCCAGGCAAAAGTACTGGAGTGGGTTGCCATTTCCTTCTCCAGAGGATCTTCCTGACCCAGGGATCGAACCCAGATCTCCCACATTGTAGGCAGATGCTTTACCATCTGAGCCATTAGGCAGGTCCCAAAGCCTGCAGCCTCCAGCCACCTGACCAGGGAAGGAGGCACGGAGGAGCCCTCTGATCCTTGAGGCGGCGGCTGCTCTCATTATGAAAACCGTCTTTGGCTTCCTATACTATTTTGATTGTGGGTTCCATTTCTAAAAAACTGTGGTAAAATAAAATTTGTCATCTTCACCATTTTAAGTGTGCCGTTCTGTGGCACGTGTTCCCATTGCTGTGAACCATCGCCATCATCCCTCTTCAGAGCTCTTTGCATCTTGTACAACTGAAACTCTGTCCCCATCAAACAACTCATCTCCCCTTCCTCCAGCCCCTGGTGACCATTTCACTTCCTGTTTCGAATCTGACTGCTCTAGGGACCTCATATAAGTGGACTCTTATAATTGTCCTTTGGTGTCTGGCTTGTTTTACTTAGCATATTGTCCTCAAGGTTTGTCCATGTTGTTGTGTTTTTTAAAAATTTAATTTCTATTTTATATCACAGTAAGCTGATTCGCAATACTGTGTTAGTTTCAGGCGAACAGCAGAGTGACTCATTTATACATATACTAGAACCATTCTTTTTCAGATTCTTTTCCCATATAGATTATTACAGAATATTGAGTAGAGCTTCCTGTGCTGCACCGTAGGTTCTTGCTGACCATCTACTTCATATATAGCACTGTGTATCCATGTTGTTACACTTATCAGAATTTCCTTTCTTTCCAAAACTGGAAAATATTCCATTATATGTACATACCACATTTTGTTTATACATTTATCTGTCAGTGGGATACTTGGGTTGTTTCCACCTTATTGCTGTTGTGAATACTGTTCAGGGGTACAGAAATATCTCTGAGTCTCTTTCAATTCTTTGGGTATGTATCTAGAAGTAGAATTGCTAAATCATATTGCAATTCTATTTTTTTTCCAAGGAACTGCCATACTGTTTTCTCTAACACTGCCTCACTTTAACGTGCACCAACAGTGCACAAGGACTCCAGAGTTTCTGCATCTCTGCCCCTAGTTACATGTTAGGAGACAAAGTACACCACCGTGACATATCTATGCTATGCTAAGTCACTTCAGTCGTGTCCGACTCTGTGTGACCCCATAGACGGCAGCCACCAGACTCCCCCGTCCCTGGGATTCTCCAGGCAAGAACACTGGAGTGGGTTGCCATTTCCTTCTCCAAATCTACTTCATTTCAAAAACTGACATCATAGCTGGTTTATCTTTTCCCTGCTTCTCTCAAATGTTTCTCTCACATCGATTTTTTCCTATTAAAAGCCCAGCTGGTTTAGTTTTGGCTTGGGACCTGGGTGCACAGAGCGGCCAGGACACCAGGAATAAGCCTTATCGTTCACAATTATCATACATTATATTGTTGGGGGCATTTTGCCTCTTGTAAAATGCTTTTACATTTGTTATCACTTTGATCCTGTCCTATAAAGTCAGTAAATCATTTGTTATCATCTCCCCCAAAGATGCAGACATTGGGGCTTGTAGGAGCTCAGTGTCCTGCTTAGGTTATGTGACCAATGGCACACCTTCTGATTTGTGATACATTTGCTGCTTTTCCCATCATACTGTGAGATTTCTCTTTCCACTCGACAGGCACAGAGACCAGTGTGATTATTCCCTTTCCATATGTAGGAAGGAAAGAAGAAGCAAGCAACTTCTGACTCAAACACTTAATGCTGCTGTAAAATATGCAGCTAGTGTCTGTTTTGGGCTCTGCATGGGGTTCTCTCTAAATTCTCCTGGTCCCACCATTGGCTCCAGCCGCTGCTGCAGCAACCAAGCCCAGGAGGCTTAGACCAGTTTCTCTTCTGTAGAATTAGAGAGCACTTCACCTTGATTCGCTATTTCAAATCCTGAAAGATGATGCTGTGAAAGTGCTGCACTCAATATGCCAGCAAATTTGGAAAACTTAGCAGTGGCCACAGGACTGGAAAAGGTCAGTTTTTATTCCAGTCCCAAAGAAAGGCAATGCCAAAGAATGCTCAAACTACTGCACAAGTGTACTCATCTCACACGCTAGTAAAGTAATGCTCAAAATTCTCCAAGCCAGGCTTCAGCAATACGTGAACCGTGAACTTCCAGTTGTTCAAGCTGGTTTTAGAAAAGGCAGAGGAACCAGAGACCAAATTGCCAACATCCACTGGATCATCGAAAAAGCAAGAGAGTTCCAGAAAAACATCTATTTCTGCTTTATTTTATTATTATTATTTTTAAATCCAGGGACGGGAGCTACCTTATCTCCTCCATGGCTTCTGGCTTAGAGGCAGGGACATTGCCAGAAGCGTCGACATGCTGCCTGCCTGGACCCGCAGAACGCTCCAGGCACTGCTGCCGAGGACGCCCCTGCGGAGGTGAGCAGGAAGCAGCCGCGGCCGCCGCCGGAGCCGGGCCTGGCTGGGCGCTCAGAGCTCCGGCCGGCTGCGGGAGACCGAGACCAGTACCCTGGGGCCGCCTAAAAGAGCTGACAGAGGAGGCAGGGGGAAAGAGAGAGAGGGAGCAGAAGAGAGACAGAGAGACTGGACCAAAGAGAGTAAGAAGTCTTAAATAAGAAAAACAGACTGAGACACACAGGATAGAATAAGAAAATATAATGTGCATGTGATTGGAATTCCGATGGATAGAATGGGGAAAATCAGTATTAGAAGACGGTGTTGGAGAATTTTCTAAAGTTGATAAAAGATAAGAATTATTAGATGCAGGAAGCACAATAAATCACAGAAAAGAGAAATAAAATGAAATCCACACCTTGACATAAAGAAGTTAACTGAAAAACAACAAAGATGATGGGAAGACAGTAAAAGCAGACAGAAGTGATGGGTCGCTCCCAAAGGAATAGCGACAAAATTGGCAGCTGACTTCACAGCAGGAGCAATGGAAATGCAAACAGAAAGTGACTGTTAACCTAGAGTTGTGGACATGGGTTAACTATCATGTGAAGGTAGACATGAAATAAAGACATATTTAGGGCTTCCCTGTGGCTCAGATGGTAAAGAATGCAGGGGACCCAGGTTTGTTTCCTGGGTCTGGAAGATCCCCTGGAGAAGGGAATGGCAATCCACTCCAGTACTCTTGCCTAGAGAATTCTATTGACAGAGGAGCCTGGCGGGCTATAGCCCATGGGGCCGCAAACAGTCAGACATGAATGAGCAACTATACTTTTTCTTCTTTAGGGAGCCAAACTGCAAGAGTATTTATCACCAAAAGGTGTCCACAAAGAATTTTTGATGATGTATTCCAGAAAAAAGGAAACTTATCCCAGAAGATGTGAGAGTCAAGAATGAAGAATAAGCAAACACTGACTGTAAAATAATAATAATAATAATAATTCTAATTTTCAAAGGAAAAATTTCAACTAAAATGTTGCATGATGTCATGTAAGATGGAGAAATGATAATTGAAGAGTTTAAAAGCCCTTTATTGTTCAAGAGAAGCACAGAGATATAAAAATTTAGAATTTCCATTTACCTATTCATATTACAAGCTTAAGAATAATTACTGGAAGAAAAAAATAGAATGTCTAATTCTTATAACAGGAAATATAAAACAATGGAAAATTTCCCTTAATCAATCTAAGGGAAGCAGAAAAGATACTAAAAAAAAAAAGACCAGTAGAAGGTTCACAATTAAATAGCAGAAGTTCAGTTCAGTTCAGTTGCTCAGTCATGTCTGACTCTTTGTGACCCCATGGACTGCAGCACACCAGGCCTCCCTATCCATCACCAGCTCCCAGAGTTTACTCAAACTCATGTCCATTGAGTTGGTGATGTCATCCAACCATCTCATTCTCCTGTCGCCCCCTTCTCCTCCTGCCTTCTATCCTTTCCAGCATCAGGGTCTTTTCTAATGAGTTGGTTCTTTGCATCAGGTGGCCCAAGTATTGGAGTTTCAGCTTTAGCATCAGTCCTTCCAATGAATATTCTGGACTGACTTCCTTTAGGAAGGACTGGTTGGATCTCCTTGCAGTCTCAAGAGTCTTCTCCAACACCACAGCTCAAAAGCATCAATTCTTCAGTGCTCAGCTTTCTTTATAAAAATAATGGTTATAATTACACACTAGTTATTTAGTAATTAAATGAAGCATATTTACAAATGAAAAGATGGAGATTGTCAGATTGAATATAAATAACCAGATGTTGCAAACTTATAGACAGGGGGCAGTTCTGAGAAAGCCTTGGCAGGATGAAGAGGAGTTTTGGAACTAAGGCTGCCCCGTAGATGGGTCTTAAATGAGGCAGAAATGGCGCAACCCCAGTGCTCCCACCATGGAGGAACTTCCGGGGTGAGGCGTGACCCAGGGGTGAGTACCACCATGGACCTGAAGATGTGACATCATCAGTTACTCTCAAAATGTGAGAAGCACATGTCTATGGCCACCACAGAGAGAGGGGTCTCCACATTTAAAAGAGAGGCTTGGGCCAGCTTTGTAGGTTTTGCTGAGTAAGAGTTCTGCTGTTTTCAACTGAGATTTAGGTAGAGGAGAGAGTGATTAGAGAGAAGGTTGGTAGCAAGAATTATAGGGTGCTCTGAGGGAGAGGGGGCAGACCAGTCACTTCATGCAAAGAAAGGGGTCTGGAGAACTACCTGGGAAGGTTGGCAGGGATCAGCTGGGGTTTGGGGACATGTATGAACTCAGAAAGTCCTGACTCCTACATGGTAAGCTTCAAAGAGCCAGGCTGGTCAAAACTGCCTGCGACCAGGGAACGAGGAGGGTGTGCAGCTGTGGCCATGACCTGGATGGACAGGGTGGAAGGCAGCTGGGTCCACCTGCTTGGACACGTGATGCCTGCAGAGAGAGGTGCACGTTCAGTGAGAAGCTCACCTGGAAGCCAGGACCAGAACAGGCTCCCCACTAAGCCATCTTGGAGCAGCTAGTCTGCACGAAGCCAGGGGAAGAGGTGAACAAAGAAGAAAACGGCCTTTCCCTTCCCCAGGCAGGCGTGTGAGCTATGGGCCCACTGGGAGCTAGTGGCTGGCAGGAGAGGCGGGAGGCAGGCAGGCTCAGGTGCAGTGAGACCACAGTTTGACTTGGATTGTACTGGACTTTTTAATATCAGAGAATCAGACTGTTTATTAACAGCTGAAAGTGACAGGAAAAGCTATGAAGTCTGCCCTAGATTCTTCCCGAGGAGACAGGAGATCTGTTAGAATAATTTTAAAAGACAGTGGTGTGGGAAAAGGTACTGTACCATTTCGTGATTTCCCTTTACCAAGTAGTCCAGTGGTGCTTCAAATATTAACTGGTGTAAAATACTGCTTAATGCGGCAATTAGGACTGCTGCTGCTGCTGCTGCTGCTGCTGCTGCGTCACTTCAGTCGTGTCCGACTCTGTGTGACCCCAGAGATGGCAGCCCACTAGGCTCCCCCATCCCTGAGATTCTCCAGGCAAGAACACTGGAGTGGGTTGCCATTTCCTTCTCCAATGCGTGAAAGTGAAGTCGCTCAGTCGTGTCTGACTCCTAGCGACCCCATGGACTGCAGCCTTCCAGGCTCCTCCATCCATGGGATTTTCCAGGCAAGAGTACTGGAGTGGGGTGCCATTGCCTTCTTCGGGTAATTAGGACAAAGACTCCTAAAAAGTTGAAAGTGAAAGTGTTAGTCGCTCAGTCTTGTCCAATTCTTTGTTATCCCATGGACTGAAGCCTGCCAGGCTCCTCCATCCATAGAATTCTCCAGGCAAGAATACTTAAGTGGGTGGCCATTCCGTTCTCCAGGGGATCTTCTTGACCCAGGGATCGAACCCAGGTCTCCCTCATTGCAGGCAGATTCTTTACCAACTGAGTCACCAAGAAAACACTTCTAATTAGGGCGGGGACCAGCACCCACATTTCATTTTTATAAGCGCAAATGCTTATCCCACTGACATTTGAACCCGAGGCAGCGGAAGTCCTCTGACCTGGCTCACCTCTTGAAGCCTGCCACGCGCACTGCTTCGGGAAGCCGGGAGCACTTCTTTGAGAAATAAATTAACATATTTATTCCTGAGAGGCTCTCTAGCACCCCTCGACGAGTGTTAGCCGCACTTGGTGTTTATTAAACACAGATGAACCCGATTCTCGAAAGAAACGCCTGCATTTTTCGCAAACCTTCCAGAGGTCAATTTGGGGCCCCTCCTGCATCAGGAGTCCCCGTGCCCTCCACGTTCCTCGTGCTGGGTCCCAATTCCTGCTGCAGCTCATACTGGAAGCTGTCCCCAGGGGAGAAGAGCAGACCCCACTCCTCGAAGCCCCCTGCCCCCGGGGGCGCCGGGACGTCGGGGGGCCGCGGCGGCGCGGAGCCGGAGCGGGACGGCGCGCGCACGGCGGCCCCGGGGCCGGCAGAGGGCGCTGCGGCCTCCCCGGCGGGGCTGCGGGGCTGCGGGGCGCGGGTCCCTGCGTGTGCGTCTCGGGGAGGCCTGGACGGGGAGCGCGCCTCTCCACCCGCCCGCCCGCGCGGTCCCCGCCGCCCGCACCTCTCCGGCCAGGCGCGCGGGGTGCGCGGCGCGCTCCGAGGCCCGCGCTTCGCCGCCCCCCTCTCCCACCCCGCCCCGCCGCTTCTCTTTGTCCCGGCAAGGCGGCCGGAGGGGCGGCCGCTGCATCCGTGAGGGGGCTTCAGCCTCTGGGTCCGCGCTCCCCCGCCTCCCCCGCGCTCAGAGCCTGGGCGGTGCCGGCGCGGGGTGAGCGCGGGGCGCGAGCGGGCGTGGGCGGGCGGCGGCGGGGACCGCGCGCGGGGGGCGCCCCTGCCTCCTCCGCCCGCGCCGCCGCTGCCGCCGGCTTCTCCCCGCAAGTTTGTGGCCCCCCCACCCCCGTCTGCGGATCTGCGCGGCCGCTTGGCCGGGTCCAGACCTGTCGCCAAAGAGGAAAACTCGAGCTGGAGGCGGAGGAGGCGTGCGGGAAGCCGGTCCGCTATGAGCCTCTCCATCAGGGCAGCGTGGCTTCCTGGGCACCTCCCGAGGCTCTTTCCCACCCAGGTGAGCGGAATCTCCTCTGCCCCGTCCGTCTGGGTCTGGAGGGGCCCCGGGGCCGGCGCTCTCGGACCCTGCGCGGAGCCGGGGAGCGCCCGCTGCGGGGGCGCTGGGCGGCGCGGGGTGGATTTGGGCTTTTCTGCCATCCGAGCGCTTGCTCTCTCCTCCCTGCATCACCTGCTCCGGCTGAGGTTTTTTTTGCAGCTCCTCCGGCACCTTCGCGTGCTGTCAGGTTAAACATCCTCTGTTTTCTAAGGGCTGGTAGGTTGGTTCAACCGAATCCCTACCTCTCCATCCCCCCCACCCCACAACACCCCCAGCTTTGGATAATTTGTTCTGCCTCTTCGTCTTAATTTAGTATGAATGTGTTATTTCCTTTGAGCTGTGTAATGGTAAAGCAGCGAAGCGGTTTGCTACATCCATTTTTTTCTTTCTTTTTTTTTTTTCTTCATTCTGAGCCTGTGCACAGAAGGAATTTCAGGCGCACAAGTGATGTTACTACCATTCTATTTTAAATACAAACACGGAAAGAAGTACTCTTGGCAGGGTACCAAAGGCGCCTGTACTCTCTGTTATATAAGTGCTTTTAAAAAAAATATTTGCTCATTGGTAAAGTTATAAAAGGGATTACCAGAGCATCTCTGAAGAGGGTGAAGAGAAGTCAGAGCCACAATTTCTGCTTTAAACCAAAACTTTCCAGGAAGATGAACATGGTCTTAGCTGGAGATAGCCTTAAAGATAACATAGAGTCCTTTCTTTGAACTCATTAGGTAAAATTGTAAAACGTTAAAAAAAAATAGAATAGTTTTGTAAAGGCTCTTGAGAGACTTGGTGAAAATTCTTTAACTACGTATTGATAGTAATAAAAAAGATCCCGCAGATATTCTTTGTGGCTTTTAAACTAGTGACTTATTTTATTTTTTATAGCTGATGGAAACTTAGTAATTATGAGCTGCCAGTTATTAAAGATTTAAATAACCTTTAATATCTCTACTTGTGTTTATGGATTTTTTTTTTTCAGGGAAGAAGACAGAAGTAGGAATATCAAGTGTACTGTTGTCTGGGTGCTTCCTTTTGTGACCCCCACCTCAGTGTTCTATTCTAATTGGGTTTTGGTGATGGTGTGATATTTGGAATGTTAAAAACTCCTTAGTGATTCTAATCTGTAGCTGAGGTGAGACCCATAGGATAGCACTGTTTCTTCTAATTTGTCACTTTGTAGCCAAAGGTGTCGGAGAAGGCAATGGCACCCCATTCGGATACTCCTGCCTGGAAAATCCCATGGACAGAGGAGCCTCGTGGGCTGCAGTCCATGGGGTCACTGAGGGTCCGACATGACTGAGCGACTTCACTTTCACTTTTCACTTTCATGCATTGGAGAAGGAAATGGCAACCCACTCCAGTGTTCTTGCCTGGAGAATCTCATGGACCGGGGAGCCTGGTGGGCTGCCGTCTACGGGGTCGCACAGAGTCGGACACGACTGAAGGGACTTAGCAGCAGCAGCAGCACCCCAAGGTGTGGCTACAGTGGTTTAAAGAAAGTAAAAAATAAGTGGTTAGAAATATGGGGAGAGAAAAATGGTATAGGAAAGGAGATATGTTGAAGAATTATAGCATGTTCACTTCTGTATTTTGTCAAAATATTTTCTTGATTTTTTAAAAATCCACAAGGAGTAGTTGATATTGTTGTTTAGTTGCTAAATCATGTCCGACTCTGTGTGACCGCATGGACTGTAACAGGCCAGGCTTCTCTGTCCATGGGATTTCCCAGGCAATAATACTGGAGTGGGTTGCCATTGCCTCCTCCAGGGGATCTTCCCGACTCAGGGATCCAACCTGTGTCTCCTGCGTTGGCAGCTGGGTTCTTTACCACTGAGCCACCAGGGAAGTCCCCCAGTAGTTGATGTTTATCGGGACACATGGTCCCCTGTTGACTAAGTTGGGGAGTGAGACATTTCTCTGTGCAGAAGTGACAGTGACATTGAGTCGTGGTATCAAGATACTCCTTTCTGTTTATATGGAAAGACAGTCAAGTCTTATTAAAAGATCATTCTCTCTATCACATTCAACACTCATTGAGTGAATACATACTAGCCAAAAAAGTGCATAAAAGCTTTTATTGTCTTTAAGATTGGAAAAAAACCTGGCTGCTGAATCAGTGTTTTCTTTCTACCTTATGTAATTCCCAATATTGCAGTCTAGGGGTGGATCTTATGGGTGGTTTGTGAAGGCTTATGTAAGAGCTGCGACTATGCTTTTCGTATTCTGTGAAACTCCCTGTTTTGGCTATTACATAATTGACACAGTGCTGGATCGGAGAAGCCCAAACAGGGAAAGGATGTACAAGCCCAGCCCAGCACAGGCGCTTTCATAATGAATCGCTGCTGCCAAATTAGAGGGAACAGCAGGGACGGAGGTTTGTGAAAGAGAGATAAGAATAGCGTCCAGAGGACCGATGTAAGAGACGACAGTTCTGCTTAGCGGTTTTCTGGAGATTTTAATGCTGCCGTATTAACCTCTCTAGCCTTTTGTGTCTCCCAGCAGAGGTGCCTTGACTGGAAAGCTAATGAATGTTAAGCTTCAGGGTCCCTTACTCTGGCTCCATCCAAGCCCCCAGGAGGGACACTGGCAATGTGCTCCCATGGCCACAGAAGTTTGCATTTGTAATTATGGATTTTTTTTTTTTTAAAATAAGGAAGACACTCTCTGCCTCTCACCTCCCGTACGTCATATAAATGTAAGGCTCTACAAACCCTGAATCTCCCCTGTTTCCTAATTATGTTCAAATGTTAACTTTCAAAAATGCTTTTTCTTATTTCAACATCTGAAGTCTTATGAAAAGACAAAAAAACAAAAATCTGGCCAATATTGTAGCTGAGCTGCCGAGAAAATGCAGATTGCTAATACCAGGGCTGAGTGGTATTATCAGGAATCAGGTGGTTACCTGGAGAACCAGCTCTGCCTTGTGAACACACACACACAGGGACTTTTTTGGATCTCGGTGTGAGCCAGAGGCAGAGAAAAGCTGAGACGGAGGCGGGTAAGGAAAGAAAGTGGGTTAAAGCTCTTCCACATCTCAGAGAGATGGCTGCAGAGGGGAAAGGGAGAAAAAAATGAACTACCAGAAGCTGCTTCATTAATAAAGTTAATAGCAACAGATAGCATCAGCTCCATAGGAGACCTTCCTATAAACTCCTTAGGCTCTGTCTTTAATATGAATTCTAAACAGGGAGCAAACTCAGGCCTGGGAAATATCCTGCAGGAAACAAGTGCAGGCTGGGAAGGGCTGGGATGAACTACTGAATTGTTCCCATTAGCAGTTTTATGGATAAATGGAAGACTGTAATGTCCACCACAGGAATGTTTGGGAGGGGGTTGGTTGTTGAAATGGGTGGAGGGTTTTCCTTTTCTCTGAAGTATTTCTACTTCATATCTGAATTAAGATTCCTCAGATCTTACCATCTTGACCCCTTCCCACCAACCCTCATACCCCTTCCAGCCGCTTATTTGTCCATCCACCCACCCATCCCATTTACCTGCCTACCTAACCTCCCACCCACCCACCCACCCATCCATCTACCCATCCATCTATTCACCCATCCACCCATTCATCCATCCAGCTTCCCACCTATCACCCACCCACCCATCCATCCACTCACCTACCCATACATCCATCCACCCACTCACCCATTTATCCATCCAACTACCCACCCATCACCTCCCCACCCATCCATCCACTTACCCACCTGTCACCCACCCATGCACCTGTCCATCCACCCATCCAAACATCCATTCATCCATCCATCCATCCACAAAGACACTCCCTTTAACCAAACTTTAGTTTGGCTTCTGGAACTGTGTTGGTGCTTACGAGGGGGACCTGGTGCTGTAGGCAGGCTCATGGCCAGTGCTTCCCCACAATAGCACTCACCCCTCTAATTCTGTTGCGGTGATTTCTCAGACCTGCCCTGGGATCCTCCTCTTTGGTCATGTGAGGTTGTGTTCCTCTTGGGCCTTGGGTGGTGTTTTGGTTTGGGATCAGGTACGGCTGAGGGCTGTGCAGGGCAGCTGGAGTCCAGTCCACACCACTACATAAACCAGGAGTAGAGGGGAGGTTGTCTGTCTTCGTTGATGGTTCCCACTGGCTTGTAGGAGAGCGGCTGGCAGGAGAGTCTCATTTCAGCCCAGATTCCTGCAGTTCCCTTGGAACAAGTGGTTAAGTGAAAAATGCTGACACTGGGAACTCCACGGCTCTTTCTTGGGGGATATCAAGAACTTAGAGCAACTTTGGAGGTGAAACTGAACCCCAGAGAACCTCTGGGGCCTGAAGGTGTTGGGGTTGGTTAGGGTTTGAGAGGGGGCGAGTGCTCATTGGCTGGTGAGGCTCCTGTGTGCTCGGATGGCCACCCCGTGTGACTAATCAGAAGACGTGTGTGTTGACTTGGCAGCAGGTGGTCATGGATCCCTCAGTGGAAAAGCTGAGAAGCCAGTAGGGGAGCAGCGAGCAGGAACTCTCTGCTGGAGAAAGGCCTAGCCTTCCAGGGTGCACGGGGGATGGGGTGGGGGACAGGATCCACAGCTGTTTACTTCATCAAGCCATTAGCGAATAATCATTTCTATCCCTGACACAGCCAAGGAAATCCTCCTTGTAGATTAAGTCTCCTGGGGTTGTTCGCTGGCGGGTTGGAGCATAAGGGCGGCCTGGAGGAATGAGCACACAGGTAAGTGGCATTAGGAAGATGGCATGAGTAGGAGGTTGACAGGTGGCATTTGGAAGGTTGTGTGTGTAGGAGGCTGGTGGGCTTACCTCTTCTCTGTGCCTTTCATTTGCTGTGCATGGTCTCTCACATGGCCGGCTTTTCTCACGTCGCCTACTGTGTTTGGAAAATGGGGGATTGAAGGTTATTCCTGGCTGTGTTATACTCTTTCCTTAGCTTTTGTAAGCGAGCTCTCTTCTTATTGGCTGTTGTTATGTAATTGTTGTTGTTCAGTCACTAAGTCATGTCTGACTCTTTGGGACATCAAAGCATGCCAGGCTTCCCTGTCCTTCACCATCTCCTGAGTTTGCTCAAACTCGTGTCCATTGAGCTGGTGATGTCATCCAGCCATCTCATCCTCTGTTTCCCCCTTTTCCTCCTGCCCTCAGTCTTTCCCAGCATCACAGTTACATAATGAATCAGTTACATATACTGTGCATAGTGGTAATATGACACTGTCTTAGTCCCTCTGGACTGCTGTAACAACATACATCAGACTGGCGCCTTATCTACAGCAGACATTTATTCTCACTGTTGTGGGTTCTGGTTGGTCCAGGATCGTGGTGCTGGCAGGTCTTCTAAGGGGCTGCTTTTTGCTCTGTCCTCACTTGATGGAAGGAGCTGGCCAGACGCTCTCTGGGGCCTCTCTTATTAAGGTACCAATCCCATTCATGGGCTTCCCAGGTGGCACTAGTGGTAAAGAACCTGCCTGCCAATACAGAAACGTGAGAGATGTGAGTTCGATCCCTGGATGGGGAAGAGCCCCTGGAGGAGGATGTGGCAACCACTCCAGTATTCTTGCCTGGAGAATCCCATGGTCAGAGGAGCCTCGCCAGCTACAGTTCATGGGGTCCCAAAGAATTGGACAAAGATTCGCTGAAGCGACTTAGCACGCTCATGCAATCTCATTCTTTTGAAGGTTCTGCCCTCATGATCCACTCATCTCCCTAAGTCCCCACCTCCTAACACCATTATCTTGGGCATTAGGTTTTTAACATATGAATTCTGGAGAAACTCAAACATTCAGACTGTAGTATATATTTAACCAATACTTTATGTATGGAAACGTATTGATTTTAAGATATAATTGTGTAACTGGGCACTTTTCAAGCTTCGATCAATTCTAACCTCTTTTTGGTTATTTTTCTTGAATTTTCTAGGTAGACAATCATATCATTTATAGGTAATTATTATTTTGGTTTCTTTTGTTATTTCTGTTTCATGTTTTATTGCCAGAGTTGAGACTAGATAGAAGAAGAGATTGTTAACTCAGTCTGTTGAGTGATTTTTTAAAATATAAGATTGAGTTTTGTTCTCTAGGTTGGTGTGTTTCTCCTGTCCCGTAGCGGGTAGGTTGTATGGCCCCTCAGGATTTCTCGTTATTAGTCTTGTGATGCTTCGTGCACCTGCAGACTCACTGTGCAGGAAGTTCAGTTTCCTTAGACAAACAAAGCAGTGTGTACACGTAGTCGTTAGAGGTGAGGCAGCAGTGCACGTGATGAGGACTGAGCCAGTATTGATGACAGGTTGATGTTGACTTGGAGAACTTTGACTCACCTGCAGAAATGAAAAGCCAACATAGTGTATTAGCTTCTATAAAGACCGTAATAAGGCAAATGCATTTGTCCAGAAGCATGCTAGTATTGATATAGTGATATTAAGTGCTTTTCAAAAGTAATATGGCTGAAGCATGGAGTACAGAGCCTTGGATTATAAAAAATGGCAACGAAACAGCAGAAGCAAATAACGAACACTTCATAGAGAAGTTACATTTTTATGCTTGACCAGACTTACTGCAAAATACTAATCTGAAAACTTAATATGAGCACAATTGCTGTTAAATGACAGTGTAAGAGAAGTAATCTCAAATCATCCAGAATTAATTGTCTTTGTACAAGGCTGTTTGAAATTACTCAAAATAGCTTCTGAAAGCAGACAACCCTTCTTTACACACAAATAATTGCCTTCTCGGGTTGTAAATGTTGCTGCATATTAAACCAAGCATATTTTTGTACCTAATTCTTATATTTCTATCAACTTATTTTATGGGGAAGCCAATTTGAGAACTGAAATCATGCAACAGAATAACTGTAGTTGAAATGAATATCTCTAAGCTTGATGCGTTTTGTCTTCGTGTTGCATAATATCTTAGGAAGTGTGTATGACAGACATGCCAAAAATTGCATTTAATTTCCTAAAGACTCTAGTATTAACAAATTTTATATTAGTTTAACTGGTAGCTAGTAATATGTTTTATACTGAGAGAGTCAATATGCTTCTACCAGCAGAGGAAGTTAATTTAATACAACTACTTTGAGCTCTGCTCCCAAACTTCATACTGAATTTTTTCTGCTGTGTTTTAGAATTATCATTTTGACAACTATCCAAGGTATTATAATGGAATGTAAATGTGAGTTAGAACTAATATCTCAGTTTGAAGAGTTAAAACAGAAGAAAGCAGATATGTGGTCTGAAAATCACCCTTGTGCAGGGTTGGGACTAGAAAGAGATGAGTCAGGCAGTTGCCTCAACCACAAAGTGTAAGGGGGTGCTAAAAACCTAAGCAATAAAAATAAACAATATTTTAATATGGTTAAAAAATGAAAAATAATGCAAAAATTCATGAACTAATTAGCAAACATTTTAAAAAGACAAACATTTTAAAGAGTCTTTTGTGTAAGACTCCAATATGGCATATGATGACTAATCATGTTACTGATCATATTTAAAAAAAATTTTGCTGATTGTGTTTTAATTTAAACTTTTGGTATTGTTCATGAATTTTTTTGCATTAATTTTTAATTTTAAAAATATCATTTATCTTAGAACCACCTCTGGAATGTTAGAGTAAGGACATTCTGTAAATTCTTTTTTTCCAAAACAGTATGAGAACAAAATTTCACTGAGTGAGGCAAAAATTGTCAAAGCTGAAACAAAAAGACTCTTAGAAGAAAACACAGAAGTAAATTTTCGTAATCTTAGATTAGGCAATGGTTTCTTAGTATGATACCAAAAACATAAGTAGCAAAAGAAAGCACATTTAGGTTGGGCTTCATAAAAATGGGTATTAGAGAGTATCATCAACAAAAAGCCCATAGAAGGGGAGCAAATTTTTACAAATTATGTATGTAATAGATAGATCAAATAGATCAAGAATGGTTGCAATTCAGTTATATAAAGATAGAAAGTGAAAGTCGCTCAGTTGTGTCTGACTCTTTGCGACCCCATGGACTATATAGTTCATGGAATTCTCCAAGCCAGAATACTGGAGTGAGTAGCCTTTCCCTTCTCCAGGGGACCTTCCCAACCCAGGGATCGAACCCAGGTCTCCCACATTGCAGGAGGGTTCTTTACCAGCTGAGCCACAGGGAAGCCCATATAAAGATAAACAACCCAATTAAAAGTTGAGCAAAGACTTCAAGTTGATATTTCTCCAAAGAAGATATACTAATGGCAATTCTACCTATTAAAAGGTGGTGAGCCTCGGTTATTAGGGAGATGCAAATGAAAAGTACAACGAGATAATCACTACTCTCCACTAAGATGGCTGACATAAAAAATACAGGCAACACCAAGTATTGATGACTATTGGAACCGTGATCCGTTGTTGGTGGAACTGTGAAACAGTGCAGCCACTTTGGAAAATTGTTGCTGGTTACTCAAATTATAAACATAGAGATATAATATAGCCAGCAATTTCCTTCCTAAGCATATACCTAAGAGAATTGAAACTTATATACCAGTTTGTGTGTAATAGCCCCAAACTGGAAACAGCCCTGGTGTCCATCAGCTGATGAATGGGTAGAATGTGGCATGTTCATACAGTAGAATGTTAGTCATTCATAAAAAGGAGTGAAGTACAGTCTCATGATACAACACGTGTGAACTTGGAAACATTTTAAGTGGAAGAAGCCAGACATAAAAGGCCACATGTTATGTGTTCCATTTATATAAAATATCTAGAATAGGCAGATTTGTAGAGACAAAATAGATCAGTGGTTGTCAGATGCTGGGCGTAGGGAGAATAATGGGGTGCCTGCTAATCGGGACAGGGTTTCTTTGTGGGACAGTGAACATGTCTTCGATTTTGATAGTAACAAATGTAGTAAGTCTGTTAAAACCACTGAATTGCACCCTTTAAAATGGTACATTTTATGGTATGTTAGTTGCGTATCAGTTAAGCTGTTATTTAAAAATGTATTCATCTTGGTTACTGCGTTTTTTGCTTCCTCTTAAATTTCATGCCAGAGGCAAAAGCTTTGTCTCATCTTAGACCTGACCCCTGTGTTGCTTAACAACAGGCTTGTTGCCTTTCAATTCAGTCAAATATCTAGGTCAGAAGATCAGAAACCTCAGGAAGGTTGGTCCTTATGTGTGAAGCAGCAGCAACTGATACTAGAGAAGGAAACTCCAGTGAGTTGGTAGAACCTTGAGAGCAACATTCAGAAAACGAAGATCATGGCATCTAGTCCAATCACTTCATGGGAAATAGATGGGGAAACAGTGGAAACAGTGTCAGACTTTATTTTTTGGGGCTCCAAAATCACTGCAGATGGTGACTGCAGCCATGAAATTAAAAGATGCTTACTCCTTGGAAGAAAAGTTATGACCAACCTAGATAGCATATTCAAAAGCAGAGACATTACTTTGCCAACAAAGGTCCATCTAGTCAAGGCTATGGTTTTTCCAATGGTCATGTGTGGATGTGAGAGTTGGACTGTGAAGAAAGCTGAGGGCTGAAGAATTGATGCTTTTGAACTGTGGTGTTGGAGAAGACTCTTGAGAGTCCCTTGGACTGCAAGAAGATCCAACCAGTCCGTTCTGAAGGAGATCAGCCCTGGGATTTCTTTGGAAGGAATGATGCTAAAGCTGAAACTGCAGTACTTTGGCCACCTCATGCGAAGAGTTGACTCATCGGAAAAGACTTTGATGCTGGGAGGGATTGGGGGCAGGAGGAGAAGGGGACGACAGAGGATGAGATGGCTGGATGGCATCACTGACTCGATGGATGTGAGTCTGAGTGAACTCCGGGAGTTGGTGATGGACAGAGAGGCCTGGCGTGCTGCGATTCATGGGGTCGCAAAGAGTCAGACATGACTGAGCGACTGAACTGAACTGAGAGCAACATTGTGTGAGCTTTTAGTGGGGGCTTCCCCAGGTGGCATTAATGGTAAAGAACACCCTCCTCCACCCACCCACCCACCTGGTCAATGCAGAAGACATAAGGGACATTGGTTTGAGCCCTGAGTTGGGAAGATCCCTGGAGGAGGGCATGGCAACCCACTCCAGTGGGTTGAATCCCAAGGACAGAAGAGCCTTGTAGGGTACAGGCCATGGGGTCACAGAGAGTCAGACACAACTGAAGCAACTTAGCATGTGTGCAAAATCTGTGCGTCCAGCAGGGCCCTGCTGCGTATCAGTCATGGGAATGCCATCTGGTGTTCATGGCTGTGTAATCACTGGGAAAAGCCAACAGCATCGTAACAGATATTTGTTTTTAATTTTCAACTTTTTATTTTATAGTGGGGTATAGCTGATTAACAATGTTGTAGTTTCAGGTGAACAGCCAAGGGACTCAGCTGTATATATCCATGTATCCATTCTCCCCCAAACTCCCCTTCTGTCCAGGCTGCTGCATAACATTGAGCAGAGTTCCCTGAGCAGTAGGTCCTTGTTGGTTTTTCCATTTTAAATATAGCAATGTGTACATGTCCATCCCACACTCCCTAACTGTCCCTTCTCCCTGTCTACCAGAAGTTCGTTCATTCTCAAAGTCTGTGGAGCAGATTGTTTAATAAGGAGGAGACAGACTATACTTTACAGAGTAGCACTGTCCAACAGAAATACAGTGTGAGCCACATTAATGTTTCTAGTAGCCATATTAAAAAGGAAAACAATAGGATGAATTTAAATATATTTTGTTTAACTTAATCCATCCAAAATATTGTCTTCAGATAAGTGATATTAAAAATAGGGAATGAGAGATAGATAGATGGTCTAAAAAGAGGTCAAAAGGTTTATTTTGCAACTGACTGCAAGTTCATACAAACAAACAAACAAAGCAACTTAACAATAGGAGCTCATTTAACAGGTCTCCTGGTAGGAGGGAAGATTATTTAGGTGCTTTCTGCTCCATTTTGGAAGAAGGCACGGCTTGTGAACATGTGGGTTTTTGTACACCGGTTCTCACACGGCCTCTACGCCATTGGTTTTAGTCCCGGCAGCGCTGGGCGCCCCGTGTGACATCCATAGCGGTAGGGGTGGTTGTGGTGGGGTTCATAGCGGTAGGAGGTGGTGGGAGTGCTGGTTGGGAAGGTCCTGAGATAGACGGGTTACTGAGTATATTATTAAAAATAATGTAATAACGTAGCCGAGAGGGAGTTGGCAGTCAATAGGGACCAGGTGGGAAGAAGGAACCAGAAACGTGCTCTCAGCCCTTCCAAATGCTGGAGGCGATTCATTTCTTGTCTTCTAGGTGCCCTGAAGATGTGCTGGGTTGGAATGGAAACAGTTTATACCGAGACTCCCTGATGCTTCTCAGAAAAATGACGTGTGCACAGCGATAGGTAGTTTTGAAGATTTAATTGTTTCATAATCACTGGGTTTTCCAATTCTGTCTATTTGCTTGTTTGGAAAAATGGTAAAATTGTCATTTCTGCAGGTAATAAAATGGTTGAGTAACAGTAATTTTATATGAGTCAGCCCAATAATAGTAGGCATTCTGTGGTCTCTTGCAGTAGCATTTGGGAGGAAAATTTGCGTCTTTTCTACCACCTAAAAACTATTCCTCTCGCTGGGCAATTTAGAGAGGAAAATAAATTTTGCTGATTTATTTTGAAATATAGTTTTATTAAGGATTTAATTAATATTAATATTGTTAATATTGTAGGATTTATAGTTGCTCTGGCTTTTTATTTCTCCTGAATTCTAAGAATATAAGAAGCATAACAAGTATAAATTTGGTGCAATTTAAGAAAATTAAGATCTGGAAAATGGACATGATTATTCATGTATCAGAGGTATTCTTCCCTTGATAAAAGCTTTAAGTCCTTAAGATCCTTCATTTATATGGTGTATTTAAGAATCGGTTTTCAGATCATTAACTACTTGAGGGATTAAGATAGAAAGAAAATTGAAGTCATGTAATCCATTGAGGATTAATCTCAATGTAAGATTAAGTATCTCTGAAATCCTAGCCAATGGAAACATGGTGCGTTTATTGAAACAACTCCCATTATGAAGAGCTTATTTGTGGCGCAGTTATTGTCTAGATTCAAGAACTCCTGCACTGACTGTACTTTCCTAGTGAGACGCAGCGTGTAGTGGAGTGCTGTTTACACATCCCCGGATCCTCCCCTTTCTTCTGAATTTTCCTGTCCCTTTTCCCTTTAAGGTTTCCACACGTGAATTGTCAACTAGGGCCAACTGTCACCAATGGCAGTAACACTGCTTTTCTGTGCGTCAAGGTAAGTTTACGTGGGTTTCTATTCAATTTATAGTTCCACTTGACTGGGACACGCAGTTGCCTCTTAAATGTTGTGTGAGACTTCTTGGTACTCCAAGTAAATCGCTGGTGGTGAATTTGGGTAAATATTATTAATGATGCAAGTGAATTAAACTGGGTTTTCATGTGAAAGCGTAATTTAGTTTTGCTTTTTTTAAGACGTGAGAATTATATTCAGACATGGATTGGAACTCCAGTTCAAGCAACGTGTCTTGTTAATGATTTTAAAATTGAGGAGTGTGTCTATAAAGACATCTTTTTCGTAGGGGTAATTAATCTTTTTCAGCGACAAAAGGTTGTGGTGTGGTTGTTAACATGTGTTGAGTAATATCAGTTGACAGAAATAGGACGAGATGATGCAGTCGTTTTTAAGGGCTTGCTTTGATTAGAGAATGTGCTTCTTGAGAGAGAGAGACCAGATTGGGAGGGAAAAAGTTAATGAAATGCAAACAGAGTTCATTAAATGATGCATAGAAGCTTTACTGAACCACCAAGATTGCGGAAAGTTTAAAACATTTGAGACACTTGAGAGACACTTTTCTGAGGGCTGTTCTAGCCCATATGGCATTTTGTCCAAATTTGACAAAAGCATCTCTTCCATGGACCTTTTACTTCCATCTGATGGAGAATGGTAGAACTGCACTAATTTTAAGAACGAGGTACTTTATTGCCATATGCTGGAAACTTGTAATATAAATAAATTACCCATCTTTAAGTCATTAAAGTTGCGATAAAAATACAGACAATTTTTTAAATGACGTGATTGGAGTCCCCTTGAATGCGGTGGCCTTGCAAAGTTTACAGCCCTCTGTGAACTGTTGTTTTGTTCTCTGGACAGATTGTAAGGAAGGGAGGCTTTTTATTGAGTTCTACTCCTTAAAGACAGGAGAAAGAAGTAATAGCTTGGGGTGTGGCTTTGATTGGACACTTGGATTGATTGAAAGAAACTTATCAGAGGGACAGTGGCTACTGTAGGTTTGGAGGCCAGAGGGGTGGCCTGGGTTTTCTAGGCGTAAAACTCAGGAGGGAAAACCTAAACCATGTTTTAAACCAAATTAATGACCAAGTTAATGCAATCCTTGTATGGAAAGTTATGACCAACCTAGATAGCATATTCAAAAGCAGAGACATTACTTTGCCAACAAAGGTCCATCTAGTCAAGGCAATGGTTTTTCCAGCGGTCATGTATGGATGTGAGAGTTGGACTGTGAAGAAAGCTGAATGCCGAAGAATTGATACTTTTGAACCGTGGTGTTTGAGAAGACTCTTGAGAGTCCCTTGGACTGCAAGGAGATCCAACCAGACCATTCTAAAGGAGATCAGTTCTGGGTGTTCTTTGGAAGGAATGATGCTAAAGCTGAAACTCCAGTACTTTGGCTACCTCATGTGAAGAGTTGACTCATTGGAAAAGACTCTAATGCTGGGAGGGATTGGGGGCAGGAGGAGAAGGGGACGACAGAGGATGAGATGGCTGGATGGCATCACTGACTCGATGGACATGAGTTTGAATGAACTCCGGGAGTTGGTGATGGACAGGGAGGCCTGGCGTGCTGCAATTCGTGGGGTCACAAAGAGTCGGACACAACTGAGCGACTGAACTGAATGCAATTTAGTGATAGAGAATGTGTGCTTCAAATTTCAAGCACTTCTAAGGTGGTTTTATTCTGTAGGTCATCGTCTCTGTAATATTCTTATTCTTAAGGACTATTTAAACTTGAGTTTTGGTGGGAGAAATATCAATAACCTCAGATAGGCAAATGACACCACCCTTATGGCAGAAAGTGAAGAGGAACTAAAAAGCCTCTTGATGAAAGTGAAAGAGGAGAGTGAAAAAGTTGGCTTAAAGCTCAACATTCAGAAAATGAAGATCATGGCATCCGGTCCCATCACTTCATGGGAAATAGATGGGGAAACAGTGGAAACAGTGTCAGACTTGATTATTTTGGGCTCCAAAATCACTGCAGATGGTGATTGCAGCCATGAAATTAAAAGACGCTTACTCCTTGCAAGGAAAGTTATGACCAACCTAGATAGCATACTGAAAAGCAGAGACATTACTTTGCCAACAAAGGTCCATCTAGTCAAGGCTATGGTTTTTCCAATGGTCAGGTATGGATGTGAGAGTTGGACTGTGAAGAAAGCTGAGCGCTGAAGAATTGATGCTTTTGAACTGTGGTGTTGGAGAAGACTATTGAGAGTCCCTTGGACTGCAAGGAAATCCAACCAGTCCATCCTAAAGATCAGTCTTGGGTGTTCTTTGGAAGGACTGATGCTGAGACTAAAACTCCAGTACTTTGGCCACCTCATGCGAAGAGTTGACTCATTGGAAAATACCCTGATGCTGGGAGGGATTGTGGGCAGGAGGAGAAGGGGACGACAGAGGGTGAGATGGCTGGATGGCATCACCGACTCGATGGACGTGAGTTTGAGTGAACTCCAGGAGTTGGTGATGGACAGGGAGGCCTGGTGTGCTGCGATTCATGGGGTCGCAAAGAGTTGGACACGACTGAGCGACTGAACTGAACTGAACTGAATTGTTGGGCGTATCCATAATGGCTGACTTTTCCTTACTGCTGGGTTTTTGTAATTAATCTTTGGATGAGATAAAAAGCTGTTATGTTGTTGTTAATGGGGGCTATTAATTGACAAATACAGGGTAAGAGAGATACAGCAAAGTGTTGGGCCCAGAGAGAGGGCTGTGGGTGGAGAATGTGACTGATAACTGAACTGTAACTGAGATTAAAAAAAGGACAGATAGGTGATGGTGCTAGTGTTCTTGGTAGCTGAGGTCATGGGTAGAGGTCATGGTGATTGTTGGCATGGTCAAGATGGTGGTGGCAGCCACTGGGACGCTGATGAATCATACAGAGGAAAGGACTGGGAAATGGAAATGAAGCTGGGCCATAGACACAAAATATGTGGCCAGGGAAAAAGCTTTTTCTTTCTTGGGTGCTGATGACCGAACTGATTAGAGGGAGCTCTGAGGGGCTTCTCTGTGGAATGATAAACACATTCTGTTATGGTGTCAGTTATCCATCTCTTCCTCCCCTGGAGGAAACCCGCTTAACATAAGAATAACAATAAAGAGACCTCAGAAGGACTTCCCTGGCGGTTCAGTGCTTAGACTCTGTGTTCCCTGTTCTGGGAGCCCGGGTTCGATGTCTGGTCGGGAAACTAGATCCCGCACGACACAGCTAGAGGATCCCGCGTGTCACAGTGAAGATGGAAGATTGCACATGCCTCAACTGAGACTGGGTGCAAAGAAATAAATAAAAATAAATATTAGGGAAAAAGAGACCTCAGAGAATACTTGTAATTCCAGTGAACCTTGGTGTTTATTTCCCTTACCCCTGCCAAGGCCCACATTTCTTTCCTGTGTGTGTGGTGGGAGGGGCGGCGGGTGGGGAGTGGAGGGGGGTTGATCCTCTGAATACAAGGTAGAAGAATGTATGATCAATTAAAAGAACCGTTTATGTGATTTATGGAAAGAGGCCCTGGTGTTATTTATATCTGAAACCTCTCTTCCTGGCTCCCACCATATGTACATGATTGAAGAAAGAAACAATGTAGTTTTTTTTTTTTTTTAATGAGTTCAGTGGCAGAAGGAAAAGGGGAAAGAGGATTAGGGAGGCTTATGTGAGTTAATTCCCCCCTAGATAATTGCTTAGCTGTGTGTTTCACTTTGTTTGTAGATAATATGTTTTTTTCTTTTCCTTTGGAATACCAAGGAAAGAATGAGAATATGATGTTTTGGGTCTAGTATTTGGTACCTGTGACTTTGAGCTAATAATTTCTTGTTCCACTGAGCTCAGATGGTAAAGAACCTGCCTGCAATGTGGGAGACCTGGGTTCTATCCTGGAGTTGGGAAGATCCTCTGGAGAAGGGAATGGCAACCCACTCCAGTATTCTGGCCTGGAGAATCCCATGGACAGAGGAGCCCGGTGGGCTAACTTCATGGGGTCACAAAGAATTGGTCATGACTTAACGACTAACACTTTCATTTTCATAGGGAGAATGATATTTACTACTAGGAAAGGTTGTGAAAACACCAGCTTCATAAATGTTAAAATGAAACAATGATATTTAAGAACAATCCAGTACTCTCATTATCATTAATCTTCATAAATTTGGAGTTGACATATTTTATCACTCTGTGATCCAAATAATTGCCTTGATTATTTTAATAAGAGATCCTTTCCGCTGATTATGTAAGGAGGTAGGTCCACTGCAGCAGGAGAGATGTGGACATAAACAGTAGCTTTTTAAACGGCAGGGTTAGTGGGTTATCATATGGTAGAAGGTGTTAGGTTAGGTGCATAGCACCATGTACATAGCACATTGCTAAATGGAGTGATGTGACTTTACAGTGTTTAAATGCTGGTTCTGTCTACCATTTTGGTGAGTGCTCACTTGCTTCAGTACTGTGTGAGCCCATGTGTATGTGTGTTTGTGTGTGCATGCTCAGTCCCTAAGTCATGTCCGAATCTTTGCCACCGCTTAGACTGTACCCCACCAGGCTTCTCTGACCTCATTGTTTTGTTTGTTTATTGAACACTGTATAAGGTAGGTGCTGCCAACACCCTCATTTTCCAGCTCACAAGTGGTGAGGGTTGAAGCTGGATCTTGCAGCCAGCTGTGCCCTTAACCACTGGCCTCTACTGCCTGCCTGGACATGGGACTGGGTTCCCTCCTGAAAGTCTTTTTTGTATCCGGAATTCTGTATCCCCCATTGTATGAAGCTTGATAGTGTCATAGACAGAACTGCTTGAAAATGGAGCAGATCATTCTGTCATCAGCAGGCACCAACTGAACAAGGCCAGAGGGATCCTAGATACAAAAATTTGTGGGACTTCCCTTATAGTCTCTTGGTTAGTGCTCTGAGTTTCCATAGCTGGGGGCCTGGGTTCCATCCTTGGTTGGGGGACTGAGATCCCATAAACCGCACAGTTTGGCCAAAGGGAAAAGAATACTTGCATCATATAGTGAGATGTGAGGAATTGTTGGTTATAATTTGTTTCCTAAAGACTTAGAGATTTTTAAGGACTTAATGTTTTTTTTTTCCCACCAAAGAAAGTCCTGTGAGTCTGAAATATCTAAATGTCAAATAGGACTGAAATACACTCAGATTTTGAATATGTAAAGAAACTTGGCAGTGCATGTATTTTATTTTCTGCATTAAAATGATCCTCAGGAATAGATTAGAAGCACCAGGGTATCAAGGTCCATTATTTCAGGGATATTGAGGTTAATCTTTTTCCCAATCCATCTTGTCCTTAGGAAGAAAACATAGGAGTAGAGACCAACCATATTTCAATATTTAAATCCACAGGCCCGGAGCCCAGAATGTTAGGAAATTGGTTGTTGGGGGTGAGGGGGGTACAGAGTCAATAGAAGTCATGTGGACAATCCCATCAAGATGATAAGAAATCACTTAGTCTTTTCTGTTGTCTGTTTTAAATGGTGCATAAGACCGCTCAGTTTTCCATGCACTGCTCTCTCAAACTGTTAGATACATGCTGTCATCCAGCCCTCTAGCTATGAATTAAATCTGTGTTCTGTTGGATTCGAGGCCAGATTTGATTAAACTAGGTCATCGGGGCACGCTCAGAGGGGCCTGGATCTCACTGGCAGTGTGCCATCTTTGGTAATTAATGGGTAAGCTGCCAGTAGGCAAATGCGATGGCTTCGCTCCTGCTATTAGAGACAGATAGCAGGGAACTGTGTAATATTTGAACAGGCGTCCAGTTTGTGATGAATTACAATAGGAATCCTGGAAAAGTTCCTGCGTTCCTCACTTTATGTCAGATGAGTTCATCACATTTAAAATGATCACAGAAATTACAGAAGGATTAAAAATGAATGGGTTATTCAAACATTTTCTGACGTTGCTTTAGCTTGGACATTTTTCATACAATGTGGATTTCCAGCCCCATCTTCCCTCCTGTCAGAAACACTGAGAACCTGTACGGACATCAGCCAGTTGGCAGTGGTTTCCTGGGGCAGAAGGTCAGGACTTTGTGTTGAGAGGTCACATGGAGATCCATTTCTAGCTCTTCTTTTGAAGGTTTAGTTTGGTTCTGTTCAACAACAGGAGCTTGAATTAAGTGGCTTTTTAAGATCTCCTTTTGCCTGCAAAGGACTTTGTGTTTAATTCATCCTCATATTTTTGTGGTTGTTATTCTTTGTACTTAGCATCCTGATTGCTAGAAATGCTGTGTGTATTTAGTGTCCATGTGCTAAGATGGAGACCTTTGTCTAGATGCCAGGAGAGGCAGAGAATGTCCCTGGTGGCTCAGAAGGTAAAGAATCTGCCTGCAGTGCGAGAGATCTGGATTCCATCCCTGGCTCAGGAAGATCCCCTGGAGAAGGGCATGGCAACCCCCTCCAGTATTCTTGCCTGGAGGATCCCATGGACAGAGGAGCCTGGTTCCATGGGGTTGCAAAGAGACATGAGTGAGCAACTAATGCTTTCACTTTCAACGATAGGAGGATGAATTAAATGGCTTTTCAAGATCTGCTTTTGCCTGAAAAGAACTTTGTATTTAATTCATCTTCATATTTTTATGGTCGTTATTCATTGTACTTAACTTCTTGATTATTAGAAATGCTGTGTGTGCTTAGTGTCCAGGTGCTAGGATGGAACATTCCTCTAGATGCCAGGAGAGGCTGAACGGCCTTTGCAGAAGTAGTTGTCACTCTCTGTGGCTTGAGGAGCAGCCTTGGTATGTAGGGGAGGGAGGGAGGTCTGTGCATTTTGTAATCTTGCTCCTGTAGGTCCAGCTTGTCAACAGAATGTGCGCTCCGTGAGGGCTGGCAGCCTGTTTATGCACTGCTATTTTCCTGGCACCTGGACCACTGAACGCCTGACACGTGCTGGGTGCTCGGTGACTCTTTATAGAATGAACAAGGCAACTTGGAAGCTTGTGGCTCTGGGAGGAGGAGTCCTTTCTCTTTCAACTCATTTCAAGGAAAGGAAGACTCACACAGTCCTTCTTTCTACAGCAGAGATATATTGAGAGACCACGGTAAGACCACACTTTGTTTAAGAAACTAGAAAGAGAAAAAAACCTTTATTCATGGCATATGTTACTCAGTGGAAGCCTTGGCTTTGTGGTAGAGCCCCTCATAAGTTGGGTTCCTCTTTATGCTCTTTTGAAAATTGAAGTATAGTTGATTTATGATGTTGATTTACAGTGTTGTGTTAGTTTCTTTGTTGTTGTTGTTCAGTTGTTCAGTTGTATCCGACTCTTTGAGACTCCATGGACTGCAGCGCCCCAGGCTTCCCTGTCCTTCACCATCTCCCAGAGTTTGGTCAAACTCATGTCCAGTGAATAGATGATGCCATCCAACCATCTCATCCTCTGCCGTCCCTTTCTCCTCCTGCCTTCAGTCTTTTCCAGCATCAGGGTCTTTTCTAGTGAGTCAGCTCTTCACATCAGATGGCCAAAGTATTGGAGTTTCAGCTTCAGCATCAGTCCTTCCAATGAATATTCAGGGTTGATTTCCTGTAGGATTGACTAGTTTGATCTCCTTGTGGTCCAAGGGACTCTCAGGAGTCTTCTCTAGCACTACAGTTTGAAAGCATCAGTTTTTCATCACTCAGGCTTCTTTATGATTCGACTCTTACATTCATACATGACTACTGGAAAAACCATAGCTTTGACTGTACAGGCCTTTGTTGGTATTTACTTACAGTCTAACACCCCGGTTCCTTAGCAGAAATACAGGGCTCTTCATGCGTGCTGTGGTTCCATGTTTTATTTGTTTTTCTTAGTATATACTCTTTTTTTTAAATTTAGGTGCATAAATGTTTATCAAACATCTGACTTGTAATATTTACTATGCTCAATCTTGAGACCATAAAAGGAATAAAATTAGGTTTCTGCCTTACAGTCTAATGAGATAGCCTAGTAAGTAAACAGTGTCAAAAGAATGGTTTAAGGGAAGATCACCAGGGAGGCACAGAGGTGTGGAGCTCCCAGACTGCGCTCTCTGCATCCTTTCTGAGTCATTTGCAGTGAGTATATTTGAGGGCTGATCAGTATTGGTCTGATGTTAGAATTTTATACCTGCAGTACCACTTAACAATAGTTGCTGTACTGAAAAATAACTTTAGGTATTCTAAGAACTCCAATAGTCAAAAGAAGTGAATTATTCTCAGATAATAGCACCTAGTATGGCAGGAAAAGATACGGGTATTTTGGAAATATTTTCAGTAATGGGGGATGTGATCATTGAGTTTAAAAGGAAATTAAATTAGTCAGAAGAGTCTTCCAGTAAGCTTTCCTATGAGTTACCATTTCACGACATTCTAGTCCCTTCCAGTTGCTCAGCTGTTGATGAAAGAATTACGTTGGCCCAAATGAGCTAGATCTTGATGGAGGTGGTTTTGCTGTCTCTCCTGGAGACTGTTTGCCATCATCTGGGGACATTTTTGGTCGTCATCCTTGCTTGTTGGCCTCTAGTGTGTACTAGCCAGGGCTGCTATTGATCACTCTGTAATGCACGGGACTGCTGCTGCTAAGTCGCTTCAGTTGTGTCTGACTCTGTGTGACCCCATAGACGGCAGCCCACCAGGCTCCCCCGTCCCTGGGATTCTCCAGGCAAGAACAGTCCCCCATAAAGAATTTTCTGACCCCCAAATGTCAGTTGTTGGCAAAGTGGAGATTCTCTGATCTGGATAAATGGCCTGTATTTCTCGTATTCACTAGAAAAATTTACAAGATCCAGAATCAAATGCCCATAAGGATATTTTAAAAAAGATGATTTTGAACAAGAGGGGATTGGAGGCTAAGTAGGGGGTGGGATGGTGATGGTGAATTTTCACTATTAGCCTCTTTTCCTTTTTGGCTGTTCTGCAAATTTATTTTTTTTTGGTAACAAGCTTGTTTTTATTAGTTAATCTGTAAGATAAATTGTTTGATGATCGCTTAGCATATTTTGGAGACCACTGCTAGTGCGTCCAGTGTCTAGCACAGACCCTGTAACAAAGTATACTATTAACACACGTGTTGGACGATTGCACGGAAGCATGTATTTCTGGAGAGAACATTTTGTTTGTCTTCTATAAACTCCTCTCATTTGTCCACGTCGAGCGAAAAGGAAAATGTGCTCCCAGAGCTATGACAGTCATTCCGTAGCTCCAGAGAGAGCATTAAGGTCAGTGAAAAAGCAGACAGCTGGCTCCCCAAGAGGGAGACGTTCTCAACACTCAGTACAGCTTGTTGGGAAAGCTCAACGGGCAGAAACGCGGCCGAAGTTCAGAAGAGCCCGCTTGGTCTGGAGCCACAGAGGAATCTGCTCCAAGCAGACAGCTGTACTGAAAAGCAAACGCGACACAAAGCTAGGGCAGGAAAGCCAGCAGGCAGGATGTGCCGTCCTCAGAGGAGACAGGAGCTCAGCTGAGCGGTCGCACTGCCAACAACGCAGGCTGATGGAGCGAGAGCCACTCAGGACCTGTCTTGGGGACCCACCAGTGCAGATTCTGTTGACAGAAGCTATTAAAACATGTATATTACCATATGTGAAATAGATGACCAGTCCAAGTTCAATGCATGAAAGAGGGCACTCAAAGCTTGGTGCAGTGGGACAACCCTGAGCGATGGGATGGGGAGGGAGGTGGGAGGGGGGTTCAGGATGGGGGACCCATGTACACCCATGGCTGATTCATGTCAATGTATGGCAAAAAACACTACAGTATTGTAAGGTAGTTAGCCTCCCATTAAAATTAAAAAAAAAAAAAAGCTATTACCAGTTTCCCTCTGTGAACCCTTCGCTCCAGCCACGGGTCCCTGCCGGTTCTCCAGACACGCCTTTCCCTGCCTGCTCACCGTGTCCTTCAGTCTGGAATCTATTCGCTCTATCCTCTCTGCCTTCGGGTTTTCTTTTACAAAATCCAGCTCAGGTTCTCGGCCCTTCATGAATCCCTCCCTGAGTTTTTCTGCATCAGAAATCTTCACCGGTCTGCGTCCCCCACCCCATCTCTACTCCTCCAGATTCAGGAGGCAACTTGCAGGCCTGGATTATTGCCAGGGCTTCAGGGTGGCTGCCGTCAGCTCGTTGTATCTGGATCCTGAGTCCCAGGATTGGGCTGGGTAGAGATATGGAGAAAACCAGGAGGTCGCACTCCATAGAAACTTCAGGTGTTTTTAAAAAAAAATCATCTGGGGAGTAATTCATCTTTCTGTGGTTGTTGACGCTAACACTAGGGACAGAACTGCATCCCCCTTCTGGCCACAGAAGCCCATTGGAAGAACACCCTCCAGGCAAGGGATTTTGGCCAGAGTCTGAACATAGCCACCTGCCTGCTGGCTTAAGGTTTGAGTGAAGGTTCTGACAGTCCCTGGGCTTCCCTGGTGACCCAGACAGTAAAGAATCTGCCTGCAGTGCAAGAAACCTGAGTTTGATCCCTGGGTTGGGAAGATCCCCTGGAGAAGGAAATGGCAGCCACTCCAGTATTCTTGCCTGGAGAATTCTGTGGACAGAGGAGTCTGGTGGGCTATATATAGTCCAGGGTTGAAGAGCGTCGGACACGACTGAATGACTAACACTTTCACTCTTACACTCTGACCGTCCCTGCAGATAAAGAAGGGATGTGAAGGAGGCCTTTTAATGTGTCTGCAAACCCCAGACCCAGAGGCAGACAGAAATGTAACTGCCAGCTTGACATTAGGACAGGGAAAGTCCGCCCCCCCATTCTTCGTACAAGACCCCGTCTGATGGTTTTGGACATGGTTGGAATGCACCAGTGCTTGTTTTCTTAGAGTCCAGCTTCAGCAGGGAAAGTGTGTGGGTCTTGTCTTGGCCGTGAGCTCAGGAGAGAGGACTTGCTTGCTCATTGGCCAGAGCCCACTCCCCCCGGCCAGGTGCTCCTGTCGGGCTCACCAGGGACCCCCTCTCCGCATTCAGGTTGGAACCTTGCAATATTGTGCAGAATGCCCAAGAGCAGTGGGTTGTGATCAGTTCTGTTTAGAAGAACAGTGTTCCAAACAGAAATTGCCCAGAGGGTATGCTTAACATTAACATGTCAAGCAGTAGAAGGAAGAAGAGACTTGTGAAAATGAAGCTTAATTTTGCTACAGAGAATTTTTATTCTTTCTGCTGCAATTTTTTTAAGGATGCCTCTGAACCATCCCAGAGGTCGGTCTTTAGACAGTTGATTCATTTTACAGCAAAAACTCAGATCCATTAAAATTAAAGCCTCCTGCTGGGTGTTAAAATTTCATTATCATACCTCTCCTTATTACAGATACTTGTTTTCTATTCATATGAGACCATTGGGAAGAGAAGATTTACCTTGATATTTGTATTCAGAATATTCAGTTACCTGTTTACCATGGTTTCATTTATTTCTGGGTGGAAATTTCCCCTTTTTGTGTGAAGTTGACTATGTCTCTAAGTTGCCAAAGAGGAGTGGAATATCGCTATTAAATTCGGATGATCATTTATCTGCAAGTTAAAATATCTTCTGAAAAGGATGAAAGCTTATTCTTGCCTGAAGCTTGTTTGTTCCATGAGAGCTGTGAGGTGTCTCTGAGGGCTGTTTCTATGCTGTGTTTTTTCCTGTGTCTTAGCAGTGAGGTATATTCCTATTCTAGAGAAAATCTCTCCCTATGTTGGTATAGGAAGTAGAGAAAACTGAGGAAATGTGTCTGGAGTGGACCTCCGGGAATAAAAAAGCCCATTAATGTTTGCATAGTTTAAATGCAGGGCTAGTAATGCTGAGAGTCTAAACTGTGTTTTTAAATGCCATTGTGTAAGCACATGCATTTGTGCCTTGACATTGATGGAATTCATCTTGAATGACTGAGTGTGCCTGAAAGCTTTGGGGAATCTGATCCACCAAGAAAAGAAATTAGAGTACTTGTTTCAAAAACACTGCCATTTGTATTTGTATCTGGATGTGTATATATACACACACACACACACGTAAGTATACATGTGTGTGTATACATACACATATACATACATACACGTGTCTATGTGTATATATACACACACACATGCATACACGTGTCTATGTGTGTATGTACACAAACATTATCTACATGTGCTCAGTCGTGTCCAACTGTTTGTGACCCTGTGAACTGTAGGCCGCCAGGCTTCTCTGTCCATGGAATTCTCCAGGCAAAAATACTGGAGTGGGAAGCTGTTTCCTTTTCCAGGGTATCTTCCCAACTCAGGGATGAAACCCAGGTCTCCTGTGTTGCAGGCAGATTCTTTACCATCTGAGGCACCCTAAATTAAGCTTCATAAAATAGATAAATGGCTTAAAAAACAGAAACTGACTATCATAGTAACAAGTGAAATTGCTTGCTCTGAATACAATGAATACAAGAAAGTGGCAGCATTGATATGGTTTCTCCTGTTCCTTGTATGAGAGTTTTCTTAGCCAAGGGGCCGGGGGGAAATGACAATAAGCTGGACAGAAATTGAGCATCACCAAGATTATTAAAATGTGGATTTAGAGCTGTGATTGTAACACTGTATCTTGTCCTAACTGGATGTGATGTTATATTAGTTACTGGTCAGAATACAGGTATGTACAATTCATAAATAACTGAGTGCACACGTGTTGGGGGATGCACGCTCAAAGTGTCTTAAATGTTGGTGGTGTCTGCTTAAGAAAGCTCAGTGTCTGCTGCTAAGGGTCCTGCTGTTCAGAAGTGTGGTCCCCAAACGGGGGACTCTTAGAAATGGACACGCTCAGGCCCTCACCTCTGACCTCTAGAATCAACGTCCACATCTCAGGCTTGCAGGTGACTTGTAAGCACGTTATGGTTTGGGATGGCTGAGTGGTTAAGGAGTTGGAGTTGAAATTCAATTGGGTCTCCTGGTGCAGGTTTGAACCCTGCTCACTGCAGAAGCAGCTGGCTTTGAGGACTTCTCTGGCTTTGAGAATCTGCCTGCCACATGAGAGACCTGGGTTTGATCTCTGGGTTGGGAAGATTCCCCTGGAGAAGGAAATGGCAACCCACTCCAGTTTTCTTACCTGGAGTATTCCATGGACAGAGGAGCTTGGTGGGCTACAGTCCATGGGTTCTAGAAGAGTTGGTTCAGATATGACTGAGCAATTAACACTTAAGGTTTGGGAAGCACTACTCTAGGATGCATTTTTTAACAGACTTCTTCTGGGATTTTGACATCGGGGTGATTCTGTGATTTCCCCATACAGGGAAGTGTGGAATTTTTAAACAAGTTCTGTTTTGAATCTTCCTCCTGTCACTTATGACCTTGACCTCAGACAGCTCCCTGAGTGTCCAAACTCCATGTCCACATCTGTGAAGCAGAGAGAAGTCAGGCACGTTGCATGTTGAGTTGGCCTGCGAGATGCTGCTGGAGTAAATGGATGACCATCTGTGTCCCACAGTCTCAGGTGTCTCTCTCTCTCTCACTCACATGCCCCAAACTCAGGCCAGTTCAGAGACACGTATGCTGAGGCTGACACGTCCTGTGGCCCCAGCTGGTAGCTGGCTGGACTGGACTTCTGCAAGGACCTGCCCCAGCTGAGCAGGTAGAGCAGCCGGGAGGAAGGGCAGGCGGCAGGTAGGAAGCCCGGCAATCTCATGGTCAGCTGGAGGCTGGCTGGGCCAGCAGCAGTGGTGGTGGTGCTGAGGTCTGCAGTTGTTGCGTCTGCCGCCTGGCCCTGGAACTCTGCCCTTTATCTGGGGAAATCTCTCTGACAAATTTGTTTACAGAATATCAAGTGCATTTATCGGTGAGCCAGCTAATCTGGAAATAGCCTAAGGAAGACTTATATGAAACAACTGCTCTCACTGGCCATGGAACAGAGTCCTTCCCCTGCCAGAAGAGTGCTATTTAGCATCTTTGCTTTTTGCTGTGGTTTTTGTTAAGTTGCAAATATGTCCTGAACTTCAGTCCCTCCATGGGTAGAGTGAAAAATGCTGAATAACAGTAACAACAGATAAACACAAAAACAAACCTTAGGACCAGAAGAGATGCTTCTGCAGAGGGAGGCTCTATTGTGTGTGGAGGGCTGGTGGGACGGGGCTGGATACATCCCTGGAGCTCATGCTTCTCAAAGCACATAGTTCTCACAGTGAACTTACCAGGTGGATATTGGCACTGAGTCCATTTTATTGACAGTTAAACTGAGAGTCATGTAGAGTTCCTTGCCCAGAGTCACACAGCTAATAGGAGACATAGCTGAAGTTGAACCAGGCATCCTGGGTCCTGAACCCAGCTCTCAGCCACGGAGTCAAAACACCTGAGCCTGTTAGCCACGGACTCTGTAAGGAGCTCTTGCCATTTCCCGAGGCTGCTGGTGTCCATTTGCCTGGATCCCTTGGAAAGGGAGGACCTTGGTGTCGAGGGTATTGAGACAAGGTTGAATTTGGTGCTGGAGAAGATTCTTGAGAGTTCTTGGACTGCACGGAGATCATACCAATCAATCATAAAGGAAATCAGTCCTGAATATTCATTGGAAGGACTGAAGCTAAAGCTAAAACTCCAATACTTTGGCCACCTGATACGAAGAACTGACTCATTGGAAAAGATCCTGATGCTGGGCAAGATTGAAGGCAGAAGGAGAGGGGGCGATAGAGGACAAAACAGTTGGATGACATCAACGGTTTGATGGACAGGAGTTTGAGTAAACTCTGGGAGTTGGTGATGGACAGGGAAGCCTGGCGTGCTGCAGTCCATGGGGTCACAAAAAGTCAGTCACAATTGAGCAACTGAACTGAACTGATGTGAAGAGTCAACTCATTGGAAAACACCCTGATGCTGGGAAGGATTGAGGTCAGGAGAAGGAGGCGACAGAGGATGAGATAGTTGGATGATATCATTGTCTCACTGGCTATGAGTTTGAGCAACCTCCGGGAGATAGTGAAAGACAGGGAAGCCTGGCATGCTGTGGTCCATGGGGTCACAAAGAGTTGGACACAACTGAGTGACTTAACAACAACAACAGCTGTTTCAAAGAGCCGCTCTGGGGTATCAGATCAGCAGTTTCTTCTAGGGAATGTCGTCACATTTGCCCTCTGCACTGATGCTCTGAATAAGGTGTCGCTGCCTCCATTGTATATTATGAGAATCTGAGGCCCAGTGGGGTAGAAACCAGGGTGGATGTCCCCCTGCCCTGCCCTTGTCAAGCCTGCAAGGCTGGGGTGAGGCCTGTGAGCTGCTGGGGGTCTGTCCTGGGCTGGGTGTCTGCAGACCATCCCCAGACCTGCCTGGCCTGGCTGGATTCTTCCGAGATACCACAAACCAAAAGGACTTGGGGGCCACTTAGGAACCTCATCCCCGTGGCATAGTCCTTTCTGTGGGAATGTGTGTGTACAGACCCCTCTTGAGCTGGGCTTGTCTATGAAATACTCTGCTTTCTAGGACTTGGAGTCCACGAGGCGGATGCTGGCTTCCTTAGCCCCATGCCTGTGGCTGTCTGCCAGCTTCCAAGCTATAGTAATGAAAGCATTTCTGAGTTAGCAGCACTCACTGTAAGGCAGAGAACAAGTAGCTACTATTCAGCTTAACTACGGAGGTAAAGCTTTATTTTCATGAAACACATCAGCTTTTTACAGGCATGGGGTAGATCATCTTGTAACGGGTTTAAGAAAGACTGTGTTTATTTACGGAGCGTTGCAGAGAGACATCACATGGAGAGAAGAGATCTGGAACAGGAAATGCATTTGTTGCCCAAGAGAAAAACATTCCTGTCGGAAAACAGTCTGCTAAGCAGGTGGGGAGGGGCACAAGCCTTCCTGATCACTCTCCCTGAACTTGACAAGAGACAGACTGGGGAGTCTTATTTCAGAATTAATCTTGCTGATTAATAAACTTCATTCTGCCTACTTTTGTGGTGAAACCTTGAGCCTGGAGAGAGGCAGTGTTAGGGGGAGGGATCTAAATTACATTTAGTTGTGATCAGTTAGGCAAAGTGGAGATAGCTTCGACAAGAGGGTTTAGAATTTGCTTAATCGCTGTTTGCTACGATGGTCTGCCATCTATAAGGAAAGCTTCCATTTGGAAATACAATCAAAATGGTATTTTAGGTAAAGAATCTGCCTGCAATGCGGGAGACTTGGGTTTGATCCCTGGGTTGGGAAGATCCCCTGGAGAAGGGAATGGCAACCCACTCCAGTATTCTTGCCTGAAAAATCTCAAGAACAGAGAGGAGCCTGGTGGGCTACAGTCCGTAGGATCATGAAGAATCAGACATGAGTGAGCGACTTAACACTTTATCTTTTATGCATTCTGTAAGGAAAACTCTCATTTGGAAATACAATAAAAATAATCTTCCTAGATTTTATTGAGGGTCCTCCTCCCTAAGGCAAGTACCATTATTTCTTCTTTCCAGGTAACTATTTTCATTTTCTGTGAAATAAGAAAACAGCTGGTTTGTTAGAGGAGACATGAGTCAGCATTCCTCGCAGGCAGCCCTTTGTCGGCTTTTCTGTGAGAATCCAGGAGTTTGATTTTCTTCCTCCTAAAAGGATAGTGTGGTCTGAAAAGACGTGAGCAGAGAACACCTGAGGATGGTCACCCACCTGGGTGGGTACCATCCCTTGAGCTGAGGGGCCGGGATGAGAGATTTAGACTAGGAACTAGATCTGATGTTTTCAGACACCACTTGTGTCAGACACCACAGACTCCACTTGTGAAACTGGAGGAGAGATGTAGTATCGTAGAAAGAGCAGGGAGATTGGGTCAGGGCTGGGCCGTTCTGCCTTCAGTCCTAAGAAGAGGGCAGACAGCAGAGGGTGTCCTCACACCGCACCGCCCGGCTCCCCATTTTAGCGTGAACCAGACGTGTTTGGGGCTGAGCCCTTCAGTGCCGGGTGAAGGTTTGTGGTCTGGTGGATCCCTTCTCTCCCCCTCCGCTTCTCCCTGTGTGCTGGATGCTGGTGGACGTGGCACCAGTTCCAGGACAAGACATTCTGACGTCGCTTTAAGAAAAATGCACTCAATTCCACGTATATGTGTTGATTTACAATATTTGTTTTTCTCTTTCTGAGTTAATCAGTCTTTAAGGAACCTTTAAAAAAATGGTATGAAAGGAAAGTGTTAGTCTCTCAATTGTGTCTGACTCTTGGCGACCCTATGGACTGTAGCCCTCCAGGCTCCTCTGCCCATGGGACTCTCCAGGCAAGAATACTGGAGTGGGTTGCCATTTCCTCCTCCAGGGGATCTTCCTGACCCAGGGATCCAACCCACCTCTCTTGCATCTCCTGCGTTGGCGGGTGGGTTCTTTATCACTAGTGTCACCTGGGAGCGTGTGTGTAGGTTATATGCAGATACCCCATCACTTTACTTAAGGGACTTGAGCGCCCGTGCATTTTGGTACCCAAGGGAGTCCTGGAACCAGTCCCTTGCAGATACCAAGGGGCACCTGTACTTCCACAAGGTTGTGGAAGAATTTGGAAAGGAGATGGATACTCTGTGTGTCCAGTAGACTGCTTTTATGAAAGGGAGTGGCTCTGGAAGTGTGAAGGGAGGTGTGATCACATGGGACACTTCTGTTGGGAAAGTGGTTTTCTGACCTGTCCCTGAAGATTGCCAGAGGACTCCCTGTGGGTTCCCTCCCTTGGGTTTTTGTTGCAGCCCTCTTCCCTGTACACACCTAGCTCCCAAAAGTAGGTGGGAAAGAAAACCCTTTATATTTGCATCCTTAACATAACAGAGAGAGACTAACATTTATAAAAGGACTTAATCAGAAGTAGACCATGCTCCAAGCACATCCTCTCCCCACCCTACACTTGACTTTTTTTAAAAAAAATTATTGAGTTAGGCTGCATCTGGTCGTAGTTGCAGCATGCGGGCTCTTTCCTTGCAGCGCTTGGGCTCCAGTGCGTACGGGCTTCAGTAGTTGTAGCCAGCAGGCTTGGTTGCTATGAGACATTAGTTCTGCATCCAGGGATTGAACCCGTGTTCCTTGCATTGCCAGGTGGATTCTTAACCACTGGACCACCACGGAAGTTCCCCCACATTTGACTTTAATGTGCATGTATGACAAGGAAAGTAACACAAATCAATCTGAGTGGAATTATTTAACAATACTGATGGCTTTGCTGGTTTGAAATTTGAAAAGCATTCGTTTGGGGTGACACCTGATAAGATATACACAAATTCCAGATGGTTAAATAGTGAAGACCAACAATCACAATACAATCAAACATTAGAAAAACTGGAAGAAAACAATGTGATATTCACGAGGCCCCTGGAGGGCAGATGACGTTCAAGGATGAGAAGCAATCAATTGAAGTCATAAAAGTGAAATCGTCTGATGTGAGAACAAAATGTAGCTGGAGTGGGAAGTATTAATATATTGACTGCAGGTATGATCAAGTACTAATGTTTGTTATACAAAGAGCTTATCTAGGTTGATAAATAGTAGATGAGTGGGAAAAATGAACTGTTTGGAAGAACTGGAGCTGATAAAGCTATGTAAATAGGTCAGTTTCAGTGGAATCAAACAGATGCTGATGGAAGAAGCTACGACTTTTATCTACTACATTGGAGACACTCAATGAAAATAATACTTCGGGCTGGCAAAGATACACTCTGGTATGTATTTGTTTGTGTTGTAAATCACTGTAAAATTTTTAGAAAGCAGGTTGACAGCAATCCCCAAATCAATAAAGGCATGAATATCTGGTGAGTTAGGGGTCTCACTTCAGGGAATTTACCTGAAGGAGATAGTACAAAAAGAAAACCATTTATACACGGAATGTTTGTTGTAGTTTCTCTTGAAATTGTGGAAAATGGAAACATTTTAGAAGCTAAGAGAGCGAGACACATCTCCTGCATGAATTCTAAAGTCATTAAAAGTGATTGTGAAGATGATCATAACATGGAAAATGTTTATGATGTTGACTGAAAAATAGAAATACTCTTTATATACAAAAGGACTTCAGCTAAACATGTATGAAAGGAGAAGAAATATGTAATAATAGATATTTCCAATAGAAGTGATGGTGCTAACATTTGCATTATAGTTTCAAGCTATGTGTTTAAGTGATTATCATTACAAAGGGTGATCAGAAAGAAGAAGAAACTGCAGAATTTATGAACATGTAAAAGTCATTTGCAGGGAACCTGTCCTCCTGTTTCTGCACAATCCAGTTCTGTGTAAGAGGGAACTTTGATAGTAAAGTCCCATCTTTATCCACAGATAGTTAAAGCAGAGCCCCAGGCTCATAGAATTCAAACCATCTTCTGCTTTCCCACCCACCTCCAGCTTCCGTCTCATATCCTAAGTGGTTGGTTTCCTTGACCCTCAGGAGCTAGCCTAGAGGCTGTTTTGTCCTCCAGACAAATGACTATTTCTATATTAAAATCCACTCCTTTTTCTGATGAACAGTTTCAAGTTCTGTGGAGCCCTCCCACTCAGTTACAATTTGTGGGTTTCAGGACACACCTTGCCCCCTGGAAAACTGCCGAGTCAGACACGAATCGCCACCTAGCCCAGTGGTTCTACCCTGGGTCCTCGTGCAGGAATCCACAGTCCCGTTAGAGGCATGTGTGCCGCAAACTTTGCAAACCCTCTAACATAGCCCAGTGCTCTTGCCTGGAAAATCCCATGGGTGGAGGAGCCTGGTAGGCTGCAGTCCATGGGGTCGCTAAGAGTAGGATACGACTGAGCGACTTCCCTTTCACTTTTTACTTTCATGCATTGGAGGAGGAAATGGCAACCCACTCCAGTGTTCTTGCCTGGAGAATCCTAGGGACAGCGGAGCCTGGTGGGCTGCCGTCTATGGGGTCACACACAGTCGGACACGACTGAAGTGACTTAGCAGCAGCAACATAGCCCAGAGCTTAGGGGCTTTGACCTTGGAGTTTAATACTAACCACCTTGTCACTTCTGTTCCTCGGCAGTGGGTGCAAAGTAAGCTTTGTGCACCTGTCTCCATGTTTGCCTGGAGTAGGCTTTCCTGAGGGGAAAAGAGAACTCATTTTTAGCAGAATAATGTTTCACAAGTGCCACAAGGATTTTAAGTTCTACTAGAAAATATGAAATTGACTTTCATGTCTGGTCATATCTGATTACATGAACCTCATTCTCTTATATGATACTTTATAGTATTAAATATTCTTCAAGGATATAAATGTTAATAGCTGTATAGTTTTCCATAGCTTGACTGCACAATAGTATCTTCTACAAATTCCCTCTTGTTGGACATTTTATATTGTTTCTAATGATTTGGCAGTTCAGCTATTCCTGAGATGAACGTTTTCACATACAAATCTATTTCCACATCTCTGAATCTCTGTAAGGTAGATTCTTAGATTTAGAATTACAGATAAAAGAGTGAGTCTTTAAAAGGATCAAGTTATCATGCCAGCTTGTGATAAGGACACATCTATGAATAATTTGGCTCTTCACAGGCCATGCCTGCTGTATTCTTACCCATTCTGTGTTTATATTCCTCTGGAAATCCACATAATTGTAAACATATAGCTCCCTCCTACTCTGCATCACTTTCAAAAGGTAGTATGCCATCTTCCTCCATCTGTCATGATTGAAATTGCCTTGGAAATCAATATTACAGAGTACAAATGTCTAATGTTGTAATATGGAACTAGAGATAAAGAAAACTAGTATGACAGGCTTTATCATAGTGTATTTACCTAGAAATTAAGCCTAAGTTAGTGCAGTCCTGAAATTGGAAGTGAACTTGGCAAAAACATATGTGTGACATGGAGAAAAAAACACAAGCTTAATCTATCCTTTTGCTAATTTTAAGAGTGTGTATTTGATCATTTCATTTTTTATTCATTTAGCAAATACAGAGTGAATTCTTATTACATGCCAGATATCATATTTAGTGTCTAGAGAAAAATATATTTATTTTGGCTTTTTATATCATTTCTAAAATGTTGAAGGCATTTTGTTGTTTTTGTTCAGCCATTGATTTGTGTCTCTTTCGCAACCCCATAGACTGTAGCCCACCCAGCATGGTCGGCATATTCTTTGCCACTGAACCACCAAGGAAGCCCTGAAGACATTTTAGGCAACATAAAAGTAGCATTCGTCATCGGGATTAAGGGTATGTGTGTGTATGTGTGATCAGAACTAGCTCTGCTATTAAGAAAGATGCTGTTTGGACTGATATAGGTCTCCTTGTCATCCATAGGATTTCTCTCTAATAGAAAAGACAAATATCATGAAGAGGGAATGACTGTGACTTATTATTTGTAGATAGAAGTTACTTGTGTCTGTGTGTTGGAAACCACTTCTGACGGTTTTACCTCCTCCTGAAATCTCTTGGCGACTCATCGACTCTGTTGCTGAAATGAGCCTAATAAAGCTGATTTGCCACTTTGTACTACAGGATTCTGAAGAAGCAAAGGTGTGTAGCCACCAGATAAAGAACAAAACTATTGCAACAACAACAACAAAAAAGAAGTTGACTTTCAGCCTCCAGCCCCCACACAGTCCTTCTTTGGAGTTTAGAAGCCATGAGTTGTGTGTGTGTGTTTGTGTTAGTCACTCTGTCATGTCCGACTCTTTGCAACCCCATGGATTTAGTCCTCCAGGCTTCTCTGTCCATGGAATTTTCCAGGCAAGGACGCTGGAGTGGGTTGCCATTTCCTTCTCCAGAGTCACTGGTTAGGAGTCACTAATTACATCCTTGAGGCTCTGGTTTTCATCTTCTGCCACTTTGCTCATTTGTGAGAATCTGTAAAGATTCATTTAGGTGACCTAACCATCCTCGGAGAAGGCGATGGCACCCCACTCCAGTATTCTTGCCTGGAAAATCCCATGGACGGAGGAGCCTGGTAGGCTGCAGTCCATGGGATTGCTAAGAGTCGGACACGACTGAGCGACTTCACTTTCACATTTCACTTTCATGCATTGGAGAAGGAAATGGCAACCCACTCCAGTGTTCTTCCCTGGAGAATCCTAGGGACGGGGGAGCCTGGTAGGCTGCCATCTAGGGGGTCGCACAGAGTCAGACACGACTGAAGTGACTTAGCAGCAACCATCCTCACCTCTTCCCCTGTATATTCACCAATGCAGGAAGTTTTCTTATAAACATCTTCCAGTTGTAAGTTCACAATGTAACGAATGTAACTATACAGTAACTACAGGGTAACCACAGCAGGTATAATGGTCCGCTTAGAGTAAAAGGCGGGTGGCATTGTTTCCTGCACTATTTTTTTGCAGAGGACAAGGTTAACCTGCTTTCCAGTTATTGGGCCAACCTACATAGATAAGAAGTTGGCTGTGTTTGTGTCTGGACGGGAGAGCTCTGTGCTGTAAGAATGTGTCAAGGCATGGGCTTGGCACCTGTAGCTACTGAAATTCCCAGGCTTCCTGGTTCATCAGGAGCTGTACTGGTTGGTCGGGTGAGGAATGCCTGCTGTAATTTACTAGGTTTCTAATTTACTAGTTAGCATTGTCACTGCTAACTGGGTCCCACTCGGCATCTGGGTGGTTTGATGGAACAGAAAGGCTGAAGGGAGGTGGATGTGGGTATAGGAGGTTGAAGAATACACTTGTTTCTTAGACGCTGACTTCATTCATTTATTCAGTATTCATTTACTGAGTCCTTATTTGTTATCACTAACCTTGTGTTCTTTTTCCACTGTCTTGAACTTATCTCTAAGCAGGCCAACCAAACTAATTAGAAAAGGGCATTGATTAACTTTTGGAACTCTATTCAGCCCTCATGGGTGCCATTTTAAAGACCTGTGTTATGTTTCCTGATAGTACTTTTGACTGCAGAGGGCTGTCTTGCCAGTGAATATTGTTGGTCACCAAGAGACTCAAATTAGATGATGGGTGGCTTGGTCAGTTCATTACCATCTCTGGAAAGCACATTTCAGGTTCTTGCAGTTCTTTTTTTTTTGACAAGAAAGGGCAGCAACGTGAATTAATATTCCATTTCACAATAATCTAATGGAATAAGAGCTTTATGTTCTGTTGGGTTCGTTTCTCTAGGAGTTTATCCTCCGAGTGATTAAGAACAGTGTCTGATGGAGAGTGTCCCATGAAAACATTGAAGGGAATGAGCAATTCTTTGTTGTGTCCTCAGAACTAAACAAGCCAACTATCAACACAGCAGGCGTCTCCAGGATGGAGAGGGACAGGGGAAAAGGTGTTTATTTCTCCTTAAAATAGCTTCTAAAAATAAAACCGTGTTTCCTGCAGTGCTGTGTGTGGGCAGACAGGAATTAGAGGGAATGGAATATTCTTGGGGTTCAGTAAAATATTTTGAGCCAAAATAAACCTGAGAGCCATGGACTCTAAATGAGTTTATTGTATACTTGTGCTCGGTCATTTCAGTCGTGTCTGACTCTTTGCTACCCCACGGACGGTAGCCTGCCAGGCTCCTTTGTCTGTGGGATTCTCCAGGCAAGAGCACTGGAGTGGGTTGCCACGCTTCCTTCCATGGGATCTTCTCCACCCAGGGATTGAACCCACAACTCCTGTATCTTCCTACATTGCAGACAGATTCTTTACCACTGAGCCACTGGGGAAGCCCATTGTCTACTGGAGGTGGGAGTGTTTATAATGACATTATATAAGCTGCCTCCATTCGTCTTTTGAAGTGAGATAAAAAATTAACAGATAGTGAAGATGGCAATTTCAGGTTGTAAACGTGTCAACATGAGTGCACTGTGTCCTGTATGCTCCTAGGAGGAGTGTGGGTGTGGGGTGGTGGGAGGAAAAGGTGAGAAAGCTTTGTGGGGGCAGGCCAGACCGATGTTTCAGGACCAGCAGCATGGAGCCCTAAATCCAGTTTCTTAGGATAAAGCCTAAACTGTTTTATAACTTACAATCCAGCTCTTTTGCTTACCTGCAAAGAATTAGGGGACTTTTGCTTCCAGCCTTATGAGAAAAGTGTAATAACAAGCAGCTGAGCAAAACAAAAAATTTTAAAAAGGCCATTCTATTTTTTTTTACCATTTAGTAGATTTCAAACAAGTCATCATTAATAAAAATAGCAGTTAATATTCATTGAATTAATAGCTAAAGACCATGGCTTTTAAGGGCTTCCTGGGTGGCACTAATGGTAAAGAATCTGCCTGTCAATCCAGGAGACACGGGTTTGATCCCTGGGTTGGGAAGATCCCTTGGAGGAGGAAATGGCAACCCACTCCAGTATTCTTGCCTGGAGAAGCCCGTGGACAGAGGAGCCTGGCAGGCTACATATAGTCCATGGGGTCACAAAGTGTTAGATGTGACTGAGCACGTGCACACACACACACACACACACACACACACACACGACTTTTAAAACACTATTGTAGTAGTATAATGACCAAGTGAAAGTGAAAGTCACTCAGTCATCTCTGACTCTTTGCGACCCCATGGACTATACAGTCCATGGAATTCTCCAGGTCAGTATTCTGGAGTGGTTAGCCTTTCCCTTCTCCAGGGGATCTTTCCAACCTAGGGATCAAACCCAAGGCTCCTGCATTGCAGACAGATCCTTTACCAGCTGAGCCACCAGGAAGCCCAAGAATACTGTAGTGAGTAGCCTATCCCCTCTCCAGCAGATCTTCCTGACCCAGGAATCAAACTGGGGTCTCCTGCATTGCAGGCAGATTCTTTACCAGCTGAGCTACCAGGGAATCCCACAATGACCAAACTAAAAAAAATAAATAAATAAATAAAAGGTGTGGGCCTGAAATTTTGCTTGGTCAGGAAGTTGTAGGGTTTTAAACTCACTAAACAAAAACACCACACTCTGATTCTTCACACCTAAGATGCCAGTTCCTTTAGGACTTCTGGGCATTTTCATTCTCTTATGGGAAAAATTGGGTGATTCCCCAGAAAGAGAAGCTCAGGCTGGTGACGACAAATATGAACCATGGTTATAAGTCTGAGAGCAACAGTTTATTTTCATTGCGTTGTCCTTTTATTTTAAACATTTGCTTTTGCCCTCTTGTGTGTAGTTGACGGTTACTAGAATTTTTTGGTAGACACCGTTACTTTTAGACACCATGAAAGCATATTTGTACTCTTCACTTAAAAATTTGAAATAAAATATAAAAAGCTTTCAGGTGACTAAAGCTGCAGAGCTGTATGCACGTGGCTCTGTGTGTGTGTGTGTGTGTGTGTGTGTATGTGTGTGTGTGTGTGTGAGTGTGTCTGTTTAGCAGCACATGCTGTCTGAAGCAGTTGATAGCTCATAGTGGAAATTGTAACAATTGTAAGAATTACAGGTATAGCTTCCAGGGTCCCTGAGACTGCTAAGTAGCTCTGGGTTGGGATTCAGAAATCTGTGTTTCTCATAAGTACTGTTAAAGATTGGGTTGCACATGACACAAAGGCCTGTGATTTATTTATTTGATCAGGCCTCAGGGCGTGCAGCAGAGAAGGCAATGGCACCCCACTCCAGTACTCTTGCCTGGAAAATCCCATGGATGGAGGAGCCTGCTAGGCTGCAGTCCATGGGGTCGCTAAGAGTCGGACATGACTGAGCGACTTCACTTTCACTTTTCACTTTTATGCATTGGAGAAGGAAATGGCAACCCACTCCAGTGTTCTTGCCTGGACAATCCCAGGGACAGAGGAGCCTAGCGGGCTGCTGTCTATGGGGTCGCACAGAGTTGGACACGACTGAAGCGACTTAGCAGCAGCAGCAGCAGGGTGTGCAGGATCTTAGTTCCCCAGGGAGGGATCGAACCTGTGCCTCCTGCAGTGGAAGCACAGAGTCTTAACCTGTGGGCCACCAGGGAAGTCCCAGGAAGCACGGTGCTGGAGACGTGAACTTGGAGCTAATGGAGCCCCTTTTGTTTTCACCCTGGTTCTAGCTCTTTCCCCAGTCCTCCAGGTCAGACCCTCACTCGTGTGTCAGAGTCAAATTAAAGTGATGAAACACATAGAAAATGTGTAATCTTCATAACTGGTTGGCAGAGTGCCCTGCTGTTCTCAGCCGAGTGTGCTTCAAAGGCGTGTCTCTCGGTTCCCTTCCAAGTGCTGATGGTGAGAGGCCTCGCGTGGTTATGCAGGTGGTTTCAACACCATGTACCCACCACGGGCATCCTCAACAGGAAGAAAATACACCCAGTGCTGTGTGACAGTCATGGTTTTGGCCATTGGGGGAATCTCCTGTGCCATGTGATGTATGTGTGTGTTAGTCACTCAGTCGTGTCGGACTCTCTGCGACCCCATGGACTGTAGCCCGCCAGGCTCCCCTGTCCATGGGATTCTCCAGGCAAGGATACTGGAGTGGGTAGCTGTTCCCTTCTCCAGGGGATCTTCCTGACCCACGGTTCGAGCCTGGGTCTCCTGCATTGCAGGCATATTCTTTACTGTCTGAGCCACCAGGGCAGCCTTGAGATGGGCTGTGGTATTTCCAGTGTGTTCCACTCCAAATTAGCCCGTTGATTGTGCTGGCGCAGAAAGAGCAGCGTCTTCGGGAACAGACTCTCGGGTTTTCCCATGGGGACGTTCTGGGGAGGACCCTGAGTGACTGTCTCCGGGCTGCTCAGCTGCTACACTCTCCGTAATTGCTTTCCTCTCATGGTTTTCTCGATGAATGAGCCATCTCTTGTCTTGAACACAAAGCTGGAAACAAACCATCCGAGGCTGTTGAAGACCTCTGCTTAGAACTCCTGGAATGCTTTTCTTTATTTCAAAAGCTAATAAATTGTTTCTGGGAGTTTCTTCCAGGAGTAAACACGGAAGGAGCGGTGTCCACAGACAGCGTGTTTAATTTTTCATGAGGAGTGCATTTGAGTGCTTCGCCAGCTAGGTGGTTCTGATGCTAATTAGTGGGACGATGCTGGCTGTCTACGCTGGAGAGTATGTGTGCACCGCGTTTTGTGCCTGCATATGAGTCAGTGGCCGTGTTACTGGTGCTGTTTACTGCACCATCTCATTGTTTTGATCCTGTTTGAGCTTAAGTGTTAATTTAGCCATAGCTCACCTGAAGCTGTGTGATTTTTTTTTTTTTCTCTTCTGGTGAAATTCAGGCGATTGAAGCATCATTTCCCTGCACTTGAAGTTGGTAAGCAGAGATGATGGTAGCAGTGTTCAGGTAAGGGGATGGCAGGAACAAAGAAGCGCTGGGGGCTGCCTCCCACTTCTCGGCACATGTGGCCTTTGATGGTTTTCTTATTGATCCCAGTGGCATCTGTGCTTCTGGACTGTGGAAAACTGTGGGTTAGGAACATACCATGTGAAAATACTAAAATGACTAATTCTTGCTTTCCAGCTAGGTTTTCCCATTTATTTTGGTGGTTTGTAGTGAATACTGAGATTTACTATCAACTCTTTGCACAGAATTCTTATACTAAAGGTAGTCGACATAAGATTTAGGACAGTGGTATGCAAAGAATGATTTTGGGACAAACTGTAGAGAATTTTCATTTTAACTTGTAGAGGTCTGATTTAGCTTGTGTTTTTGGTTGAGAACTAGGCAGGTGGGTTTTTCTGTCTTGTATAATTTGATACAGGGATTTGATAGGAGGGTTAGATGTCCTCCCTTGTAGGACTTACCAGGCCTGCGTTTTCAAGTTGCCTCATCCTCCTTTAAAAAGTATATTTAATGATGGAGGGTTGATTGAAACTTTAAAAATTTAAAACTCTCTTACTCTTGAGGACAGTAACAGATCATGAATGAATTAAAGTGCGGTATCTCTTCTGCCACCTGAAGCAAATGTTTGAGTTACATAAATAATCCCTAAGTCCCTGTCAGCCCATGAAGATGTAGAAATTTAAAATTTTAAGATCCCCTGGAGGAGGGCATGGCAACCCACTCCAGTATTCTTGCCTGGAGAATCCCATGGACAGAGGAGCCTGGTGGGCTACAGTCCATGGGGTTGCAAAGAGTCGGACATAACTGAGTAACTTAGCACACACATTAGCACACACACTGTCCTGCAGTGGTAACTGGGGGAGGGCAGAATGGTGGTGAAAGAAAGTGTCTGTCTAGTTTTGTGTGAGATTGGTGCCAACAATGGCAAAACATTTAGCTTCTGGTCTTTACAGTAAGTAAACCCTCCTCTCTCTGTTACTGCTGAGCTTGCTTATGGCTGTCACTCTTTGGGGTATGTAACCACAGCTCTTTTTCTTCTCACTTTCCCCCTCATATCTGATTTAATATCAGTTAAAAACTTTAAGAAAAAATTATTTAAAAAATGTATTGACCAGTGATGCAGAGTGAAAGTCACAGACCGCTGACTGTGCCAGGGGTTTCTAGGAAAGGAGAAATGTTATCTAGAACTTTGAGTAAATCTCTTTTGCAAAACTTTGCCACTTTTCTGCCAAACATCACTTTGCGTGAGTGCTAAGTTGCTTCAGTCATGTCCGACTCTATGCAGCGCTATGGACTGTAGCCTGCCAGGCTCTTCCATATGTCTTGTATGTCTCCTGCATTGGCAGGTGGGTTCTTAATCACTAGCGCCACCTGGTAAGTGCAACATCACTTTGGATTGCTTAGAAAATATCTAGTGGGAGGGAAGGCTAATATGAGAAGACTCACCTTACATATAGATCCTCTGATAACTTGGCATCAGTGCTTTGGGGTGCCCTTCAGTACTAAGATAATGTTGGCAGTTCTCGTGTCAGCTGAAAAGCATGGGTCCAGCTGTCCCGAGGATATGGGTGGCTGTCTCACCTGCACCCCATTCTTGCTGTTTTGCTCCAGTGACTGACGGTGGCAGCTTCTTATCTTTCCCTTGAAATACTGGTGCAGGGACCCAGGGGAGTGACTGTGAGTGCTGAGTCTTTTCTGCACAGCTGTCATCGCCCACATGTGTGCTTTTGGCTCAGACTCCAGGGCCCTAGGACAGTTAGGATCCTTTAAAGGGAATCTCGAAGAGACTCACATGAATAGTTAGATGACTGTATAATCTTTGAACCTGCTTCTAAGGAATTCATATCATTCATCTTTGTCTGCCTGGAACAGACATGAAGGGGTCACAGGGTAACCTCTTTAAGGAAAATAGGAGAGAATGGATGTCAGAAGAATGGCATTTTCTCTCCAATTAAGAACCTAGTCAGTTTGGGATGTGCATTTTAGCCTACTCAGGTGAAAATTCACACTGCCGTATAATAAAGTATGATTTATTACCGTATAGTACTGATGTCCTGTGTGACAGAGTCATCTGTTTCTTGCCTTGAAATCTGTATTTCTGTGGTGGTTTAACTCTTAGGGCTTCCCTGGGGGCTCAGTGAGAAGAATTGCCTGCACTGCAGGAGACACGGGTTCAATCCCTGAACTCGGGTTTGATCCCTGAATCAGGTAGATAGATCCTCTGCAGTAGGAAATGGCAACCCACTCTGGTATTCTTTCCTGGAAAATTCCTTGGACAGAGGCGCCTGGCAGGCTATGGTCCATAGGGTCGCAAAGAGTCGGCAATAACTGAGCAAATGAGCACACCCGTAGTAGTTATTTACAATAGCAAAATGAGTCAATTATACTTACGTATTCTTTTTCATATTCTTTTCTGTTATGGTTTATCACAGGATATTGAATTTAGTTCCCTGTGCTGTACAGTAGGGCTGTTGTGTATTCATTCTATATATAATAGTTTGCACAGGATGCTGTTATCTAAGTGGTTTAGCTAAGAACTGAAACATGACTTTCTCCAGGGTGTTATAGCCTTTCTAATCTCCTGCCCATCTCTGTCTTCCTTCAGAATTAAGGAGCCTGATTTTGGATATTGGATCACTGTTTTGGTCCCCTCCCTAGATTATAAATTCTGAAGCACAGAGATTCTGTCTGTCCTTGAAGAGTTGCCTTCATATGCTTGTGGGGAACATCCAGTTAAGATTAGTTAAATAACGAGATGTATTAGCACACATAAGTATGGACGCCAGAAAATGGAATGGGAGTCTATACAACCTCACCTGGAGCTGCCAGACCCATTTCCATGTGAAAGTCTTGGCTCTCCCCTCCTCTGTATCCTCATGTCATCCTAGAGAAGGCTGCTGCAGCTCCAGCCCTCTCAACTCCACACACAATCTGGAGGAAGGGAGAGTGCATTCCTGGAGGTCCCATAAGGTGGAGGAAAGTCATTTCCAGAAGTTCCCAAGGAAGGACTCTTTGTGGGTCTTTGACCTTGGTTGAGTCACTGACCCATTCTTGAAGCCGTCTTTGGTGATGGGAATGAAATCAATCAGGACCAACCGTGAAGCTGGGGATAGGGCCAGCTTTTCCTGGGGGGATGCATTGGAGGAGAAGTGAATACCGGAACAAAGTCAGGTTTATTAAGGAGGGTGAGTGACCAAAACAGTGTCTGCTACACTCCCTGCTTTATCCCCGGTACCTAGAACAATGCCTGGCACATAGGTTGTCCGTAAATATGTATTAATTTGTTCTTTTACCTTCTGGTGTCATTTATCAAACTCTACTTTTCTTTTGTTTCCCATAAATGTTTGTTTCCACAAACATTTATACCTTGCTTAGTATCTTACTTTTAAATGCTATTTAAAAAAACACTTAAGTAAATGCTCAGTCGCTTAGTCATGCCCAACTTTTTGCGGCCCCATGGACTGTAGCCCACCAGGCTCCTCTGTCCATGGGATTTCCCAGGCAAAAATACTGGAGTGGGTTGCCATTCCCTCTTCCAGGGGATCTTTCTGACCCAGGGATCCAACCAACGTCTCCTGCATTGGCAGTTGGGTTGCTTACCACTAGCACCACCTGGGAAGCCCCACTTATGTAAATAGCCTGTTGCTATTTCACAGTTCATAGAATTATTAAAAATAAAATATAATGAAAACAATTTGAGAGATTTGTGTTCGGACAGTTTTGCTAGTGTATCCCAGTCTAAGGGCTCATTGTGAGTGAAACTAAGAAAGCAGTTTTGATCCATTATTTATAATGTGTAAGCCAGTGGAAGTGTAACAGAGAATGTCATGTTATAATGCTGGCATACGGTAGGGACCAGATTATCTCACATTACTTGTCAACACCTGTTCAGTTAAAAAAAAGAAGAGAGAATTTAGTGTGAGATTACTATAAACCCTGTAATTAATGTGGTGATGATGTTGCTTTAGCAAAAGAATCTCCTAAGAAGACACTCAGTAATAAGTAGTACATGATCTGTAGTAATAAGGTGCATGGATATTTTATCACGTGATGTCATAAACTGTAACTGAACTCTTATATTTACTTAAAATATGTATGTTTTTGTTGTTTAAGTTGCCCAGTCATGTCTGACTCTTGGCAACCCCATGGACTGCAGCGTGCCAGGCTTCCCTGTCCTTCACCATCTCCTGGAGCTTGCTCTCACTCATGTCCATTGAGTCAGTTGTCCAGATAAGGGGTTCCCTGGCTGATTCTCTGTCCTGGTGCTTTTTGCCCCACAGACAGCACAGTCCACAGAGGTGCTGGCTTCTCTGTTGTATCATAGCTGAACATGTGTTCCTTCCCTCGTGGAAATGAAGCTACTGACCTGCTGAGTATAGAGCATGGTCTGCTTGTTTTCTCTGGTTATGGTGCAAGGTTTGTACTTAATCACTCGAGTGCTGCTGGATTAGGGTGCGTACTTTGTGGTCCTGCAAGATTTTAATTGATGTATGTAAGGGTCACACCTACCTTTTTGGTGACCTTTAGTCTAATGGCCTGGGATACCTTCGGACATTGAGCTTTGTGGCTTAAATATTAATACCTATTCTATAAGTGTCTAGCGGGGGATAGGAAAACTCAGAGAATGGACTCTTCCTCTGAACATCTGTGGAACCAGTGGGAAATGAAGTTGAATTATGATTTAAGACTCCATTCATCATTTCATTAAACATTTAGGCAACTATTGCTGAAGCTTTATTTCACTAATATTTGGTCTTACATTTCTGTTCAGCTCTGGTTAATAATATGATTTAAGGAAGAGATCAGTATTCATTGTGGTCAACTCACAGCCATTCTGAAAAATCATGAAAAAGCGTTTGCTCTGGGTGAAATTGAAATCTCATTTCTTTCCTGTCTGCTCCTTGTTGTTTCTTATTACAAATCACTCCAGGCTAATGAGAAAAAATTTTTTTTATCAAGATAAGAATAAATATAGCAAGGATGACCCTTGAATATTTATGAAACACAGCAGTAAACGAATAAAGGCAGGGGTTAATAAAGTCCGTTGTTCCACCTTGGATTTGGTGAAATGGAAGAGCAAAGTCCAGGAGTCACAGTAAATACTCTGACATATGCATGCTAATAATTTGGATGGTGACTCTGTATTTCTCTACCAAACAGCAAATTTTAGAAGAAAAGGAAAATTATATATTTAAAAAAAAATCTTTGTGTTTTGTAATAATAAGTTTTAATGTAACGTGCATAATTTGGAAAATTTGGAATATGTATACACACTATGAGATGGTTGGATGGCACCACACACTCAAAGGACATAAGTTTGCGCTAACTCCGGGAGATGGTGAAGGACGGGAAAGCCTGACATGCTCCAGTCTATGGGGTCACAAAGAGTTGAACACGGTTGAGTGACTGAACAAAAACAAATATATATATACAAGTTTAGTTCCGTCACTCAGTCGTGTCCAACTCTTTGCAACCCCATCAGTCGCAGCACGCCAGGCCTCCCTGTCCATCACCAACTTCCGGAGTTCACTCAAACTCACGTCCATCGAGTCAGTGATGCCATCCAGCCATCTCATCATCTGTCGTCCCCTTCTCCTCCTGCCCCCAATCCCTCCCAGCATCAGAATCTTTTCCAGTGAGTCAACTCTTCACATGAAGTGGCCAAAGTACTGGAGTTTCAGCTTTAGCATCATTCCTTCCAATGAACACCCAGGACTCATCTCCTTCAGAATGGACTGGTTGGATCTCCTTGCAGTCCAAGGGACTCTCAAGAGTCTTCTCCAACACCACAATTCAAAAGCATCAATTCTTTGGCGCACAAGCTTTCTTCACAGTCCAACTCTCACATTCATACATGACCACTGGAAGAACCATAGCCTTGACTAGACGGACCTTTGTTGGCAAAGTAATGTCTCTGCTTTTCAATATGCTATCAAGGAAAAGAAAAACTGCCATTTGTCATACTAGTCAACAATAATCCTGGATAATATTTTGGGTATTTTATTCTAGGTTTTGTTTTCCTGTGTATAGGTTTTTTTTATTATTATGGTTGGGATTATTTTTAGCAAGTTTCAACCACATGTTACATGAAAAGATAAGGTGGACAGTTGGAGAGAAAGTGACAGTGTCACCCATGGTTAACAGTGTACAGTATGGTTTATCATTGAGAGGATCTTATATAGAGTTCTAGAAAAGACTATGCTTACATATTTGGTTTTTTATTTAATACATTTTTATAGACCTGTGTCTATGAAAATGAAAGGCAAAAGACCCAAAAAGACCTGGAATAGTGAGAGAATTTTGAAAAAGATTACAGTTGGAGGGGGCTTCCCTGGTGGCTCAGACAGTAATGAATCTGCCTGAGATGTGGGTTCAATCCCTATGTCAGGAAGATCCCTTGGAGAAGGGAATGGCAATCACTCCAGTGTTCTTGCCTGGAGAATCCCATGGACAAAGGAGCCTGGTGGGCTGCAGTCCATGGGATCACGAAAGAGTGGATTAACACTTTCAGTTCCTCCTCATAGCATGAGGAGGACTCATGCTACTAAATTCGGGATTGACCTCAGGACAGACATAAAGATCAATAGAACAGAATAAAAAGCCCAGAAGTAAACCTGCACATTTAAGGTCAACTGATTTTTGACAAAGGTGCCAAAGTATTTCGATGAGGGGAAGGATAGTCTTTTCAGTGGATGTTGCTGAAACAGTCGGACATCCACTTGCAAAACAGTGAACTTGGACTCTTACCTCACACCAAGCACAAAAATGATCTCAAAGTGAATTATGGACCTAAATTTAAGAATTAAAACTGTAAAACTCATAGCAGTTTGATTTTTGTGTGTGACTTTGCACTAGAAAAGATTTATTAGCTATCACATTCCTGAAAACATGAATAAGTCAGACTTAAAAACTTCTGCTTTTCATAAAACAACAGAAGAAAATGAAAAGACAAGCCACAATTAAAAATTTTCACTCTGCAAAAGATCTTAAGAGAATGAAAAGACAAGCTCCAGACTGGAGAACATTTTTCTAAAGTGCATTTAAAAAAATGGACACTATCTGGAATATATAAAGAACTCTCAAAACTTCAGTAGTAATGAGCAAAAATCCAATTGGAAAATGGGCAGAGGACGAAAGCATGAACAGACTTGATGGATATTTCACGGAAGAAGGATATGCAGATGGCAAATACGCACATGAAAAGATATTCAGTCATCAGCCATCTAGGCAATGCACGTTACAATTGTAGTGAGATGGTTACATACCTATCAGAATGGCTACATAAAAAACAGTGACATTGAAGATAAAAATGGTGAGCTTAATTAAAAACAATGGTGACCATATCAAATGCTGCTGAGGATGCAGAAGCAGTGGGTTACTGATGTATCTTCTAGTCAGAGTGTGTCCTGAACTCTAGGAAGGATCTTCTCACTTCACCGTTTCTCATGTACAGGTTATGAAGTCAAGGCTTTACTTTTCTTCATGCTTTTCTCCTCGTCGCTTTTCTCTCTGCTCTTTCCTATCAAAGCACAGCTCAAATGTTATTCTTCTGCAAAACTTTCTGTATGGATTTATCCCTTCCCCTGTGTTATGCAGCAAATGAATGCATCTTGTGCCCCCAGGAAACGCTGTCCATTCCTTTATTAACACGACTGGTTTGTATGTTGACCAGTGACTTATAGGTCCTTCTAGACCTTATTTCCTTGCTTGCCCTTGCATGATATTTGGGACTTAGAATTTTACTAAATAACTGCTTTATAAGCAGAATAAACATAGGTATTGAAACATGGGTGGGAATGCTATAAATAGGCCAGTGAAGGCGAAGAGAGTCATGTCTTGTATAGGATGATAATATGTAAAATTCCCACCCTTCTGATCTGCCCTTAGCATCTTGGATTATTATTCTGGTTGAAGACCCTGCACAGTTCTTATGAAATCTGAAAAACAAGAGATATTTTGAGAGAGTATTCGTCATTTGAGATATTATTGTCAACCTTTGGGTCGCATCATTACATTTAAAATCTCACTGTCAGTGTCTAGGGCAAGTGGTAACAGATCACCGCATTTTGAAAAGACTGATTAGAGAAAAAGAAGTAAAATTGAGGGATAAATGGACACCTCCTCTCCCAATAAAAAATGTAATTGATAGTGAAGTCTAATAACCAAGAATCTACTTGGAAGTAATTAGCGTTCACCAAGGGTGCTTCACAAAATCCATTTATTTTAATTTCTTTTTAATTCTTTGTGATGATGGAGTTGGCAGGCTCATTGCTCACTTGTCCTCGGCTCTTCCCAGTGGGAACAGCCCTTCACATGCTTCCCGATCATGCTTCAGCAAGAAGAGAAAGGGTCTCATGTTGGTGGCTTTCCATTCAAGTGTGAAGAAGTCAGTGGCATTTTAGGGGCGGTCACTTGACTTGTAAAGATGACAGAATTGAGACACCATCTGCCTAGCCCAGAGCACTTAAGCTCATGTGTACAGTGGCGGTTTGTAGTCCTTGCCAGCATCGGCCTGCAGGTAGATGCTCATCATCTCTGACTTTCTAATGTTAGTGTTGGTGAGCCACCTGGTTATTAGATAATCATTCTCTCTCAGCTGGCATTGTCATTCAGATGCCATGCTCCATGAGCGCAGGCGTGTCTGGTCTGCAAGGCTTCTCGGTTTCCCTAGGTGTAGGTCTGAGCGCACATGCATCTGATACATGGAGCTGTGCTCTATGCTGTGTGCTGGGATTTGCATTTCAAAGGGCAGGATGGGAAGTTTTCTCTTGGAGAGAGGGGTACATGCCTGGGGAGACCTGGTGGGGGATGTTGCCCTCTAAGATGCTCTGATTTGTGATTCTCAGTGTTTCCATGTAGCAAGGAGTTTCCATGTATAACCAGTAGCAAGGAGGATAGAGTCCTCAAAAAGAAGCAAATAGGAACCTGGCAGGACCTCCCTCAAGCTCCCTGTCTAGTGTGTATGTGCTTTTTCCGTTCTTAAGTGGAGTTTGAGTGTGGGAAGACATATATACTCCACTACGGTGGTGGGGGAGGTTGGAGGAGGTCGGGGGAGGGGATTCAGGATGCTAGGGATGGTCCGATGATATTAACTAGGGTCTCTGCTATGCTTGTCCACACCTGTGCCTTGGGGGCGGTTTTGGAGGACTTGGCAGCATAGTGTCTGTCTGTGCTCAGTCTGTCTGCTGTGCTCAGTCGCTTCAGTCGTGTCCAACTCTCTTCGACCCCATGGACTGTAGCCCGCCGGGCTCCTCTGTCCATGGGATTCTCCAGGCAAGAATACTGGAGTGGGTTGCCATGCCCTCCTTCAGGGGCTCTTCCTGACCCAGGGATTGAACCCACGTCTCTTAAGTCTCCTGCATTGGCAGGCGGGTTCTTTACCACTAGCGCCACTTGGGAAGCCCCAGAGTGTCTATGCAACATAGCGATTTTTTTGTTAGACTAAAAAGCATAGTACTGTCCCTGGAACGTGCTTTATTTTGGCCCTGCAGCTTCACTTCTGATGATTTGCCCTCTGTAACCACAGAATGGCCTAAGTTATAGGAGCTCTTGGTGGTTATAATTCTAGGAGATGGGTTGGAAGGGACTGTATTGAAACGTGTAGGCAAGTGTATCTCAAACATAAGTGACTGGTGTGCTGGATTCATGATCTTTTACCATACTTGAGAACTACCCACACTCTTAATATTTTTTTCTCTGGATTACATCTGCTGTTGGGTTTGGCTTCATCTTAAGTATAGGATGGTTAAGGTTGGTATTTGGTAAGGCTGCAGATGAGATTCTGGAGCCAGGCTGCCTGGGTTCGGATCCTGACTCCACCTTTCACAGGCACAGTGAGTAGAGCAGATACGCCACCTCTCCCTGTCTGTCTTTCCCCGGGTACAAAATGGAAATCATAATAGCAGCTGTCTCATTGGGGTTTTGTGGGGATTACACTTAAAAAAAGTAAAAGACTTACGCCAGTACCTTGCATATAGTAAATGCTCACAAAACACTATTATTAATAATTTAATAATTATTTTTTCCTAATATACATGAAAATGTTCTACCATGAAAAAAAGTCCCTTTTATGCCAGCTAAAATTAGATGACATTCTACCAGCAGGATATGGATGTGGCTTTGAGAAGCTTTGATCTTGTCATCTGGTCCCAGCCTTGTTTTTGTGCTTGATTCTTGCCTGCGTTACCGGGGACTGAGGCCCCAGGGATTCCGGTGCATCTTAGCCGGTTAGAACAGCCCGACATCACGTGGCCCAAAGTTTACCCACCCAGGGCCACATCCAGTCTGTCTTCTCTGTCACAGTCCTTTATATCACTGAGGAAAGCTGTGGTGTTTCCCGAGTCTTCTCTGTTTTCAGCCCTGCAAGGTCAGCTTTCCCTTTAATCCCACTGCCTTGCTTGTCTCTCATGTTACACTTTCCATGGAAAGAAACTGCAGGAGAAAAGAGTCGTGCTAGATCACCTGAGACACGTTTTGCTGGTTACTAATCAGTGTTCATAAACCCTGGGAGCACCTCCGTCTAGAAGTGTGTGCGCATGCTCAATCAGTCAATCGAGTCTGATTGTAACCCAATGACTGTAGCCCACCAGGCTCCTCTGTCCATGGATTTCCCAGGCAAGAATACTGGAGTGGGTTGCCATTCCCTCCTTGAGGGGATCTTCCCGACCTAGGATTGAACCCATGGCTCTTGCACTGGCAGGTGAATTTTTTATCACTGAGCCACATGAGAAGCCTGCTTACCATAGCCTATTACCTGCTTACCCCTTAAACTCCACACCCCACACTCCTTGAGGGAGGGGCCTCCTCATTAATATGTATATGCCTAGCATCTGTGGTGATGGCTGGCATAGAGGATGCACGGGCTGTGCATTTGCAGGGTGGTGTGGGTGCTGTGGAAGCTTCATGGGGCAGCAAGGCTCAAGCCATCCTGATGTCTCATAAACACTGGGCAGACTGAGAGGAGAGGGACAGTCCTCCATGCAGAAGGACCAGCCAGGTCAAAGGCACAGAGGCACTGCTGAACTTGCTTTTAGAACAGCTGCCCACTCTAAAGAAATATTAGTCCAGAACACATCCAATTCACCGTAGCAAAGCGTATCTAATGTTTACCGTAGTTAGTTGAAAGGAGATCAATCTTTGTCAGTCCTAAAGGAAATAAACCCTAAGTATTCATTGGAAGAACTGTTGCTGAAGCTGAAGCTCCAATACTTTGGCCACCTGATGGGAAGGGCCAACTTATTGGAAAAGACCTTGATGCTGGGGAAAATTAAGGGTAAAGGAGAAGGGGGTGACAGAAGATGAGATGATTAGCATCACTGACTCAATGGACATGAGTTTGAGCAAACTCCGGGAGATAGTGGAGGACAGAGGAGCCTGGCATGCTGCAGTCCATGGGGTCACAGAGAATCAGACACAGCTTAGCGACTAAACTAATTACTATGGCTTGTGCTTTTTAATTTTTATTTCAGAAAGTAGATGACTCTGAGTTCGTTCTTTAATTTGTTTGAGGTTATATTTTGAATCTTCTAATATGGATGGATGAGGGGTCCACGGGGTTGGGTATTTTTTCCTTCTTGACCCACTTTTTCCCTCCCTTTTACCTTTCTCGTTTCACTCTCTCATTCTTTAAGAATCTACAATGTAAAAGACATTGTTCAGGCAGTTGGGGGGACCTGAGTGAGGAGTTTATGGTCTTCAGATGAACAGGATACAAGGCAGAAAGGGATGAGCTGCTGGAGAACCCTCGCCGGGTTCTAGTATTAACAGAAGCTACAGGAAGGAGATCTTCCATTTAGAGACCAGCAGAGGAGGCTTCTTGGCGTGGATCACACTTATTTAGTATGTGGGATTCACGGTGGGTACTGGCGGTGGTGGGCATTTCCAGGGGAGGAGACCACAGGGGCAAAAGTCTACAAGCAGGAGACCCTGGTGTGTATTCAAAAAACGATGGCTGGAGAGGACTGGGAGTAGTAAGGAGGCTACTTAGGAGGCTCCTAAATGCCACATGGGAGGTTTGGATTTTCTCCTTTAGACAGTGGGAGTGGGAGTGTCTCTGAAGATGTTTGGCCTTTAGTTGATATGTCAGAGCTGGAATCAGACTCAGGTATCCTATCTAGATTAAACACACACACACACACACACACACACACACACACACACAGTTAGAAAAGCTACTTACTAAGTCTAAGAACCTACAGAAGCAGGAAGAAAATGATTCTGGCCACATGGTGCTCTGAGATCTTCCAGGAACCTTTCTGTGCACAATTTAATACAGAAGGTGGCACAGGGAAGATACAGCTTGAAGGTGACCAAAGGAAAGAGTCAGAATGGTCATCTCTTCCTGAGAGTCAGAGGCAAAGCAACTGGTCAGCTAATTTGATCTGTGGTTAGAAGAGTCTTGTTTCTGCCTGGTGTAAACTGAGTTCATTAGTTCATTATATCCATTTCCATTGGCATTGGTGTGCATGGCATTTTTTCTATGGTTTTGGGTTTGATAGTGAGTACTTCTGAAGCTCTTTCTGAAATAAAGGAACAGAAGTACTCCACAAAGCCCAGGGTTTCCCGAGACTCCGTGTTATGTTGGTTGCCTAGAGGAGCTTGGATCTCAGCAACATCAGAGAAAGACTGTGTGCATATGGAGATACCCTCCAAATGGCTTTTAAAGCTTCAGCTGGCTAAATGAGAAGACAGGTTAAACAGACTTTCCATGTGAATAGAACATGATTATAATTATTTTTATCCTTGAGTTGTGAGGCATAGTTTCTTCCATGTGCAGATCTGCAAATTTTTTATGACTCAAGATTTATCGTAAAGCGAAGATCCAAAGAGACATCATTTTGCCTTTGCTGAAGATTGGGATTTTGCATTTATGGCAAGTAAGTCACACTTGGTTTTTCAGTGATGGAGAGAAAGGCGTGTAGAATGGGAGATTGTTGAGAGCTCTTAGAGTTGTTTCATTTATTTTTTGGGGGCCACTCTTCACTATTTATCTTTCTCTTTATTACTGTCCCTTCTATGGACTGAAATGTGTCCTCCCCCCACCCAAATTGAGTTTCCCTGGTGGCTCAGATGGTAAAGAATCTGCCTGCAATGTGGGAGACCTGGGTTCAATTCTTGGGTCGGGAAGATCCCCTGGAGAAGGGAATGGCAACCCACTCCAATATTCTTCCCTGGGGAATTCAATGCACAGAGGATTTGTTGAAAGCTCTAAACCTCAATGGGATGGTATTTGAAGATGGGGTCACGAGGATGGGGCCCTCATGGTGGGATTAGTGCCCTTAGAGAAAGAGATGCCAGAGAGCTTATTCTCTCTACCTGGCTTGTGAGACGGAAGGAAGTGCATCTGCAAGTCAGGAGAAAAGCTCTTAAAGGAAACCAAATTGTCTGACTCATTGACCTTGAACTTCCTAGCCTCCAGCACTGTGAGAAAATACATATCTGGTTTTGAAGCCCCCTAGTCTGTGATATTTTTTTATGGCGATTTGAGCTGACTCATACAGCCTTGCTGGAAGTAAGATTTGTAAAAGCACAGCTGAGGATTCAAGATCATGTGTTTACTACATAGAAATGCTATGCCAGTCACTTTTGAGGCTGGTTCTGTCATGCATTTTTGGCGTGTAAGTGTCTGATAGACTGAGATGAAAACCAGGGTCTGCCTGTATGATGGATTCTAGCAAAGGGGGAGGGCATACGTTGCTTAAGAATAAAAAATAATCTTTGGAGCTTGGATCATAGTACACTCTTTGTATGGAAACTTGGAGCCATTTGGGTTTTTAACTAGCTTAAGCTTAACGTTTAAGTACAAATGTTCTTGGATATGTGGACAGATGAATGAATTGGTTAGTTTATGATTCATATCAATTTTGGAGGTCAGAATCCTATAGCAGTAAAAGAAGTTCCTAAGACAAAACATTTTAAAACAGAGAAAAGGTCAAGAACAGTAAGGAAAGCATTTCAAAGAGCTCAGAATCCTTCTGTCAGTTTTGGCTTTCCTGAAAATCAACTACGCATGACGGTTGAAGGCCAGCCTCGAGTGCACCAAGGTATGTTTAGATAAACAAAGGAAGAGGGAGAAAGAAGCTCGTATCTGTATGTGGAGGTGGTCCCAGCAAGGTTCTCATACCTCTCAGATCTGAAATACAGTGGGATCTCCTGAGTATATGGTTCATGGGTCTCCAAGGCGGTGGCCCTGTCAGAAGAGCCTTTTACTGGGCTAATATCAGGCAATAGTTCATGGATTTTATTTGGCTTCTTTTTTTTCTTGTTTGTGCAGTCGTGAGCTGTGCTTCTGTTAAAGTTTTAGGATACCAAAAGATATTTTGAAGAGTTTTTTAATCTTAAGAAAATTATGCACAAATATCTTAAATTTGAAACCATATAACTCCCCAGTAGTATTTCAGGCAGTTAGAGGATTACATTCATTCCTAAAGAAGGCTGAATACCGGAGATTTGATGGTTTCAAACTGTGGTGGCTGGTGAAGACTCTTTGAGAGTCCCTTGGACTGCAAGGAGATCAAGCCAGTCAATCCTAAAGGAAATCAACCCTGAGTATTCATTGGAAGGACTGATGCTGAAGCTGAAGCTCTGATACTTTGGCTGCCTGCTGCGAAGAGCCAACTCATTGGAAAAGACACTGATTCTGGGAAAGACTGAGGGCAGGAGGGCAGGAAGGATTGAGGATAGAAGATGAGATGGTTAGAAAGCATCATAGACTCAATGGACAGCAGTTTGGGCAAACTTCAGGAGATAGTGAAGGACAGAGGAACCTGGCATCTCCAGTCCAGGGGGTTGCAAAGAGTTGGACACGACCTAGCGACTGAACAACAAAATCAACAACAGTTCATTCCTTTAGATTAAATAATATTAATAGACTATGTATTTGTTGTTGCCGGGAATAGTTTAAGCAGCAGGGAGATTTAGTATATAACTTACTGAAAACTCCTTTTCTTAAAAAAGTTGATTGACTTTCTATAAGTCCTTGAAGGTGAGCACTAAGTTCTTGAAAAATCAAATCAAAACACCCAATGTCTGTGCACCAGGAAGCTACAGAGAAGCACTGGACTTGTACTGTCCAGGAATCTAGCCACTAGCACATGTGTGAATTTAAATTTAAGTGAATTAAATTTAAACACAATAAAACATGCAGTTCCTTAGTTGTACCAGACACATTTCAGGTGATCACAGCTACGATAGCTGTGGTTACCCTGTGACATGGCAAGGATACCGAACCTTCTAACCATGGTGGTCAGTTCTGTCTGAGAGGGCTGTGTGACAGGGTGTTCTCTGCCCCCATAAACTTTCACTGTATTTGGGATCCAGGGGGGGAAATGTCTGAAAAAGGAGATGACAAAAGAAACTGTAATCAACACTTTATCAGCAGTGTCACAGTGGAATAATTTTATAGGTTATAAATGATACAAGACGTTAGGCTGAGATGGCCAGGGAGGAGTTGTGAGTTTTATTCGATGTTCACGTAACTGGTAGGATTCTGACAGGTGGAGATGAAGCAGGAGGCATTCTAGAAGAATGTTCTCCAAGTTTTATGGAGAAGCGGAATGAGGGGGCAGTAAAGGTGTTTTGAGGGACTTCCTTGGTGGTCCAGTGGCTAAGACTCTGCTCCCAGTGCAAGAGGCCCGGGTTTGATTTCTGGTCGAGGAACTAGATCCCTCAGGCTGCAGCTAAGGGTTCGCATGCCACAACCAAAGATCCTGCGTGCTGCAGCTAAGACCCAGTATAGCCAAATAAATAAATAAAAATGAATATTAAAGAAAGGTGTGTTCGAGGCAGGAACAGCTATGTAGTTAGTGAGACCCAGAGCAAAATGAAAAGGTGGGGTCTCTTTGTTAAAAGTGATTGACCATCTCCAGACCGTGACAGCAGAGCATGGGAGCCCCAGTATAGTTTGCCAGGATTAAGCTGGCTCTGATTCAGGGGATGATGCATACATCAAACTGATAATTCTACTGAGTTCTACAGATGAGGAGTAGTAAGAAGTATGACCAGAAGCATGATCAAAGCTTCAGCACCTTTCTCTCTCTCAGTTTCACCATCCCAAGGCATCCTGGGTTGTTGTTTGGGGTCAGACAAACCCTGCTTATCACCTGGTGACTTGTGCTTCATCCTAAGCCTGACACTAAAGACAGTGTTTTTCTTCTGGACACAGTGCAAAGCATTGTGCGTGGCCGACTTCTTCATCTTTGCTGGGGGCAAACCTTGTCTCTTCGAGGAAAAGGTTGAGGCAGTTTAGAGAGTACCACCTGATGACATGCCCACTAGGCTTGGTGCTTATTAACACATTAGTCTACACTTGTACCAGAACTGCCCTCTTTGGTTAAAATGCCTCAGAGGGATTTATTGCTCCAAATAAAAAGTAAAATAGAAATCACTGTGGAGGTAAAGGTGGTGTGCACACCTTCATTAAAAAACCATGTTGTTGGAAAAATGGTGCCAGTGACTTGCTTGATGTAGCTTTGCCATAAACTTTCAGTTTGTAAAAAAAAAAAAAAATTAGCATCTGTGAAGCACAATAAAGCAAAGTGCCATATAATGAGGTATTTGTCTGTCTTTGCCAACTATATGGGTGGATATAGAGAATAAGAATAAAATAATACAGACTGTGAAGGTGTACACTGCTTATTTGGCAAGGTTTAAACTCTGCTGCTACCTTTTCTTCGGTCCCCATCACAACCACTCTTGCCCAGCATGAGTAAGTAGAGCCTCAGTTTCGCTTCTCCAGGCAGTAAACGCATTTCCCCTTGGCATGATTTAGCTTTTTATTTTGAGATAACTGTAGATTCTTGTGCAGGTATAAGAAGTAATAGAGATCTCGTGTACCCTTTACTCAGTTTTCCTCAATATTAACATCTTGCAAAGCTAGGGTACAGTGTCACAACCAAGACATTAGTATAGCGCACTGATCTTGTTCAGCTTCCTCCAGTTTTACCTGTATTTATTTGTATCTGTATGTCTAGTTCTATGAAATTTTATCAAATGCTTGATCCTGCAGGCAAGAGGTATCCTCTCACTCTTGGGAACAGATATATCTGACAAGGTGAGAACTCCAGTAGAATTAATTTTGCCAGTGTGGATTCATTTCATTCTGAAAAGATAGAGACAGAAGTCTAATAAGCCCACGTGTGTGGGGAATAAAGGGGAGGGGGATGCTGCAGCCCCCCTGAGGGGACGAGGGCCCGGGTTCACCATGCCCTTTCCTCCCTGGCTCCGTGTCTGTGGTCAGTACTCGTCCTGCCTATAAGGGGAGGGTCGTGTCTACCTGGTCTCCAGTCCCACACCTGCAGCAGTGCCCAGCAGCCCGCAGTCAGGGGACTGTCTTTGGATCATCTCAAGGTACTTCTTATTACTTTGGGCACTGAAAAAGAATGGGAAAAGTGTGGAAATCACTTTACGATTAGTAGAAATTAGCACTTCCCAGGTGGTGCTAGTAGTAAAGAACCCACCTGCCAATGCAGGAGATGCAAGGGATGCTGGTTCAATCCCTGGGTTGGGAAGATCCCCTGGAGGCGGGCTTAGCAGCCCACTCCAGTATTCTTGCCTGGAGAATCCCCATGGGCAGAGGAACCTGGTGGGCTACAGTCCATGGGGTTGCACAGTCAGACAGGACTGAGCGACTGACTAAGCACAGCACAGCACATCCATATATATGGCTTCCCAGGTGGCTCAGTGAAAAAGAATCTGCCTACCAATGGATTCGATCCCTGGGTTGGGAAGATCCCCTGGAGAAGGAAATGGTAACCTACTGCATATTCTTGCCTGGAGAATCCTCACGGACAGAGGAGCCTGGTGGGCTACAGTCCAAGGGGTTGCAGAGTCCAACACGACTAAAGCGACTTAGCATGCACACATGCAGGGATTAGTAGAGAGGCAGATGAGAGCTTTACCTGATGGCCATTTTTTTTCCCTGTAAAAAAGGGCACATACATTTCTTTCTGCTTGGAAAGATAAAACCAGCACCAAATTTGTCTTGCCAGGCAAGATCCGTTCTGTTAGTGAGACCGCTTCCATTATATACTGTATTGTAAAGGAAATAATTTCGTGCCCTATATTAGATCCTTTCTCTCCTGCTGAGAGGACTGGAAGATGAGAGAGGCCTGGGTAGCCTCTGGGTCCTGGCATGGTGTGGGTCAAGCAAGACACTTTGGGATTGTTTTTACATTGGGCCCAGAATAAACAAATATGTTTGTTTATTCTGACATAAGCAGCTGTTGCCCATCCTTAACTTTGCAGAAGTCAGTGGAACTTTAGGACCTAGGTCTGAGTCCACAGGTTGTTTTTAAATCGGTTCCACTGTTGACAAACCTGGGGCCTTGGGTAAGGACCTCACTTCTGCTCCCAGCTTCCTCATCTGTTAACTGGAGCACTTCTGTATCAAGGTCTTTTGGCTACAAAATGGAATAATGTATGCAGAGCACAGAGAACAGTGTCTTGCTTATAGCAAAGATGGAAAAAGTGTCAGCTTTTCCTGTGGTAGGTAGTTACTGGCTGTGGGAGTTAATAAAGACTTAAAACCACCTTGGCATTGTTATCCATCACCAGGATCTCAATACGCTGGATGAATAATAAAAATGCTGCATATTGGGGTTTTCCTGGTGGCTCAGTGGTAAATAATCCACCCGCTAGTGTGGGAGACACAAGTTCGATCCCTGGATTGGGAAGATCCCACAGGTCGTAGAGCAACTAAGCCCAAGTGCCACAGCTAGTGAGCCTGTGCTCTGGAGCCTGGGAGCTGCAACTCTGGAGCCCACACGTCGAGAACCTGGCTCTGTGACAAGAGAAGCCACCACAGTGAGAAGCCCGTGCACCACAACTAGAGCGTAGCCCCTGTTCCCTGCAACTAGAGAAAGCCCACCAGCAGCAGTGTAGACCCAGCACAGCCAAAAATAAGTAAATAATGAAACATTTAAAATGCTGTGTATTAATGTTTAGTTCGATGCCATGTTGCCCTAACAGTCTTGCTCTGATCACTGTTTTCCGCCGCATCTGATGCCCTCCTCCCTGCCTCCCTCCCCAGGGTGGAAAGTCTCTTCAGCCCATCATTATTCTGTTCTTCATAACAACAGTCAGATGAGCTATTGAACGCACAAATCCCCATCTCATCTGTTTCTGAAAGGTAGGGCTTTAAAAATAGTGAGCGTCTATGATGGTTAATTTTGTTGTACCTTGTTATTAAGGGAAGATGATGTTAATACCCACTGAGTAATGAAAAGTCAATTAAATGCATTTAGGGAAATTAAAGTGCTGACAAATTCATAGCGGCTCTTCTGTTTGTTAAATGGGATTGACATGGATTAACAATCAGTGGTGGACAGAAATTTGCTGAATTTACTGAAGTATATTTCCATTAAAATGACAGCTGGGGAAGAGCATCACCAGGGCATTTAGTCACGGGGCCCAGGAGTGTGAAGGAGAGAACTAATCGAATAAGACAACTTGTACTTAATTTTAATTAGGTAAATTCCCCTTCACGTTTTAATCACATAAACTCAGTCACGGGTGGTGTGGAAGCCAGCGGCCGGCCATCTTGTCTCACTCTGCTTTCTTTTTCTAAGGCATTAAAAATTAGTTGTAGACTTGACTTCTGTACTTGACTACACATTGTGAATTAGCCTCTTTCATGAGCATAGTTTGTCAGTATTTGAAATTTCAGTATTTTAAATTTTGTCTAGTAACCCCTCATGAATCATGTTTACAAAAAATATTTTGAAAAATCATAATACAATTTGCTATGAAAAATAAAATCTCAGGTCAGAAACTTGTATCAGTGAAATTGTTTGCTGATGAAATAACAATAGATCTAGAGTATGTGTGCTCAGTCGTGTCTGACTCTTCTGAGACCCCATGGACTGTAGTCCACCAGGCTCCTCTGTCCATGGGATTTCTCAGGCAAGAATACTGGAGTGGGTTGCCATTTCCTCCTCCAGGGGATCTTCCTGACCCAGGGTTCGAACCTGCGTCTCCTGTGTTATTCTGTACTGAAGGCAGATTCTTTACCACTGAGCCACCAGGGAAGCCCGTTTCTGAAGACCATTAAACTTTTGAGTTTTGCGGGTACTGTTTGTTGTATATTTGTTTGTTTTTGCAATATGAATGTAAATAGAATTTTGATATTTGCTAGTGTACTAGATTCTTGTTTTACCAGGATATCGGGGGCAGGAAGGTACCGGATAATCAGGATTTTGTTATACTTCTGGGGTACAGCTAGTGTTATAGTTTATAGTCATGAAATTTTCTTCACCGCTAATGTACAGCATATATATCATAAAACTATTTTTTCAGTTGCTGCAAATAGAAGTATATTTTATAAATTTTACCACAGACTGCGATTTTATGTTATAAGCATTTTTTATGTATTACTCCCTGCAAAATACCATGTTAAGCACAAGGAAGATGTAATTTTTTTAAGGCTCTACTTCTAAGTTCTCTATAATGAAAAGACAGATAAACGATAGTACAAAGCACTTGGAATAGGAAATAAGTTCCAAACAGAGATAAAATTATTTCAACAGGAAAAAAAAAAAAACACCGAGAAGTCTTGAAACCTGATGTTTGAGCTTGGCCTGAAGTAAGGATTTTGAGTAGAAATGGATGGAGGGACTTCCCTGGTGGTCCCGGTGGCTAAGACTCCACGCTGTCAATGCAAGGAGCCCAGGTTTGATCCCTGGTCAGGGAACTACTAATAGATCCCACATGCCACAACTAAGAGTTCGCATGTTGCAACTAAAGATCCTGCATGCCGCAACTAAGACCTGGTACAGTCAAATAAGTATTTAAAAAGAGAAAATGGATGGAATGGTACTTCTCGGCTAAGATGTAGTGCAGCATGAGCAGAGATGTTGAGGGTCCATACCGCATTCAGGGAGCAGCGGGAAACCATGGTAAGTACAGGTGATGTTGTCATTTTTCAGTTGCTAAGCAGTGTCCAACTCTTTGTGACCCCATGGACTGTAGCCTGCCAGGCTCCTCTGTCCATGGGATTCTCCAGGTAACAAGACTGGAGTGGGTTGCCCTTTCCTTCTCCAGAGGATCTTCCTGGACCAGGAATTGAACCCATGTCCCTTGTATTGGCAGGTGGGTTCTTTACCACTGTGCCACTTGGGAAGCCCTTTGTAGTGAGTTATAACTTACATACAATAAAGGTGCAGATCTTAAAATGTCCAGTACAGTGAATTTTCACATACATGTAAGTCTGTGTAACCTCCGTCCACATCAAGATACAGAATATTTCCAGGACTCCAGTGGCTGTGCTCCACTCCAAGGTGACACTGTTCTGTCACCATAGAAGCGTTTTGCCTGTACTTGAACTTCGTGTAAATGGAATCTCAGGACTTGTGCTCTTGTGTCTGGCTTCTTTGCTGCACGTATGTCTGCAGCATGTGGCATTCGTAGTTTTCTTCATTGCTGTGAGCATTCTGTTGTATGAATAGTCCTCTTTATCCATTCTGCTGTTGAGGGACATTTGGATTGTTTCCAGTTTTTTGGCTGTTATGGACGATACTGTTATGAACACGTCTGTGCATAATTTTTTGTTCAGCCTAGGTACTCGTTTCTCTTCGTATATACTCAGAAGTGAAATTGCTGGGTTGTAGGGTTTAGTTTTAAGAAACACTGCCAAACAGATTTTGAAAGTGGTTTTGCCAGTTTTTGTGGCCTCCCCTGGTGGCTCAGTGGTAAAAATCTGCCTGCCAATGTAGGAGATAAGAGTTCGATCACTGGGTCGGGAAGATGCCCTGGAGAAGAAAATGGCAACCCACTCTGGTACTCTTGCCTGGAGAATCCCATGGATGGAGGAGCCTGGCAGGCCACAGGCCATGGGTTTCAAAGAATGAGACACAACTTAGTGACTGAGCACGCACGTGTGTAGTAGTTTGTACTCCCATCAACAGTGTGTGATTATTCTTATTGCCCTGCATCCTCACCAACACTTGCTGTATATTTGGTTTTAAGCTATCTTTCAAGTTTTGGTTTTTATTCTACGAGTTCTCTTAAAGAGATGTATGGAGTTGCCCAAGCGACTTGACCGACAGCGATGATGACCACGTGCCATCCCATTATGATGAGCTTTTTGGATTTTATGCAGTTCCTGGCAAGCCCTTTGCGTAAATTTCCATGGATTATTCTCCGATGACCCCCTCTTGTGACGTTGCAAGTGTTTGGATGCCAAGGCTGAGTTCATGTGCTTACACAGTTGCACTTGCTTTTCTTCTGGGCAGTGCCTCAAGACCAGACATGCTTATCAAGGCTGGATTTTGTATTGGGGGAATCAAGAGAAGTGCTCTGACTTGGAGTTACCTCTTCCCACGTTCCTTTCCCCCTCGAGGGAGACTGTGTTAGATGCTGCGCTGTCCCCTGATTCTGTGCTGTTGTCAGGAAGGCAGGTGGAGCGTGGCACCTGTCAACCCCCATCCCTCCCCACCCCCCACCCCACCAGGAGCCTGAAAGTCTACTTGATTGGTGACTTTCACCCCTCCCTCCTTTTACCATTGTAATATGGGTTTCCCTTGGCTACACATTTTACTTGGAGATAAAAATGATTTCTCTTACTTCTGTCCTGACCTAGTTTTTGCCTCCAATTGCACTTGTTATCTCGCGGAGTCTTTAGGGATGTCTGGCTCGCAGTGGAGAAAATGGTGGAGTGGCTTTTTCCTTTTCCTGGGCGCCCGTGCCTTTTGATGATCCCCAAGGCTGGAGGCCGCAGGGGCCCAGCATGGTCTGTGGGAGGAGAGAGAGCACCGTCTGGGGCACCCAGGTACCCACCCGTGCCTGGCTTCCCCTTCTCCTCCCGACGTACTGAGGACCTGTCCTGCCTAAAGCGTCGGTGTTGGGGTCATGCCGCGTGCTCAGCTAGTCTCTCCCTCGTCTGGGCTTCGCCTGTGACCTGAAGGCCGCAGATTGACCTGGGTGTCTCTGCTTTCTTCTGGGACACTGATCTCAAGGACATGGTGCTGGATGCCCAGCTGCCTGAGTGGGGATCCTGTGCTGGGGGAAAGAATGGAGAAGGAAGAGGGGACCCCCCCTCTGTTAATAGTTCAGGGTATCATGTGACTCCCCCTGCTTGGTGGTTCTGGTTCGTTCCTTTGTGCTAAAAGAATACGATGTGACTTTCTCTCTCTCTCTCTATATATATATATCAATATATCACATCGTATGTGCTTAGTCGCCCAGTCATGTCTGACTCTCTGCAACCCCATGGACTATAGCCCACCAGGTTTCTCTGTCTATGGGCTTCTCCAGACAAGAATACTGGAGTGGGTTGCCATTTCATTTTCCTGGGATCTCTTAGACCCAGGGATTGAACCTGAGTCTCTGGTGTCTCCTACATTTTTAGGCAGATTCTTTATCGCTGAGCCACCTGGGAAGCCCATATTATAGCATAGCGTAGCATGTCATATCGTATATAGATATATATTTGCACTTAAGGAGAGCTGTTAGGGGAGTGGAGGCAATGGGGGCATAGCTAGAATTGAGGTCATCTGATTCTTGTGACTGTAACCTTTTTATTTTTTTGGCCTCACCATGCAGCCTGGGGGATCTTAATTTCCCAACCAGGGACTGAACCTGCACCCTTGGCAGTAAAAATGTGGAGTCCTAACCCCTGAACCACCAGGGAGTACCCTGATTCTTGTGACTTTAGACTGGAGAAACAGAGTGGGTGCCCCAGAGGAGGCCAGTACTCGGGTCAGCTAATCCTTGGGACAGGAAGCAGGGGTTAGACTCTCTTCCTGAGAGAAGGCCTGGAGTTGGGATGGACCAGGGCCTTAGCCACCCTCCTCCTTTAAAGGAAGGAGGACTTTGGTGGATGCCTAACCACTGACCCACACCTCCCTGTTGATCCAGTGGTCCTGAATTCTCAGGAATCAGGATGTTTCCCTGATCCAACCCCTTGAAGCACGCAGCTTCTGAGAATGTGAAAAATCAAGTTTGATTTACCGTTAAGCATGACTGACTTCATTAAGAATGTATTTGTGTTTTGCTAAAAGATTTAGTAAAAGAAGGATATCTTTAGCCTCTGGGTTTTATGATGTCAGGACAATAATAATGTTTTCTTGCTGTTTTAAAAACCAGTAGTTGGTGTATCAGGGCTTCCCAGGTGGTGCTAGTGGTGAAGAACCCGCCTGCCAGTGCAGGAGATGTAGGAGATGTGGGTTTGATCCCTGGGTCAGGAAGCTCCCCTGGAAGAGGAGCTGGCAACCGTCTCCAGTATTCTTGTCTGAAAAATCCCATGGATGGAGGAGCCTGGCGGGCTACAGTCCACAGGGTTGCAAGAGTCAGACATGATTGAGCACGCATGCAAGTTGGTTTATCACAAAGAAGGTTAGAGTTTTTAGAGGGAATAGTCTGGAGGAAACAAAAACACTTATATCTTATATTAAAAGTAGTTTTTTCTCATTTCCTTTTCTTACTCTGATAGCTCAGCTGGTAAAGAATCCACCTGCAATGCAGGAGACCCTGGTTCGATTCCTGGGTTGGGAAGATCCCCTGGAGAAGGGATAAGCTACCCACTCCAGTATTCTGGCTTGGAGAATTCCATGGACTATAGAGTTCATGGGATCACAAAGAGTCGGGCATGACTGAGTGAGTTTCACTTTCACACTAGCATATGTAGTACGCAACTACAAGATTCTTTCAGACATCCTATATGGAATCTTCAGTTCTGGAAATAAAAAGGAGGAATTTATTATTGGAGAAATTGAGGCACAGAGAGCCATAAAAAGGCCAAGTGTTTTGCTTAGCTACCCTGGGCACCTTTCTCATTAGAGAGTAAAGGAGCAGTGGGTTTCCTGAGCTATTAAAGCTTTCAGTTTAAGACATTGAAAGGCATCTGAGATAATCTTATTTACTTAAAAATGGGAATCTATAAAAGTGAACATAGTTTAATGTTGTGTTTTTCAAATGAACTCGGCACTTGTTGCAGTAGTGTGGGTGTAGGGAAATGAGATAAGCTGTGAAATCAGATTTTTTCACTTGTAATTTCTTCATTCTACTTCACAGTTCTAGACTTTTTAGGAATTCACCAAAGTAATCTGGTACAGACTTAGAGCCATCTTTCTGTTCTTTCTTGGGCAAGTCTATTTTTGCATTTCTATTTTATTTTCCTCTCAAACTTTATAGTCTTATAAACTTTACATTTAGCTTTCATCATTCTTACGCACACACTTCTCAGCTGGGCTGTGAATCTGGGTTACCTGTGCCCAGTTGATATTCCTTGTATTAAAATGTTATTCCTTTTCTGTCAAATGTTAATTTTTAGAGACTTGTGTGGCAGTCCAGTGGTTAGGACTGCATGCTTCCACTGCAGGGAGCACAGGTTCAACCCCTGGTCAGTGAACTAAGACCCAGCATGCTGTATGGTGCAGCCAAGAAATAAAAATAAAAATAGTAAAAATAAATAAAATATATATTTAATAATTTTAAAGATGTTAATTTTTAAATGTCAGTGTCTTTGTAGCCACTGTAGTACTTTTTAAATGTGGGAGTAACGTACTGCTTTTAAAAAACAAGTCATTTTTAACTTGAGACATAAAGGGGAACAACTAAAGATTATCTGTTTTTATTTTTTGTGTAAAAGGGAATTTTCATGTTTTAATTTATGTGGTATATGTATCTGGGGCTGAGTAGGTTTTTATACTAATTGCTTCCATATTTAGGCCTAAGAAAAGTTTATAGGCTTAAAAAGCACTAACAAAGCAGTTTCCAAATGTTTGTCAAATTATTTAAAATTGAATATTTATTTTACACTGTGAAGAGGAAGTCTTCCGATTAGTAACTAGTTTAGGATCAATTTTTCTGTATTGTATTTTTTCAAATAAAATTTAAATTTGAGTTCTTGCAATGGTGGACTGATTTGTTGTAAACCAATTCACCTGCTAAAAATAAAAAAAACTGAATAAATAAAACAAAAGCTCAAACAAAACAAAAATCTATGTTGCATTTGCATATACAGAAGAGTGCTATTAACAGTAACCAAAAGGTGAAAACAATTCAGGTGTCCATCAGCAGATGAATAGGTCAACAGCTTGTGATATATATGTGTTATGGAATATTATTCAACCATAACAGGGAATCAGGGTGTCAGTACATAATACATTGAATGAATTCAGAATGTTTGGTTCATAATTGACACCTAAAATTATTCATTTCAAAAACATTTACCAAGTGTCTACTCATGTACCTGGCAGTGAGCTGGTGATGGGGATACAGAGATAAATAAGACAAAGTTAGGGAGCCCCTCAAGGCTCAGTCTGGATGGCCGTGCTGTCTAATGTGGGGAGCCACTACTCAGTGTGACAGTTTAAATGGAAATAAACTTTCTTAGCCGCACTGGGTCCATGCTAAGCGCTCTGTGGCCACACGTGGCTAGTGGCTGCCGTGCTGGACAGCACAGAGACGGGACATTTCGTCATCACAGAAGGTTCTTCTGGACAGTGCTGGGCAGGGCAGGGCAGGTCAGCAGTGTGATAGAGGTGAGCCCTGGCGAGTGTCCTGGGGAAGATGAGCAGTGGAGTGTTTTGAAAGATGAATTTTCAGATGGGTGAATGGAGGAGGGGGCAGGGATAGCCACTCCAGTACTGTGAAAGCACAAAGACACAGGGCTTTCGGAAGCTTTGACTCTCCTGGAGATCGTAAGTAACTTGAAGTGTTAATAGTTCAGCGTTTAAGTAGATTGGCAGGAGTCCCGGCTTCAGGAGACTAGACTGAAAGGAAAGACGGGGCCGGGGTCCTGGAGGGCCTGAGACGCCCAGTTAAGGAGCCATTCTGGAGGACACTCAAGAGGCCTTTTTATCTTTGACTCACTTATTTCTCGAGTTAATGCTTCTTTTATCAATTTACCTTACAGAAATAAAACTCATGTTTAGCGAAAATATTTTGCCTAATCTTTTTTAAAAAATTTGCAGTGGTGATGCATTTTTTATGGAGAAAAGTCTGTGCCTCTTTTCCTTTGTGGTTTGTAAGCATAGAAGGTGTCACCTCTAGAGCCTGAAACATGTTCAATTTTGTTTTATTTTTACTTTTTCTAGTATAAAATGGTGTCAAGTTAATTTTTGTATGTCTAGAATGGAATGCCTAAATTTTATACATCCACATAACAAATACTTGTTACAGATATATATTCATGTGTAAAATTTATGAAAGTGAAAGTCGCTCAGTTGTGTCCGACTCTTTGCAACCCCATGGGCTCCACTGTCCATGGAATTCTCCAGGCCAGAATACTGGAGTGGGTAGCCTTTCCCTTCTGCAGGGTATCTTCCCAACTCAAGTATTGAACCCAGGTCTCCAACCTTGCAGGTGGATTCTTTACCAGCTGAGCCACAAGGGAAGCCCAAGAATACTGGAGTAGGTAGCTTATCCTTTCTCCAGCAGATCTTCCTGACCCAGGGATCAAACCGGTGTCTCCTGAATTGCAGAAGGATTCTTTACCAACTGAGCTATATTTGTATTTATATATGTAAACAAATTGGAGAAGGCAATGGCACCCCACTCCAGTACTCTTGCCTGGAAAATCCCATGGACGGAAGAGCCTGGTAGGCTGCAGTCCGTGGGGTCGCTAAGAGTCGGACACGACTGAGCGACTTCACTTTGACTTTTCACTTTCATGCATTGGAGGAGGAAATGGCAACCCACTCCAGTGTTCTTGCCTGGAGAATCCCATGGACAGAGGAGCCCGGTGGGCTGCCATCTATGGGGTCGTACAGAGTCGGACACGACTGAAGCGACTTAGCAGCAGCAGCAGCATGTAAACAAATTATTAGCTAGTATGCTCCAAACCATTTATTAAACAATGTTTCCCTTCTTGGTGATGGATTCTTTGTCACAAATTACATTTTTATATATAATGAGGTTTATCTGAGTCATTAGTTCTGTTGTAGTACATTTTCTTATGTTGATATAACCTTGTTTATTTTATGCCACAGAAATTTTAAGTTATTTTTCTGTGTGTGTAAATCAAACTCATGATTACTTAATTCTCTTTCTATATTTGTTTGAAAATTGAATTCTATGTTTAAAAATCGAAACTCATGATTACATAGGTTTCGCAAGTGGTTCGAGCAGGCTTGACAAACCATACGGCTTGTCACTGAGGTTCGGGCTGGCATGGTATTAACTATAAACATCACTCGCTTAAGAGATGTATGTCTTTAGAAAATGTATGTGCTGGTCTTGCAGTGCTTTGAAAGCCCTCTGTCTTTCATGGATGGTGATTCATTCGGTAGTATGTTTAGTGCATCGCCACAGAGAGTGAAAAGGATCTTCTATATCAGTGTGACCATCCTTTGAGATCGACATTTGTGTACTTTCATAGTGCCTGGTTCATCTACAAGTCTTAGCTATCAGGAGAAGTTTTGTTATTGACATTTTATCGATCGGAAGACTCAGAAAGCAAGAAATAACTAGCAGGTGGAGGCAGCTTTAAATTAATTAGCCTAGCTAAAATTGCATTTACTTTTACTACTACTTCCCTGACATTTCTGTGTGTGTGTGTGTGTGTGTGTGTGTGTGTGTGTGTAAGTACAGGCTAAGGAGTGGGGTTGAGGACGTAAGGGGGAGTAGCACTTTTGTATGCTGTGGAAATTCACAAATGTACCCTTCAGTGGACCATAAGGAGGTTGTGGCTGGATTTTGAGGACATGAATTGATCAGCATGATGAGTGTTTCTCGAATATATCCAGTAGCATCACCTACACTGTCTCCGGTTCCTGCATTTTGCCCTGAGGCAGATCATTTATGTAACCAGAAAATGTTTCAGTGTTCCAGAGGTTGCTGTAAAGAATAATTAGCAATTGTCTCAAACAATTTGAAATTCAGATATTATCACTTGGTTTAAATGGAATAGCATTTACAGAAATTAGTGAACAGTTTTAAACTGTTGCCCTTCGTTCATCTTGTGTGAACTGTCCCCATGTGTAAAGGATTCTCTTTGTAGAGAGCTGTGCCATTCCAGAGCATGTCTCCCATCTCTTACCTCATTTGATGCTTACAGCATACTTGTCAGGTGGGTTGTAATATTAACTACATTTTACAAATATGGAAACCTGGGTTTATAGGGAATAAGAAGCACACCCTAGAGAGAGTAAGTTCTTTTTCAATCATCCATGTGACTGAGATTTGCCAGTTTTCCCAACCTATTCCTCGGGGTTTTCTATCAACTGAAAACAAACAGAATCACTCTAATTATAATGGAAATCCATCTGTCCATGATTATTCATGTTTATAAAGACTTTTATAAACTGCATTATAACTGTGTTTAAAATTTCCCCATTGAGGAATGATTTATTTTAAATAATTACTAGTTATAAATGCATCACAAATATTCAACTATAATGAAGACTGCACAGGCCATTTTATTCATGTAGATAATTGTTTTCCCTTAAGTTCTGTCCTGAGGCCAGCCTGTGAGGTTGTCCCTATGTATTTTTCCTATTGTCTGCTCATGGGTTGTTAGGTGGTTTATTACAGGAGACAACTGAAACAGAATCCCATGCCTATTTGAATCAGTTCCACTGAAGAGAATACATGTTTTCATTGATCGGGCTGTTCAACTCCCCTCTTTGGTGTAGAAAATTTCAGGCTACCCTCCCTTATTATTAGACCACCCTTTCTGAATTTCTCAGCATTCACCATAAGTCTTGCATGGCCGATTGCTTCTCTTCCTGCCTGAATATCCACTCTGATGCTCTTGTGTTGAGTCATTGCAGAATTTGCTTGTGGACTTTGCAAGTAGGTCTCAAGGTAAATTAAGATATCCCAAAGCCCACAAATATGGGCATGTTTCTTCCACATCGTTTGTAAATATTGACCTTAGTGGCTTAGATAATGTGTAAAGTTAGTTAAACTTAAAACACACACTCACACAACGTGGAAGGAAAAATGCCTGTCAAGGGAGAAGAGAATTAAAAACAAAACAAAACAGTAAAATCTCTCTTAGAAGGAAATCCTCATTTTCTTAACAGCATCTTCTGGTCTGGTAAGATAGGTCAGTCTCATTGCGACAAAGGAGAGACCAAGTGGGCCTAATGAACGTGCAGTAAGGGTGCCCCTCAGTGTAGTGAAGCTGCTACGTGTGTGGCTGTTAGAGCCTCACCTGAGTTTGATACATTACTTGGCTGAAAATCTTGATGATATTCAAGCCTATCATTAAAAAAATTTTTTTAAGTTTTTTTTTTTTTTTTTAATGTGGACCATTTTTAAACTCTTTATTGAATTTGTTACAATATTGCTTCTGTTGTATGTTTTGGTTTTTTGGCCCCAAGTCATGTGGAATCTTAGGGCTTCCCTAGTGGCTCAGATGATAAAGAATCTGCCTGCAAGGCAGGAGACCTATGTTCTATCCCTGGGTTGGGAAGATCCCCTGGAGAAGGGAATGGCAACCCACTCCAGCATTCTTGACTGGAGAATCCCATGGACAGAGGAACCTGGTAGGCTGCAGTCCATGGGATTGCAGAGTCGGACATTATGGAAGCAACTGAGCACGTGTGCGTGCACAATATCTATAAGCCCACTCCCAGGTGGCACTAGGGGTAAAGAACCTGCCTGACAGTGAAGGAGACACAAGAGACTTGGGTTCAGTCCCTGGGTGGGGAAGATCTCCTGGAGGAGGGCACAGCAAGCCACTCCAGTATTCTTGCCTGGAGAATCCCATGGAGAGGAACCTGGCGGGCTACAGTCCATGGGGCTGCAAAGAGTCAAACACGACTGAGGGACTAACACACACACGTGTGCGCCCGTGTGCACGCGTGCAGACACACACAACCTTAGCTCCCTGACCAGGGATCGAACCTGTGCCCCCTGCATTGGAAGTGCAGAGTCCTAACCTCTGGACTGTGGTTAAGTCCTTAAGCCTATCGTTTTACCCTTAGCCTTGCTTAGTTCACCTCCATTCCTCCTTCCCTCCCTCTGCCCCTCCTTCCCTCCCCTGTTTCCTTCCTTCTTTTTTCTCTCTGTCTTCTTTTTAAAAATAGGACCTAGAAAATACTTCTGCCCTAACAAATCATGACTCCTTGATTAGCCACCAATTGGAATAATTTTTTTTTTACATTTTGCTTTCTGTAGATTATTGACATCTCAGTCCATCCCTGAATTCTGAGGTTATGAGAAGTCATCATGAAGTCTGTACTTAGTTGGACCATCTGCCTGATCAGAGTAGCTGATTTCCCTTGTATGATGTCTGTGTCTCTCCATCCACCGGATTGAGTTGGGGTTAACTCAAGGACTTGTGGGAGAAGATAAGCTCTAAACCACACAGTATCAATTATTTGGCTTCATTTTCCCTTGAAGGCTGTGGCCAGATCTCATCAAAGTTCAGGGTCCTTTCCCGAGTGGAGCAAATCACCTGACCGGGATGTAGGCTGTGTGAGCCCCAAGAATTCCTACCTGATAGGAAGTTTCGTTATAAGGTTGACAATAACTAAGATGTCGCTGGGGCTTCTTAGATGGCTCGATGGTAAAGAATCCATTTCGATCCCTGGATTGGGAAGGTGCCCTCGAGGAGAGCATGGCAACCCACTCCAGTATTCTTTCCTGGGAAATCCATCCAGGGGATGAGTGAGAGAGAGAGAGAGAGAGAGAGACATGGGGACCAGAGCAAAGGTGATGAGCAAAGGTGTTTTAATCAACATAGTGTGGGCATATATACTGTCTTACAAAGTAGTTATTCTCAGCAAAGATAAAGATTAAAATTCCAGACTTACAAAACATAGGCGATCCATATTAAAGAGAGAGATTTGTAAACAATCACTTTTACCTGTATGGTTCACAAGAAGGAAGAGGGTACTTATCACCGTATAGAAAAACTAATGAAGGAAATGCCTGGATTCCTCAGTCCCGGGAGAGGCTTGCCTCTCCTCTTAATTCCTGAGTATTCAGGAATTAATAAGGAGCAGACTCCTGACAGATCCAAAACGGCACACAGGAAGCCTCCTGTTAAATGCTTCCTAACAGTGGTGGTTTAGTCCCTCATTTGCTCACTCATGTCCAAACTCTTTGCGACCCCATGGACTGTAGCCCGCCAGGCTCCTCTGTCCATAGGATTCTCCAGGCAAGAATACTGGAGTGGGTTGCCATTTCCTTATCCAGGGGATCTTCCCAAGCCAGAGATCAAACCCAGGTCTCTTGCATTGGAGGCAGATTCTTTACTGACTGAATCACCAGGGAAGCCCATAACCATCACTAAGCTCCTACTAAGCAGAACGCCAGGACTTTAAAAGCACCCCTTGCATTCAAGAAGCGAGTTCTCCTTTCAGCTATATTCCTAAATATCCCAAAGCATGAAATTCCAGTGAAATTTTAATTAACTAATCAAAGCTCAGTTAGGATGCTCATATAAAGTAATATAAAACCTTATGTAAGCCACAGTAATGAGAGTGAACTCAATCACAGTAAAGAAACATTTAGTTAAGTAAAAATATTTTTATTATTGCTTATTCAGAGATGTACCTAAGTGGCAGAGGAAATTAAATATCCCCATAAAGTGAAAACTAACTGTAACCAGCCCAAGCATATTTCTTTGCTTAATATCCTGTGTGCTCAGTCACTTAGTCAAGTCTGACTCCTTGTGACCCCATATACCACGCCCACCAGGTTCCTCTGTCCATGGGATTTTCTAGGCAAGAATACTGGGGTGGGTTGCCATTCCCTTCTCCAGGGGATCTTTCTGACACAGGGATTGAACCCAGGTCTCCTGTATTGTTAGGTGGGTTCTTTACCACTGAGCCACCTGGGAAGCCTCTAATATCCTATATACATGGCTCCATCCAGAGATCTGTTAAAACCCTGGGCCTCAATAATCAGACCCTGCATTTTAACAAGCTCTCCATGTGATTTCCAAGCATCTTATAGTTTGAGCAGCACTGCTACAGACCAGCGAGCCTCATGGAGTGGAACCAGGACCAGCAGCATCAGTATCACGTGGGAATGGCTAGAAACCCAGATTCTTGATCCCCACATACAACTCAATATCAAAACAACAAACCACCCAGTCAAAAGATGGGCAGAAGACCTGAACAGACATTTATCCAAAGAAGACATACAGATGGCCAACAGGCACATGAAAAGATACTCAGCGTCTTTAATTACTAGAGAAATGCAGATCAAAACAACAGTGAAGTAGCACAGCACACCTGTCAGGATGAATATCATTAAAACGTCTTCAAATAATAAATGCTGGAGAGAATGTGGGTTGAACCTGAGTCTCCTATGTTGCAGGCGGATTCTTTACCACTGAGCCACCTTACCCAGAATTTGAAGACAACTTTTGAATGTTAATTGTGGGGGATAATGGGAGAGATCAGTTCAGTTTAGTCGCTCAGTCGTGTCCGACTCTTTGCGACCCTATGAATCGCAGCACGCCAGGCCTCCCTGTCCATCACCAACTCCCGGAGTTCACTCAGACTCACGTCCATCAAGTCAGTGATGCCATCCAGCCATCTCATCCTCTGTTGTCCCCTTCTCCTCCTGCCCCAAATCCCTCCAGCATCAGAGTCTTTTCCAATGAGTCAACTCTTCGCATGAGGTGGCCAAAGTACTGGAGTTTCAGCTTCAGCATCATTCCCTCCAAAGAAATCCCAGGGCTGATCTCCTTCAGAATGGACTGGTTGGATCTCCTTGCAGTCCAAGGGACTCTCAAGAGTCTTCTCCAACACCACAGTTCAAAAGCATCAATTCTTCGGCACTCAGCCTTCTTCACAGTCCAACTCTCACATCCATACATGACCACAGGAAAAACCATAGCCTTGACTAGACGAACCTTTGTTGGCAAATAAATGTCTCTGCTTTTCAATATGCTATCTAGGTTGGTCATAACTTTTCTTCCAAGGAGTAAATATCTTTTAATTTCATGGCTGCAGTCACCATCTGCAGTGATTTTGGAGCCCCAAAAAACAAAGTCTGACACTGTTTCCCCATCTATTTCCCATGAAGTGATGGGACCAGATGCCATGATCTTAGTTTTCTCAATGTTGAGCTTTAAGCCAACTTTTTCACTCTCCTCTTTCACTTTCATCAACAGGCTCTTTAGTTCCTCTTCACTTTCTGCCATAAGGGTGGTGTCATCTGCATATCTGAGGTTATTGATATTTCTCCTGGCAATCTTGATTCCAGCTTGTGTTTCTTCCAGCCCAGCGTTTCTCATGATGTACTCTGCATATAAGTTAAATAAGCGGGGTGACAATATACAGCCTTGATATACTCCTTTTCCGATTTGGAACCCGTCTGTTGTTCCGTGTCTAGTTCTAACTCTTGCTTCCTGACCTGCATACAGATTTCTCAAGAGGCAGATCAGGTGGTCTGGTATTCCCATCTCTTTCAGAATTTTCTACAGTGTATTGTGATCCACACAGTCAAAGGCTTTGGCATAGTCAATAAAGCAGAAATAGATGTTTTTCTGGAACTCTCTTGCTTTTTCTACAATCCAACAGATGTTGGCAATTTGATCTCTGGTTCCTCTGCCTTTTCTAAAACCAGCTTGAACATCTGGAAGTTCACCGTTCATGTATTGCTGAAGCCTGGCTTGGAGAATTTTGAGCATTACTTTACTAGCATGTGAGATGAGTGCAATTGTGTGGTAGTTTACCTTTCTTTGGGGTTGGAATGAAAACTGACCTTTTCCAGGCTGAGTTTTCCAAATTTGCTGGCATATTGAGTGCAGCACTTTCACAGCATCATCTTTCAGAATTTGAAAGAGCTCAACTGGAATTCCATCACCTCCACTAGCCTTGTTCGTAGTGATGCTTTCTAAGGCCCACTTGACTTCATATTCCAGGATGTCTGGCTCTAGGTGAGTGATCACACCATCGTGATTATCTGGGTGGTGAAGATCTTTTTTGTACAGTTCTTCTGTGTATTCTTGCCACCTCTTCTTAATATCTTCTGCTTCTGTTAGGTCCATCCCATTTCTGTCCTTCATCGAGCCCATCTTTGCATGAAATGTTCCCTTGGTATCTCAGATTTTCTTGAAGAGATCTCTAGTCTTTCCCATTCTGTTGTTTTCCTCTATTTCTTTGCATTGATCGCTGAGGAAGGCTTTCTTATCTCTTCTTGCTATTCTTTGGAACTCTGCATTCAGATGCTTATATCTTTCCTTTTCTCCTTTGCTTTTCGCTTCTCTTCTTTTCACAGCTATTTGTAAGGCCTACCCAGACCGCCATTTTGCTTTTCTGCATTTCTTTTCCATGGGGATGGTCTTGATCCCTGTCTCCTGTACAATGTCACAAACCTCCGTCCATAGTTCATCAGGCACTCTATCTATCAGATCTAGGCCCTTAAATCTATTTCTCACTTCCACTGTATAATCATAAGGGATTTGATTTAGGTCATACCTGAATGGTCTAGTGGTTTTCCCTACTTTCTTCAATTTCAGTCTGAATTTGGTAATAAGGAGTTCATGATCTGAGCCACAGTCAGCTCCTGGTCTTATTTAGTTGACTGTATAGAGCTTCTCCATCTTTGGCTGCAAAGAATATAATCAATCTGATTTCGGTGTTGACCATCTGGTGATGTCCATGTGTAGAGTCTTCTCTTGTGTTGTTGGAAGAGGGTGTTTGCTCTGACCAGTGCGTTCTCTTGGCAAAACTCTATTAGTCTTTGCCCTGCTTCATTCCGTATTCCAAGGCCAAATTTGCCTGGTACTCCAGGTGTTTCTTGACTTCCTACTTTTGCATTCCAGTCCCCTATAATGAAAAGGACATCTTTTTTGGGTGTTAGTTCTAAAAGGTCTTGTAGGTCTTCATAGAACCGTTCAATTTCAGCTTCTTCAGTGTTACTGGTTGGGGCATAGACTTGGATTACTGTGATATTGAATGGTTTGCCTTGGAAACGAACAGAGATCATTCTGTTGTTTTTGAGATTGCATCCAAGTACTGCATTTCGGACTCTTTTGTTGACCATGATGGCTACTCCATTTCTTCTGAGGGATTCCTGCCCGCGGTAGTAGATATAATGGTCATCTGAGTTAAATCCACCCATTCCAGTCCATTTTAGTTTGCTGATTCCTAGAATGTTGACATTCACTCTTACCATCTCTTGTTTGACCACTTCCAATTTGCCTTGATTCATGGACCTGACATTCCAGGTTCCTATGCAATATTGCTCTTTACAGCATCGGACCTTGCTTCTATCACCAGTCACATCCACAGCTGGGTATTGTTTTTGCTTTGGCTCCATCCCTTCATTCTTTCTGGAGTTATTTCTCCACTGATCTCCAGTAGCATATTGGGCACCTACTGACCTGGGGAGTTCCTCTTTCAGTATCCTATCATTATGCCTTTTTATACTGTTTATGGGGTTCTCAAGGCAAGAATGCTGAAGTGGTTTGCCATTCCCTTCTCCAGTGGACCACATTCTGTCAGACCTGTCCACTGTGACCTGCCTGTCTTGGGTGGCCCCACGGGCATGGCTTAGTTTCATTGAGTTAGACAAGGCTGTGGTCCTAGTGTGATTAGATTGACTAGTTTTCTGTGAGTATGGTTTCAGTGTATCTGCCCTCTGATGCCCTCTTGCAACACCTACCGTCTTACTTGGATTTCTCTTACCTTGGACATGGGGTATCTCTTCACAGCTGCTCCAGCAAAGCTTAGCCGCTGCTCCTTACCTTGGACGAGGGGTATCTCCTCACCGCCGTCCCTTCTGACCTTGAACATGGAATAGCTCCTGAGAGATAGGGACAATTTATTATTCTTGACAGTTGTAGATTTCAGTAGGTTGATTGAGACTATAGTTAGTTTTAAGTATATTGTTTATGCCTGTAGGGAAATTTTCTTTAGAAATTCAGACAGAATTTACAGGCCATCATTTCCTCGTTCAAAGATGACAGCTCCTTTTCACAGTTAGGATACTTACACGATCAAAATTATTGAACATGATGTTTACTATTTTGTGTTAGCAAAATAGTTGTACTGTTGCCCTGACCTCCAGGATTTAAGCTTTTTCAGAGCTGGAAATTTGTGTCCAGGGACTCACTGAATGAATGCCTACTGGGTTTGTGGCTTACATTTACCTCTAAGCAAGTAATATGCTACCCCATGGTGGGTAGGAGTGTTTTCAAATGATCCTCACCTGAAGAACTTGAAATCATCTCCGTTAAGAAGATAAGTAAGGCTCAGGCCAAGAGGTAGAAGTTACAAGGAGGCAGTTTAGGTTCTGTATAGGAAGGCATTTCATAATTCTTTGGGGCTATTCTGAAATAGAAGGGGCTGTCTCATTAGGTAGTGACACCCCAACAATTAGAAGCATTCCTGCCTGCCAGGGAGTCTGTGGTGGGATTCCTCTGTCCTGTGAGAAACTAGTCTTGTTGGCTTCGAAAATTTTTTTCATCTCAAGATTCCTTATTTCTATCATCTCATAAAATTGCTGCTTCCAGTCTGTTTAAATGTCAGAGGAGACCTTATGACGTGGTTGGCAACGTATTTCAGCACTCCATGGTGGACATGTCGCTTTCATGAAGATGATGTTGGCCACCGCTCATGTCACAGGCGTGGGGGGAACTCCCGTTTCCTGGGCCTGCACTTGACTCTGTTATAGCAGATGCCTCTGTCCACTGCCTCGGCTGCATCTTTTACATCACAAACAGTGAAGATGCAAGTACAGCTCGGGGGTTGGTGGAGAGGGCTCTTCCCGACTACCACTTTGGGTGATCAACTTGTAAATCTTGGAATTTGATTGGCATCTCTGAGCTTTATTTTTCTTTCACCTTACAGAGTATATGTATGTTTTAAAGTCATAGGTCCCCAACATTTTTGACACCAGGGACCAGTTTCGTGGAAGAAGGTTTTTCCACAGACCGGGGTAGGGGGAATGCTTTCAGGATAATTCAAGCACTTTGCCCGTATAGTGTACTTTATTATTATTACATCAGCCCCATCAGCAGATCATCAGGCATTAGGTTCTGGAGGTTGGGCACCTCTGTTTTAAAGAATATAAAACAGATCATGTGGTTGGTAGTAAGATATGTGTGTTCAGACTTTTAGAAAAGTGAATATAAGTGTTTTTCAACCTTTGCTGCACAGTTGCTTTGATGACTGAAGCAGTTCTGTACAAAGATCATAGATCATACACAGGCAGAGTTATCGATCTAATGTTTCTCCCCAACCATCACAGCCTCCTTGAGATCATTCTTGTTATAGCTTGGTGTGTAACTTTCCAAATATTTCTCCTTGTTCTGGTAAATATATAAGCTTATTTATAAATATACTGATATTTTGTTTTTATCTAAGCAGAATGTTTTTTGACATCTTATTATGCTATCTGCTTTTTGAATTTAACAGTAATTTACATGTACGCCCCTGAAAATTGCTACATACAGATATAACCCTATCTCTCTCTTTTTTTTTAAAGATTTTTGTGATGTGAACCATTTTAAAAATCTTTATTGACTTTGTTACTGTATTGCTTCTTTGTTTATGTTTTGGTTTTTGACGGGATCTTAGCTCCCTGATCAGGGATCAAACCCCTACCCTCTGCATTAGAAGGTGAACTCTTAACCACTGGACCACCAGGGCAGTGCCGAACCTTATCTCTTTTTAAAAAATTTCTTTTTAAAGAAATATATCCATCCATCTTTCCATCTATCTCTGCTTCCCAGGTGGTGCTAGTGGTAAAGAATCTGCCTGCCAATGCAGGAGACATACAAGACGTAGGTTTCATCCCTGGTTCAGGAAGATCCTCTGGAGGAGGGCATGGCAGCCTACTCCAATATTCTTGCCTGGAGAATCCCATGGACAGAGGAGCCTGGCAAGCTGCAGTCCATAGCCTCATAAAGGGTTGGACACCACTGAAGCGACTTAGCACATGTATTATCTGTATACACATATAAGATCATATACACATTGGATGTTCTTTTGACTTACTTTCCCTCAGTCATCCCAGGTAACCCATGTTAATTACCTGGTGTGTGTCCTCCTGAGCTTTCCTCTTTGTCCAGATAACCATATATGAACACATAAATGTATACATATATAAGGATTTGGAGTTAATTACTTTATTAACTGGTATCATATTAAGTACACTTTTCTGTATTATTTTCCCATTTAGCAAAACCTCATGAAATTACCTCCAACTCTGCTAGTAGAGAATAGCTCTGATCATTGTTTTTATGGCTTTATTCCATGGTATGAGTCTCTATCCATCTTTATTTATTTAACTGTTATCCTGTTAATTCACTTTGTGGGGTTTTTTTTTGCCATTAGTAATGGTACGATAAATGTATTTTTACATCTCTTCTTTTGCACTTTTTTGCTTTTAAGAAAATGTTACAGTAGTTAGAATATCATCAAACTGTATTTTTAGCCATAGATGTTGCTGGATTGCCTCCAAAATTTCTGTAACAATTTACACTGCCTCCAGCAATTTATGAAAGTGTCCTTTTTTTTGACATTTCTGTTAGTGATAGGTGTTAATAGTCTGTATAATTTTTGCTAGTCTGGATCGAAAGAGTGAGTTTGAGTAGTTTTTCATATATTTGGTCTTTTGAGTCTTGACTTTTCTGAAAATTGCCTATTCACCTGTTTTTGCATGTATTTTATGAATTATTTTTTGTATCCATTTCTAAGAGGGTTCTCTACACATTATTAACATTTTATTTTAAACATTTTATTGCAAATATTTTTTCTAAATTTGTTGCTTGTATGTACACTTTGCTTATGATAGCTTTTGCTCTATAAAAGTTTAAAATTTTCATATAGCAAAATTCATCTTTTCTTTTATGTTTCTTTATTTTCAGAGATAAAGTCTCCACACATCTTTAGGTTGTACACAGAGTCCCCTAGATTTTCTCTTAAGAGTTTATTAGTTTATTTTTGGCATCTAGCCTTCACTTTATCTGTAATTTATTTTTACATATGGTGTAAGAAAATTATTTTGTTCCAAATAGACAGCTGAAAGTGCCAGCACTGTTTGTTTAAAAATATATATATTGAAGGGAGAGTTGAGACTTCCCTTATCAGACGAGAAAACAGACTATGAACGCTCCTAGCATGAGCCAGAATGCAGACTCCAGAAATATCTCAGTACAAGTAAAATTTTAATATATGACAAAGTGGCATTTACATTTTACTGGTAGAAAGTGTTCTATTTATTTTAGCCATTTCTTTAAAATTTCAGGGGAAGAAAGGATCTTCAGAGTACATTCACTTTTGCTAAACACGCAGATGAATTTTTATGCCATTTGCCAATAAGTTCCGCAGAAAAATATGGAAACTTTGCTCAAGATTGTGGCTTGTCTCCAGTGTCGTTCCCTGAACTCGACAGTGAAAACTTGTTTCTGGCTTCCCATCACGAGTGCTGCTGACACGTCTCAGCTAAGATCGCCATGAGTCATTTCTGAATTTCAAAGCATTGCGCTTTATACAGACTGCTCAAGCTTTCTGTCCTGAAAAACAAAATCCAACTGCTGCCTTCTCTTAAGTTTCTGTGCTGTTATCCCGTGTGTCCAGAGCCTTCAGTGTCATGTTCTAGATGAACATAGCTGGGCTGGCTCAGGAGGAGGAGATATTTGTGTGTTCTTTGATGTTTTCATCATGATCAACATGCCGAGTGGCCAGTGCTCAGAGATTCTGGGCAGGAAGGTTTCCAGCTGGGCGTCTCTTTGAAGACAACAGATCTTGTTTCAGGGAAGCAGAGCTGTGATTTTTGAGCAGGTAGATATTTGGAGCCTGGAAAGCGTGGTCTTCCAGGACCATGAGCCACAGACACAGATGTGTATGTGTAGTAGTTTGGAGAAGGAGGTTTGGATATGTGAGGGTGGGGAGGGAGTGATCAGGTCTGGGAGAAATGATCAGAGTTGGGGTCCTCACACCGGGGACCCACGTAGCCGGCTGAGTTGTCTCTGGACATACCCCTCGAGGGTGGGTGGGATGGAATATATCCAGAAGTTACTTCATCACGCTAACTTCATTTCTCCTGTGCCGTTGACTGTTGCTAGGACTGCTGTCATTTCCTGAGCAGCTCCAGGTACCCATATTCATTAGGCACTTTGTATACAAAAGGACTCAAAGGTCAGTTGCTAGATTTTTTTTTTTCCCCTGAGTTAAAGGTCAGAAAAGTGCGGTTTGAGAGGCTGACTTTGCCTGTGTAGTGTTTACCTGCTGTTATGCGATTCTGACTCCAGTCTGCTCGAGTGTGAAGGCTATGCCCCCTATTTCGACCCCCGCTTCCCCACGCCGTCCGCTGCCCCCCTGTTATGTCCACGTGCCTGCCTTCTGCCGGGCGGTGACCAGTTTGTGTGACGTTTCCCGCAGTGTGGCTCACATTATGGAGAATGCATCCCACAAATACTTAAAGTTGCCTTTAAAAATAAAATATAAATACAAACGAAAGGTGGATTTTTAAGTATTTAAAGAAGGCTTTTGTGTAGCACAGTGTTTAAGAAAAGCCTGTACCTTGTTAGCATTACCCCACACCAGTCAGAGCCAGCCGCATAGGAATGTGGTGGCCCACTTAGGCTATCTTTAATTGCTCACTATAAATAGCCTAATGATGCTGCCATAAAAAGACTCTGATATGACTGAGGGGCTCAACGTGACCCATATATATGATGTTTTTCTAGGTGTCTGTGTCCGGGACAATGGATACTCTGGCATGAGATGGTTTTCAATGCTGAAAGGTGGGCTTAATTTCCAAGCCAATCATTTCTTACCCCTCCTCCCTCCAGATCCCAGGGTCTCCAGCTTTGCTGTCTGCCTGCATCTGTGCTGAGGTCGTAGTTGACTGTTAGTCTCACATCCCAGCCACAGTTCCACCACCCACTTGGCCTGGCACTGACAGACAAGTGCCTACTGCAGCCCAGTCTGATGCTTAAGAGGACCAGCTCCGGCATGGGTGGTGTGTTCCTCTTCTGCCCAGGGACGCCATGGGAATCTGGATGCCTTGCTGGACTCTGGGCATTCATGAGTTCTCTTGATTCCAGCATGAGCCCGTCTCTGCTACAGTTCCCACCACGTTTGCCACCTCCACTCCCAGCCCCCTTGGGGTTCTCGCCCTCCACAGGTTGGAGGCAGAGACGTTCCAAGTTCAACTAACTGGGATATGATGAGGAACCTGTGAACCAAAAGGATGCTACATGCTAAGTCGCTCAGTCATGTCCGACTCTTTGTGAGCCCACCAGGCTCCTCTGTCCATGAGATTCTCCAGGCAAGAATGCTGGTGTAGGTTGCCATGCTCTCCTCCAGGGGATCTTCCTGACCCAGTGATCAAACCTGCATCTTTCATGTCTTCTGGATTAGCGAGCAGTTCTTTACCACCAGTGCCACCTGAGAAGCCCCTAAAGGATGCTGGAGTATTCCAAAGACCAGTCAATTCTCTCAGAGATATTTTTAAACCATAGTAAACAGGGGAGACTAACCGACTCTCCACTTTATACACAAGTTCACCAGCATCTCTTTGGGCTACTAAAAGGATGCTGGAGTAGCCCAAAGAGATGCTGGTGAATTTGTGTATAAAATAGAGAGTCGGTTAGTCTCCGTCTGTTTACTATGATTTAAAAATATCTCTGAGAGAACTGACTGTCTGGTTTCTCAGCCTGCTCACTGTTAGGAGTAGCAGAATGAAAGGTGTGGGGGATTCTCTGGAGGCGGCCACGCTGACAAAAGTGAGAAGTAGAAAAAGGAGCCGGGGACCACAGGAACTTCCAGAATTGGGTCACCAGGACCCATTTAATGGAATGGGAGAGTGCTTATCACATAGTCAGCTGGAAACGAGTCTTGTGGAATAAATAAATGTATAACTGTGGATGTTTTATTATTGAGCCTTGTCATAAGGTTACGCTAATTGTAGTGGCTTATGTTTCAGAAGGATAAGAAAGTGCATTTTTCACTTTAAAGCTATTTCTGGGACTTCCCTGGCAGTCCAGTAACCATTTCTAAGACTTCTTGTGCAGGGGGTTGGAGGAGCCTGCTAGGCAACAGTCCATGGGATCGCAAAGAGTCAGACACGACTGAGTGACTTCACTTTCTTTTTCTTTCCAGTAACCACTTCTAAGACTTCTCATGCAGGGGGTGTAGGTTCAATCCCTGGTCAGAGAGCTGAGATCCCACATGCCTCTTGGCCAAAAAAACCAAAACATAGAAAACAACAGAAGCAATGTTGTAAATCGTTGTTGGTTGGTTTTATTTATTTGACAGTACTCATCCTAACAGGTGGGAGATAGTGAAGGACAGAGGAGCCTGGCGTGCTCAGTCCACGGGGTTGAGAAGAGTTGGACACAACTGAGCAACCGAACAGCAGCAACAGGAGTGAGGTGGTATCTCATTGCGGCTCTGACTTGCCTTTGGTCAGTGGTCAGTGATGTGGAGCACCATCTTATGTACCTCTTGGCCTTTTGCATGCCTGCCTTGGGGACATGTTGCTCAAACCTGCCTGGCTTGTCTTGGTCACTGCTGCAGCCACGATACCTGAGCAGTTGCTGGCATCTGGGAGGTACTCAAAAGAGTTTTTTAATTATTATAAAGGACACTGACTGCAGGTATGTCTACAGAGTGACAACCGATACTGGAGATAAACAATTCTGTTTCCACTCTTCTCTGTGTGCTTTGGGGGCCTCAAGTGACAGGATCAGTGTCCCAGTGAGTCTGAGCTTTTGTCAAGTGCAGGAAGGCTCTGTATTTTCAACACCTGGCTTTGGGGTGGAGGAGGGCTTCCCTGGTGGCCCAGTGGTAAAGAACTCACCTGCCAATGCATGAGACAGAGGTTTGATCCCTGGGTCGGGAAGATCCCCTGGAGGAGATGGCAACCCACTCCAGTCTTCTTGCCTGGAGAATCCCATGAACAGAGGAGCCTGGCGGGCTGCAGTCCGAGGGGGTCACAAGAGTCGGCCATGGCTTAGCGATTAAGCAACAACAACTTTTGAGTTGCAAGAACCCAAATGCCCAACTCAGTACCTGTAGTAACAGCTGGCCTTTCTGGTTGGTACGTTTCTGAACAGAGTCGCTGCATCCCTGAGCTCCTCTCTGGCAGGTCTCAGGCTGTGCATGTGTATCTGATGGTCCCATATGTTCCGTCGGTTTTCGTGTGGCTCCCGTTTTAGAAACACGCGGTTTGTATGTGCTTGCTCCCTTAGTGGGTGAGCAGCCCCGAGACTGCAGTCACCCTGTGGCACATGTGTCACCTTCCATCTTAGTGACAAAGTGGGAAGAGGCTCTTGTTATCACTCTTGTTGCTGTGATGAGGTTCCGATGGGTGGTTGTGATTTATTATCTGCACCCTTCTACTCCTGCCGTTAATGTTACACTTCCTTAGAGTTTGTAGAGTTCTTTCAACATATCATGTCTAATTGGGAGCCTCTAGAGGGAAGCAGGAGTGATGGCAGGGGTCCCATTCAGTACATGGGGAGACCGCAGCGTGGCCATTAAATCGCCGTCCAGGTTCTGTTGTTTGTAAGCGGTGGGCCTAGATCTTGAGTCTCTGTGTTTTATTTTTTATGTGTTTATTTGTTGGCTGCAGTGTGTGACTTGCAGAATCTTAGTTCCCCAGCCAGGGATTAAACCTGTGCCCTCTGCACTGGAAGGGTGGAGTCCTAACCTCTAGACTGCCAGGGGAGTCCCTGTGTTGGTGTTTTAAAGTATGCTTTCCAGTACGTTTTCCACCCCTGTCCACCTGTTATAGGTGTGCAGTGATTCCTATCAGGGGCACGTATTGGGTTGTAACATTGTTTCTGAGAGAGGGTACTCGGGTGCCTCTTGGCTTTGAATGTCTGCAGTTCGGACCTGTGTGTCTCTGTGATTGCCTCGAGAGAGACAGAACCCATAGGATGTGTGTATTATATACAAAGAGAAAGGTGTATTTTAAGGGTTTGGCTCATGGGACCAAGGGGGCTGATGGATCTGAAATCTGCAGGGTGAGCAGACAAGTGGGAGACCCAGGAGAGGGTTGATGTTGAAGCTTGTCTGAAGGGTAGCTGGAGATAGAATTCTGTCTTCCTCGAAGAATCCTGGTCTTTTCTCTTAAGGCCTTCAAATGATCGGGTGAGCCCCATGGCCACTCTCGTTTCCCTTTTCCAAGCCAGCCACTTCCCCCTGCCCCTCAGATGTTGTGGTCTGTGCAAAACTTTCATCATCACTGGAAAAAGGAGCCCAGCATATGTATGTATATGTTCCAGGAATCATGAGTCTGTATATATGAAGAGAACACTTTATTTTAAAGCAAGCATGTGGCCATGGTTTCTGTCTGTTATAAACATCATACAAAAACCATCTACAAACACAAAGACATTGGAGATATGGAAAGAACAATACCTCACTCTGATATATATTTTAATAAGATTTATTTTAAAAATTATCTACATAATGGCTTATTGTTTACACAGTGTTATAAAGGGAGTAAGTAGAAATGATCCCTGATGCCACTTTTTAACAATACTGGTGCTGAGATTACAATGTAATATCTTCAAATCTCTTCAAGTTTCTTTTTCTGCATCAGATCAGATCAGATCAGTCACTCAGTCATGTCCGACTCCTTGCGACCCCATGAATCGCAGCATGCCAGGCTTCCCTGTCCCTCACCAATTCCCGGAGTTCACTCAGACTCACGTCCATCGAGTCAGTGATGCCATCCAGCCACCTCATTGTCTGTCGTCCCCTTCTCCTCCTGCCCCAAATCCCTCCCAGCACCAGAGTCTTTTCCAATGAGTCAACTCTTCACATGAGGTGGCCAAAGTACTGGAGTTTCAGCTTTAGCATCATTCCTTCCAAAGAAATCCCAGGGCTGATCTCCTTCAGAATGGACTGGTTGGATCTCCTTGCAGTCCAAGGGACTCTCAAGAGTCTTCTCCAACACCACAGTTCAAAAGCATCAATTCTTCGGCGCTCAGCCTTCTTCACAGTCCAACTCTCACATCCATACATGACCACAGGAAAAACCATAGCCTTGACTAGATGAACCTTTGTTGGCAAAGTAATATCTCTGCTTTTGAATATGCTATCTAGGTTGGTCATATCTTTCCTTCCAAGGAGTAAGTGTCTTTTAATTTCATGGCTGCAATCACCATCTGCAGTGATTTTGGAGCCCAGAAAAGTAAAGTCTGACACTGTTTCCACTGTTTCCCCATCTATTTCCCATGAAGTGGTGGGACCGGATGCCATGATCTTCGTTTTCTGAATGTTGAGCTTTAAGCCAACTTGTTCACTCTCCTCTTTCACTTTCATCAACAGGCTTTTTAGTTCCTCTTCACTTTCTGCCATAAGGGTGATGTCATCTGCATATCTGAGGTTACTGATATTTCTCCTGGCAATCTTGATTCCAGCTTGTGTTTCTTCCAGTCCAGCGTTTCTCATGATGTACTCTGCATGTAAGTTAAATAAACAGGGTGACAATATACAGCCTTGATGAACTCCTTTTCCTATTTGGAACCAGTCTGTTGTTCCATGTCCAGTTCTAACTGTTGCTTCCTGACCTGCATACACATTTCTCAAGAGGCAGATCAGGTGGTCTGGTATTCCCATCTCTTGAAGAATTTTCCACAGTTTATAGCAATTCTTATGTTTATAGTTAACATTGCATCTCAAATATCTTTCTCCACACAAAAAATAGTATGAAAAAATTAATTTTTAATGTTTGTATATTTTTCATTATTTGTGTGAACCAACATCTATTTGATACCAGGAGACTGGGGCAAAGTACAGATAGAGACCTCATATTCTATGCTTATGCATTTAAAACTTATAATTGAGGCAACAACCTGTTAAATAAAATATATTCTATTCCCCTATTTTAACAGACATGCTATTGCAATGGCAAATTAAAAATGTACAATATTATGATTTTTATATGAGCGAAAGCAAGGAAGATACCAAATTTCACTGAATTATTTTGTACTATTATTATTACATGTAGAATAATGGCCCAGGGATATAATTAAATCATGATTTAATAAAGAAATAAAGTTCAGGGATTTCATCTTACTAGTTCAGAACTCAGACTTAATGTGGGTACCATCCTTGTTCCTTTTTAGTGCTTTAATCAGTAATTGTATCTTCATTAAATAAAGAATTTGTAATGTTCTGTTCATGAATTTTATGTGGGTCATGCTCTCCAGAAGCTTGTTCACTTTCAGTTTCAACATTTAAAAAATTTAAGCAGATTGCTTCTTTGAAGATTTTAAATTTGTTAACTTTTTCCTTTCTGAGTTCTACTTTCATAATTTCTATTTCTAAAACAATTTCCACTTATTTCAGTCATCTAAAGGATTAAAAAGTATAATGTAATTGTATTTAATGTATGCAGTTTGTAAATATATTATCAAAATGTCAATTAAAAATCAGTAATTTTAATCAAAATAAAATTATTCTTTTCTAAATTATTCATAAAATTAAAAAGCACAAGCACCAAAAGCAAGAATAAAAAGTAGGACCACATCAAACTAAAAAGCTTCTGTACAGCAAGAGAAGCAGTAAACAAAATGAAAAGGCAAAAAAAAAGAAAGCCAACCTACTGAAACATTTACAAACTGTGTATCTAATAAGGACTTTTGTGTGTGCTCAGTGGTGTCTGACTCTTTCTGACTGTGTGCACTGTGGCTGCCAGGCTCCTCTGTCCATGGATTTCCCAGGCAAGAATACTGGAGTGGGTTACCATTCCCTTCTCCAGAGGATCTTCCCCGCCCAGGGATTGAACCGCTGTCTCCTGTGTCTCCTGCATTGCAGATGGATTCTTTACCACTGAGCTATCAGGGAAGCCCAGTAAAGAGTTAATATATATAATATATAGAGGAACTCAGACAATCCAACAGCAAAAAAACAAAAGACAATCTAATTAAAAATGGACAGAGGACTTAGACACTTTTCTAAAGAAGATATCCAGATGGCCCACAGGTACGTGAAAAAAACGCTCAAGATCACTAATGCTCAGGGAAATGCAGATCCAAACCACAATAAGCTATCGCCTCATGATTCCCTGATAGCTCAGCTGGTAAAGCATCTGCCTGAAATGCAGGAGACCCTGCTTTGATTCCTGGTTCTGGAAGATCCGTTGGAGAAGAGATAGGCTACCCACTCCAGTCTTCTTGGGTTTCCCTGGTGGCTCAGTTGGTAGAGAATCTGCCTGTGATGTGGGTTCGATTCCTGGGTAGGGAAGATCTCCTGGAGAAGGGAAAGGCTACCTACTGCAGTATTCTGGCCTGGAGAACTCAGTGGACTATCTAATCCATGGGGTCGCAGAGTCAGACACGACTAAGTGACTTTCACTTCACTTTTCACTGTCAGAAAGACAAGAAAAAAGAGTAAGTGCTGAAGAAGTTGGGCAGAGGAGGAAACCCTTGCGCACCATTGGTGGGAGTGTACATTGGTACGGCCACTGTGGAAAACAGTATGGAGGTTCCTCAAAAGATTAAAAGTAGAAGCAGCTCCACTTCGGGGTGTATGTCTAAAGGAAATGTCTGCGGCGGGGAAGCTGAGAGTGAGATGGTGGTTGCCGGGGAGCAGGGGAGAATAGGGAAGTGTTGGTCAAAGAGTACAAACTTCCAGTTAGAAGATGAGTCAGCTCTGGGGGTCTAGGGTGTGGCATGGTGATTATATCATCCCTGGTGGCCCAGTCAGTAAGGAATCCACTCAGGATACCCCGGTTCGGTCCCTGGGTCAGGAGGATCCCCTGTAGAAGGGAACAGCAACCCACTCCAGTATTCTTGCCTGGAGAATCCCATGGACAGAGGAGCCTGGCGGGCTGCTGTCCATGGGATCACGAGTTGGACATGACTCAGAGACTAACCCATGACATGGTGATCATATGCCAACTGTGTCTTAAAAAGCTGAGGGGAAAAGAGAAAAAAAGCACTGGAGTGTGTCAGACAAAACAAAAACTGGACTGGAATGTGCAGATTACAGGCTGTGCTATCAAATTTATAAATAAAATTATTTTCCATGAAAGCAGCAGAGTAGTCACTAGAGAAAATGGACATCCTGGAAAGCCTAACACTGTTGGGTTGACCATAAAAGTTTGTTCAGGTTTTCTAATTAATGCCATCTTTTGGAAAAACTTGAATGACATTTTTTGCGCCATCAACATAAGGCCCTTGGCAGCAAAAGGTTGCCTACCTCTGCTCTAGAACTGTGAATGAGAACATGAAGGGAGTCAAGGTAAAGAGGCTGGATAACTTACTGAGAAATCAGGTCTGTTACTTGAGAAATGATCACACTCGTGTACGGTAGACGGAGAATTTGAACAGTCATTCCTCTGACCTTGGCGCTCTGGCCCCCTGATGCAGCTCCCACCCAGAGTAACAGCACAGGCCACAAACCCTGGGCTTCAGTTTCAGAGCCGTGGGGCAGGAGCCCTGGAGCTTGGATGGTGCCAGTGGCCAGCAGAGATGCTTTGGGTTGTAGGTCCCACAGTGCCCCAACGGAGGGCAGGATCCAGGGAGACAGAGGACTCACTTGGCATCTGTGTGGACTTGTGATTTTCGAGCACAGCTGATGCTTATGGGCATAAGAATAGTGCTTTTATTTAGTCTGCTAAATCACCTGTGTTTTATTCCGGACTTTGTTTGCTGATCATGTTGTTATTTTCTCTACCCCTGACACCCACCCACCCACACACACAGAAAAATAAAGCCAGAAAGGAGATTGGTGTTGGACTTTGGATGTTTAAAATGCTAGGGAAGGCGTCACCATTTCATTCATTTGAAAACATTTAAAAAATACTTGGATTAAGAGTATTTTTTAAAATTAATTTATATTAATTGGAGGCTAATTACTTTACAATATTGTGGTGGTTTTTGCCATACGTTGACATGAATCAGCCATGGGTGTACGTGTATCCTCCTGTCCCGAACCGCCCTCCCCGTCCCATCCCTCTGGGTTGTCCCAGTGCAACAGCTTTGAAAAAAATAGTAAGAGCACGAGAGTGACTTATCGGCACTGCTTTTTCTTTAATGTTTGTGAATTGAGGTTGGACGCATGGTCCAAGGCTGCTGAAACACAGCAAAATGAGCTGTTTCTTAAGAACAAATCCTGTGGTTTTGGTCTGGAACGCCACGCATTGTTTGTCTCTGGTGGATTAGAGGCTTATTAGCAAGCATACAGAGGAATTCACAGGTTTTCATTTTAAGAAACAAATTGAGTGTCCTTTCTCTGAAGCCAAGAAAGACATTGTAATAAAAAATTTGAATTAATAGTTGAGAGAACCATGAAACCCATTAGGATTGTAGCAAAAAGGGCAATAGAAAAATTGAACGGATTGCAGTGTGCCATAATAACAATCTTGGGTGTTTATTTGCATTATATTACAATATATACTGTAATTGCAGAAATTACATTTATTGCTTTTACTTCTAATAACAACTCCACCTTATGTTTTAGCAATGCCTTTGTTTTACACAGAACTTCCCACGTGTTTCAAATCATTTAGTTCTCATTTAAACATGCGAGAAAATAGAGACAGAAACTGAGGCCCCAAACAGTGAAGGAAACTCCCCGGGGTCTGAAAGCTTCTGTGACACCAAAGTGGGACACGGATTCAGGTGTTCTTATCCCTTGGACCGCAAGGAGATCAAACCAGTCAATCGTAAAGGAAATCAACCCTAAATATTCACCGGAAGGATTGATGCTGACGGTGAAGCTCCAGTACTTGGCCACCTGATGTGAAGAGCTGACTCATTGGAAAAGACCCTGATGCTGGGAAAGATTGGAAGGTGAAAGGAGAAGGGGGCAACAGAAGATGAGATGGTTGGGTGGCATCACCGACTCAACAGACGTGAGTTTGAGCAAACTCCAGGAGATGGTAAAGGACAGGGAAGCCTGGCGTGCTGCAGTCTGTAGGGTCACGAAGAGCCTGACACGACTGAGCGACTGAATGACAGTGTCCCATTTGTCATGTTCTTTCTGTGATACCGACGCTTCCCTTGTCAGTTAAGCTCCAGGTGAAGTCCATGAGCTGCACCAAACAGCTATATGGCACCAACCGTGGTGACAGTGCTGCCAGATGTTAATAGCCAAGTGTGAAGTCCCAACTATGAGTTGTGACTTTAATGAGAACTTAACGAGTTTCACAAGATACATACAGGGTTGAGCTGGAGGGTGTTAAAACTGTTCGTACAGACTGACTATTGCAGACAAAGAAATGTTTGCTTAAATCAGACCGCTTTCGAAAAATCTCAGTATCTTAGATCTGCACGAAAAAGACTGTCTATGGACAGCAGAGTGGGGTGCATAGGAAGTTGGGGGACACCAGCCCTTAGATCACAGCCGGTATGGAGAGAGTATAGAGAGAGCTGTCATAGCTCAAGTCAGTAAAGAGTCTGCCTGCAGTGCAGGAGACCCGGGTTCAATCCCTGGGTCGGGAAGATCCCCTGGAGAAGGAAATGGCAACCCACTCCAGTGTTCTTGCCTGGAGAATCCCATGGACAGAGGAGCCTGGCAGGCTACAGTCCATTTGGCTTCTCTGATGAAGTGACCCTCCTGCTCTTTCAGGATCCTCTGCCACAGAAGTAGTCAGCATCATTAATCCAGGAAATAATTGGTCTCTGTGAAGTCCTTCTACATTATTTTAGCAGGTGGCCTTGCGAGGAATCAGCTAAATTCATGCCTATTCAGCACCCGGCAGCATTTCAACCACCAGAGCTTCCGAATAAGCAGGATGCATTTAGGAGTAGAATATTTTGATGTTTAAAAAACCCAAATGATCTTCATTTTTTAAAGGGGTCAATTGTTAGAAATTCTAGAAGCACAGCCACGTAGGTTAGTCTTACCTTCTGGTCCACGGTGTAGTCAAGACCTCCCGTTGACACTCTCATGTTGAGCGCTGCAGACATTAGAGCATCGCCTTTGTATCCCTTGAGGTTCGCCTCCTGTCTTATGGGAGAAGTGTGTACCTTGAAAAGGTAATTCTTTAAAAATTATTTCAAAATTTTGTGAATTTTTTCAAACATATATAAATACATAAAATAATTCATCTTATATGCACATCCACACTTGAGATGTTGATTTTTTTTTTGTATTTGCTGAAATTTTTTTTAAAGAAATAAGATGTTTCAGATACAGCCATAGTCTCACACCCCTACCTTAATTGATTCCCTGTGCTCTTCTCCCCAAGAAAACTTCTGTGCAGAAGTTGGTGTGCATTCTTTCCTTGCATGGTGTTATGTCTTTACTGTGTGTGTGTGTGTGTGTGTGTGTGAGCATGTGTGAGCTTCCCCAACGGCTCAGCAGTAAAGAATCCACCTGCAACACAGGAGAGGAAGGTTTGATCCCTGGGTTGGGAAGATCCCCTGGAGGAGGAAATGGCAACCCACTCCAGTATTCTTGCCTTGGAAATCCCATGGACAGAGGAGCCTGGCGGGCTACAGTCCATGGGGTTGCAAAGAGTCAGACAGGGTTGAGTGACCATGTAGTCAGTATGTGTGTGTATCCAAAGAAATATACACCTTATTTTTAGTGTTTAAAGTCTACATACACTCTGCGTATGCAGTTTGCTTTTTTTAGATAAAGAGGTAGCACTAATTGCAAGCTTTTCAAAATGAAGACCTGGTTTTAATTTATTCAGTTTTCACTGTTCTGTGATATGAACGTGAAGTTTTATTCTTCCTATCTGCTTTGATGGACACTGAGATTATTTAAACATTTTTCAATTTTAGCAAAAGTAATGCCACAAGATTTCTGATGGATAAGTCCACGGACACATGGCAGATGTATCCTCTAACACCCAAAGTTATCTTCTTCTAGTGTTTCTCAAACTGTTACACATTTCTGTCTCATGAAAGTGATTTAATGGATTGCTATCCCCATTAAAAATTAATAATGATTATGCTGTTACATATGATATGAGTAATATCAAAATGCACTGTGTTATGTGGGTAGGTTTTGTGAGGCTTTTCTTTTAGTTAGATGAGTATGTATTGATATGTGGATGCACTGGGTCTGATGTCAGATGCCTTTCTTACTGAGGGTCATAGTAAAGCGAGGTCAGGGGTCACCACTCAGGGCATGTGCTGTGGGCCCCACTGCTGGGTCCCAGGCCGTGTGTGTCTTCAGCTTTGTTGATTGCTGCTGCACCGCTCTTGGAAGTGGCTATATCATATTTGCAGTGTTTCTTCCTGTTTAGCCACATGTTAGCCCTGGGATTTTGTGACGAGGGTTTCTAATTATAAATTTAGTTTGCTTTTCCTGATTATTAGTGAGACTGATCATGACTCATTTCTAAGTGTTGAAAACAAGTGAGGAGAAGGTTTGTATTTTTAATTTTAGTACAGTGCTGTGTAGTCACAAGAAAAATAACCAAGGCAAGTGCCAAGTAGAGGCTTGGTTCCTTACCAGGTGGATAGGAAAGAAGGAAAATGAGAAATAGCTAATATTCTCATATCTAATTTTAAGGACTTTAGCCTTAGAAAGGGACTGGAATTATGGTGTTCTCTGCTGTCCAGAATGTGATGGGAATGGTACTGCTGAGTATAAACAATGGTTACAGTGGGCGGAGGGTGAAAAGAGTTGCTTTCTTCGTTTAGTCGCTCAGTTGTGTCCAGCTCTTTGCAACCCCATGGACTGTGGCATACCAGGCTTCCCTGCCCATCGCCAACTCCCAGAGCTTGCTGAAACTCATGTCCATTGATTCAGTGATGCCATCCAACCATCTCATCCTCTGTTGTCCTGTTCTCCTTCTGCCTTCAATCTTAAACAGCATCAGGGTCTTTTCCAGTTAGTCAGTTCTTCACATCAGGTGGCCAAAGTATTGGAGCTTCAGCTTCAGCATCAGTCCTTCCAATGAATATTCAGGGTTGATTTCCTTTAAGATTGATGATAATGTTTTATTATATATTAAGTGTATTTGCACATTCAGCAGGATTCAAACAGTTCTCCCCTCCTAGTTTTCTTGGGTCCAGATGACCTCTTAGTCTGTCTTTCATTCTCTACCTCTGATGCACGTGTGGGTGCAGAGAACTCACAGGGCTCATGAGTGGAGCCTGACAGGGGGTGTCCAGGCTGAGTGATGGATGGACAGGGACGTGTCCTGCAGAGGGTGAAGCTCATCTTATGGGACAAATGTGACCCCTATTTCGGATTTTTTTGTTTTGTGGGAATGCTTGTCCCAACGTTGCTAGATATTTTCAAGTGTTTTCTAAGAGAAGTTAGAAATATTTTTAAAAATTAGTTTAATTTTGTGAAAATCTCTTGATTTGTTTTTAAAATACTGACTCACATTTGGAAAAAACAAAACCATTTTGGCCAAACAAACCCTATCTGAATTTAGTCTCCAGGCCACTGACCTGCATTGATTTTCTGTGTTAGGAGAAGTGAATTATGAAATGGCTTAAGTTTTAAAAAATCATGAACACTTAAGGTTGATTCCTTATGACCTACTTTGTCGTTTCGCCCGTCTCCTCCTAGGTGTGTGAGTGGGCGTTGAAGGAGCTGTGAAATATGGAATTACATCCCTTCATGTTTTCCTTACTACCTCGCGCAGTGCTTGTATAGTTGTTATTTAGTTGCTAAGCCACATCCGGCTCTTTTGAGACCCCGTGGACTGTAGCCTGCCAGGCTCCTCTGTCCATAGAATTTTCCAGGCAAGAGTACTGGAGTGGGTTGCCATTTCCTTCTCTAGGGGATCTTCCCGACACAGGGATCAAACCCATGTCTCCTGCATTGGCAGGAGACTAATGTTTATCAAATGAGTGAAGACATGAACGATGAAAACGTACAGTTCCTGGGTTCTTTACAATTGACCAGCTTAAAAAGTGTGGCTTCTCTTTGTCAGATTTGGGTTATTTCCCTAGGAGTCACAGTAAAAGGAAATTTCTACCACACATGACTCTCCCCGTGTCACAACCCGACAGTTTTACTGTTCACCAAAATGCCACATAGTTAATTCATGATTCATAAAGAAAGCTCAGCACATTAACAGGTTAGATCGTCGGTAGAATGAATAATAAATGGCAGAGCTATGTATACAAAGAAAATATGCACCGCTCTTGGAAAAGCACGGAATGGGGGTCGGCCCATCTGGAGCCTATGCCTCTGCAGGGAAGTGACAGGACAGAGCGATAATCCTTCAGTCATAAGTGAAGAAAACGAAGTTCTATATGGGGCGTGTGATCCAGCCCAGGAAGCTGCAGTGCTGGGGGAATTCTGGGGCAATTAACGGCTTCCACACTTGACTCCCGACTGGATTGGCAGCAGGACCTTATTGAGATTGTCCGTGTTGAGTGGGTTGGAATTTTAGCCGCAGCCCTTTCCAGCCTTGGTGGCCAGCGTCATCAAGGTATGACATTTATTTAAGTGTCTCGATTGTGACATCTGACTCAGAGCTGTTTGTGGTTCTCCTTCCTCTCTGTTCCCCGGGTCCCCACGTGAAGACCTGGCCCTCTTCCTGGGCAGTTTCAGACCACTCCCCCTTTGGCTGGCTCCCCTCCTGGCCTGGACTGCAGAGGTGCACGGGGTGGTCAGGGGGACCCTGTGGTTCTTCCAGTCTCTGGGCTCCCATTCAGCACTCCACAGAGGGTCTTCAGGCTTGTTTCTCAGTGCAGGTTTGTGGTCCCTGGGCCAGCCTCATGCCAACCCTTCTAGCCTTGCCTTCTCATGGTAGGAAAGCTCTTTTGAAGACCGTGGTCATAGCTACAGTTCTGCGGTCATAGCTGATCAAACAGCTGGAAGGTCTTTCCTCATCCTTATTCACTTTCTTTTTTTCAAATTAATTTTTATTGGAGTATAGTTGATGTACAACGTTGTGTCAGTTCCTGCTATGCAGCAAAGTGCCTCAGTTACACATATATCCACTCTTGTTTAGAGTCTTTTCCCATATAGGTCATTGCAGAGTATTGCGAAGAGTTCCCTGTGCTGTGCAGTAGGTCCTTATTAGTTATCTGTTTTATATACAGTAGTATGTATATCTTCGGAGAAGGCAATGGCAACCCACTCCAGCACTCTTGCCTGGAAAATCCCACGGACGGAGGAGCCTGGTAGGCTGCAGTCCATGGGGTCACGAAGAGTCGGACACAACTGAGTGACTTCACTTTCACTTTTCACTTTCATGCATTGGAGAAGGAAATGGCAACCCACTCCAGTGTTCTTGCCTGGAGAATCCCGGGGACAGTGGAGGCTGGTGGGCTGCGGTCTCTGGGGTCACACAGAGTTGGACACGAGAAGCGACTTAGCAGCAGCATGTGTATCTTAGTCCCAGTTTTCCAGTTTATTCCTCCTCCCTCTCATCCCCATAGCCATAAGTTTGTTTTCTATTTCTGTGACTCCATTTCTGTTTTGTGAATACATTCGTTTGTAACATTTTTTTAAAGAGTCCACCTATAGGTGATATATGATATTTTTCTGTCAGACTTACTTCACTCAGTATGACAAGCTCTAGGTCAATCCATGTTGCTGCCAAGACATTATTTTGTTCTTTTTATATGGTTCCATCATTTGTTGCAGTACTGTTTTCAGTAACCAGGACGTGAAAGTAACCTAAATGTCTGTCGACAAATGAATGGATAAAGATGTGGTACATACGTGCAATGGAATGTTAATTACTCAGCCTTATTCTCCTTTTTGACACCATAATAGCATCTCTTGAGTGCTTTCCATATGCCAGGTGGTGTTTTAAGTATTTGGTGTATATTATCCCATTTAATTTTTACCACAACCATGCGGGGAACATACTTTAATTTCCATCATGGGAAAGCTGAGGCACAGTAACATCTTGATCACCAGCCCTAGTTTTAAATTTTTTTTCTTGATGTATAGTTGATTTATGGGCTTCCTTGGTGGCTCAGATAGTAAACAATCTGCCTGCAATGCGGGAGACCTGGGTTCCATCCCTGGGTTGGGAAGATCCCCTGGAGGAGGGCATGGCAACCCTCTCCAGTATTCTTGCCTGGAGAATCCCACAAAGGAGGCCGGCAGGCTACAGTCCATGGGGTCACAAAGAGTCGGACATGACTGAGTGACTCTGCACAGCACTTAGTTGATTTATAGTGTTGTGTTAACTTTTGTTGTCCCTTTGCCACTTTGGAACTCAGCTTCTGTCCTGTTTCCATACCGGTTCATTGCAATCAACATGTATGTGCCTGCTGTATTTCATTTACAGAGGTGCAGGATTCCTTCCCTCCTGAGTTCACAGCAGAGGTGGGGAGAGTTCTGCAGTGACTGCATCTGAGTTGTACAAGGGAAGGTTGAGGTAGGTACAGGCAGCTGTGGAAACTCATTGTCCATCCTGAGGGTCAGAGACGTCATCCTGGGGAAAGGGGTGGGAGAGCTGCCTGGAAGGCTGATGAGATAAGATGGGAGGATGTTCCAGGATGAGGGCACAGCATGGCCAAAGGCAGAGGGGTACAGAGCAGCCTGATGTTGTGTGTGGACTGCAGACAGTGTGATGTTACTAAGAGGACGTGCCTGCACTAGGTGAGCTTTGGAGGAGGCTTGTATAAGGTGCTAGTGAGCTTGGCCCCCACTGAGTACATAGTGGCAGCTGGTGAAGAATTTTAAACTTGGGATAGATATGAAATTGTAGTTCAGTAGATTATGGTGCATCTTGGAGGATGCACAGTGGGTTATTCAGTCACTCAGTTGTGTCCCACTCTTTGCAACACCTTGGACTGCAGCATATCAGGCTCCCCTGTTCTTCACTATCTCCTGGAGTTTGTTTAAATTTGTGTCCATTGAGTCATTGAGGCCATCCAACCATCTCGTCTTTTGTTGCCCCCTTCTCTTCCTGCCCTCAATCTTTCCCAGCATCTGGGTCTTTTTCAGTGTGCTGGCTTTTCACATCATGTGGCCAAATATTGGAGCTTCAGTTTCAGCATCAGTCCTTCCAGTGAATATTCAGGGTGGATACTCTTTAAGATTGACAGTAAGGGGAGGGTTCAAATCAAGGGGGATCCATTACATGGATATTGTGGCAGTTCCAGGGGAGGGGTGATGAATACAGAATGGAGTCAGTGGGATGATACTAGAGAAGGTGGACATGAGAAACATTCAGAAGTCAAAATCGGCAGAGCACTTTAATAATGGCAGAAGATTGGCTATAATCTGAATGACTCCTGGTGAAGGATGATTAAATTAGTTGACATGGATACAATGGCATATGAGCAGCTGTTTCAGAGAAAATAGGCAGCTTTGTGTGGACTGGCAGACACCAGCTTCCAAGATAGTGGAAGTGTGTGGGAGGAGAGAGCTATAAAAACCACTTGCATATGTGCTAACCCTGATGTAAAGGAAGAATGTGCATAGACCCACTCTGGGAGGAAGGTGTTGCCTCTTTCTGGACAGTTATGTAGTTGGGAGAGGGGCTGGAGTTGGGATGTTGGTTTCATCAACACCAAGTTATCCTTCAACCTTTTGAACGTCCTGCTGTGGCTGTAGGTTACTTGTGCTTTCCAGTCTTTTGCTTATGAATTGGGTCTGAGTGAGGAAGTCATCTGGGATGTCGGGTTTCTGAATACAGAAAATTATCTTTTTTGCCTCTTTACCGTTTTCAGTTTTAAAATACTAATTTACAGGGAATTTTCTGTTGGTTCAGTGGTTAGGACTCTGTGATTCCACTGCGGAGGGGTGCGGGTGTGGGTTCAGTTACCAGTTCAGAAACCGAGATCTTGTAGGGCACTCGACGTGGCCAAACAAAAATTAAAGAAGATGAAAATACTGAGTTACAAAACTAACCTCTCTCAGCATCGCACTTTGACGTGGGTTATAATCCATTTTCTATCTGTTTCCCAGACCACCACAGCCCCCTGCAAGATGTTCAGTGCCCAGCAATGGTCAAGAAGATAGAAAAATGACTTCTAAATCACAATTGAACAAAGTATGGTGACACTGCTCCATGAAATAGAACTTCTCTGCCAAGTTAAAAAACTGCCATCTCGACTTCATCTCTCTTGTCACATGTGCACTTTCTTTTCTTTTTTGTGCTTTCTTTTCTTTAAGCATTTTTCTTGCACTTGACGTTCATTAGAGTATGCTAAGAGTGCTTAGTGAAATAGGCAAGTGTCTGCTGGCGAAAACTACTCCCCAAGTTTAAAGATCTCACACCAGAAAGACTTTTATAGCTTCGTAAAAGAGTTTAGACAAGGATGAACTAGACTGAGCCTTGGTTCCTCACAGTTTTGCTTTGTGAATAGCATAGAGCAGCCAGGGAAGCCAACTCAGGGGTGCAAACTTTATTGGTTTAAGAAATACAAGTAGAGCTTAAATAACACTGTTTGCAAGAACGGGAAAGGCAGCATTGTTTATATATATATTTTTCCTCATTAGAAAGTAGAAATCGTGTACTGGGCTTGTGTAAATTCTTAATGGCATTCCTGTCCATTTGGGATTGTGTTGTTTTCCTATTGGAACTTGACTGAGAGAGTGCTTGCTCCTCTCTGTTGGAAATGACTGTGATATGAAGGTTGCGAGTACAGCCTGTTTCAAAAGAGTCTGCAGAGTTACAGGAACTTGTGTCCTGTGGCGTTTAATTACTGGTGATCACGTCCTTCTGTTTTAAGACTGCAGCACATCCTTGGTCCCCGTGGCCCAGTGGGCTCTGTGCCTGGTCTTCCAGCCTCCCCTCTCTCCTGACTGGCCACGTGGACCCTGCACCATCTGCCCAAGTCATTGTCAGGGACATTAGTGACTTTTATTGGCTTTAAAATGAATCCAATTATCAAGAAACATTTTTTCCCCTCAAAGAATTGAACATGGCATCCAGAAGAGAATTAGGGAGGCATACTTTTTCTTTTGTGGTGACAGGTTCCAATTTAAAAGCACATCACCAGAAGGAACTTCCTCGTTCTTAGACAAACTACATGATGAATTTCAAAAAGGAATTGCTTTCTAGGTTATTTGAGGGCTTTGGGTTATATTCAAGGCTTGGAAGGTACATTGATTGACTTGCAGTTATTGGAATTAAGTTGATTATGATGATGAGTCCATGTCGTCAAATTTAGTAGTTCTTTTCCCAGGAGATATTTTACACTCTGGTTTTTGAAATTCATTTAATTATTAAAAATTTTAAAAAATTATCTAATTATTTTTTAACCAGTCATACACTAACGCTGTTGAAAAGTTTAAAAGACATTAGAGGGCTTGCTGTCATCCTCATTCTCGTCCTGCTCCATAGATAGACAGGTTAGTTAGGATCTTTAGGAGAGTTCTTTCATGCATATACAAGCAAATATACATATATATATTGTCTCCCCACTAGCCCCTTTCTATACAAGGTAGCCCTGAATTCATACATACTGTCCTTCAGGGATTTCCTCACTTAAGTGTGTGTCCTTGAGCTCTATCCTTATCAGAACATAGAGAGCTTCTCTGCTCCTTCTGCAGCTGCTCACTGCTTGTTTGGGGAGGGCTCAGTAGATACACCATCGTTTACGGGACCTGCTTCTGTGGATGGCCACTTGGATGGTTTCTGATGTTTTTTCTTCTGCAAACACTGCTGTGATACTTTACAAAGCTCATGTGCTGGTGTCCCTATTGTAAGATTAAAACCTCAGGAAAGAGATTGTTGGGTCAAAGGTTAATGTATCTGTAGTTTTTTTTCTTTTTTTCCTTAAATAATTTTTAATGTGGACCATTTTTAAAGTCTTTGTTGAATCTGTTACAACACTGCTTCTGTTTTATGTTTTGTTTTTTTTGGCCAGGAGGCACATGGGATCTTAGCTTCCTGACCAGGAATCGAACCTGTACCCCCTCCACTGGAAGTTCTAACCACTGGGCAACCAGGGAAGCCCCTGTAATTCTGACAGTTGTAATTTGATAGACCATAATAGAGTAGCCATCATGGTCAACAAAAGAGTCCGAAATGCAGTACTTGGATGCAATCTCAAAAACAACAGAATGATCTCTGTTTGTTTCCAAGGCAAACCATTCAATATCACAGTAATCCAAGTCTATGCCCCAACCAGTAGCACTGAAGAAGCTGAAGTTGAACGGTTCTATGAAGACCTACAAGACCTTTTAGAACTAACACCCAAAAAAGATGTCCTTTTCATTATAGGGGACTGGAATACAAGAGTAGTAGGTCAAGAAACACCTGGAGTACCAGGCAAATTTGGCCTTGGAATACGGAATGAAGCAGGGCAAAGACTAATAGGGTTTTGCCAAGAAAATGCACTGGTCATAACAAACACCCTCTTCCAACAACACAAGAAAAGACTCTATACATGGACATCACCAGATGGTCAACACTGAAATCAGATTGATTATATTCTTTGCAGCCAAAGATGGAGAAGCTCTATACAGTCAACTAAACAAGACCAGGAGCTGACTGTGGCTCAGATCATGAACTCCTTATTACCAAATTCAGACTGAAATTGAAGAAAGTAGGGGAAACCACTAGATCATTCAGGTATGACCTAAATCAAATCCCTTATGATTATACAGTGGAAGTGAGAAATAGATTTAAGGGCCTAGATCTGATAGATAGAGTGCCTGATGGACTATGGAATGAGGTTCGTGACATTGTACAAGAGAGGGATCAAGACCATCCCCATGGAAAAGAAATGCAGAAAAGCAAAATGGCTGTCTGGGGAGGCCTTACAAATAGCTGTGAAAAGAAGAGAAGCGAAAAGCAAAGGAGCAAAGGAAAGATATAAGCATCTGAATGCAGAGTTCCAAAGAATAGCAAGGAGAGATAAGAAAGCCTTCCTCAGCGATCAATGCAAAGAAATTGAGGAAAACAACAGAATGGGAAAGACTAGAGATCTCTTCAAGAAAATTAGAGATACCAAGGGGACATTTCATGCAAAGATGGGCTCGATGAAGGACAGAAATGGTATGGACCTAACAGAAGCAGAAGATATTAAGAAGAGGTGGCAAGAATACACAGAAGAACTGTACAAAAAAGATCTTCATGACACAGATAATCACGATGATATGATCAGTCATCTAGAGCCAGACATCCTGGAATGTGAAGTCAAGTGGGCCTTAGAAAGCATCACTACGAAAAAAGCTAGTGGAGGTGATGGAATTCCAGTTGAGTTCTTTCAAATCCTGAAAGATGATGCTGTAAAAGTGCTGCACTCAATATGCCAGCAAATTTGGAAAACTCAGCAGTGGCCACAGGACTGGAAAAGGTCAGTTTTCATTCCAATCTCAAAGAAAGGCAATGCCAAAGAATGCTCAAACTACCGCACAATTGCACTCATCTCACACGCTAGTAAAGTAATGCTTAAAATTCTCCAAGCCAGGCTTCAGCAATACGTGAACCATGAACTTCCAGATGTTTAAGCTGGTTTTAGAAAAGGCAGAGGAACCAGAGATCAAATTGCCAACATCCGCTGGATCATGGAAAAAGCAAGAGAGTTCCAGAAAAACATCTATTTCTGCTTTATTGACTATGCCAAAGCCTTTGACTGTGTGGATCACAAGAAACTGTGGAAAATTCTGAAAGAGATGGGAATACCAGACCACCTGACCTGCCTCTTGAGAAATCTGTATGCAGGTCAGGAGGAACAGTTAGAACTGGACAAGGAACAACAGACTGGTTCCAAATAGGAAAAGGAGTTCGTCAAGGCTGTATATTGTCACCCTGCTTGTTTAACTTCTATGCAGAGTACATCATGAGAAACTCTGGACTGGAAGAAACACAAGCTGGAATCAGGATTGCCGGGAGAAATATCAATAACCTCAGATATGCAGATGACACCACCCTTATGGCAGAAAGTGAAGAGCAACTCAAAAGCCTGTTGATGAAAGTGAAAGAGGAGAGTGAAAAAGTTGGCTTAAAGCTCAACATTCAGAAAACGAAGATCATGGCATCCGGTCCCACCACTTCATGGGAAATAGATGGGGAAACAGTGGAAACAGTGTCAGACTTTACTCTTTTGGGCTCCAAAATCCATGGTGACTGCAGCCATGAAATTAAAAGATGCTTACTCCTTGGAAGGAAAGTTATGACCAACCTAGATAGCATATTCAAAAGCAGAGACATTACTTTGCCAACAAAGGTCCATCTAGTCAAGGCTATGGTTTTCCAGTGGTTATGTATGGATGTGAGAGTTGGACTGTGAAGAAGGCTGAGCACCGAAGAATTGATGCTTTTGAACTGTGGTGTTGGAGAAGGGACTCTCAAGAGTCCCTTGGACTGCAAGGAGATCCAACCAGTCCATTGTGAAGGAGATCAGCCCTGGGATTTCTTTGGAGGGAATGATGCTGAAGCTGAAACTCCAGTACTTCGGCCACCTCATGCGAAGAGTTGACTCATTGGAAAAGACTCTGGTGCTGGGAGGGATTGGGGGCAGGAGGAGAAGGGGATGACAGAGGATGAGATGGTTGGATGGCATCACTGACTGGATGGACGTGAGTCTGAGTGAACTCCGGGAGTTGGTGATGGACAGGGAGGCCTGGCGTGCTGCGATTCATGGGGTCGCGAAGAGTCAGACACGACTGAGCGACTGAACTGAACTGAACTGAAGATTTTTATTTAAACATTAAAAAAAAAAAAATTTGTCTCCAGGAATGTCAGAGAGAAACTCTTTTCCTATGGCAAGCGTGGCCATGGTTTATCATCCAAACCAGGACACTCTTAAGAGCACAAGTGGCTCTAAAAATAGTGGGGCAGCAGGCAGGGGCCAAGGCTTTGCTGGCAGCCTGGACGTATCTTGACTTACTCATAGTCTTGCCAACAGAATGTGCTGTCAAACTTTCACATTATTCTCAGGGGACCTTGAATGGAATTAAAGTTCAAACATAAGCATTTAATGAGGCCAGACTTTAAAAGTAAATTTACCAATAATGGTGGGTAAGTAAGTACATTCACGACATTGTGAATGTACTAATACTAGCCAACTGTATACTAATGCCGTGAACTGTACGTTTAAATGTGGTTAAAATGGTAAATTTTATGTCACATGGATTTTGCCACAATTAAAAAAATAAAAATTAGAAACAAACTATGGTTACCTGAAACTAGATAGATCAGTCTCAAATTAACCAAAATGAAAGTCTTAAAAACCTACATATTGTATGATTCTGGAAAATGTGAAACTGTAGAACAGAGAATAGATAAGTGGATTCCAGGAGCTGGGTTGTGGGGAGGGTTGAGTGTGAGGAGCAGAGGAAGTCCTGGGGGCTGGAGCTGTTATACATGTTGGTTGTGGTCATGACATGTGTGCTCTATGTGTTTGTCAAACTTGCTGAACTATGTGGATGCATGCTACTGTATGCAAGTTATACCTTAATAAAAAGAAAACAAAACAAAACAAATGAAATGAAAAGTAAAGCCACTCAGAATTGTTCCCCCGGAGCTCTGGGAACATTGCCCTGCCTGACGACATTCTTGTCTGGGCAAGGGCAGTGTGACCTTGAGTGGCACTTGCCAATGGGCCTCCTGCCTGGTGAGCACTTATGTCCCTTGCATTTTTCTATCTGTGGTCATGGCCCTGCCTCCTTGCGAAGTCTGGCTCTGTTGAGGACCTGTCTGGCAGATGCCAGCGTTGGGGTCCAGGGCTCGTCTGGCCCTGGAGCATCATCACAAGGTCTGGTGGGTATGAATATGTCTGGTTCTCTGTCTACCTGGAAGGAAGGAGGCAACCAGGGGACTGGTTCCCAGTCCTGGTTCCCAGCCTGCCCTGAGGATTCAGTCTCTTCTTGGGGTCAAGAATGGATTCCTGTGCAGTGAATCAGTCTTGGCTGTGACAGAGGAGGCCAGTCCTGATGACCAAGATGAATATTCACTGTGTCTGGGCCAAGAAATTAGAACCTTTAGGTGGGCAGGAACAGAAGGTCCCACCGGCACACACAGTCCAGAGTCATGAAGAGAGTGAAGTGGAAAAGTTTCTGGGGGCTCAGCCTGGGGGGCAGATGCCAAAGTCAAAAGCAGTCAAAAGTCAAAAATTATGACTTCCGTGGTAGTCCAGTGGTTAAGAATCTGCCTGCCAGTGCAGGGGACATGGGTTCGATCCCAGGTCCGGGAAGATCCCACATGTTGCAGGGTGACTAAGCTCAGACACCGCGACCACTGGGCCCACACTGGAGAGCCTGCAAGCTGTAACTATTGAAGCCTGTCTGCCCACACACCACAGTTAGAGAGTAGCCCCGGCTCGCTGCAACTGGAGAAAGCCTGTGAGCAGCAATGAAGACCCAGCACAGCCAAAAAAATATTAAAAAAATTTTAAGTTAAAAAAAAAGTCAAAATCAAAGGAATGCTTAACATCACTGATCTCAGAGAAATGCAAATCCAGTCACAGTGAGACTTCACACCCACTAGGATCAGTTCAGCTCAGTTCAGTTGCTCAGTCATATCCGACTCTTTGTGACCCCATGGACTGCAGCACCCCAGGCCTCCCTGTCCATCACCAATTCCTGGAGCTTACTCAAACTCATGTCCATTGAGTTGGTGATGCCATCCAGCCATCTCATCCTCTGTCATTCCCTTCTCCTCCTGCCTTCAATCTTTCCCAGCATCAGGGTCTTTCCCAGTGAGTCAGTTCTTCGCATCAGGTGCCCAAAGTATTGGCGTATCAGCTTCAGCATCAGTCCTTCCAATGAATATTCAGAACTGATTTCCTTTAGGATGGACTGGTTGGATCTCCTTGCTGTCCAAGGGTCTCTAAGAGTCTTCTCCAACACCACAGTTCAAAAGCAGATTCAGCGGATTAGATCTGATAGACAGAGTGCCTGAAGAACTATGGATGGAGGTTAGTGACATTGTACAAAAGGCAGTGATCAAGACCGTCCCCATTAGGATAGTTATTATAAAAAACAAGTAACAGGTGTTGGTGAGAATGTGGAGAAATTGGAACCCTTGTGCACGTTTGGTAAAATGGGGAAGCTCCCAATGGAAAAAGCATGGCTAGTCCTCAAAACATTAAACAGAATAACCGAATTACTAGCAATTCCACCTGTAGGTATATTCCCACAGAACTGAAAGCAAGGACCCAGATACTTGTACACCCACGTTCACAGCAGCACTGTTCACAAAAGCCAGGAGGTGGAGCAACCCAAGTGTCCATTGACAGATGAACAAATAAACGAAAGGCGGTCTCTTTATACAATGGAATATTGTTCAGCCTCGAATGGCAGCAAGTGCTGACATCGTACAGCATGGATGAATCTTGAGGATATTCCACTAAGTGAAACAAGCCAAGTGCAAAAAGACTGTATGATGCATTTGTATGCAATACTGGAGGAGTCAAATTCATAGAGGCAGAAAGTAAACTGTGGGGACTGGGGACTAGGGGAGGGGGAAGGAGGAGTTAGTGTTTAACGACGCAGAGGTTCATTTTAGGAAGAAGAAAAAATGCTGAAGATAGTGTGATGGTCACACAGTCATGTGAGTTTACTCGATGCCACAGAACTCGTTATTTTTAAATTTATTTTGTCTGCTTTTGGTCTTTGTTGTGGTTGCAGGCCCTTCCTTGTGGCACACAGGCTTTCTCTTGTTGCAGCACACAGGCCTGGTTACCCTGAAGCATTTGGAATCTGAGTTCCCTGTTGTTGTTGATCAGTCGCTCAGTCGTATCTGACTCTTTGGAACCCCATGGACTGCAGCACGCCAGGCTTCCCTGTCCATCACCATCTCCTGTAGTTTGCGCAAACTCATGTCCATTGAGTCGGTGATGCGATCCATCCATCTCGTCCTCTGTCATCCCCTTCTCCTCCTGCTCTCAGTCTTCCCCAGCATCAGGGTCTTTTCCAATGAGTCAGTTCTTCGCATCAGGTGGCCAAAGTGACCAGGGTCAAACCCACGTCCACTCCACTGGAAGGCTGATTGTTAACCACTGGGCCACCAGGGAAGCCCCCAAGTCACTAGTGATTTTATGAAAAGCATTTTAAGGAAAGGAAATAAGGAAGAAATAAGGAAAGGAAATGAATAAGAAGGGGAGAACCAGCTGGTGTCTGTGAATAAAGATGGAATATTCATGCACCAATGACTGGAGCCGAAAGACTGGTCCCTGGTCATAAGCCTGCAGGCTGGGCTGCGGGCATCCTCACATGGCAGCTGCTGTTTGGGCTCTCTCTTTGCTCTGGACTCCCTCCATCTTTCTTCTCCCTCTTGCCTGTCTGGCCTCTGACCCACTTTGTTTCTTTCCTCACTTCCAGCTCCATGTTTAGTGGCCCTGATGACAGTTTGGTTTTCCTCTTTTATTGTTCCCTGGGACAAAGGCTTCCACTCATTAGGGGCTGTTTCTGCCATGTGGTGCCCTTGACTTGATGCTGATGATGGCTAAGTAATCATGTGAACTTTGCTGGATTCTGAATGGAGCCTTCATTCTGCTTACAAAGGAGGAAAAGACGTTCGTACGAATAAATGAAGGGGAAGGTGCTGGATTTGCAGTGGTTTTTGAAATTTCACATAGTTGAGAATCTTGAGGGAAAAAATTCAGACTCCAAATAAGTCCTTCCCTTAACTTCTTTTGGTGGAAATTTTGGTTTCTTTCTAGTATAAACAAAAAGGGATCTTTATGAGAGTTCTGCATCTGGTTTTGATGAGACCAGATGTATTGAAGCAAATTATGTGTCTTCTCAGTGTGTCTAACTTCCTGTCCACAAAACAAGGTTCAGTTCAGTTCACTTGCTCAGTCATGTCAGACTGTTTGTGACCCCACAGACAGCAATACGCCAGGCTTCCCTGTCCATCACCAACTCCCTGAGCTTGCTCAAACTCATGTCCATTGAGTTGGTGATGCCATCCAGCCATCTCATCCTCTGTCATCCCCTTCTCCTCCCGCCTTCAATCTTTCCCAGCATCGGGGTCTTTTCCAGTGAGTCAGTTCTTCCCATCAGGTGGCCAGAGTATTGGAGTTTCAGCTTCAGCATCCGTCCTTCCAATGAATATTCAGGACTGATTTCCTTTAGGATGGACTGGTTGGATCTCCTTGCAGTCCAAGGGACTCCCAAGAGTCTTCTCCAACACCACAGTTCAAAAGCATCAATTCTTCAGCACTCAGCTTTCTTTAGAGTCCAATTCTCACATCCATACATTACCACTGGAAAAACCATAGCTTTGACTAGATGGACCTTTGTCAGCAAAGTCATGTCTCTGCTTTTTAATATGCTGTCTAGGTTGGTCATAACTTTTCTTCCAAGGAGCAGGTGTCTTTTAATTTCATGGCTAAAGTCACCATCTGCTGTGATTTTAGAGCCCCTCAAAATAAAGTCTCTCACTGTTTCCATTGTTTCCCCCATCTTTTGCCATGAAGTGATGGGACTGGATGCCATGATCTTAGTTTTCTGAATGCTGAGTTTTAAGCCAACTTTTGCACTCTCCTCTAATGGCTTCCAGTGTCACATAAAGGGACTCCCCTGGTGGTTTGCAGTTCGTATTCGCCATTGCAGTTGGGAGTGCCTTTCAGATATGGGACAGCAGTTACTCACTTTGGCATCTAATGAAGCTGTATTTGGGTTCATTTTGAACCTGGGTGGCCTCATTTGTAAAATGAGGATAGTATAGGTCCTTAATACTTCCTGTAAAACCCTTGGGATCAAATATGTGCAGGGATTTGTATCTTTCTGATATTTCTGGGTTGTGCCTCACCATATAGAACATGACATTCCCAGTAGGATCTGGGGCAACATCCTGTAATCAAATACAGTTGTGTTTCTGAAGGAAAACATATGGACATTCTCACTAAGTGGGACATTGGGGGGAAAAAAAAGACTATTTATATGGCTTCCTATCGGTTTAGGTAAGGTTTTGCTGTCAGATGAATTGTGAGAACAACCTTTAGTTTCGAGGCCTTTGGTATTCGGGGCTGTGGATAAGGGGTTGTGGATTTTGGTAGTGACTGTTGTCTGAGGTAACGGAATAAACCAAGATTAGCGAATGTGCAACTCTGGTTTACTTTGGAATGGCTGAGCAATGCTCTGGGTTGGGAGGAGATTCCAAAGAGCTGATGCACAGTCACCCTCTCAGAGTTGATATTGATGCCAGGAACCTAGAAGGACTGGACTGTTGTGTTCAGAAGGATGTAGAGATCTTCCCAGATGTCGGTGCCTCGTGTCATGATTTTGATTTTTAGACAGAAAAAAAAAGTTATCCCAAGTCAGCTGCCTCCTTGAGTCTGGCTATATACGTGTGCTACACAAAGTTTTATTTGTTTGCAGATAAAACCCAGCATTGTTGCAAAATTATACCATAGCACCATAGATTTGTGTGATGGTTGAATGTGATGGTGAATACAAAGCAGACAGCATGCAGTATGATTCTTGGTAACTCAAGAAATGTTGTCTGCATATTATATTGTTATTATGATTGTAGATATGAATAGTTGATGGCTCAGTGGTAAAGAATCCTCCTGCCAATACAGGAGATGCAGGTTTGATCCCTGGATCAGAAGATCCCCTGGAGAAGGAAATGGCAACCCTCTCCAGCATTCTTGCCTGGAGAATCCCATGGACAGAGGAGTCTGGTGGGCTGCGGTCCATGGGATCACTAAAGGGTTGGACACGACTTAGCGACTGAGCATGCACTGCTTATTCTTATGCTGGATAAAATGGTTATCTGAATTTGCTTTTTGTGTTTTAAACTATTTTAGCAGTAGAGGACATTATAGTACTGTATTTCTAAAAGCTTATCTTAGATTTTCTCCAGATTTTAATCAGTGTCCTTGGTCAAGTCAGTTACCCTCTGCAATGGTTAATTTTTTGTGTCACCTTGGCTGGGCCATGGTGCCCAAATACGTGGTCAAACATCATTCTGGATGTTTCTTTGAAGGTGTTTTTGAATGAGATTGACGTTTAACTGAGTGGACTTCGGGTAAAGCAGATTGCCTTCCCTACTGTGAGGGGGCCTCATCCAATCAGTTGAAGACCTGGACAGAACAAAAGATTGCTCCCCTGCTCCCTCCCCCTTCAGCCCCAGCAAAAAGGAATTCTACCTGCAAATGGCCTGTGGGTTTATACTGCAGTGTCAGCTCTTCTGCAGCCTGCTGGTCTACCCTGCAGAGTTGGGATTTGCCAACCTCCATGATTATGTGAGCCAGTTCATTAAAATTCCTCTCTAAACACACACACACACACACACACACACAGACACACACGGACACACACAGTCGTAGGCCTACAGACACTCCACAGACACACACACGGACGCACAGATATACGGACACACACACAGACACATAGACACACATGGACACACACAGACATGGACACGTGTACACATACAGACTCACACACATGAACACACAGACATACAGACACACACAGACACACAGATATGGACACACGGACACATACACCCCCACGCACAAATCTTGTTGGTTCTGTTTCTCTAGAGCCCCTGACAAATATACCTTCTCTTGACCTTGTTTAGTTTCTTAATTTATAAGAGGATGGAAGAAGATGACTTCCAAGATTTCTTTTCACAGTGTGAGAAGTTATTTGGGTCACAAGCAGCTGGATTTGGACTTGAGATGTTGTCTAAGATGCCTCAAGCTGTCCTTTGGGAGGATGGGGTAGGAGAGGGAGGGGACCTCGTGAGGAAGGTGGAGACCCAGGGCTCAGTTTAGAGCTGGTGATGGCCCAAGTTGGGGAGGGTCCACGTAGAGGTGTCTGTGGGTACCTGGACTGTGGCTGTCACAGGATGGGAGGAGCACAGAGGGATGTTAACAGGTACAGGATGGAGAACCTTTGTGCTGGGTCCTGGGTTCTGCTCCCGGTGGAGGAATGGGTTTCCCAGGCTGGGACCCCAGAGGTGTGCCTTGCAGCTGGGGTCCCCACTTGACTGAAGTGATGCTGCCTCCTGACCGTCCCTGAGATGGTGGTTACAGCCCACTTCCTCGCCAGGTGCAAAAACTGGACAGGGGACTTCCCTGGTGGTCCAGTGGTTAAGACTCCAAGCTCCCAATCCAGGGGGCCCAGGTTCCATCCCTGGTCAGAGAACTATATCCCATAAGCTGCAACTAAAGATCTTGCAAGCTAAACTAAAAAAGAAACAATCCCCCGGACCACAATGAAGATCCTGCATGCTGCAACTAAAACCCAGCAAAGCCAAATAAATGAATAAGCTGGACAGACAATTCCGGAATGTTTCCCGTGTCTGCAGATGAATTTTGAGCGTAGAGTTCTTTCGCGGGACCAGCTCTCAACCAGCCTGAGTCTGTTCCTCAGAGACGGAGGCTCAGGTGGGAAGTTGGAGCTGGAGGAGTTTATCATGATTATTCCCTTTGTTCCTACTGACAGTAGTAATAGCTGTTCACTGATGCTGGTTTCACGTTTGTCCATCCAGTAGGAAGCCATTGGCCCCATGTAATCATTAAATTTAAAATTAATTAACATTACTGGTTGGAGAAAACTCTTGAGAGTTCCTTGGACTGCAAGGAGATCCAACCAGTCCATTCTAAAGGAAACCAGTCCTGAATATTCATTGGAAGGACTGATGCTGAAGCTGAAACTCCAATGCTTTGGCTACCTGATGTGAAGAACTGACTCATTGGAAAAGATCCTGATGCTGGGAAAGATTGAAGGCGGGTGAGGGGGATGACAGAGGATGAGATGGTTGGATGGCATCACCGACTCAATGGACATGAGTTTGTGTAAACTCCAGGAGTTGGTGATGGACAGGGAGGCCTGTCGTGCTGCAGTCTATGGGGTCTCAAAGAGTCGGAGACGACTGAGCGACTGAACTGAACTGAACATTACGTACAACTAAGCATTTAATTCTTCAGTCGCACTAGGTACATTTTGCGTCCTCAGTAGCCGCCTGGAGGTCGTGGCCGCCTTGTTGGGCAGTGCAGATGTGGACCATTTCTGTCACCACAGAGAGTTCTCAAGGACAGCGAGGCTCTAAGTGTCAGGCTTTGTACACCTCCTCTCTGTCCTCCTACAGGGTTTTGGGGTGGGAATGATTACCCCCATTGTTTAGGTGAGATACTGGGGCCTAGGCTAAATAACTGGTCCCAAAGCACAGCTCCTAAGTGACAGAAGCGAGAACTCAGACTCTTTCTCTCAGACTCTCGTGGAGCCCATAGGAACCCGCTGTTTGGACTTGCCAGCCAGCAGGTCATGGTGAGTCTTCCATTGCTGTGGGCCAAGGATGGAAGCCAGGTGAGAAGAAGGGGAGTTGGGAGGGTGGGAGTGGAAAACAGGGGCTCTGGAAGGGCGCAGTATTCAAGCACGTCCAGTGCAGCGTGGGGAGTCAGGCAATGGCGCTGTGTCCCTGGGGTATGCAGTGTGAGGTCAGTGATCTTGGCTGGGGGGACTGCAGGGGAAGGCAGAAAGCTGAGATTCAAGGCTTTGGGGAGTGAATGGGAGGCAAAGGAGAGAAGGGAAACAGAAGGGGAAGCTACCAAGAGACGTGGATCAGAAGACCAAGGATGTTTTCAGGGTGAGGAGGTTTGACCCTGGTGATGGATGAAGGTTACTCCTGTCTGCAGGGACCAGGCTGGGAGTTACTTGGGGGCAGTGGTGAAGGTGGTGGGGGAACCCCAGTGACCCTGAGACCCACACTGTACCTGAACGGGCAGACGTCACAGGTCCCAGGCGACTGTGGCTAGGAGGCCGTGTTACCTTTCCATTGCCAGATTCCAGACATCTGCATTTTTATGTGAAATGTCCCCGATTTATAAACATTTAAAAGCAACACAATTACTCCCTCCATAAGAAGCACATCACAGAGGGTGTTTCCCCTCCAGAGAAGCGTGAATGTAGTCGGTGCCACAGAACCAACCACACACTTTAAAATGGTCAGAATGGTAAATTGTGTGTTCTTGGATTGTACCTGCACGTAAGCACAGACAGGCACACACACGTCTTGAGGCCACTGTGGCTGCGAGTCTGTGTTCCTCACCTGGGGCATAGAGCCTTACCATTGGCCTAGCAGTAGGGACCTGCCACCCAAGCAACCCCCCCCGCCACTGCCCCGGAACAGCTAAGTCAGGGTGTTTCGGGGATGGGGGAGGGGACCCAGGCATCAGCCTTATTGAAAATGAACAGGCGATTCCCATATGTAGGCAACACTGAGAGCCTCTGGTGTAGAAGATGAGATCAATGGAGGATAAAGACCCTGACAAGACGGGAAGGAATCCCAGAAGACCCCAGGTGTTGGGAATCCCTCTGCTTCTGGAACTAGAGGGGCCACGTGAAGATATGCGCAGATTCTGTTTATTATTTACTTTATTATAATTCTGTTTATATTGGAGTATAATTTATCTATTGGAAAAGTCTCTGATGCTGGGAAAGATTGAGGGTAGAAGGAGAAGAAAGCTTCAGAGGATGAGATGATTGGATAGCATCACTGATGCAATGGACATGAACTTGGACAAACTCCGGGAGATAGTGAGGGACAAGGAGGGCTGGTGTGTTGCAGTCCATGGCGTCTCAAAGACTTGACACGACTGGGTGACTGAACAACAACATGATTGATTTATAATCCACAGTATATTTTAAAAACTCATACAACTTAACAGAAAAGCAAATAACTCAATTAACAAGTGGAAAGAGACTCTGAATAGACAGTTTTCCAAAGATTTTACAAATGGCCAACAGGCACAGGGAAAGGTGCCCAGCATCACCAGTCACCAGGGAAATTCAAATCAAAACCACAATAAAAGATCACCTCACACTGCTAAGAGTGGCCATTACCAAAAACACAAAAAATGACAGGTGTTGGCAAGGACATGGAAGAAAGGGAACCCTCGTACACTGTTGGTGGGAATGCAAATTAGTGCAGCAACTACGGAAAACAGCATTCAGGCTCCGCAAAAAATTAAAACCAGGACTGCCATATAACCCAGCAGTTGTACTTCTTGGTATTTATCCAAAGGAAACAAAATCTCTATTGTGAAAATGTGTCTGCACCCCAGTGTTCAACACAGCATTATTAACAAATAGCCAAGTCATGGAAGCAAGTTCATCAGGAGATGAATGGATTTTAACCAAAGTAGGGCATAAATGCCCTCCAGATCTACCCATGGTGTTACAAATGGCAGGATTTCCTTCTTTTTATGATTGAATGATATTCAATTGTATATTTTCCATTTTATGTTGAAAATAAAGAGCACGAGGCTACTGCTGTCAGAGAACAGAGAGTCAACTTCTTGTGTCAAGTGGAAGGAGCTGTGTACCTGCCTGGCCGCATGGTCATCTGTCTCCATGTGTCTGCAAATGTCTTCTTAGAAACTGGTATGGGACAGGAGTGTTGTAAAGCAAATGGGCTTCCCTCGTGGCTCAGATGGTAAAGAGTCTGCCTGCAGTGCAGGAGACCTGGGATCTATCCCTGGATCAGGAAGATTGCCTGGGGAAAGGAATGACAACCCACTCCAGTTTGGGAGAACTCCATGGACAGAGGAGCCTGGCGGGCTGCAGTGCACGGAGTCGTGAAGAGTCAGACACAACTGAGCGACCAACAGTAGACCTGGGGTGGGGCAGGAGTGTTGTGAGCAAAGGTGTGTGGTAGTGACCACCTTTTAAGAACTGCTTTACCTTTCAGGGTCTCTGCCCACCAGAGCCATCACAGATTCATTTAGGAGAAAACGGCAAATTAGAGAAATGGATTTGTGAGCCAAGATATCAACCAGGAAAAAGATGAAAGTCTGACTGTACAGAGCCGCTAACAAAGCTTTCAGTGAGCTGATCAAGTCCAAAGAATTTGCTGAATACGGACGGTTATTTCCAAGAATGTAATTAACACTTTTCATACCCCAAAATGTTAAAAGTCCATTAATTATCAGCTATTCGAAGAGGGAGACAAAAGACCAGAGGTGTTCCTCAGAGGAGCATTTGTATTAAAGGGAAGTGTATTTATGTGCACTGAAAATTAGAGAGGGTTTTGAATAATTCAGGGGGAAAATGGAAGTTGCATTTCCCCCTTGGATTGAATGTAGTTTCAAGTGATGTAAGCTCCATGCCTAAAATATTAGTTTAATATAAGAACAAGCCCCTTTCCAGCTTGGAGATGTGGCTCACACAACTCCCCTTGTAATCAGAAGCGATTGTCTGTAAAACAGCTTTGCAGTACTTGGATTCAATGGGTTTTTGGACCTGATTCCAATCAAGAGATGCAAATGCCTCCTGTCGACAGTTTCCTCGGCTTAGATGTATTTGCTGAGGGAGATTTATATTGATTCCCTGTAATTTAAGATGCTCCGCTGGGCCTGTGTTGTGCAATCTTGGAGGCTGGGAGGGTGCCGGGGGGTTGCGGTGCTGCTCGCTGGGTCAGCTGTTGGTTTCAAGAAGGAGGCAAGAGGATCCAGGCAGCCACAGGCAAGACGTTGCTTGGTGATTGGGGCCTTCGGGGATGAATTCGCTTTGTGCCTAAAACCCCAAAAAGAAGCTTACCAAACTGAGGCCAGGCTAGTGACACCTTTTCAGAAAAGGGATACATGTATAAGGAAATGTTAGGGAAGCGCTGGTAGTTCAGGTATGTGGCTAAGACATTAAAAAAAAAAAAAAAATTGGCCTCTGTAACAGAGTTCATCTCCAGCTTCCTGCACCCAGGAAAACACCCTCCCCCGCCCCCCAGCAACTTCCAGAAGGGGCGGGAGGAACAGATGTGGAAGAGGCGTGGATTCAGTTTATGGATGATGGGAATGGAGGAGTCAGTGAATCTGGGTCACTGTGCGATGGGGCTTGGGTCTGCTAATCCAGGGACACCTACTTGGGGGCCCACAGGGGCCTGGCAGGGAGTCCCAGTAGGAGAATCTGCCTGGGAGCACACAGATGGATGTAGCCACCTTGCTCTTTGTGTTGGGGTAACTGTGAGGGGTGGAGATGGGGTGAGCCAGGAGCCAGTGCTGCCCCTAAAGAGGGTTCAAAGTCGAGTTGAGAAGAAGAGACAGGGATGTAGAAAATAGTCGTGCCAGGTGGAAGGCGGTAAGGATCCTGAGAGAGGGGCCAAGGAGTACAGAAGAGTTGCGGGCACCCAGTTCCTGACTGGCAGGGTGTGTGGAATGAAGGGGGATGTTAGAGGGCGTGAGCACGATTTCCCTGTTGCTGGTGCAACCCGCGAGGCCCTGGGGATGGACACAGCCTGTGGACCAGAAGGGCTTTTGTGCGATCAGGACACCCGTCTTAGTCCCTCTCTTCCTAGCACCTGGCCACCTTGGCTCAAAGTAGATGCTTGGTACATATGCAGTGAGTGAGTTAATCTGGTTTGGGCAGCAGAGCTCCTTGGACACTGGTGAGGGTTTAGCCATGAGCATAATGTCAGTGGGACCTCCCGGACAGCCCTCCATGGGGTCCAGATGCCTGTGGGAGCTCTCAGAGTGGGTAGTGCCAGCTCTGCGGCTGCAGTGGGGCGAGAATTCACACGCGTGGCTTGGATGGCAGTGCTTGCCCACCCCCCTGTCAGAAATCACGAGGATTTATCTGGGATCCAGCTAAGTTTTATTGAGCGCCTGTTATGCGGAAGGCCTGGAAAAGGGATGTATGATGCTGAAAGGCAAGGACCCTGCCTTGAAGAGCAGCCAGACTCTGTGAACGAAGTAGGGTGAGGTGGGCTGGGAGACAGGCACCTACAGAAGGAACCATGAACCATGGGATCAGAAAGGGTGGAAGTGAGGTGCCTGTGGAGGAAGTGTGGGCTGCTGGCCCGTGGCTCTGCTTACGTGGGGAGCTTGGTTTCGGCAGGTGTGAACTGTGCATGTTACGGTCTGCGTGTTACGGCTCTCTAGTAATGATACCAGTGTCTTGCAACCCTGCTTCTTCCTGCCCCAGATTAATCTAGTCCCGTTAACCTGGTAGACTGTGTTCATCCAGGGACCTCTCTGGACTACTGAGACTCTGCTGAGCCCAGACTCTGCTCTCCAGGAACATGCAGCCTGGAGATGGTGTTGGAGAGGAACCGTGCTGAGTCACCTGTTCTTCCAAAAATGAAACTGTTACCGTGTCCTGGCACTTGGCCTGGAGTAACAGCTCCTTGTTTTATCTGATGATAGCCAGTTGTTTAAAGATAAGAGTCTGCCCAGGGGACACTTTCACCAGTGCCTTCCTAGGTAGGGAGTTGGTCCCTGGAACAGAGGCTAGAGATTTATTCAGTGTTGATGAGCTGTGCAAATTCTGGAGTGGAGAGAAGGGTGACCACTAAGCAGAGGGGAGGCGGGCCTGGGGCTCAGATGGGCAGAGTGTGGAGCAGGGAAAAGTGGAGGCGCTCCGAGTGGAATCAGATGCAGACACGGGTCCTCTGTGGTGGATGCTGGTGGGCACTGGCTGGAGCAAACAGTAGCAAGACTCATCCTCAAGTCTGCAGGCAGGACCCCTTCTGTGGCCCTCTCAAGCATGTAGCAGTGAGTCATGCACACGTTTTTACTGCAGTGATGCAATACTACTATCGTTTATTTATTTGGGGCTTCCCAGGTGGCGCTAGTGTGAAGAGACTGCCTCCCGAGGCAGGAGACATAAGAGATACAAGTTCAGTTCCCAGGCTGGGAAGATCCCCTGGAAAAGGAAATGGCAGCCCGCTCCAGTATTCTTGCCTGGAGAATCCCATGGACGGAGGAGCCTGGCGGGGCTTATAGTCCGTGGGGTTGCTCGGTTTCTTTCTCTATATTTTGTCAGTGTTACTTTTTGATTGAGGTGTAGTTGATTTACAGTGTTGTGTTTCAGGTGAACAAAGTGATTCAATTATAGTTATATGTATATAATTATATAATCTTTCTTCAGTCTTTTCCATTATAAGTTATTCTAAGATACTGACTGCAGTTCTCTGTATTTTACAGTAGGTCTTTGTTGTTTATCTGTTTTATGTATAGAAGTGTGTATCTGTTAATCCCAGATCTTGTAAAATTTAAACTTAAATTTAAATGGAGAAGTCACTCCATAGATCTTTTCAGTGAGTTTGTAGCTTTAGATCTTCACTAAAATCATTAAAATCTTCACATTTTGCTTCAGTTTTCTTTAAATATGCCACACAGAAACAGTAGTTTTAAGATTTTGAACTTTTACTTGATTATAGAAGTAAAAGGCTTAGAAGCAGCAGCTGCCCACTAGGGTTCTGTGCAACTTTCTTCCCCTTGGGTTTCCCCCTAGATGCTGAACAGGACGTTGCTATTTGCTGCCCAGCAGCCACATCTTTTTCCTCTTTGCTTGTGTACCCTAACTTTGTTCTAACACTAGGCCACCCCCCTGGCCACTGGACTCAGTGACTCCTGATGTTGCCGTCAAGTCACCAGGGCCCCGTTCCCCTGCCCTTTAAGGGGTAGCCTAGGGGTGCTTCTGGGAAGGTTTCTTTGCTCTTAGAGACAAACAAGGAAGAAGTAGCCTCCCCCTTCACTGGCGAAGAAAGAGCCTGGAGCCTGCAGAACAGTTGCTCAACACAAGCGGGACCGGCAGTTGCCTGTTTCTCACAGGATCTGGCTCCCACCCCGTCCTGTTCTGCTCCCGTCTGAATTAGCTCATCTCCCAGCCTGAGCCCCACCCTTGTTTTCTTTGGTGGCCCATACTGGACCCCTCAATCTTCCTACATCTCTATATTCATTTTGCAGAAGTATAGTCTTTAGAGATTTGGGTAATATATGTATATGTACAAATTATTGTGTGTTTGAAAATGAATATATTCTCATACTTGACTTGATAGTCTATTAAAATATGGAATTCAAGGTGAAAATCATTATTTCTTGGAACGGTATCATAGCTCCCTGACTTCAGATGCTTGTTGTTACTGTTCAGGGATCTGCCGCCAGTGATTCCATTGATCTGTGACCTGTCTTATCTCCCTGGAATTCTCTTTCTTCTAGGCCCCTGGACGTGCAGGATACTATGGTTTGCAATAGTCTGTGTTTTCTCAATTAGGTCCTCATTGGGCACTTCTAACCTGGACTCTTCCGTGTTAGTTCAGAAGAGGCCCTAACAGTCAACTGGATCCTATTTCTCTGGTCAGAAGGAGGGTAGTCAGTGTGTAAACGTGCCCCCTCAGCCTTGAAGCATGGCCGGTTCAGAAGAGTGGTCCTGGGACGGGACTTCTGGTCAGGATCCTTCCTGGCCACTGTCTGGACCACACATTAGAGGGGCAGTTAGCATCATAGCTCTGTTTCTTGTGCCTGAAACTTATGCACCCAGGTCATGTATTTAAGAGGATATGATTGTGAATCGTTATATGGAAAGTGACTAATTAGCTTTTTGGCTGTTTTATTGAAAAGATAAGAAGCATGAGACTTATGGTATTTCTTTGAGAGTCTTTGATTAAAATGGATGTTTGAGCAGCTCATGCTATTTAAGAGTGAATTTCTAAACTGTGGTGTTAAATATTTAAAGCATGCGCATTAAAATTCATCCTTACTCAGGTCTGTGCTTTCTGAGAGTGTTTGATTTTTGTTGCTTATGGAAGTTGTCAGTTTTGATCATCCAGATGTGATGCGTGAAGCCCCCGTGCTATCCCAGAAATGCTTACAGGCCAGCTTTCCTGAGTTGGGTGCGATTCAGAGACTTATCACCATGTTGCTCTTTAAGGAAGCATTCTTGAATTTTGTTGGAAATCTTAAGGTTTCTTACTTATTTTGTTTTGTACTATTTTTCTGCAAGTTTTGGTGAAATGTTGGAGGAATCCTACAAGTCCACTAAGGCAATATTATTCATTCATCTTGATTGTATAGAAGAACCAGTCATTCTCCCCAGCATAGGTCATTTATTTTTCTTGCATGTTTCTAGGCCAAGTTGGTTCCTAACTAAGGAATATATTTTTTTCTTTTTCTATTTATCTTCATTTCTTTATCTCTCCCATAGAGATTAAGACATTCCAAACATGGTGATCAAAATGCCTTATTCATTACATAGTATAACTAAGAGAAATACAGAGACTCTTAACAAAAAGCCTTGGGACTTGAAAGTATATCCCTTTCCATTTAATTGGAGTTTGTTTGTTTGTTTGTTTTTTGCAGTCACTGTGCCGTTTATTTATTTGCTCTCTGGTTGTTACACACTTTTTTTTTTTTTGCTTGTGCTGCCTTGGTGTTAAATATTTAGCTTTATCCTTCTAGGTATCTGGTTCATTTGACAGAAAAAAAGGTTATATGCTTCTGATGAAAGATGAAGAAATGTACCTTCCAGAAAAGACTTGATTTGAAAGAAACCCATTTCCAGTGACCTGGTGCAGGCTGCTGCTTTTTTAAATTTCAAGATCTTTAATCTGGCAGTGACTGTTTTTGAGTTTTTTTTTTTTTTTTTAATTGGAGTATAATTGCTTTACAATGTTGTGTTAGATTCTGGTGTACAACAGTGTGAATCCACTCTATGTATACATGTAGCCCCTCCCTCTAGAGCCTCCCTCCAAAACCCCCCTCCACTCGCTTTGTCATCACAGAGCACCAGGCTGGGCATCCTGTGCTACAGCAGCTTCCCGTTAGCTATGTTTTACACACAGCAGTGTATCTGTGTCAGTGCTGCTCTCTCAATTCACAAGGGGGGTACCCTCTCCTTACCCCCAACCTGTGCAGGCTTTTGAGCTGCAGGTGATGCTCAAATTATCGCTGATGCTGTGAGAAAGAGTTCTTTCTTCCTTTCAGATAGCAGACAATCCCTGAGGTTTACAGCCTACAGTCCCGCAGATAAACAAGGGTCATATGCCACCCCCGTTGTGAATGCTCAAGTCCATTGCCAGGGTCTAAGGTACATGGAAGAGGTCAAGGTTTGCAGCTTTGAGCACCTCTGCGGCTTTGAAATAAACACACTTGGAGAAGAGAGGTTGAGCAGGGTCTGGCAGAGAAGTTTGAGAAAGTGTTGGTCCTGTCTCCCAGTTGTACTTGCAGCCCCCCAACCCCAGCCTCCAGGAAGCATTCTCCCTCCCTACCTGTTAAAGCAGACTTAAGGATTCTCCTGGAACTGCCTGGCCCAGCATCCACACTGTAGAGCAGATTGAGCCATAGGACACGTGGGAAAGAAAGAAGGGGATGTGTTCCTTGCCCGTTCTAGATTTGTTGCGTGTTTTTAGGGTGTGTTGAAATATTCACATAAGCCATTTATGATTAGAAATGAAGGGAACAAACTTGTGAATATCAACAGCATTATATTAATACTTGGGCAGGTAGATGAATAGGAGAAGATGCTCTAAATTCAAACTGTTCTTCAAAGCAAGTGGGTCCTCAGTTGCCCTTCACCTGCCGGGCAGGTGGCATAGGTTGTGAAGCAGCCAGGTTATGAGTTCATAGGCTGGATAGCCCTTGGACGAGAAGAGAGGACATGCCTTGCAAGTGAATGTTGGAGCTCATTTTTTTTTTTTTAAATGCTGTTCACTCCTCCAACAACAGTATAACCAAAGCCTTGTCTGACTCAGCCAGTTGAGTCAGACATATGGATACTATATATGGAGTCCTATATATGGATACTCTTCCTTTCCTGTACGTCAGAAAGGATCTGCTTTTATCTAGATATGAAGCCTGTCTCTCTTTTCAGTTTCTTATTAATAAATGCAAGAATATGATAATATTGGAAGAGTTTGGATCTCATCTAGTACTTTGTAGATGGAATATTAGTCTTCAATATGTTAGCTTGATAAAATCTGGAAATAGCTTGTCTCCCATGTTTGCCATTAAAAATAACGGCTAGAGAGAATTTCACTTTGGAGATACACAGCATGAAATAAGAAGTACAAATAGCTGAACATCATATGAAATGATGTGTAATGTCACTAGAGGTAAAGTAATAAGGAAATAAAATAGCAAGACTTTAAACCTGTCAACTTTAAAAATTGATGATTCTGTGGAAGCTTGGCCTGGGGGCTTAAGACCATGGACTGTGGATTTACATTCCTGCTCTTCCTCATACTTTCAGAAGTTATTTAATGTCTCTCTGCCTTAGTTTCTTCATCTGTAAAAACAAGATAGCAAAATCTAGCCATAGGGTTGTTATATGGATTCAGTGCAGCAAAGCACTGCAAATAGCACCTGGAAATGGTAAATGCTATTCAAGTGTGGAAAATAAATTCCTAGTGTTGAGTGAACTTCATTTCTTAAAAAAGTGCTTTTGAATCCCTGCCGTGTGCCTGCTACTGTTGTGGGCTTGAGACGAGAGTGGTGAACAGAAGATGGGATGGTTCGGTGGGGGTTGCCTGCTCTCCTGGAGCTTATATAGGACAAGGGGAGGCTGATAATACACAGGCAAATAAACACAAGAACCAGGTCACCTTGGGTGGTGAGAAGTGTGTTCTGAAGAGAGTGTCCAGATGTCCAGTCTGTGCTTGGTGTCTTGGCATTCTGTCTGTCTTAGCATTTTAAAATTCTCAAAAGTGTTCCAGTTCTGTACAAAATCTTGTAGTGAATGTTTTTAGTAGCTTTATTTATAATTGCCACAATCTGGAAATAAGCCAAACGTTCCTCAACCGGGGAAGGTGTGAACAAACTGTGGTACATAGTGTGGAATTGTATTTAGCCATAGAAATGAATGAACTCTGATAGACCCCAGGTCGTGATGAATCTCAGATGCACTGTGCTTGGGAAAGAAGCCAGGCATAGAGGCTGCACACTGTATAGTTACATTTAAATGACATTCTGGAAAAGGCTAAGTGTGGGAACAGAAATCAGATCTCGGTTGCCAGGGGCTGGGTAAGGGAAGGGTTGACTTGCAAACCGGGGGATTTTGGAGCCTGTGGAACTGTTCTGTATCTTGATTGTGATGGTGGTGATCACAAGGTTGACTACATTTGCTGAAACGTGCATAACGGTACAGTAAAGAGGGTGCAATTTACCATAGATAAATTATGCTTTAATTAAAAATGAAAAAATTCCTAAGCAGAAAAATGGTGTTGCTGTTCAAATGGCAAATAATCTGGTCATTGTGGTCATGAAGAATTTCAGAAGAGAGGAGATGGGACAGATAGTAGGGAAATTGAGAGAGAGAAGGAAGATTGATTGACACTTTTTTCTTGAGGGCAATTTGCATTTATTCAACAAGTAATTATGGGCACCCATTATGTGCCAGGTCCTGGTATATAGTCTGGGCATAGACTGTGCCTGTAAACAAAACAAAAAACCCTAATGGGGCTTCAAGTTGTGTATTAAGATGAAAATGTGCTTTCCTGTTTTCACAATGAGGCTACCTTTAGGAATGTATTGTAAGGAAGTAAGGGGGGCATAAAGATATACATTCAGCAATTTTATATGCAGAACTATTTTAAAAGACAAAAGCTGAAAACAACCTAAAGTCTGACAGTGGGAGATTGACAGGGAAATTATGGTAAAAGTGACCATGACAAGTAATAAAGTTTTATTACATGTATTTATGTGGAGAGGTGTCCATGATATGCAAAGTATAAACCTGGAGTTAAAAAGCTGATTCCTTGAGTGTTAAAAAAAAATCTGGGGTTCTACACATTAATCTCTGTTTTTTATGGTGGGAGCAGGGGACTTTGGTATATTTTTTAATTTTCTTACACAATGAAATTCCATTAAAAAAATAATGGGCAATGTAAGTATTTGAATTTTAGGAAAAAATCACTCAAGACAAAAAATAAATATTACACATAATAGGCAAAAATGAATACCCTATATATTCTAGGTGATACTCTGTCCTGGAAGTAAGGATGTTTTTTTAATGTGGAAAACAAATGCTTTCTGTTGTCAAATGTGAAAGAGGCTTCTTTTGGAGAAGCATGCAACATTTTTACTGGGGATACCTAAAATATCAATTCATTTAATATTTTGATGAAATATAAGATTGGTCTAGCCTTTGGAAAGCCAAGTTATGTCTTTTCCTGGCCCTTTACAAAATAGAGCATTTTGTTTACACATTCTTCACTCAAAATAAAAATAAAATAGCCTCTGCTAGCTAAGAAGAAAAGGGAGATTTTTTTCTGAACACAGTTCTGATTATATGTTAGAATAAAATGTGATGTAGTACTCATATTATGGACATAGATAAGGAGAGTAAAGCCAGCTGCAGAGAATGGTTCTAGTTTTACGTAATTTAGCAACCTTTCACAGAATTCAGCACCACGGATAGCTACAGTGTCCTGGAACATAAGAGTTACCATCTCCCAACCAGTGATTCCTGGAGAAGAAAATGGCACCCCACTCCAGTACTCTTGCCTGGAAAATCCCATGGATGGAGGAGCCTGATAGGCTGCAGTCCATGGGGTCGCTAGGAGTCAGACACGACTGAGTGACTTCACTTTCACTTTATTTTCATGCATTGGAGAAGGAAATGGCAACCCACTCCAGTGTTCTTGCGAGAATCCCAGAGATGGCAGAGCCGGGTGGGCTGCTGTCTCTGGGGTCGCACAGAGTCGGACACGACTGAAGCGACTTAGCAGCAACCAGTGATTCAACTTTTAATCAAGCAATGAAACTGAATTTGTAAAGTTTATTCAGTCAGCAGTGCATCGAGTTTTAAACTACCTGTACCTGTTGAGAATAAACAGATACAGCATTATGAAATAGGACCAAGAACCTGGCTATTTCTAAATAATTGCCATTGCAGAAAGCACAGATGAGTGATTACCACAAGACTCTCTAAAATAGTTGAATACATTAACTTGTATGTGAATGCTTGTAAGTCACTTCACATAAAACTATCCTATTAAATTATAGACCTCAATAGATGCTCAGTAAAAATGTCAAACTTTGAAAGTTGGGATTTTGACTTTTTTGCATCATTATTGTATTTACCATTACATTTTGGGTTTACAGCTTATACATTTTTCTGTAGTCATAAGTTTTTCTGAAGGATAATTTGTTGCATGGTAGGAATTTTAGCTGGAGCTTCTTTGGTGCCTAAGTTTTATTGAGTCAGATGGAATCGCATTTACATTCAAAGACACAGCACTTGAATATTTATGTGAAAATTCACAACTGATAAAGCATTCCCTAGCAGATTTGGCAGCTCAGAAGGAAAATACAGTATTTTTCATATCTTTTAAAACCCATGTCTCCATTTAATAACATAAAATCCCTCAAACTTTCTTTAGTTTTTAAATCTTCTAATTAAAATAAATATTATGACAAATATAAATCAATCATGATGATCCGAATGTGTTTTTCCATATAGTGTTAGTTGCTCAGTCGTGTCTGACTCTTTGCGATGCCACGGACTGTAGCCCGCCAGGCTCCTCTGTCCGTGGAATTCTCCAGACAAGAATACTGAAGTGGGTTGCCATTTCCTTCTCCAGGGGATCTTCCTGACCCAGAGATTGAATTTGGGTGTCCTGCATTGCAGGCGGATTCTTTACCATCTGAACCACCAGGGAAGGCCCTGAGAATTCTGGCATAGCCCTCCTAGGGGGAAGGGAAGAGGGTGCCTTACTGGTTAACCAGTTGGGAAGGTGGACTTTGTAATCTACATCTTAAAAGACTGAAAAAAAAAATGAGGGCCCATGCTGTATTGAAAGTGATTCACCATTTTGAGCTGAAGTTGGGAGGAGATAATCCCAAGCGCCAACTATGTACAAAAATGCTGTCCCAGACACTGTAGGGAATAGAGAGGCATCTGAGCTGTTAACCTACAGCCTAGTGAGCTTGTAGTTTAGTAAAGAAGACACACAGCTGTAATGGAACTATAGAAAAAGGCTCATCTAAGTATAATAAAAGAAGATGTGTATGCTAAGTCACTCAGTCGTGTCCGACTGTTTGTGACCCCACAGACTGTAGCCTGTCCATGGGATTCTCCAGGCAAGAACACTGGAGTGGGTTGTCATGCCCTTCTCCAGGGGATCTTCTCGAGCTAGGGATTGAACCCAAATCTCTTACATCTCCTGCATTGGCAGGTGGGTTCTTTACCACTAGCGCCACCTGGGAAGCCCAATAAAAGATGTGAAAGTGAAAGTGAAGTCGCTCAGTCGTGCCCAACTCTTTGGCACCCAATGGATAGTAGCCTTCACCCAGCTCCTCTGTCCATGGGATTTTCAAGGCAAGAGTACTGGAGTGGGTTGCCATTTCCTTCTCCAGGGAATCTTCCCAACCCAGGGATCGAACCCAGGTCTCTCACATTGTAGACAGACGCTTTACCATCTGAGCCACCAGGGAAGTCATATTTTAAAAAAAATTATATTTATGTACATAAAAGATGTACATAAATATAATTTTTAAAATATGGTATGATAGTGCCAGAAGGAAAGATCTAGGGATTCAGGATGTGGAGAAGTAATATCAAGCTACTTCTTCACCTTTTTTTGGGAAAGGGGAGAAAGGAGAAATCAGGAAAGGCCTAATGAAAGATTGGCATTCTGAGCTCAAAGGGTGGAGCTGTGGGGTGCTTGTGCTCAGTCGCTCAGCTGTGTCCAACTCTGCGACCCCATGGACTATAACCCACCAGACTCCTCTGTTCATGGAATTTTCTAGGCAAGTATACTGGAGTGGGTTGCCATTTTCTACACCAGGGGGATCTTCCCAACCCAGGGATTGAACCCACGTCTACTACATTGGCAGGTGGATTCTTTACCACAGCGCCACCTGGGAAGCAAGAAGCTATGGAATATGAAGGCCAGTTTTACTGGCAGGCACATGTCAAGTAGAACAGTAAAGGGGATTAAAGCCTGGAAGCATACATGGGCCCAGCGCTCATCAGACCTTGAATGTCAAGCTGGGAGATGTGGCCTTCGCCCATCATTCAGATAGTGGTATGGTCACATTAGCGGACAGCACAGAGATGGGGGTCTGCTGAGGTCTTCTGTGTCCAGGCATGCCTTCCCTGCTGTACTAGACAGAATAAACATGGTGACAGGAAATTGAAGCGCAAGATAGAGGAAGAGATTGTTTATGAGGACCTAGATCCTATCTGTCTGCTTAATGATGCGAGAACATATATACACTCAACTGAAAGGTTCTGGACAAGTTGGTCAAACCATCAGCAGAGATTGAGAGCCAGGGAGAGTCAGGAGAGCCGAAGACATGCCTGATGGTTAATGATGGACAAAGACAGTTTTGTTTGTTGGCAAGGAAGAGGGTGCGGTGCTTACCTGACGTGTCAGTGAGCCTGATGCTGAGTCCGTGTTGCATTTTAGAAAGCACTGGTCACTTGTCACTCTCTAGCAATCACATTGTGGGCTGCAGTGGCTGATACTCTGGTTTGAGTTGTCACTGCCGAGAATTTACTGATTTCCTGCTGCCAGCCTCTGCAGTTCAAGCTCAAGAGGTCTGTTGGTTTCATGCTTATAATTCTGCCCTCAGAGAATTAGAGACGCTTACTTTGTGGGTTGGCTCACCTTCGTGGAATTCTTGCTGTCTGTGACTTTCCCGACCCAGAGAACATGAAGCTCTTTTAAACTGCTGTCCTATTGATTTACCTACATGCTTTTTGTATTTGTGCCAGAGGCACAAGGAAAACACCTTAAAAACTGAATAAATAAAGAAAGAAGGATGTACTGAGACTCCCCTCTGTGTCAGGGAACTGAGGCTGGGATCAGAGTGTCAGTACCCGGGTTAGGCTTGAGGCTGGACCTGGAGGTCCACTGGCCTTCTCAGGACCAGCCTGACCTAAGGAGTGGGAGGATGAGGACGTGAGTACAAAGTGGACAGAACGGAAGTGCAACACGGCAGGGAGGGGAAGGTGTATACTTGTGTATAGGCGTGTGTGTTTGTCTTTTGTTTTATTCTGTTTTTTATTTAAAAATTTTATTGAGTATAGTTGATTTATAGTATTGTGTTCATTTCAAGTGTACATCACAGCAATTCAGTTATACATATGCTTATATCTGTTCTTTTCTGATTCTTACCTGATTCTTTTCTCATACAGTAGTTATAGAGTATTGAGTCGTGTTCCCCGTGTTGTAAAGTCAGCCCTTGTTGGTTATCTATCTTGATTTGGTTGTGTGTGTATGTTAATCATAGGTGTGTGTATGTGTGGGTTTGGACAAGATTCTATGAATATGGGGGGAAAGAGTGGAAAGACTTAGGCTAGGATGTTACTGCATCCTGTGCTGGGGAGTAGGGAGAAGGGACAAATTAAAAAAATGACTGACAAAAACTTAGCTTATAGGAAATGATCTCATTAGTGGAAAAAGTACACGCTGTGTGTAGATGCAAGCAAATGAAAGGAAAAGAATATTTATACCAAGAATACTCTCATGGGGCATGTGAGGCCTGAGAACGACCTAATGCTGGGAGCGTGTGATATTGCTTTCTATACCGATATGTTACATTTGATGATGTCCACCAGGTTTCTCTGTTGTACAGATGAAGTTTTCCTTTGTAAGAAATAAAGCAGTCTGGAGGGTGGAGCTCTAAGACTGTGTAAATATCCTGTTTCCCAGCAGTTTTGCACTTGGTGATTTTAGCAACCGTTGGTGTCACTCATCCAAGATAATTATTACTCTGGTGAATACAAAGTGGTGATTTTTCTAATTGTCTAATTTTTCTTGTATCAGTTGGTATTCTTCTGTGAAGAAGAACCTTCCTTTCTCGTCTGCCCTTTTTAATCAGTATCAGTATGAACTTGTGGATTTTTAAAATATAAACTTAAGATTTAATGTGTGTTTATAATCCATTTCTAACATTAATCATTTCGATGTTATGTTCTCCCGTGCCCCTATCAGAAAAGTTTTGGAGAAATAGTATCTGGATTGAGTGAATGAAGTAATGGTAGGAAAGTGATGAATAAATCTGTGTTTACCGAGAGTTTCTATCTGTCAATCTAGTGTACTTTTCTTTTTATTTCTCTCTAGGTCTCATGGACTAATTGGCTCTCATTCACCGGGAACCCAACAGATAAGTCGTCTCTCTGTGTGTGAAGAAAATGCTCGGTTTTAAAACTGCTCTGAAAATGATGAAAGCAGGATCGCCCTGGTGACGCTGTCAGGGGGCAACAAGCAGCTTGAGAATTTCCTCTTCTCCAGGTAGCAGCTTGAAGGACACCCCTTTCCATTAAGGAGGACTGCATGGCAGGCAGCCCCCACTGACGGCTGGAAAATGAGTGTTCCAGTGGCTCCTAAGAAGTCATGTTACAGCGAATTGCGGGACAGCAGAAATGGAGCAAAAAATAATAATGACCGAGTCCTGAGTTTGGGAGATGCCAATGCCAACCCCATCATGTTGGAGGTTGGCTCCTCTTCTGACGAGCCTGCCACATGTGCTGTGCCAGAGGAAGTTGGAAATGCAAATTTGAGGGGACCAGAGAGTAGTCCCTGTGTCCCGAAGGAGTTTCACCCACTTCAGGGCTTTGCGAAGGCATCTCAGGCTGTCCCCACCGGCCTGAAGGATTTTAAATTCTCTCTGATGGCTCAGAGAGAACGGAATGAAGAGTCCGAGCTGGAGAGAGGTGCAGACCACCTACAGGCCCTTCGGGGTCTCCAGGGACCAGGTCTGCCGAGTCGGAGGACTGTCATGGGCGAGTCTAGCCTGGAGGTTCCGGCTAAGCGGGAGGCTGATGTCCCCCGGCCTGTCCCCAAGGATAAGTTGGCCAAGACCCTTGACAACGAGGAACTGAGGAGGCATTCTTTAGAAAGAGTTAGCAGTTCTGCTGCAGCAGTGGATGTGCTCACAAAGGAGCGGGCTGGAGGCCTGGCCTGGCCGCTTCCACAACCCACAGGGCTGGGGTCCCCAGAAGCCCCGCATCTGGTGCCCGGTGATGGGAAGGGGCCGCCGAAGACGGGGACAGCCCCTTCTCCAGGGCCGCCTTGTCCTCTGGCGGACGGGACCTCAGAGGGAAAGGGCGCACATCATCCTAAACCATCTACCTCAGTAACCATGGAGACCGTCCCCTTAGAGATCCAGCCAGAGAGGGGACGGGTACCCAAGGTCAGCGCCCAGAGCACAGCACCTTCTGCCCATCCAGAGTGCACTCTCGATTGCTCTCCAGCCTCGAAGGATGTCCCGAGAAGGCCAGAAGCACAAGTGGGTCCGGTGAAGGTGGAGCCCAAGACAGAGCTGAAACCTGTGCAGGAGTTCAAGTCCACCCAGGTCGGGGAGCTGGGGTGTCGTCAGGGGCATGGCGTGTCACCTCTCGGGAGAAAGGAGCCAGCTGGGGAGGTGCAGCCAGGAGCCTCAGCCGCTGGGTTGAGCAGCTTGGCACATGGCGTTCCCCACCCCCCGGGTGCAGGAAGAGACAGAGGTGAGCCGGAGAAGGGAGGTGAGGACGGGTCTCTCCGAACTACCCCCAAACCGAGCCCCGGTTCCTCACGAGCTGCGGATCAGCAACCCACGTCCAGAAGTTTGCCAGGCTCAGCTCGGAAGCTGGGTGAAATGGTGCCCAACAGTGTGTCACCAGGGGATGGTCACGTAGCTTTTGTTCCTGGAAACTCAACTGACAGCAAGCCCTCTGGTGCCAGCGATGAGAAAGGCGTCCTGGGAGATGGGAACAGTGTCAACACTATGGTTTTTGACTCAGCTTCCTCTGTTGGAGAGAGCGAAACTCGGGTCCCTGAGCCCCCCAACCCTTCAAGCAGCCGCTCAGAAGCCGAGGAAGGCCAAGAGGTCTGTCTATCTGTTGCAGAGACCAGGAACCATCTGGAACCTGCAGTGAAGACTGAAAGCACCTCCCCAGTGAGGGCAGATGTCCTTCTCGGTGTCCCCGCGTCCCTCCACCCAGAGACAACTGTGAATGTGGCCCGCCAGCCCCCGCCACCCAGCAGCCGCTTTCAGGACTTGGGCACGTCAAGTGTGGATGTGGGGTACCCCCTGGCCGCCCTGCCTCCCGCTGACAGCACCGGGTTGTCACACGCCTCCCCCAAAGTGCCTGCCAAGAACGCCTTCCCTGGGGCCCTCCCCCGTCCCGAGGACACACCCACCTCACTGGAGGGGACGATGGGCCCCCCGGTTGAGAAGAGGGAAGAGCGGGCAGACCCCAGGCCCGTTGTGATGCCCAAGCCCAAGCACGTGAGGCCCAAGATCATCACCTACATCCGGAGGAGCCCACAGGCCCTCGGCCAGGTGGACGCGTCACTGGTTCCCATGGGGCTCCCTTATGCTCCGCCTGCATGCAGCGTGGCTCTCCCCAAAGAGGACAAGGCGGCAGGTGGTGACCTGAAGCCGGCTGCCGGCCTCTACGAGAAGTTCAAGCCGGACCTGCAGAGGCCTCGGGTGTTCAGCTCTGGACTAGTGGTGTCGGGGATCAAGCCCCCAGGACATCCCTTCAGTCCAATGAGTGAGAAGTTTTTGCAGGAGGTAAGAGAATGTCATTGTGAGACAGTCTGTGAGTTGAACATCCTAAAGTTCGTGAGGTGTTTTCAATGAATTGTGAAAGCAGAGTGTCCTCTCTTAGCAAATTCTAGATGCTGATGGATGTATTTGTATAGAAAGGGGTGTTTTGAACTAGAGCAGATTGCAGGCGAATGAACGGTTTCCACTGGAAGAGACTGATGATCAGAATGAGGTGGATCTAACATCTAAAGGGATTCTTTTAAATTCTGCCTGACATAATACATAAAAGTTAGAAAAGCATTTAAATTGGCTTCTGTATTTAAATTGTTCTTGTTGTTGTTCAGTCGCTCAGTTGTGTCCGACCCTTTGCGACCCCATGGCCTGCAGCACGCCAGGCTTCCCTGTCCATCACCATCTCCTGGAGTTTGCTCAAACTCAGGCTCATTGAGCCAGCAATGCCATCCAACCATCTCATCCTCTGTTATCCCCTTCTCCTCCTGCTTTCAGTCTTTCCCAGCATCATCAGGGTCTTTTCCAATGAGCTGGGTCTTAGCATCAGATGGCCAAAGTATTGGAGTTTTAGCTTCAGTATCAGTCCTTCCAGTAAATACTCAGCGTTGATTTCCTTTATTGTTATTCAGTCGCTTAGTCCTGTCCGATTCTTTGCAACCCCAAGGACTGCAGCATGCCAGGCCTCGCTCTCCTTCACTGTGTCCTGGAGTTTGCTCAAACTGCCACTGAGTCAGTGATTTCCTTTAGGATTGACTAGTTTGATCTCCTTGCTGATAAGTGAGCACACTTCTTCTATAAAGTAGTGGGAAAAAAACCCCAAATGAATGTATTATTCAAATTGATCAGACTTGATCCTCTTCTGAAGGAGAATATTTCCCTATGGGAGATTTTTGTGTTTGTACACAGTACAGTGAGTAGAAAATAATGTGTTAGGCATGGGCTCTGTTTTAAGTCTAAACAATAATTACAGCTAGCATTTAGTTGAGTGCCTGCTATGTCCTAGGACCACATAGCGTCACATTTCATTTTTGCCCATCTTTGCCAATCCTTGCTGTGATTCTCTGCAGGGTGGGATTGTGGTGCTCTCATCATTGTCCGGATGAGGAAGCAGATTTGGAGAGCTCTGAGTCCCTCATCTAAAGCCACAAAACAAGGGCAGCGCTGAGATAGCCACCCGGGTCCTCACTGTGCCGCCCCTCTCAGTACCACGGGGCTGGGGCCAGTTGTTCTCCCAGAGCTCAGAGAGCAGGTTTTCTCTGGACTCAAATCTCATGACAACCAGCGATCAACTGAGAGGAAAGTGAGGCCAGGTCAGTGCTCCCCCTGACACCCTCCAGTTCTTCCCAGGCCGCTGTGGACATGGGCAGGAGCTGGTAGGATGGCTCAGCTGTTAGGATGCCCTCCGTCTGGCTCCTTCACTTCCTGACTGCCTGGCCTTCATTCCCGCTCCTTTTGCTGCCTCAGGGCCTTTGCACGTACCTCTGCTCAGGATATTCTTATCTCAGATACCTGAATGGAGAAGGCAGTGGCACCGCACTCCAGTACTCTTGCCTGGAAAGTCCCATGGACGGAGGAGCCTGGTGGGCTGCAGTCTGTGGGTCGCGAAGAGTCGGACACGACTGAGTGACTTGCCTTTCACTTTTCACTTTCATGCATTGGAGAAGGAAATGGCAGCCCACTCCAGTGTTCTTGCCTGGAGAATCCCAGGGACTGGGGAGCTTGGTGGGCTGCCGTCTGTGGGGTCGCACAGAGTCAGACACGACTGAAGCGACTTAGCAGCAGCAGCAGCAGAAGATACCTGGAAGACTCTCCTTCACATTCTGTAGTTCTCTGTTCAAAATATCACTTCATTATGGAGTTTCATTTGAGGAAGTGTAGGTGATGCTGTGGTAAAGAAGCTGCCTGCCAGTGCAGGAGATGCAGGAGACTAGGATTTGATCCCTGGGTTGGAAAGATCTAGAAAGGAAATGGCTACCCACTCCAGTCTTCTTGCTGGGAAAACTCCAAGGACAGAGGAGCCATATGGGCTACAGTCCACGGGGTGGCAAAGAGTTGGGTACGACTGAGCACGCTTCATTCAGTTCTTCAAATAAAGTAATTCTGTGCCACCTTCTCCCCAAAAAAAGATACCCCAGATTTTTCTCTGAGAAACACGTTTGTGAGAAAAACTGTATTTAGAGATGTAGACAAGAATCCTGTTCTTTCTCTCTGACCTGTCTTATCGTTTCTTGTGTATATTTTCCATCTTTGTTGCTTCTGGTCCTTCCATAAAATATAGAGTAATTTCTATATTAGATGCACATTCCTCCCTGCCCACCCCCACAGATATTCTGAAGTCTTAACCGTCTGGAAGCCATCCCAAGTCTTCACGAAGTGGCTTGAGTGTTCCTGCAGCTTTAGTAGCTCTGAGGGGTTGAGAGAGACCCCGTTAGCACGGGGATAGAAGTGCTGCTGGGCACCAGCCCCTTGATCTGAGGACTGTTTTCTGCCTTAATCAGAGAATCTAGGGCCCAGACCCTTTCTTCAGGCTACAGTAAGAACCTATTTGCTCATGTGCCTGAAATGATTTTAGAAATTTGAAATCACGAGGATTCTTTAGTTTGCTTTTAAATTATTTCTCTAAAAATACTCCATTGGAGAAGGAGGGGGGAAAAAACCTCCATTTGAGGTTAATCTCCCTATGTCTATGACTGTGCAGTGACACCTGCTGTGTTTTGTCAATAAAGATGAAAGAAAAGAGTGTGATGCTTTTTTGTAGACGCTCTTGTTTTATTAAAAATGCACAGAGTAGGCATCTAAGGAATACTTTTTGTTATCTTACCAGAGACAAATTACCCAACAAAATGATCGGCACCGAAGTTCCTGTAATCGTTAAGGTTGTTTTCCAACGATGGCATGATGAATTTTGACCCAAGAAATGTATCCAGTTTGAAAAAATGGAATAATTACTGAGATAAGACACTGCAATCTGAAAAACCCAACAGATGTAGGTTAGAAATGGTAATTTCTTCATGAGAGCACCTGCTGAAAGACATGAACAATGACACCAAACATTTAGACACTAAAATTTAAAAATCGAGGGGATATGAGTATAATTGAAATGCCAAAGATTGATAGTGAGAGAGTAAGTAGAAATAGTAAAAATTTTATCAGAGAGCAGATGTAGAATATTCTTTCATAGGAATATAATTTGCTGGAGCCTGAGTTCCGTCTATCGGCTATAGCGATCATACATATTTTACAATGTGATTATGATAAAACTTTAAAGGCCTCATCTTTTGTTTCAATAATGTCAATTTAAAGAGAACTTTTATCTATTTCGACATTAAAAGAGTATTAAATTAAGGGTTTATCTCTTCAGCAGCCTGGATCACAGCTTTATAGCCCCTATTAAAGAATGTTGTTAAATGCCTGTGATTCCTGAATAGAAAGAGGTTTGACTTGTAAAATGTATTGTGATTTAGAGTAGACTTAATTAACATGTATGTCTTTTCATAAGCCTCTGACTCTGTTTTTTTTTAACTTGAAGTAAGGTTATTTTTCGGTGACTTATGTTCTTCATTTCTAGCATGAGGAAACACTGATGTTATGAACAGGCTTTGTGAGTACAGAATTGCATATATAAAAGGTAGCCATATGATTGCATATATGTAAGGTAGCCATCCATTGTGTTCTAATCCAAATGGTTAATCACAGGAAGTAGTAACATGATAACATGATGTTATGTTATTGGATTCAGGAAAGAATGAAACATGATTCCTTTATTTAATAGATGTTTGTTGATTTCAGCTCTGTGCTAGACATTGTTCTAGGTGCTATGAATTCAACAGTCAACAAGACTCTGCCCCAAAACTTCCATTCTAGCGAAACTTGCTCAAACATTCCTGGAGGCACCACCATACTAGGGAAGACAATCAGAGGTAATTGAGTCTCTCATTTTTAATTATATCAACAGAATATAGAGGCCTGAAAACACATCTTTCCATTAACTTCTCTATTCTTCCATTAAATAACCTTTCCTCCCTCATTAACAATGCATAGTTTATTTCCTAAGTAGCCTAATAAAGACTTAACCTAAATTGATAAAGTTCATCAACCTGTTGTAAGACAAGGTCACCAGAAAAACTGCCTGTTCTCCTTGGGAATAAGGAAACTTTCATAATTCCATGAACATTTGCTAAATTCTTGCCTTGCATCATTGACATTATTTATAGATTGACTACTTGCACAAATTCCAATGATTTCGTAGTGATATAATTTTAAAATCTTATGGAGGGAGTTCTTGTTTCTCCCAGTGGAATGTAGATTCATAGAGTATTAGAACCAGCATAGACCGAAGGGATCATCCCATTGTGGTCAACTTAGAGATGAAGACCCTGGGCCCAGAGAAGGTAAGTGATGGGTGATGGAGCAGCTCAGTGATGCCAGAGTGGTCATTGTTGGAGCCTTGGTCGTAGGACGAGGTTCAATGCTCATCCTATGATGTGCAGTTTTCTGATTGAGCTTCTGTTCATTTATCCTAGGTTGCAGAACGCCCTGGAAAAGAAGAATTTTGTTCTCCTCCCTATACTCATTACGAAGTTCCCCCAACTTTCTATCGATCAGCCATGCTCCTTAAGCCCCAGCTGGGATTGGGTGCGATGTCACGTTTACCGTCTGCCAAGAGCAGGATCCTGATTGCGAGTCAGAGGTCTTCAGCGAGTGCCATCCACCCACCGGGAACCATAGCCGCAGCTGCCAGTCTCTACAGTTCCGACCCTGCAGGTAACCAATGCAGCAGGGACTGCTTTTCCTGCTGTGCTTTAAAATAGTGAGCGAATAAAATGAAGGTAGCTGTCTGAAGTAGGAATGCCTCTCCTTCTTTAGAAGGGCCTTTTCCCCTTCTTCCATTTGATTGTAGATATGGACACTGGTCAAGACTCCTCTGTCTACCACTGTCTTCCTCTGCGTCACCCTTAAAATGACGGCCCTTATAATCACCACTTTACAGCTTTTAGTTTCTCCCTTCCCTGATGCATCTTATGGACCAGGGTTCAAAAAATTGTTTCTGGAAAGGGCTACATAGTATTAATAAGTATTTTAGGCTCTCTGGGCCATAATGATCTGTGTTGTAACTACTTAGCATGAGAGTAGCCAGAGACAGTATGTGCATGCATGGGTGCAACTGTGTTTCAACACAGCTTAATTTGCACAGATACAGGCACACCTGGGAGATGCTGTGGGTTCAGTATTTGCTTCACGCAATAAAGCGAGTTTTGAGGGTTTGTGTGTGTGTGTGTGGTTTCCCAGTGCACCTAAAAATTATGTTCACGCTGTGTGTGCTCAGTCTCTCAGTTGTGTCCGGCTCTTTGTGAACCCATGGACTGTAGCCCACCAAGCTCCTCTGTCCATGGATTTTCCAGGCAAGAGTACTGGAGTGGGTGGGGTAGCCATGCCCTCCTCCAGGGGATCTTCCCAACCCAGGAATTGAACTCATGTCTCCTGTTTCTCCTCCATTGCAGACAGATTCTTTACCCACTGAGTCATCTGGGAAGCACTGGAGTCTATTAAATGTGCAATAACATTATGTATTAAAAAGCAGTGTATCTACCTTAATTAAGAGCTGTTTATTTATAAAAAATCTGAACCATCATCTGAGCCTTCAACAAGTCATGCTAATAACATCAAATATGATTGATCACGGATCAGCATAACAAGCATAATAGTAATTTAAAAGTTTGAAATATTGTGAGAGTTACCAAAATGTGACACAGAAACATGAAGTGAGCAAATGCTGGTTGGAAAATGGCGCTGATAGAGTCCTTGAGGGGGGTTGCCATAAACTTGTGATTTATTTAAAAATGCAGCATTTGTGGAGTGCAGTAAAATGAGGGATGTCTGTAGGGGACTGGATTTGGCCTGTGGAGAGAGACCTTCCTGCAGTACAGCAGTGACCGTTTCACTCTTTTCAGCTTTTACACGTCTTGGACAACCCATGTTTGCCCACAGAATGGCCCTGCCCCAGCCCCGTCCTGTTCTGCCCTGGCTGGACCATGTCCCTCCACTGATGTTCTCTGCTCTTCTCTTTCTGTCTGTCTGTCCCTTCTTCTGCTCATGTCATTTCCTCTAAGTTTTACTTTATTGTCCTATCTTATTACAGAAATAATACATACCTGTTGTAAAAAATTTTGAATATAGGAAAATATAAAGATAGAAAGTCACTGTACTTACATTTTTAGCATCCAACCAGAGTTAATATTATGGAAATTGTTCTTCCCACGTGTTTCTTTCTGTGCATGCTTTAATAGCTGAATTAATACTGAATATGAATTTTGATTTTTCCTACTAATATTATATTGTAGGCATTTCCTATGGTGTCAGTGTTTTAGAAATATTTTAATGGCAGCATGAGATTCTGTTTTATTCACTTACTTATTGTTTTAACAAATTCTGGGTGGTTATTATGTGCTAATAGTTGTAAATCGAGGGCTGCAGCACTGAGCAGAGAACTCCTGCCTTTGTGCAACTTAGTCTAATGGATGAAATAGACAGTAAAAAAGCACAAAGATAAATGCATTATTAGAGATTGTGATAAGTGTTAGGAAAGCGAGAAACATAGTGCTTTGAGAAATTGCAACCTGGGCAATTCTGGGCAGCCTCTTGGAGGAGGAGAAGAATGGGTGGGGAATAGAATCAGAATTTACTTATGCAAATTGGGCTTTGCTCGTTCCCCACTGTCTTCCATAATGTTGCAATTTGGATCTTTGAATTTATTTGTTTTCTTTCATATTCTTCTCTTAGATTATCTGAAGTGTAATTGTTGCATAAATGCAGATTCCAAACATTTTTTAAGGCTGACTTATTTTGTAGAAAATGTGTAATAATTATTTTTATACTGTTGTTGAAACACTTCTCAATGCCACAGCCTTGCCAGTGTTGAGTATTACCATTACAGTGATTATCACTACTACTGCTGTTATTATTGTATTTCTTTTTAAAAATGTTATATTTTACTTGGCTGCATTGGGTCTTACTTGTGGCATGCAAACTCTTAGTTGTAGCATGTGGGGTTTCTGACCAGGGATCACACCCAGGCCCCTTGCATTGGGAGCATGGAGTCTTAGCCACTGGCGCACCAGGCAACTTCCTGCAATTCTTTTATCATTAGTGGAAGAACACATTTTTTAATCTGTTTGTCATTTTGTGAGTTGTCATTTACTCAGGTGATTACTGGTCGTCATAATGGTTAGTTGTTTTCTTGGCAAGCACTGCTATAAAAATCAGATAATTTTTTTACTGGTTCCCATGATGTGTGTGTATTATGATGGATCTACCTGCTGTTACAGGACTGCTGCAGGTTAATTATGTGTTCAGTCACTCATTCAACAATTAGTGCTGTGGCGCAGTTACGTGTTAACCTTGTTCTAGGTGTGGGATAAAGCTGTGAAAACAGAAAAAAGTCCTGGTCCTTGTTTTAGAATTTCAGGATGGGAGTGGGCACACTTCTTTATTTTAGTGGATAAATAAATCACATTATCAGGAGCAGTTGTTCAGTTGTTCAGTCAGGTCCAACTCTTTGCAACCCCATAAACTGCAGCATGCCAGGCTTTACTAGTATTGAAGAAAATGAATCAGAGAAGGATGAGTAGGAAGTTTGGGTCAGGAAGAAGGGGGATTCCAATTTTATTTTTTGAAGAAGTAGTTTTAAATGTTTATTTAAGCATCTACTTGCATTTTCTGCTCCCTTTATGTTTTTATGGCTTTTTTGGCTGTTGTTTTATTTTCATTTATTGTATATATATTTCTTTGGTCATGCTCCATGGCACTCAGGATCTTAGTTCCCTGACCATGGGTGGAACCTGAGCCCCCTGCATTGGGAACGTGGAGTCTTAACCAATGGTCCACCAGGGAAGTCCCAGGATTCCAATTTTAAATAAAGTGGTTGGGAAAGGCCTTCCTGAGAGATGACCTTTAAGCCAGTCCCCAAAGGAGGGCAGGGAGGAAAGAGCCAGTGCAAAGGCCCTGGGGTGGCAGGAAGGCCAGGGAGGCTGGAGCTGAGTGAGGGGGCGGGAGGACGGGCTGAGAATGTGAGTAGACAGGTGAATTAGCATGGAGGGGACTTGCAGGAGGCCTCAGAAGGTCATCAACCTTTGACTCTGAGTGAGGAAACCATTGGAGGCTTTGGAAGCGGGGAAGTGAGGCAGTGTGATCGGAGTTTTGCATCAACAGGACCTCTCTCAAGTCCCAGGTTGAGCGCACGCTCTAAGGGGACAGTTTGTCTGTGTTATCTCCCTTCCCTGCCCCACACACTGCCCTCAACTCTACAGACCTTGATCTGTATTTCAGCTCCCTGTGATGGACAGACTCTGAGCCCCTCAAGCAGCTGCTCTGGCATGGACCATGCCTCCAGGCAGAGGGAGTGGCAGTGATCAGGCTCCTCTCTTCATTTTCCTTCTCCAAAGGGTCACATTCCTATGTTGGCTGTTGCACAATTTCTTCCGAGTCCTCCATGATAGACTGTCCCACTGGGACCCCCTACCCATTTCCTGTGTGTGTGTGTGTGTGTGTGTGTGTGTGTGTGTTAGTCACTCAGTTTTGTCTGACCCTTTATGACCCCGTAGACTATAGCCCACCAGGCTCCTCTGTCCATGAGATTTCCCAGGCAAGAGTACTGGAGTGGGTTGCCATGCCCTCCTCCAGGGGATCTTCTTGATCCAGGGATCCAACCCACATCTTTTATGTCTCCTAAATTGGCAGGCGGGTTCTTTACCAGTCTATGTGGAGAGCATCATGGCTTTAGTGTGGCTTAAAAGAACCAGATATGCTATAAATACAAGCTAGTCCACAAAGCATGTTCTCCCAGTTTCTTTGTTATAAATTAGTACTCTTTCCTAAGACCCTTAAAATTTTACAGATCTTAAAGTGATTCTGCTGAAAAATAAACCTAAGCACTTCCTTACTTTGTACATAATTTCTTGCTTTGTGTATGGTGTTTTCTGACTCTACAGTCAGGCATAAACCTATGAAGTTTCACTGTCAAACTCAAGATGCTGTTTAAGTTCTCAAAGGACAACAGCAAGACGGCTAGTTACCTCTGTTTGTTGTTGAGTCGCTCAGTCCTTTCCGACTCTTGTGACCCCGTGGACTGTAGCCTGCCAGGCCCCTCTGTCCATGGGATTTCCTAGGCAGGAATACTGGAATGGGTTGCCATTCCCTTCTCCAGGGGATCCTCCTGACCCCAGGAATTGAACCCAAGTCTCCTGTGTCTTCTGCACTGGCAGGTGGATTCTTTACCACTGAGCCACTGGGGAAGCCCCACTTACCTCCCTCTAGGTGGACATAAAATCTGTCTTAGTGAAACCTAAGATTGAATATAAAAACAATTTGTTAAGAAAACACAATTTTTTATTAGATCCTTCACTACTTGGCTCAGACGATAAAGCATCTGCCTGCAATGCAGGAGACCCTGGTTCAGTTCCTGGAGAAGGAAATGGCAACCCACTCCAGCACTCTTGCCTGGAAAATCCCATGGACGGAGGAGCCTGATAGGCTACAGTCCATGGGGTCGCAAAGAGTCGGACAAGACTGAGCGACTTCACTACTAAATAAAAAGGCAGTTCTTTACTGTACTGCATTTTTAGTAGATTTATATATGTTTTATGTTCCTTTTTTCTGAAAAACATCTCTCATGGCCTAATATGTTATGTAAAAATTGTTAACTTATATAGTGTACGCCGTGTCAGGATATAATTTGTATTCATGGAAATAAGTATACCCAACGTTGCTGAAAGCCTGGCAGTTTCATGTCAACTGGTGCACCCTGAGAGAACTGTAATATTTTTTGAGAGGGATAGTTAAATGTCAGAATACAGTTTTTAAAAGATGAGATGAGAATACTTTACTCTAGAAATAATCAGAGAAGTTCAGTCAGAAAAGGTAAGTTGAGACAGTTTTTTTCAGCTTATTTTGTTATGAATTCTTCTTGTTAAAAGGAAATTTTATTTTGGAGCTCAACATACTGGGTAAACTTGCCTCTTTGGTAAATTTTTTCAAAAGGCAGGTTGAATCCTGCCAAAGTTTAAAATGTAGGGCAATCAAGTTAATGTCACATATATTGAAGGAGAAGTAAACTTGATTGGAACAATTTAACACAGAAGCATAGTATTAATTTTTGAAAAGCCTGAGTAGTCATGATAATGTCAGAATGGAAGCTCTTCGTATAGTGACCAATGTTTGGAATGTAATCAGTGAATCTAGTATCTCTCACCTGGCCTCCCAGGTCTCCAAGGTCAGGTCTCCCTGCTGGAGCCTGTTTGTATCTTTCTTTCTTTTCATGCTGGTCTCGGTACCCCCGCCTCATGGCCTGCTTTCAGCTCTTTATGCATTTCAACCCCTTCCTGACAAAAGGCTCCTGTGGTCAGCACGCCTTCTAGAACACACTTCCTCCAGCACACTCCAAGACTAGCCCTGTCTTCTCCTTCAGGTTTCAACATAAATGTCATGGCTCCAAGGACTTCCCTCGTGGTCCCATGGTTCGTACTTTACTTCCCAATGCAGGGATCCCTGGTTGGGGAATCAAGATCCCACATGCCTCATGCCCGAAACATAAAACAGAAGCAATATTGTAACAAATTCAGTGAAGACTTTAAAAGTGGCCCACATCAAAAAAAAAAAATCTTAAAAAGACATAAATGTCATGGCCCTGGAAAGAGACCTGACTGTGATCCCCCTATTCAGGGCCCCTTCCCAATCAGGTACTTTGTAACACATTTTCCTGTTTGTCTCCTTCACCAGTTTATATCATGGCCTGTGATTCTTATTTTGCCTTTGCACACTGGCCATCTCTCACCCCACTGCAGTGCATAGTCTATGAGAAAAAGTGAAAGTCACTCAGTTGTGTCTGACTCTTTGTGACCCCATGGACTATCCAATCCATGGAATTCTCCAGGCCAGAATACTGGAGTGAGTAGCCTTTCCCAGAGGATCTTCCCAACCCAGGGATCGAACCCAGGTCCCCCACATTGCAGGCAGATTCTTTATCAGCTGAGCCACAGGGAAGCCTGAGAATGCTAGAGTGGATAGCCTGTCCCTTCTCCAGCAGATCTTCCCGACCCAGGAACTGAACCAGGGTCTCCTGCATTGCAGGCAGATTCTTTACCATCTGAGCCACCAGGGAAGCCCAGTCCGTGAGAACAGGCATTTAGAACTGCAATATCTTTTGAATAAATGTTAAGAGTAGCAGTAGCAGTGGGAGCTCTTGTGTTTGTTTTTTTTTTGTTTGTTTTCATCATTAGGGAAAGTTGATAAAGTGCTGAGATGATTTGGAGCAGAAAGCAGGCAAATTAAGGACAGATAGTAAATATTTTAAGCTTTGTGGGCCAAACAGCCTCTGTTACAACTACTCCACTCTGCCATCATTAGAGCAGAAGTGGCCACGCCAAGTGAACGAGTGTGGCCAGGTTCCAGTAAAGCTCTTTTTACAGAAATAAACGGCCAACCTGCGGGCTGTAGTTTGCTGACCGAATGCGGTTTCAGAGAGTCACCAGTGTTTGAGATGTTCACATCGTTCCTTTATCCAGTATTTTATTCATTCTGTTGTTGAGCAGAGGTTTTCTGGTGTGGGCCAGGTGCTGGTCTGTGTTTGGGATGCACAGATTATATAGCCCAAACTTGGCAAAAATATATAGAGAGATATCAGTAATTACAATAGGAAGAGAGATGCATTTGATAGAGATTTTCAGAATGCACATGAGCGGGATACCCAACTCAGCTTGGGCAGGTGGGGACTCTGGAAGGCTTTTCCAGATGAGGAGATGAGATGAGTTTTGCAGGATGAATAGGAATTTACCAGAAGGGGTAAAGGTAGCATGCATATACCTGTCAGAGAGAGAGGTCATGAGTTTGGTGATGCAGATCCCTTACAGGGACCGATTACTCAGTCAGAAGTACCGGAAAATGCTTTATAGGGTGGGGATGGGGGTGGACACTTAGTCATTGGACACAGGCAGGGCTCGAAGTTCCTTGGGGACATTTGGGTAGAAATCTCCAAAGGGCAGAAATGGGGACTGGAGAGAGGTCTACGCCAAAGGTCAACATGGGAGTCGTTGTCCCCACCTTGATGCGAGCAAATGGGTTAGAGAGGGAGAACAGAGTAAGGAAAAGGTCACAAAGGGACCGTGTGCCCACATCTGAGGGGTAACTGAAGGAAGAAGCCTGCAAAAGGCAGGACACCCACCTCAGGGTGGGTGGCTGGTGGGGGACAAGGGGGAAAATGCAGTGTTTTAGTCTAATGAAGAGGAAGCATCCAAGGTAGAAAAATGGTCAAATCTGTCTCACAGGAGACAGGACAAGTAAAAATGCAAAGAGGTGGTTGGGATGGGAAATTAGGAAGCAGTTGGTGACCTAGTTTTGAATGAGCAATTTTAGTAGAATGTGGGGGCGGAAGTCACATATTAGTGAGTTGAGAAGTGAATGAAAAGTGAGGGAATGGAGGCAATGAGAATAGACTCCTGTTTCTAAAAACGCCCCAGTGAAGAAGAGAGCGCGGTGCTCGCTGCCAGGGGAGGGGGTTGTGTTTTGTTTTGTCGTTCAGACTGTGACCCAGGGGATCTTCCCAACCCAGGGGTCAAACCCATGTCTCCTGAATTGGCAGGCAAATTCTTTACCACCAAGTCACCTGGGAAGCCTCCCCCCTGCCAAATAAAAAATAGAATGAAAATAGTTTATTGGCATCATTTAAGTGCCGTATCATTATTTTTATCATCAGTTCAGATCAGTCACTCAGTCATGTCCTACTCTTTGTGACCCCATGAATTGCAGCACGCCAGGCCTCCCTGTCCATCACCAACTCCCGGAGTTCACCCAAACTCATGTCCATCGAGTCAGTGATGCCATCCAGCCGTCTCATCCTCTGTCGTCCCCTTCTCCTCCTGCCCCCAATCTCTCCCAGCATCAGAGTCTTTTCCAATGAGTCAACTCTTCACATGAGGTGGCCAAAGTATTGGAGTTTCAGCTTCAGCAACAGTCCTTCCAATGAATATTCAGCACTAATTTCCTTTAGAATGGATTGGTTGGATCTCCTTGCAGTCCAAGGGACTCTCAAGAGTCTTCTCCAACACCACAGTTCAAAAGCATCAATTCTTTGGTGCTCAGCCTTCTTCACAGTCCAACTCTCACATCCATACATGACCACAGGAAAAACCATAGCCTTGACTAGACGGACCTTTGTTGGCAAAGTAATGTCTCTGCTCTTTAATATGCTCTCTAGGTTTCCTTCCAAGGAGTAAGCGTCTTTTAATTTCATGGCTGCAATCACCATTTTTATCATGGTTTTACTTAATTTCATGAGAACTACATAGCATCTACCAAGAAAAATTTAAATCCAGTGGGAAAACATCCCTGTAAAGATAAACCAACAGTGAGATTGCTGAGATGGTCAAAGAGATGAAGAAGGAAATGGCAACCCACCCAGTATTCCTGCCTGGAGAATCCCATGAACAGAGGAGACTGGTGGGCTACAGTCCCTGAGGTCACAAAGAGTCGGATACGACTCAGCACGGACACGTGCACACGTGGTCAAGGAGCATGTGGCGTAACTGTGGTTCCTTTGGAGTCTTAATGACACCGGATGACCTTGGGACATATCTTGGAGGCTTCCGAAGAACATTCAGTTTGTTTTGCCACTTGTACTATTAACAGTTTGTCTCTCAGTATCACTGGTACTACGTACTGCTGAAATGGACTTTGGGAGTGGCTGTGTTTTTACTGTGCGTTTGGCCATCCCAACTTTGGTTTACTTTTGTTGCGACTGAGCTTGCCTAATAATGCCCTGCAGGAATTAGTACAAGGGCAAATTTCCTCAGCCAGGACCCAGAGATAGCTTCAGTGGCTCTGGGGTGGGTCACAGGCTTAACAACTATTCTACTTATTTGGACAAACACTGTTAGTATACATAATCAATATTGAGCACCTACTGTTTGTCAAGTTGTTTTAGGCCCTTAGGATACAACCGTGAACAAGACAGATGAGATCCACAGGCAGTTAGGATGCAGTTGATTAGTGCTGCGACCACAAAGTCTTCTGGGCCCAGGAGAACAGAGGAGGGGATCTAACCCTAAGTTGGGGGGCAGGAAAGTTTTTCGGGTGTAGTGTGGTATGAAGGAGTGAAGGATTTGATGTTATTCTTATGTAACTTCCCTTCCTCTTTCTCCTGGGAAGGATGTGTTGTTTCCTTGTTTGTTTTGCTGGAGTACATCCTTGGTAATTTCCAGAGAGAGTTCAAGGAAAGCAAACTCGCTGAGATTTTGCCTTTCTGAAACTATCTTTAGTCTTCATTCACTAGATCAAATAGCATTTTCTGGGTTGAAAATGAGTTTTTCAAAACATGCAGACTTCCTAGTGTTGCTCAAAAGAAACGTGGTGCCTATCTGAGAATTTTTTTGGGGGGTTGGGGTAGGAGACCTGCTTTTATTTCTCTCCAAAAGCTTTAGAATCGTCTCTTATCCTTGGTGTTTTAAAAATTCCCTGTGTGTGTGTATGTGTGTGCGTGCGTGCACACTCTGTGTCGTACAGAGTGTGAGAGAACATGAGAGAGAGACAGAGAGACAGAAGTACAGCAGACAGAGACAGGAACTCAGAGAGGTGGAGGAAGGAAGAGAGGGTAAATTGATTTATCTTGCTAGGACTTGCTAAACTCTATTTCCCTTCAGCATTGGACAGTCATCTCATCATCTTGTGTTCTTGTTCAGTCCAACTTCTCTGTTTTCTCTGTCTTCCTGGGATTTCTGTTATTTGGTATTTGGACCTCCCAAAGTGGTGACTTATGTCTAGTTTTTCTTTCATTTAAAAAAAAATTTTAAGATTTGTTTTCATGTGGACCATTTTTGAAATCTTTATTGAATTTGTTACCATGTTTTGATTTTTTTTTTGGCTGAGAGACATGTGGGATCTTAACTTCCCAGGCAGTTCAGTTCAGTTGCTCAGTTGTGTCCGACTCTGCGACCCCATGAACTGCAGCACGCCAGGCCTCCCTGTCCATCACCAACTCCTGGAGTTTACTCAAACTCACGTCCATCGAGTCAGTGATGCCATCCAACCGTCTCATCCTCTGTCATCCCCTTCTCCTCCTGCCTTCAATCTTTCCCAGCATCAGGGTCTTTTCAAATGAGTCAGCTCTTTGCATCAGGTGGCCAAAGTATTGGAGTTTCAGCTTCAGCATCAGTCCTTCCAATGAATATTCAGGACTCATTTCCTTTAGGATGGACTGGTTGGATCTCCTTGCTGTGCAAGGGACTCTCAAGAGTCTTCTCCAACACCACAGTTCAAAAGCATCAGTTCTTTGGTGCTCAGCTTTCTTTATAGTCCAGCTCTCACATCCATACATGACTACTAGAAAAACCATAGCCTTGACTAGATGGACCTTTGTTGGCAAAGTAATGTTTCTGTTTTTAAATATGCTGTCTAGGTTGGTCATAACTTTTCTTCCAATGAGTAAGCATCTTTTAATTTCACGGCTAAAGTCACCATCTGCAGTGATTCTGGAGCCCAGAAAAAGAAAGTCTGTCACTGTTTCCACTTCCCGGTGAGTGAAGTCGTTCAGTCGTGTCCGACTCTTTGCAACCCCATGGACTGTAGCCTACCACGTTCTTCTGTCCATGGGATTTTCCAGGCAGGAGGACTGGAGTGGGTTGCCATTTCCTTCTCCAGAGGATCTTCCTGACCCAGGGATTGAACCCAGGTCTCCTGCATTGTAGGCAGACGCTTTACCATCTGAGCCACTTCCCAACCAGAGATCAAACCCGTACCTCCTGCATTGGAAGGCCAAGTCGCAACCACTGGACTGCCAGAGAAGCGTCTATAGTTTTTCTTATGTGTTCTCTCTTTCTTCATGCTTTTCCTCATTTTAGACAATCTCACTGGGCTTTATTTTCTAATGCTTCTCTTGAAAGCCTTGTTTTGGCACATCTTCCTGATGTCTGATTGCGTCTTTTCATAGCCGATTTCTGTTTCTTTTATTGTTGCAACATCTTCCCAAATTTCTCTAAGGGTGCCTCTTTCAAGACATCTCCTGTTGCCTAAATTCTCTCTGTAGTCTCAGGGGCAGATTTTGTTTCTCTTGACTTTTTGGTTGCTTGGGTTGTGCAGGAAGCGCTTCTTAAAGTCTTTGTGATCAGTCACACTTGCTATTGACTTGGATGAACTTGAAGTCCATTTGTTCGCACTCTGTAGGAGTCTGTTTCCCCTCACCCTGGGGCTTGGCCCTGGTGGGCAGGTGGAAGGTAAATTCCTGGTTCTGGGTGCTGCATGGGCAGATGAAGGCCAGGGGTTCTTCCCCTGTCTCCCTCCCTGTCTCAGCCTCTCCCCCCTCCTTCCCGGGATCCGAGGCTCTGTGGCCCTGGCTGTCTGGGTGGAGGTCAGCGCGCACTCCCTCTACTGCAGCACGGATGGCTCTTCTGTCTGCTGCAGCCTGCACATCTCCTCTGCCCGCCAGCCAGGGACCTCTGTTTCTGTTCCAGAAATTGTTGAAATAGCTGCCTCAGTAAGTAGCTCTTTTCTCTCTCTTGTCCTAGGTTTAAATATGTAAATTGCTTAAGAGAAAGAAGTCAATAAATGTTAGCTCTTATTATGAACTGTACTTCTTCAAATTGAATGACTCTGACTTTAAGGCATCTTTGGTAAGAAAGGGACAAACTGCCTGCGTTCTGTCCACCACCGCGACCTGGCAAGTCTCCTTTTCCATGTAAGTCTAGTCACCAGCACCTCGTAGGGTGCTATTCAGTAGTGTGAGATGGCTGTTTCCTCAGGCTTGCAGAAGAATTCTGAGAACTGTGCTGTTAAACGCATTCCGTAGAGATGCTGTATCATCATAATCTCCTGAGTCTTTTCTGTAGCCAAGAACGCAAGGGCTTTGATTTTTTTCCTCTGTTTTGCAGTGTGACAGCCGGTTATCAGAAAGCAGATGATTCAAGGGCATTTGCTCATAAAAATATTGTTCCTTTCAGTGAGCTTTGAGATGCTGATGGTTTCCCCAAGAATCACGGATATAAATAGAATCTAAGGCTTTCTCCATCCACACGTATACCCACAGCAGTTTAAAAGTGTTGGTAGGTTTAGAGTCATTTACAAATAATTGACTGACTCTGCCATTTCTGTAAGGTGTCCCCATACAAGGTCGCCTGTATTTGATATCTCTGTTTAAACAACTTCTAAATGTATGCCGATCTGTCCATCAAAAGTATGGCATTTGTAGAATTTATATTACTTGTCCCTTCCTCCAATGTCCTTCTGTTTGCAGCACTCTCTCAAGCCTGCACCCAACCCTCCGCTTTCCAATTCCCATTTCTTACCCAAAGCCTTTGAGAAATTTATACACTCACCAATTATGTATAGAGAGGTCAGCGCTCCCCGCTGCTGCTGCTAAGTCGCTTCATTCGTGTCCGACTCTGTGCGACCCCATAGACGGCAGCCCACCAGGCTCCCCCATCCCTGGGATCCTCCAGGCAAGAACACTTGAGCCCTAGTGGTGATTTAATTCTACGGTGGAAAATACATCACTGGATGTTTGTGAATCTCTGGATTAAATCCAGCCACTTCAGGTGAGGCAGCAAGATCTAAACAGAAATGAGGATGTAGATACTCAGATCCTAGTTAGACTCTGATAATGCAAAAATGAATGGCCCTGGTGGCTCAGACGGTAAAGTGTCTGCCTGCAATGCAGGAGACCTGGGTTCTATTCCTGGGTCGGGAAGATCCCCTGGAGAAGGAAATGGCAATCCACTCCAGCACTCTTGCCTGGAAAATCCCATGGACGGAGGAGCCTGATAGTGCAAAAATGCTTGGTCTCAGTGTTTTAGAGTACTATAAGAAAGTAAAACTCAAGATTTGGACCTCAATTAAAGACATACTGCATATGTAGGTTTATTTGGTTTTGCAGATTACTTATTGCTCAGTTAGCAGTATTCTGTCTTTACCTTTAGATCCATCCCTTTGCAGCTCTAAAAACATGAACCAAACCAAACCAAAATAAAACAACTTTCACTAGTTCCCTTTCTAGCCTGGGTATTAAATAATGCCAATGACCTGGATTGTGAACAGACACACCTGTCATGAGGTGAGCATTAAACTTAAAAATAATTTCAGGCATTGCTTTAGATTTTCCTGAAGTCTCACCAAAGGGTTTTATTGTCATCTCTTTGCTTCATCACTGGACATGTATTTCTGACAGTGACCTGGGTCTCATCTTGGCCCAGAAGCCGTTTCTTAATTTTGATCTTGTTTATCATTTAGAGATGCTTTGAATTTTCAGTGTGTTGTAACTTCTTAATGTTTAACCATTACTTTATGTTCACATCTTTAGCTTGTCTCTCCACTGTTCTTTTTTTTTTACCAGAATAGTAAGTAGCTGGGTAGCATCTTCATCTCTCTGCCTGGAAATCTCCTTAGCCAGAGTCCTGAATTTTTTAGATACAATTTCTACATTCCATGCCACAGCAGGTAACATTGTTGCTAAACTTTCAGCCACCCTTAACAAGGACTCACTTTCCATCAGTTCCCTCACTTTGAACCCTCACCAACAGCTTCCTCAAAGGCCTTCCTGGGAGTGCGGCTGTCTTAACCACTGGAGCACCAGGGAAGCCCCAGGATATACATTTTTAGATGCAGTTTCGTTTCTGTCATTATAATGGGTAGATGGTTTTATCCTCATTTTTCTTTTTTCCTTTATAATTTATGTATTTATCTTTGGTTGCTCTGGTTCTTCCTTGCTGTGCGAGCAGACTTTTCTCTAGTTGCGGTGAACAGGGGATACGCTCTAGTTGCTGCGTCCGGGCTTCTCACTGCAGTGGCTTCTCTTGTTGCAGAGCATGGGCTCTAGCCTCAGGGGCTTCAGTGGTTGTAGCTCATGGGCTCTAGAGCTCTGGCTTAGTAGTTGTGGCTCACAGACTTAGCTGTTTTGTGGCACATGGGATCTTCCTGGACCAGGGAGCAATCCCTATGCTGAATTAGCAAGTGGATTCTTACCCACTACACCATCAGGGAAGTCCTGTCCTCATGTTTTATCTGAGGAAACCGATTCAGAGAGTTTGAGTCTGTCCTGAGATTATACACTTGATGTTACCATCAAACCCAGATCTTTAGTACAATCCTGAAACCTGCCACTTCCTTTCTTTCTTTAATTGTGTCTTTCTCGTCTCCTGTGGGATGGTTGCAGGTTTAACATTAAAAGCTTTTGCTTATTATTTCCCAAGGTGGAGGAAAAAGCAGTTGCTGTTTATTCTTATTTGAGAGTAAAGTGAGAGAGGATTTCTTTCTTAGCTACTTAAACAAAGTGAACCACCTCTCTACAAAATATCTGTGAAAGAAAAAAACCTGTTTTTAAAAGCAACTGGAAAGAACTATAATAAAAGTTTTTAAAAAAGGATAGTTTGGTTCATATAATGTGTTGTTCTATGTGTATAAATATACCAGAAAAAAACCCACTTCAGAAGCAAAATTAGGAGAAAATGGGCCTTGGATAAACACCCTGGGTCATTCCACTTGAAGATTTTGCCTTTCTTCCACTCTTTGCTTCCCGTTGCACTCGGTCTGGCCTCTGTTTGGGCCTGTTTGACCCCTTATTCTAGACCATGGTTGTTTATCAACAAATGTCTCTACTCCAGTAGGTTGTAAGCCCCTCTTGGGGACCCCTGCTTTGTTTCTGAGTCTCCCATGGTGCCTTCTAAAGTGCCTTGGCCATGGTGGTGCCTGTCAACGCATGTTGAATTGGATGGATATCCATTTACATTCTTAAAGTTTTTTTTACTACCTGGGATGTCAGAGACCTGGGACAACAATGGATGGACCGTTCTCAATATAGTATTGAGCCATAAAGCACTATAATCTCATTCTAGTTGATTGAGATATTTCTAGCGTTCCAAAGTCGTATTTGAAGGAGAATCAATACAAAAGGGGAAAAGGTAAGAACAAATAACAACTTTTCATTTTTCCTCTAAATGTGAAGATTTGCGTTCTTCAAAGGATTCATCTTTCAAAAGAAAACCAGGATTACTTTGAAACAGTGACACGTCTTTTTAGCACTTAATAGCAGCAAAATCTCTTTTGTCGTTCACACAGGAGTTTGTATCTTTGGCGGGGGCGGGGGGGGCGGCAAAATCTTGACAGAATGTAGAGCCTTCATGAAAATAAAAGACGTAAGCACACATAAGCTCCTTTGCATGGGATTTGAATATTTGATTCTAGAGGTCTTTTTGTAAGTGTTTAAATTAATTTTTGGAATTATTTAATTTCCCCATTATGGTCATATTCATTTGGAAGAGACTTTGATCTGCCATACAGAGCATCTCTTCCATCTGCCTGTTAGAAGAGGTTTTTGTGGAGAACTCACAATGACAGACCAAGTGCTCCATCTGCCATGGCCCTTTGAAAGTGAAGATGCTGATAGAATTTGTGACATTCATTGCTGCAGCTCAGTGTAAGCCTGTTACTGAACACAAGAATTATTTATTCTTTAAAAAGCTTCTGTTTTAATATAACAACTCCATTGATATATAATTCATAGGCTAGATAGGAGTCACCCTTTTAAAGGATGCAGTTCAGTGGTTTTTAGTCTATTCACAGAATTGGGCAACCACAACCACCATCAATTTTAGAGCATTTTTATAGAAACCCTGTGCCTGTTATCAAACCCTCCCCTTTTCCCCAAACTCCAGCCCCTGGCAACCATTAACCTACTTCCTGTCTCTATAGATTTGCCTCCTGTGGACATTGCATATAATTGAATCATGCAACATGCAGCCTTTTCTGTCTGGCTTCTTCCATTGGTTGTAATGCAGCGGTCCCCAACCTTTTTGGCAGCAGGGATGGAATTCATGGAAGACAGTTTTTCTATGAACTGGGGGGTGGTGGGGGGATGGTTTTGGGATAATTCAGGTGTGTTACATTTCTTGTGCAACTTTATTTCTATTATTATATTATTATGATGTGAGCTCCACTTCAGGTCATCAAGAATTAGATTCCGGAGGTTGGGGCCTCCTGCCTTAGTGTTTTCACGATTCATCCATATTGTAGCCATATCAGGGCCTTGGTCCGTTTTATGGCTGAGAAATGCTGCGTGTGTTGGCCTTCCCCAGTTAATGACCTTTGTGTTGCTTCCACTTTTTGTCCCTTATGATTTATGCAAATGCTCTCTCTCTCCCCGCTCCTCTCCTCTACCCTCAGTCTTTTTTCCCTTTGTTATTTTTTCCTGGAGGTTCTTGTGCTCTGCTTGTATCGATACGTTTCTTCCAGAAAGCTTCAAACCAACATCCTCTGGGGTGGGACCTCCCTATGGCAGTGGTTGCTTTATGGGATGCCAGGACCCTGGGTGGGTTTGAGTTAAGCTCTTTGGTGTCCACAGAGATGCCATGGGTGTTCTTTTTGATGACCCTGAGGATTGGGCTTCCCTGGTGGTTTGGCTCTGAAGATTCCACCTGCAGTGCAGGAGACTTGGGTTTAATCTCTGGGTCAGGAAGATCCCCTGGAAGAGGGCACAGCAACCCACTCCAGTATTCTTGCCTGGAGAATCCTATGGACAGAGAAGCCTGGCGGGCTACAGTCCATGGGTTACAGAGTCAATACAACTGAGCAACTAAGCAACCACCAGCACCTGGGGATCAGGATTTCTGTGTGATGGACACATAGGTGGCGCAGGTACTGCTGAGCCGTCTGCTCTTAGGAGTACAGACCACTTGGCCTTGTTTCTTCTTTTTCACCCGAATGGCTGCTTTTTCATGAATGACTACCCAGTGGGCCCCTATATGACAAGGTAGCCTTTCCCCTGAGCCAAGCATCAATCCCAACTCCTTTCCAAGACATGCACATAGGTCCTGGCAAAGATACGTGACCCAAGGTCACTCTCAGAAGGGCCCCAGTCCAATCCCATAGTCCTGTTCCTAAAAGCAGAAGTCAGGAAACCACAGTTGTACAGACCTCACTTGCGCTGGGCACAGGCATGACCCCAGCCTCCCCCTCAGGGGAGCTGTTGCCAGAGGAAGGGGCTCCATAGGCCAGCCTAGAGTCTGTTGGTTCTCTCTGTATTTCCACACCTTGTTGTTGTCAGTCATGTGTCCAACTCTTTGTGACCCAATGGACTGCAGCGCACCAGGCTTTCCTGTTCTTCACCTTTTCCTGGAGTTTTCTTAAACTCATGTCCAAGATGCTTTCTATTTATAGACTGTTCACTGAAATTTTTACACCTTGAATTTTCTTTTCTTTTTTTAAACGAATGGTCCATTTCTTAAATTAATAGGCAACCCAATTGAGCTTTCAATCGATAATGAAGAGTTAATTGTAGCATAAGAACACTGATGAAGGGTCTGAACACAGTAAATATGGCTGCAGTGAAAGTTAAGTGGCTTGACTAGGAATATTATACAAAACAGCAGGCTGCTTGGCCCTTTCCCCCTTTAAGTGTCATTCAAGAGCATTTGTGTGTTGATAATGTTCTGGTCCTACCTGGTGTTGAGAGACTTCTCCTAGTATTGGGATGATCCTTGCAGTGGCTAGGTGTGGAGCTTGGCTGAAACACAGAAGGTGCTTAAATCATGGATTTATAATAATGCTTTATTATTTCAACATTAGCCGGCTTTGCATATAACTGGGAACTAATTTTGAAGTTTTGAATGCATTCTCAGTCACTAAGTTGTGTCCAACTCTTTTGTGACCCCATGGACTATAGCCCACCAGGCTCCTCTGTCCATGGGATTCTCCAGGCAAGAATACTGGAGTAGGTTGCCATGTCCTTCTCCAGGGGCTCTTCCCCACCCAGGGATGGAAGACCTAGCATAGCCCAAAATAAATAAATAAATTTTTTAAAAAGAGTAAATTTTTGGTTTGTTTATGCTGGAGCTGGGTTAGTATTCACAATTTGTGCATTCTCTATCTTGCTGTCAACTGAGGTGTTTTTTTTTTTTTTTTTTCTGGTTTGGGTTCATTTTAGCAGATTTAAAGAAAACTTCCAGTTCAAATGCTGCAAAATCCAACCTACCCAAATCTGGACTTCGTCCTCCTGGCTACTCGCGTCTCCCCGCAGCCAAGCTGGCGGCCTTTGGCTTTGTCCGGAGCTCCAGTGTGTCCTCAGTGTCCAGCACCCAGTCGGCGGACAGCACCCAGCCCGAGCCCAGCCGGCTGGCCAACCGTAAGTGGAGTGGAGGGGTGGGTGGGCGACGCTGCCGTTCCCAGACAGGCCTGACCAGCAGAGAGCGAATCAGCACATGTACCCAGGGTTGCAATTTCTGTGTGCATAAAGTAAGAATTTGGGTTGACTACCTTACTCTACCATGCTTGGGACTTTAAAAATAATCTACTGTGGGGGAAAAAAAGCCTGTTTGGCACTACCATTTTCTAAGTTATATGGGGAGTAAATGTGCCTGAAAAGGACTTCTAAATTACTCTTAAATCTAGAAAGTGACTTATTGCTTTCTAGTGGCTGATTGCAGGAGCCCTTTGCCTCGTGCATTCAAGGTAAGAAGCCACAGAAAAATCCAAAAATTATTACTCTGTTGTGCTATCGTGAAGCATATTAGATGTGAAATATTAGTGGAAAGAATCATCTTAGTCACTTGTGATTATCCATTATGCCTTCCTGTTGGTGGAGCACTCAGTTTCTAAAAGTCAACTCAAGGATGCTAGAAGCAGGGAAGCCCAGCTAAGCTTCTTCTAAGTCTGTGCCAAGGAAGGTCCCCGTGAGCTGAGATGGTCCTGACACTGGTGTTGTAAGCTGAATTTGAAAGTATGAAGTCATAGCCTTCAAGCAGGTCCCAGCAGCCCCTGTCCCTAAAGAAGACTTGGAGGATGCCCTGTTCACCCGAGCCATCAAGGCTCAAGCAGCTTTTTAGCCTCATCGACTGGATCTGAAGCTGTGACACCTCAGATGTCAAGTAGTAATGATTTGCATACTACTTAGCAGCTTTCCTACGGAGAGCTGTTTGAAGGATTATATGAGTTGAATCAAGTTGGAACACGAGATAGTGAGGGAGAGAGAGAGAGGAGGAAGAGAGATTAAGAATGAGATTGATTTTGTATTATTTGTTCAGTTTCCTTTCTCTAAGCTTGTTTTTTTCCCCTGTTCTTTCTTGGGTGGAGCATTTGTATACTTGTTCTAAATTTTGGCCTGCCTGATTATTCCTAAAAGTAATGGGTTATATTTTCCTTCCTCTTAATGTGTTTGTAAGCATTTCTGAGAGGTTCTTTGCTCACTTGGTTCCCTGAAGGTGACCTGCTTTCACCTGGGAATCATTTTAGGAATCCCACTGGGATCGGGGGTTGCATCACGGTATGGTACATGTCTCAAAATCTTAACACAAATATACTAGAGAACTGTTTGTAAATGTGTGAGTCTTATTTCTAGGGGGGTGTGTGTGTGCACGCGTGTGCATATTAACAGTCCAAAGGTTTTGAAATAGAGGAGCAATGATCTGCCATCATTTTTAATAGAGATTCCCAGGGGCATATTTTTCTCTTAGATGGAGCATGAATGATTAAAAAAAAAAATCTCATATGGTATGTCTCTTTCCAAAGAAGGAGTTAAGATTTTGACTTCTTAAAAAAAATTAACCTAAAGGTAAATTGAGCCCTGTCCCCACAGCAGGCGCTTTTTCAAAACGAGAGGTGACAGGTGTGAATGGAATAATTCCAGATGTGCTTAGGGCATTTCTTCTCACCTGTGCATCAAAGGATGCTGGCCAGGGACTCCCTGAACACCCAAGGAGACGAGAGCCGTTATGTGCCAGAGAAAATAACTCTTAGCTTACAAACTTCATTGTAAAAGCAGTATTTACTCTCTTCAGGACTGTTTTCTATTTCTAAAAAACAATGTGTTAGAAATGCTTTTTTAATTATTTGCTGCCTGCTGCTACTGCTAAGTCACTTCAGTTGTGTCCGACTCTGTGCGACCCCATAGATGGCAGCCCACCAGGCTCCCCTGTCCCTGGGATTCTCCAGGCAAGAACACTGGAGTGGGTTGCCATTTCCTTCTCCAATGCATGAAAGTGAAAAGTGAAAGTGAAGTCGCTCAGTGAGTGAAGTGAGTCCGACTCTTTGCGACCCCATGAACTGCAGCCCACCAGGCTCCTCCGTCCATGGGATTTTCCAGGCAAGAGTACTGGACTGGGGTGCCATCGCCTTCTCCGATTTGCTGCCTAACTGTATATAAATTTGACCTTGAGTAAATCACAGAAAAACTTCACACTTATTTATGTCTTAATACTGTTAGCTATTAATATTATGGTTCTGCTTGTTACTAGATCTAATGTCAGGAAAACTTTTGCTTCTGATGCTCTGATGACAAGGATTAAGTAAAATACAAAACTCTTGGGAGAGCTGAAAGTCCTTAGATTAACTCCTAGGAGCAAATGTTGCCAGTTTAGCTCATGAAAACAGCTAATATGATATCAGAGTTGGCTCCTTTTTGTTTCCTGTGTACCTTTCTTTAGGCATTATATTCACCTAGGGTTTGTTTTAGGAATATGGCTATAATAAGGGATTGCACAACAGGCAGGAGATCCCTCAAAATCTGAAACATGATTATAATGGGAAGCTGTTTGCAAATGTGCAGTTCATGATTTTAGATGCTCACATGCCTCTGAGTAGTCTTGACACTGTCCATGTGACTGTGAATGCTGTATATGGGGGACACTTAAGTGTTTTGTTATGAATCTCCTAGTGTCTCCTGGGCTACCTTGGCTTATTTGCAACTCTTCTGTGTGGGTTTTCTGTGTCCTGATGGGCAAGCAGTGATAACTGTAAAGGGGTGGCCTGGAAGCCCTGATTGTGGTCTCACATGGAGTCTGCCCTCTACCCGGGGCTCAGACTTAGCACCATTCATTCAGCCCCCCAGGGTAGAGGCTTCCCAAGGCAGGTGCCCTGATGTTTGTGTCTTCTGACCTGCTCCACAAAGTTTTGGCAGGTGGAGCCAACACAGGGAAATAAATCATCTGTTGGTCCTTAGAATCTGAGGGTATTTTACCATCCTGTCCACCCCTTCATTTTATAGCTGAGCAGACTGAGAATGACCTGGTCCCATCCTGGGACCATGTTCTTCTTCCTCTGGTTAGTTCTTAAAGCTGCCATATATGGTAAAGACACACCCATGATGTGGAGTCTTTTCTGTCTATTAGGGAAGCAAATCTTAGAGTCCAGTTGGCATGAGAGGGCCCTTAGACCCAGCCCACCTCTCCCTGCCCCGCCCCTTCCCACGTGTGTGTTCCGGGTGATGACTGGATTTGTGGAGGCCGCTATGGTGAGGCGGTGCTCCTTGTAGGTTCAGCCTGGCTCCCTGAAATCCCCTGCTAGTAACCTGGTCTCTCTGGATTAACACGCGACCTTTATCCTCAGTGTGCTACGGGAGACCCCCTCGCCCCTCCTCTATAGGTGCATCATGGGAAGGTGATGAGGTTGGCCAGTTTTGAACCACAGATAAAACTTAAAATTCCACTAGGTCGTGACCCACTGTTTTTTTTTTTTTTTTAAAGATTGAAAGTGAATAGGAAGGAAATAATCTTCTAACTTAAATGTTAAATTTTACCTTAAAATCATAGTATTTCAGCAGGTCTGACCCAGTATGTTTCTCATCATTTTTTTAATAGCTATCAGAGAAAGGAAAAAGACTCTTCAGTATGCTTTAGGCAGTAGAAGCTTTGAGAAAAACAATGGCTGTGGAATTTAGTGTTAGTAGTAGCCCAGAGTATACAGGGTTGTCAAATTTATCAGCAGTTAGGTTTGTAGACTTGATTTTCCCAGTGGATAAGGAGGTGTTTTTTAAGAGAATAGCACTGATATATACACATTACTATGTGTTAAATAGATAGCTAGTGGGAAGCTGTTGTATAGCGTAGGGAGCTCAGCTTGGCGCTCTGTGATGGCCTAGAGGGGTGGGATGGGAGTGGGTGAGAGGAGGCTCAAGAGGGAGGGGATATACATACATTTATAGCTAATTCATGTTGTTGTACAACAGAAACCAACATGACATTATAAAGCACTTATCTTCCAATTAAAAATAAATTAAAAAAATAAAAATACCAGTTTAAAAAAGTTAAAACCTTTGGATGTGTGTGTATAGGGGGGACGGATGGGAAAACTTACAGTTTCATGAATTAATCATTAATGAAAATAGATCATATCACCCAAGGATAGGATAATTTATGTGAAGGTTCATCTCTCATTGTGGATTCTGAATAGCATCTAACCTATTGGTGCTCAAGAAATAGAAAATATCATGAAGAAGGTGACATTTGCAGCTGTCTTTTTCAATTTCTCCTCGTCTTGTTCTCTTCTGTGATAGCTCATGTTTTCTCTCTATGGCGAGCTGAGGCCAGAAATCCTGAAATAAAGAATTTGAAAAGAGAAAGCAGAAATCGGAAGGGTTTTCTATTGTTTTTGTCTCTGGTTCAGGGAAGTAGTAGAATGTTTGGGAAAGTAGGGGTAGAACTGGACGTGAACAGAGAAACTGAAATGGAGATAAATAATCATGACCAGTGGATATTTGTGCTCGCAGCCTTAAAACTGAGTTGGGGTGGAGGGTTCATTTCTCTTTTTCTTTTTTGGTGTGTATCTTTCTAGTTTATTCTCATATGCATATACACATTTCTTCTTTCACAACTTTGGAGTCATATGTACTCTTTGTAATCTTTTTTGCCCCCGTTTAATCCATTGAAAACATTTGTCTCAGCCATTAGGTTTTCTCATATAACATGCTTTTTAAAAATTGGATGATAATTGCTTTACAGTATTGTATTGGTTTCTGCTGTTCAGTTCAGTTCAGTTGTTCAGTCGTATCTCTTTGCGACCCCATGGACTGCAGCACACCAGGCCTCCCTGTCCATCACCAACTCCCAGAGTTCACTCAAACTCGTGTCCGTTGAGTCCGTGATACTGTCCAACCATCTCATCCTCTGTCTTCCCCTTCTCCTCCTGCCTTCAGCCTTTCCCAGCAACAGGGTCTTTTCAAATGAGTCAGCTCTTCGCATCAGGTGGCCAAAGTATTGGAGTGTCAGCTTCAGCTTCCAGGGAATATTCAGGGTTGATTTCTTTTAGGATGGACAGGTTGGATCTCCTTGCAGTCCAAGGGACTCTCAAGAGTCTTCTCCAACTGTGCAACATGAATGAGCTATACAAGTGTCCCCAGCGTCGTGAGCCTCCCTCCCAGCCACCCCCTCCCACCCCTCTAGGTCATCACAGAGCACCCGGCTGGGCTCGCTGTGCTATGCAGCAGCTTCCCACCTGTTTTACACATGCAAGTGTTTATATGGCAGTGCTGCTCTCTCATTTTAGCCCATGGAGGGTTCATTTCTGAGTAAGGTGATCTGGGAGTTTCTTGGAGGGGTTGTAAACTGGACAGTATTTGGAGAGTTGGAGATGGGCTTGATTTAGGAGATACTTTGGGAGGAACCGTTGGTACATCCAGAAAACCTCCTGAAGTGCAGGGGTTGTCATTTCCTTCCCCAGGGCATCTGCCCAGACCCAGGGACCAAACTTGTGTCTCCTGCATTGGCAAGCAAGTTCTTTACCACTGAGCCACCAGGGAAGCCTGACTGTGATCTGCTCATAGATAACAACTGAAAAAGTTAATTGGGCATTTGTAGTATAATTATATTCAGAGCTTCCCTGGTGGCTCAGACAGTAAAGCATCTGCCTACAATGGGAAAGACCCTGGTTTAATCCCTGGGTCGAGAAGATCTCCTGGAGAAGGAAATAGCAACCCACTCCAGTATTCTTGCCTGGAAAATCCCATGGACGGGGGAGCCTGGTAGGCTGCAGTCCATGGGGTTGCTAAGAGTCGGACACGACTGAGCGACTTCACTTTCACTTTTCACTTTCATGCATTGGAGAAGGAAATGGCAACCCACTCCAGTATTCTTGCCTGGAGAATCCCAGGGATAGAAGAGCCTAGTGGGCTGCCGTCTATGGGGTCCCACAGAGTCAGACACGACTGAAGTGACTTAGCAGAAGCAGCAGCAGTATAATTATATTCAGAGCTTCCCTGGTGGCTCAGACAGTAAAGCATCTGCCTACAATGGGAAAAACTCTGGTTTAATCCCTGGGTTGAGAAGATCTCCTAGAGAAGGAAATAGCAACCTACTCCAGTATTCTTGCCTGGAAAATCCCATGGACGGAGGAACCTGGTAGGCTACAGCCCATGGGGTCACAAAGAGCCAGACATGACTGAGCAACTTCAGTCTGTTCAGACCTATATCATCATGTGAACTGACATACCAGTCTCACAAATATCCAAGACCTTATATATCTCTGTGCATATAATTAGCCATGTTAAATGAATTGAACCGAAACCCAGCTGCTGAGGGTTTTCTTTTTTCTTTTGGCTGTACCATGTACAGCATGTGGGATCTTCGTTCCCCAAGCAGGGACTGAACCTGTGCTCCCTGCATTGGGAACTGAGAGTCTTAACCACTGGACTGGCAGGGACGTCCCTGAGGGTTTTCATGAGAGAATTTCAAAGTTTCCAAAATTAGTTATCAACATTTAGAGAGATTGGTTAGTCTCATTAAACTCTAAAGTTTTAGTTCTTATTTTAATACTTGAAATAAGTAAGTGTTCTTTTAATTATTGAATATAATTTGGGTTTTTGCAATAATGATCTGAAGTGAAAAATCAGTAGCCTTTTTGGAAGGTTAATCAATGAAGGTATGGGTTGGTGTGAAAGCATTTTGCAATGTTAAATCCAATGTTTATGATTACGAATGCTGCAAAGTATATTTACATACATGGCATGTTTGACTTTCTATATCTGACATGCCTTCTAAATAAGATCAGAATTGATGAGAAGCATTATTAATAATTCCTGCCGAGGCAGCCATCAACCTCACTCATGTTCCATTGGCAAAAAGGAAGTCATTCTTTATTCATGGGAAAAGGCGCTGAAAGGGACCTGTGAGCTTAAATTTCAGAGAAGCTATTGCCTCTTTGAGGTTGAGCCTTATTCATGTCCTTGTACATTCCCTTTCAAAACACTCGGGCAGTGATTCACGTCTACCCGGAGATGAGATTAGAGTGTAAATGTGTTTTGAAGGAAGCTGACCGTTTATGGTTGGAAGTAAAACAACTGAAACTGGTGGGAGGGAGTTCATATTTTCATTCATAGTGAAAATAATGTCTTACTGAACTGCCTGTTTTGGGTCCCTGTGTTGTTTTGTGAAGATCAGGTTGTCAGTTTTCTCTTCCCCAAACCCGCAATCTTTCAGTATCAGTTATAGGGAAGTGTGGAGCTCAGTCCTGGGGCTGCAGTGACCTGGACCCCCTGTGAAGTTGGAGTCCAGTGGGGAGGTGAGAGGATGCAAGTGCCTCCTGCAGGGAGCTGTTGGTGTGGCTGTGATTGGGCGGGGTGGTGGGGGGAGGTGCCTGAAGGAGGGAGCCCCAAATCCTCCCCACTAGGGGGTGAGGAAAGAACCCTGCCCTCAAGTCTCCCCCCAGCCTTCTCAGCCCTAAGGCATTATATCTTCAGATCAAATTATTTCACACTGCTTTTAGGTAATGAAAGTTTTCTAAATTTGCTGTGAAATAATCCAGCAAAGGAAAAAAAAAATCCTGGGATAGGGGACAGTATAGATGAGAAAAGACAGGCAAATGTCTGATAATCCTTGAAGCTGGATGATGGAGCTCTGAGGATTCAGGCCACTATTAACTTCACTTTTTTTTTTTATGTTTGAAAATTTTTCATTTTAATCTAACCTTCCATTGAAGAAGTTTAAACTCTCATCTTCTCTGTTTCAGCTTTCCTAAGAGCCAGTATAGCACAGTGGTGAAGAACGTGGTCTCTGGAGGCACCCCTTGGGTTTGCATTCTGCTTCTGCCACTTGCTGGTTCTGTGACTCTAGTCAAGCCACTTACTCTGTGCCTCTATTCCTCATTGTAAAATAATATTGGTTTAGTCGCTAAGTCATGTCTGACTCTTGTGACCCCATGGACTGGAGTCCACCAGGCTCCTCTGTCCATGGGATTTCCCAGGCAAGAATACTGGAGTGGGTTGCCATTTCCTCTTGCAGGGTACCTCCCGACCCAGGGATCAAACCCACGTTTCCTGTATCTCCTTCATTGCAGGCAGATTCTTTATCCACTGAGCCATCGGGGAAGCTAAAATAATATTACTACTAATAAATATGGTCAGAAGCCACCATAGGATTGATGGAATATTAAATGAAAGTAATGATTGCCAACAGGGCCTTGCATCATCATCACCATCATCATAATAATATCTCTATGACTGTTTCCATCCATTTGCCATGTGCAGAAAGTTCTGTGTTGAGAAAGATTTAGCTCAGGATGGAAAAACACCATGATGGATTAAGCGTGTTTGGCCTGGAGTAGGGATACTGGTATTGATAACACCTAAGTCAGGGAGATGACGTTCACTCCATTCACAGTTGTCATCAGCTCTGTCATGTATGGTGAATGCCTTTCTGAGTGTTAAAGTAAATTTATATCATTTCTAAAACAGTAAGGTGGCAGTTCTAGAAGTTAACCAGTTGATTCTCGTGGGAGTCACTTGCTTTTGGGCGATAAGCTTGGGGTTGTTTAATTGTCCAACGTGTGCTCAGTCGCTCGGTTGTGTCCAACTCTTTGACCCCATGATTGCAACTGGCCAGGCTCCACTGTCCATGGGATTCTCCAGGCAAGAATACTGGAGTGGGTTGCCATGCCCTCCTCCAGGGGATCTTCCCAACCCAGGGATTGAACCCAGGTCTTCCGCTTTGCAGACAGATTCTTTACGGTCTGAGCCACCAGGGAAACCCATAAGACAAAGGCTGGGAGAGTCAGGTTTTGATCTCTTTATCTAAAACCCTTTAGTTCAGTCGCTCAGTCGTGTCCAACTCTTTGCAACCCCATGGACTGCAGTACACCAGGCCTCCCTGTCCATCACCAACTCCCGGAGTTTACTCAAACTCATGTCCATCAAGCCCGTGATACCATCCAGCCATCTCATCCTCTGTTGTCCCCTTCTCGTCCTGCCCCCTATCCCTCCCCCATCTTTTCCAATGAGTCAACTCTTCACATGAGGTGGCCAAAGTATTGAAACTTCAGCTTCAGCATCAGTTCTTCCAGTAAATATTCAGAACTGATTTCCTTTAGGATTGACTGGCTGGATCTCCTTGCAGTCCAAGGGACTCTCAAGAGTCTTCTCTAACATCATAGTTCAAAATCTCCCTCATTTCACTCTCCTAAAACCCTTAGCATGTTATCATTTGAGAGAATACATTCAGTTTTGTTCACTTTATTTTTTTATTGTATTTTTTAATGTTTATTTTTAGTTGGAGGCTAATTGCTTTACAACGTTGCATTAGTTTCTGCCATACAACAACGTGAATTAGCAATATGTATACATATATCCCCTCCCTCTTGAGCCTCCCTCCCACCCCTCCCCGAGTCCCGCCCCTGTAGATTGTCATAGAGCACTGAGCTGAGCTCCCTGTGTTGAGTTCCCTTGAAACGAAATGTATTTATATGCAAGGTGACTAATACATAGCACATTAATCTACGTTGATGGCTTTTAAAACCTCTGCTCAAAATAGAAACTAGTGTTGGATCTGACTTTTGTTCCTGTGCCTGTAATGTCTGCGGGGAAAAAATGGGAACATTTGATCTTGCAGTGTTTGAAGGGCTCACACCGTTTCTCATTTTGCTGGAGTCTAATTTCCATTGTACTAGGATTTTACTTTGTCGGATAGCTCAACCCGATGTGGGTGGGAGGGAAAGAACAGTGAGAAAAAAACCAAAGTGAGCTCCTGATTTGCTCTGGAAATGAGGAAGTGAGACACGTGCCTCTGATAGATTTCAATACTTATTTCCCTGGAACCTGTAATTATGTAATTTAAAGCCTTCTTTGTAAGGAAAAAATAGAACCATTTTCACTGAATCCTGCTGTTAATTTTCCCAGTGATTCCCACACGTGCACTTCTTTCTTTTTTCTCCCGTTTTGCTTCCTTCATACACACACATTAGAATGAGGTGCTTCTGGGCGTTACTTGGCATTGCTTATAAGTGACAATATTTTCTTTAGTGCTCAAGTAACACCTAGTTTATTCGTTTTGCATCAGATACGTGAGCAAAACTTTTAGAAATCACATTGCTTTTCAAAAGGTTTATAGGTGCTGTATTCTTACGCTGTTCTAGCACATTCAAGATACTTAATGAAGAAAGAATACCTTGAACTATGAACTAAGATAAGAAATATGCCACACTTGCTACATAATATGTAATAAAATTAGCCTTTATGGTAATAGGATAATCATTGGGAAAGTCAGTTAACCTCACTGAACTCAGATTTTTATTACAAAGGTGGGAAGGGATTGAATTAATTGAATTGACCACTTCAAGCTCTTAAGAGCTGGCATCTTGCAGCTGAATTCTATAAAGGTATGGAATCATTTATGGCTCTTAAGTGGTGGATAATCAGAACTGTATTAGTTGAGAAGCATAAATATGATAATGTAAGTTAGTTTAGAGAAGAGAGTAGAGGGTGAGAGATCTTAGTTCTGTCAAAATTAGGGATCCGTCCCTTCCTGGCCTTACCTTATTTTGTTAGTTTTCTCTTGTTATATGAGATGGACGTTTCAGGACAGTAACAGAGAACAGCTGAAAGGTTTTAATGCCCTGAATTTTTGCTATAAATTACAGAGCTGAGATTCTTGGAAGTCAGCTTCTTGGTCCTGCCCTCTGCCTCATGCTGGGCATCAGGAAGTGATGACTTCCAGACTCATAGTGACTTCTCCCGGGACCTCTGCTGATAGCGTGTGTGTCCTTGTATCCTGTAACAGACACAGACTGTCATCTGTAAAGGTTCGTAGAGATCCTAACAGTGTCTTCCTTAAGGCAGCAGATGGGGTCACAGATCGATACTTCCTTTTGCTTTCCATAAAAAAGAAAATCAATTAATGGTGATGTCAGAGGGTTCTTGGACTCCCCTAACAGGCAGCAACTGAGCGGCGAGGGCTGGTGGGAGCCTGAAGTAGGCATCAGCAGTGGGCACAGAGAGAAAAGGCCAAATGAGAAAGAGACAGAACCGAGAGGGCAGGAGCGCCTGAGAGGGTGGGCGTGACAACAAGGGAGAGGGGCCTCTTGCAGAACTAGGGGTTCAGGAGGAGGAGTGGGTGTATGGGCCTCTGGGTCTGTTGAGTTCCCAGGAAAGCATTCCTATAAATACATCGGGCAGTATTACAGAAATGCTGGAATGAAATGAAGGAGTAGTCGTGGACAATAGGTGATGATGTTTGGTGCCATGACCGTCAGCACTGAGGGCTGTGAGTAGGCTGGGATGGAAGAGACGTGGGGACAGATTCTGGAGGGCATGGTTAGCTAGAGGGGGACAGGGCAGGCACAGCCGAGAAGGCATGGTCATCCAGGGAGTGGAGCCTCTGAAAAGCACAGCCTTGCTAAGGTGGGTTGTTGTTCAGTAGCTAAGTCCTGTCTAACTCTGCAATCCCATGGACTGCAGCATGCCAGACTTCCCTGTCTTTCATTATCTCCTGGAGTTTGCTCAAGCTTATGCCCATTGAGTCAGTGATACCATCCAGCCATCTCGTCCTCTGTCCTCCCCTTCTCCTCCCGCCCTCAGTCTTTCCCAGCATCAGTGTCTTTTCCAATGAGTCAACTCTTTGTATCAGGTGGCCAAAGTATTAGAGCTTCAGCTTCAGTGTTAGTCCTTCGAGTGAATATTCAAGGTTGATTTTCTTTAGGATTCATTGGTTTGATCTCCTTGCTGTCCAAGGGACTCTCTAGAGTCTTCTCCAGTAGTACAGTTCGAAAGCATCAATTCTTTGGCACTCAGCCTTCTTTATGGTCGAACTCTCACATCTGTACACGACTGCTGGAAAAACCATAACTTTAACTAGTTGGACCTTTGTCAGCAAAGTCATGTCTCTGCTTTTTAGTATGCTGTTTAGGTTTGTCATAGCTTTTCTTCCAAGGAGCAAGTGCCTTTTAATTTCATGGCTGCAGTCACTGTCCATAGTGATTTTGGAGATGAGAAAATAAAATCTGCCACTGTTTGCATTTTTCCCCATCTGTTCCATGAAGTGATGGTTTACTTCTTCCAGTAAGTTCCAGAAAATTCCCTCACTTCCATTTCCACACTAGAGCATGTCTTCTCCATGCCCATGATATTTTCTCTAATTTGAGTGATTTGTTCTTTATTGTAAAACATTTTTAATTGGAGTATAGTCGATTTACAAAGTTGTCTTAGTTTTAGGAATGTGTGCATGCTAAGTCACTTCAGGCATGTCCAACTTTGTGTGACCCCCATGGACTGTAGCTCCCCAGGCTCCTCTGTCCATGGGATTCTCCAGGCAAGAATACTGGAGTGGGTTGCCATGCCCTCCTCCAGGGGATCTTCCTGACCCAGGAATTGAACCTGTGTCTCCAATATCTCCTGCATTGGCAGGCAGGTTCTTTACACAAATGCCACCTGGGAAGCCTATTTTGGACGTGTGTGTACAAATATGACCTTACTACAACTTGGCCCAGAGCCACAATGAAACCTCCCCACCCGCATCTCTTGCTCTTGCCACAAATAAACGTGACAAGAAACGGCCACCCCAGACTCCTCCACCATGGCTGCTGTCGCAGATATCTAAGGCTGGAATCTTTTCCCAGCACTCTTTCTTAGAAACCGCGTACGGCAATGAGGTGACAGGCAGACCACCTCAGCTGTCAGCTGCCAACACCCATTTACTCAGACCCCTGTGATTAGAAAATGAAAAATGCCAAAGCATCTTGGGCGCTGTCAGCCCTGAGGTTTGCCTCTAAAGTCGGTGCCCACGCAGTAGACTTCTGTGGCCACCAGCGAGATTTGCTAATGAAGGCAAATGAGGCTGCCTGGACCTGTCACAGTGGTTTCACTGAGCAGATACACTAATTAAGCCGGGGGTCAGGGAGCAGGTGTTGTTTCAAGCAGGTGCCGTTAGTTTGTGTGCAGCAGTGACTCTGCCAGTGCACACGAAGCAGTCCAGTTCTTTCTGGTTTTTATTGCAACTGCGGAGTAAGTGTACTCATTGCCTGGTGACTGGTTCCTTGTCCAGAAAGGGTCAGTTTCCTCTAGCCGGACCTTTATGTGCCTTGGGTGTCTCTGTGCACTGCACTCGCTTCCTTCTTCTCATGTCCCTAGTTGTCTGTTCCTTCCAGCCAGCCTTGGTTAACCATCACAGAAGCCTGCAGTGTCCAACTGGTGCCTTAGATATTATCCAAGTGATCCTGACTGTTCTGCAGAAAAGGAGAGGGTGTGAGGAGAGGTGAGATGACTTGCCCCAACTCCAGGGTGAGTTAGTGATGAGCCTGGGGCTGGATCAGTCTGATGCCTCATCTCTTGATGAGGCTGAAAGGCACTGGATGTCATTCGAGGGTTTACTGGAGAAAAGTATACTTGTTCCGTGTGCGGCTCGGACGAAGCGATTCCAGCTTTGAGGTCCTACAGTGTAAGTTGGCCGCGACTAGAATCCAGCAGTTTCCTGTGACATCTCTTTGCTGAGGACCCAGAGGAAGTGGAGTCAAGCTGCCCCAGGACCCGGGAGCCTGTTAGCCTTAGGTCTGTACTGGTTGAGGGTCCTTGTGAGTAGTCCCCAGAGACTAGAGAGGGCGGGGGTGCGAGGGTTGTGTTCTGAGCACAGACATTGGCGGACCCCGAGCTCCTGCTCACAGACTCCAGCAGAGGCGGTGAGGGCCACTGGGGGCTCAGAGGACAGATCTACCTGCTGCCCGGGGCCATCACCTGGGACAAATCACAGGTCCCTGTGGGCATCGGTGTCCTCTCTGCCACATGAGGGATGCTACCGTGGTTCCTGAAATGCCTTCTATGGATTCTGTGTCTCTGGAGCAGAAGGTTCTTAGGGGTTCTGGGGCCCCTAGGACACACGTTTGCTCCTTCTTACATTTTCATTCAGAAGCTATAAGGAAAGACCCGTAACATTTCCCCTATGTTTTTCCTCTGTTACAATTTAGGGCATACGAGTTATGCTGTCTGTATATAGTATTGTTCACAGTATTGTATTGAGTGTTTGCAGGTTGCTAAAAGTGTTGATCATAAAGGTTCTCATTGCAAGAAAAGAGATCTGTAGGAGTTTGGGGTTAACATATACCCACTACTATATAAAAAAGATAAACAACAAGGAAGTATACTCAACATCTTATAATAATCTATAATGGAAAAGAATATGAAAAAATATATATATGATGTGTCTATATATGTATTCAGTAACTGTGTATATTCAGTTGCTATACATATATATATATATATATATATATTCAGTTACTATATGTGTATTTAGTTACATATACATACATGTAACTGAATCACTTTGCTGTACACCAGAAACTAACATTTTAATGAACTATACTTTGACAAAAAAAGTCTTAAAAAAATTTCTATATGAAGTGATGGATCTTAATTTGTTGTGAGGATCGTTTCACAGTATCTGCATAAATCAAATCATTATGTTGTATTCCTAAAACGTGTACAATGTTATATGTCATTTATATGTCATAATGTCAGTTATACGGTTGTGTGTGCTAGTCACTCAGCCGTGTCCAGCTCTTTACAGTCCATGGACTGTAGCCCGCCAGGCCTTCTGTCCGTGGGGACTCTCCAGGCAAGAATACTGGAGTGGGTTGCCATGCCCTCCTCCAAGGGATCTTCCCAACCCAGGGATCGAACCCAGGTCTCCTGCATTGTAGGCAAATTCTTTACTGTCTGAGCCGCCAGGGAAGCCCATATGTCAATTGCATCTCAATGCAAAAAATACAAAGATAAATGCCTAGATTTCTCTCTACTTTAATGCTATAATAATAATTAGAAATTATTGGAGACTTTTAAATATGTTTGTTCACTTGTATTTTCTAAACATGGGGAATGAAGTGAGAGGAAAAGAAAAAAGAGTAGAAAAAAGAAGATGGAAATATATCCCATTTTTAAAAGATGAGATGAATAAAAAGGGGAAAAGGATTAATTGTCTCATGCTTACCAGAGACCAGAGAAAGAGTTGAAATTTCAGTAGGCGGTGAGAGGGAAGTTCACCACCTAAGGATAGCCCAGCGCTCCTGGGGTCGGCCGTGTGTTACCGTCCCCTCTATGGTTGAATTCAGTTACTTCTGGCAATGAGATCAAAGTGGGGCAGAAATAATCTCTACAACATTCTGACAAAATTAAAAGATGAAAGGAGACTGTATAAAATAATTAATCTCGCGAGAAAAAGCAGAACGTGCTTGTCTCCAGAAAAGACTCTGATAAAGGCCTCTCTTATAAGTTATGTCGTGTTGTGGGACAGACAAGACATGGAACAAAACGCCAGATGACTTCCCTAATCGAGTGTGAGAGCGTTTGAAATTTCCCATCTTTCTCTGTTTCTCACGGGAGTGTTGTTTCAGTGATGATAAAATTTCCCATGATTCCTTACTACTTCTCAGGAGGTAACCATATGGATGTTTTATGAGACAGTGATAAGAAATAAGTCTCGCTCACCCCTAAGAAAACGGTCTCCATATAAGTCGAAAAGATGGGTTTTCAGGTGTGGATCTCAAAATGCCTTTGATCACTCTCACATTCAACCAGACTCCAGAAATATTTTTAATTTTTATTGAAATATAGCTGATTTACATTGTGTTGGTTTCTGATATACAGCAAAGTGATTCAGCTATACATATCTATATCTCTATATCTACATATAGTTTTCTTTGTACATTCTCTTCCATTATAGGTTATTACAAAATACTGAGTATAGTTCCCTGTGCTATACAGTAGGTCCTTGTTATCTATTTTGTATATTACTGTTCAGTTGCTAAGTCACGTCTGACTCTTTGCGATCCCATGAACTGCAGCACACCAGGCTTCCCTGTCCTTCACTATCTCCTTGAGTTTGCTCAAATTCATGTGCATTGAGTCAGTGATGCCATCCAACCATCTCATCCTCTGTTGCCACCTTCTCCTCTTGCCCTCAATCCAGAAATATTCATTAGGTACACATTGCTTTTGTCCTGGGCTGAGCACTAGAGGAGCAAGGAGTCCCACCACCTGGCTGTGCAGTCACACCTGGGCTGAGGGCATTGCATGTCTGGATGAAGATGGAAGCCTAAAGAAGGAAGCAGAGAGGACTGGGAGAGGATTGTTGCTCTGCTCTGAGAATGCTGTTGATTTATTGTCTCGTGCTCCTGTCACCCACAGCATCAGACTGGGACCTTTCTGGCGGTCCAGTAGTTAGGAATCTGCACTTCTACTGTAGGGGGTATGAGTTCAATCCCTGGTTGGGGAACTAAGATCCCCCAGGCCATGTGGCATGACCAAAAAAAAAAAAAGAATGGCGATGATGGTAGCATCCTCTTACAGAAACAACAAATAGGTGGTCTCCCTTGGGGTAAATAGTTTAGCCTGGCTTTCAAGATATTCCTCAATCTACTGTGAACTTATTCCTCGAAGCCGTGTTATTCCATTGATGTAAAGAATTGGTTCCTGCCATTGAGGAGGTAGTAGTGGATGAGTAGACAGTCTGTGTATGGTAAATCATTCCAGTATAGTACAGTACCTACAGAAGGAGAAGTATGAAAAAATAAAGCACATATAAAATCAAATTTGTACCTGTTAGGATGGCTACTATCAGAAAAGAATAGTGTTTACTTTATGTAGGGAGTGGTGAGGATGGGGAGAAACTGGAATCCTTGTACATTGCTGTTGGAAATGTAAAATGGTGTGGTCATTATGAAAAGCAGTGTGGTGGTTCTTTGAAAAAATTAAATATAGAATTACCACATGATCCCGTAATCCACTTCTGGGTGTATACCCTGAAGAAATAAAAGCATAGTCTTGAAGAGATGTGTGTATAGTCACGTTCATAGCAATGTTAATTATTCACAATAGTCAAAAGGTGGAAGCAACCCAAATGTCCATTGATGGATGAATGGAAAAACCAAGTGTGGTATATGCATATAATAGAATGTTAACCAGCCTTTAAAAGGAATGGAATTCTGGCATAGACTGTAACATGGACAACCTTGAGGACATTATACTAAATGAAATACTCCAGAGAAATCAGGACAAATATTGTATGACTCCACATACATGACTACCTAGGCTAGTCAAAATCAGAGTCAGAGAATAGAATGGTAGCTAACAGGGGCTGGGGTTGGGGGGATGAGGAGTTAGTGTTTAATAGGTGTAGAGTTTTGGTTTTTTGAGATGAACAAAGTTCTGGAGATGATAGTGGTGATGGTTGCATAGCAAGGAGACTGTACTGATGCCAGAGGACTGTAGACTTGAGGAAAGGCATGATGGTAAATTTTACATTATGTGTATTTCACCACAATTTAAAAATCAATTTAAAAGAATCTGGTGAGAGCCAGTGATGTAGTAGCTGCTAAGGAAATAGAAATTTGGATCAAGTGGGCCAGGATGTCATTTGGATGACTTCAGGACAGCTTGTAGGACCAGAGGGGCTTCTGGTGTTACATTTCATTGTGGGGGTGTCTTACGTGTAAATATCCTGTATCAGCGTGAGGTCTGGGTGTGTAGGTAGCACTTTCAGCTTCTTGAGCAGCTTCATCAGTTTAAAAATGAGGGGCTCCTCCAGTAGTTTGCAGTTAAACCCCAGAAACACTTGGGGTTGCCAAGCAACGTACGACTACTGCCAACAGAAGCAAATCTAACATTAATATTATAATTGCCTAAAATGATACATGTTCTATCTAAATGTTTTTGTTTCTACCTACTGTAATGAAAAGTATAAACACCTGCATTGTCACATGCTGTGCTGTTTCCATCAGGACAGTGTTTCGCATTGCAGCTCCCATGTTTTATCTTTTTTGCCAAAGTGTCTTCGGAGACGAGGGGCCACCAGTGGGTCTCTGCTGCCAGATTCACACTGCTCTGAGGGCTGTGCATGTACATCCAAGATGTTCTGAAGCCACTCAGCAGAATAACCCTGCACAATGGCAAACTTTCTCTTTAACAATGATTTTTGAAAAGAAAAAAGCCAGGGGACTTCTTTTAGTTAAGCTTAGGCAAAAGAAAAGAAGGACAGTAGTTAGATGGCTCATTGTACTTTCTGCACAGAGCATTGGAACAGACCTACACAAGAGAGCCTTTTGTGCGAAGCATTCTCATTCTAACGCTTGCAATCCACAGAACAGAATCAGTAGGAAACATTCAAAACTGAAGTGATTCAGCTAACTGTCCACAGGTTTCATGCGTGCTAAGTCACTTCAATCGTGTCCAATTCTTTGTGACCCCATGGACCATAGCCTGAGAGGCTCCTCTGTCCACAGGATTCTCCAGGGAAGAATTCGAGAGTGGGTTGCCATGCCCTCTTCAGGGGATCTTCCCAACCCAGGGACTGAAGCCGTGTCTCTTCTGTCTCAGCATTGGCAGGCGGGTCTTTTACCACTAGCGCCACCTGGGAAGCCTGTGCACAGGTTATGTAGGGAAGAGAAGGGATACTTTTTCCTTCTAAAGCAAGAGCTGCGTGTCTTCACGGTGTTTGACTGACAGGATCTGGAGCAGACCGAGGAGGAATACAGTGAAGCATGTGAATTACTCTGACTCTCCGTTGCTTTCTCCAAATGCCGAAAACTAGGTGATGGGGACTTGCTCTTTCCCTGGAGCCCACGTGGCCGATGCATCCAGTCCCTGGTCTTCTCGACTCCTTGCCTCTGTGACACCAGCAGACTTCAGTTCCATGCCAACAGCTGCCCCCCGATGGTCCCAGCAGGAGCTTTTGCTTCTCCATGATGATCTGCATCATCCTTCCCACTTTCCGCTCCTGCCGTCTTGCCCACCGTGGCTGCCCCAAACCTCTCCCACTCCCTGGAGCTCCTGCTCACCCAGCCCTCTCTCCATGCTCCCATTGAACTCTGTCTTCCACATCTCTGTCCAGAGCTAAAGTAGCTTCTTCGTCTGTGACCTTGACCCCAGCTCCTTGCACAGCCTGCAGACCCCTTCTCTGGTGGGGTGCCTTGGGTTGGGGTCCTGCCTGTGGACTCAGGAGCCAGCTGGCCCTGCAGTACACCAGCTTCCCACCAGCACCCTGTGGTTGGTGGGCCCCCGGTCTCAGGGTACCTCTGAGGGTGGGAGGTGATGGGTGGGAAGCATGGTGAGGCAGGGAGATGGTGCCCCATCAGCGTTCAGCACTGAGATGCCCGACTTCAGCATCCTCACCTCTCTGCCACGAATGCTGGCTCTGGGACCTCCGCCTGGGGACCAGGAGTCCATTCCCATGCCTACTGGTTTCCTGGCCACCCGCCCCCGATCCAGCAGTCCACCTGTTCCCACACCCCTTCTTTACTTGCTGTCTAGGCTTTCAGTCTTTTTTTTTTTTTTTTAAGATTTTTTGGATGTGGGACATTTTTAAAGTCTTTACTGAATTTGTTATATTATTGTTCTGGTTTTTTGGCTGCGAGGCATGTGGGATCTTAGTTCCTCTGACCAGTGATCGAACCCACACCCCTTGCACTGGAAGGTGAGGTCTTAACCACTGGACTGTCAGGGAGGTCCTCAACTTTCAGTCTTCATCAGCGTTTCCTCCAGGAACCTTACCTGATAATCCGCCTCCTCCCAGGCCCAAGTGTGACTGCAGGTCTCCCTAGACCTCCCTCCCAGCCCCCTGTGATGGTCAGTTTTACGTGTCAGTGTGACTGGGGTGTAGCCCCTGTGGTCCCTCAGACACCGATCCTGGCATTGTTCTGTGGGGGTGTTGTTCTGTGGGCATTGGGTAGATGTGGTTAATGTCTGTAATCAGCTGACTCTAAGTAAAGGAAATTGATTATCCCCTATAACCTGGGTGGGCCTCGTGTAGTCATTTCAAAGGCTTTAAGGGAAGGAAATCCAAAAAAAGAGGAAATGTAGGGCTTCCCCCGTGGCTTAGCAGGTAAAGAATTTGCCTTCCAATCTGCAGGAGACACAGGTTTGACCCCTGGGTCGGGAAGATCACTGGAGGTGGGCATGGCAACCCACCCCATGGACCATCCCATGGACAGAGGAGCCTGGCAGGCTGCAGCCCGCAGGGTTGTAAAGAGTCAGACATGACTGAGCACACCCATGTATACATGTGGCTGATTCACTTTGCTGTACTGGAGAAAGGAATGCAACCTTATAAAGCAACTATACTCCAATACAAATTAAAAAAAAAAAATTCACACACACACACATACAAACTGAGGCTTCCCTGAAGAAGAAGAAAGTCTTCCCCAAGACAGCAGCATTAGTTCCTGCCTGGGGTCCCCCCTCACAGGCTGCAGGGTAAACTCTGGACTGGCCAGCCCCCATCACTGTGTACGTCAGTGTTGTGAAGTAACCCCATGTGTGTTTGTATGGGCATATAAAAGTGTACCTATTCCCTCTCCCGTGCTCACAACCATGTATGTGTTCAACCACATGTGTGTTTGTGTGTGCATGTGAAAATGTATCTATTCCCTCTCACGCACACACATACATGTGTGTGTTCAACCCCGTGTGTGTTCAACCCTGTGTGTGTTTGTGTGTGTGTGTGAAAATGTATCTATTCCCTCTCTCGCGCTCACGTCCGTGTGTCTGTTCAACCCCATGTGTGTTTGTGTATGCATGTGAAAATGTATCCATTCCCTCTCTTGTGCTCACGTCCATGCGCGTGTTCAGATTCTGATAGGTTTCCCTGCAGTAGCCCCTGGCTCAGCCTCTCCCAGCTCACACCTTGCATCACACCCGCTTACTCTCTGCATCTTTGCTGCTCTGACAGCTGTATGCAGGCGGGACCCATGTTTCCCTACCTGCCAGTCTGCTCAGTCTGTTTTGAATAAACGAATACTGGGAAAGCCCATCAGAATTTTATTACCATATCCTTGAGCATAACAAAAACAGTGATGGAAAGAAAAATAACTTTCCTTGGGAGGGAGGTTCAAGAGTAGGGGGGACATAGGAACACCTTTGGCTGATTAACGTTGTCATATGGCAGAGACTAACACAACATTGTAAAACGATTAACTTCTAATTAAGAATAAAAATAAAAAAGCCTAACTTTCCTAATTGGGAGACGATTTCCTATCACCCGTGTAAACAGAGTCCGTACAGAATTCTGTCTCCTTTTCTCCTGTCTCAGCCATTAAGGACATTGGCTTTTACCCTCACCTTCCACCTCACCCGCTGGTTTCAGAGATAGAATCACTCATGTACCTGAGGCTGTGATTTATTCTTTTCATTTCTGAGCCACCCACCTGGGGACTTAGCGCTTTAATTTTGCTACACATGCAGCTTTCCTGTTGGCTCAGACGGTAAAGAATCTTCCTGCAATGTGTGAGACACAGGTTCAGTCCCTGGGTTGGGAAGCTCCCCTGGAGAAGGAAATGGCAACCCATTCTAGTATTCTTGCCTGGGAGATTCCAATTCCAGGAGCCTGGTGGGCTACAGTCCCTGGGTCACAAAGAGTAGGACACAACTGAGCTACTAACACACACAGGTGAAGCATTTGAATGAAAACAGTTCATAAACAGCTATTCAGAGCTGGATGACTTTTTTTCCTATTTCATCCTTCGTTAGTATTTTTCACCTGTTGGATTCTTGTAAGTTCTGGCAAGAGGTTTGTCTTGAAACCCAGGCTGAGGCCATATGAAGATGCTGGTGTAGATTTGGGAAGTGAATTTACTCCCAAATCTTTTTAAGTCCAGAATTCTCTTATCATTTTTGCTTTGTACAGCATTTTAATTTTTAGTGTGGAAATGGCATTGCACTGGTACTTTTTACTCTTTCCTAGTTGGCTTGATCTGCCTGGCACAAACCCAATCCCTGCTTTTTTCTCCATCCTGCTGAGAGGACCACTCGTCCCCAGAAATTGTCTTCAGTCTCTGCCAGCGCTGATAAGGATCCTATTTCTTAGCAGGCGTTGTGCGTCTGGGAGACAGTCAGGGCTGGCTGGCTGTCTCTCCACATGACACAGTGTATTTTTTCAAAGTTGGAACACGCGGAAACTATGAACTCGGGCAGTTCCTTGAATTGTTTGGATTCAGAGACACTCGAAGGAGCTAAAAATAGCTTGGTGGTGAGAGGAGCGCCCTGGGCGTTTCCCCTTGAGGAAGGAGCTCTACTTGCTCTTGTCGCCTGATTCTTGGAAAACCGTGTCTCTGGTCCCCAGTCCCCGAGGAGCCACAGTACAGTCAGACAGCGGAGGCTTGTCCTATGCCCTCCACGTAGTCTTTGTGCCTCCTCGGCCCTAAAAGAGAAGGAATTAGCACCAAAAAGGAGTGGAGGAGACTGACCCTCGTGGAAAGGTCAGAGCTTTGGAGAGATGGCCTCAATCCAGGGGGATTCCCTGGTGGCTCAGATGGTGAAGAAACTGCCTGTAGTGGGAGGGACCCAGGTTCAGTCCTTGGGTAGGAAAGGTCCCCTGGAGAAGGAAATGGCAATCCACTCCAGTATGCTTGCTTGGAGAATCCCATGGACAGAGGAACCTGGTGGGCTACAGTCCATGGGGTCAGAGATGATTGAGCGATCCAGGTCGGAAAGAGCGGAAAGTGGGGATGTAGCTACAGGGCTGAAGACAAAGAAGGGCTCGGGATGGGAAAGTGGTCTGGGTTTGAACTTAAGTCATCGACTGAGACGTTCAACAATGTTAACCTCGCTAGAAGATGACCTTTGTGCCCTAATTGCCCCATGCAAATTGTCAAAGAATAGATACTGTGTTTGCCACACAATTCTGTAAGAGAACTGGAATAATAAGCAAGTTTTCCCATCTTGCCCGCAGCTCAGGCTGGCTTTAGCCTCTTAAAAAGAATGGGGACTTAGGTACTTCCCTGACAGCTCAGTGGTTGAGAATCCACGCTTCCAGTTCAGGGGGAATGGGTTTGATCCCTGGTCGGGGAAGTAAGACCCCCTGCGTGCTGTGTGGTGTGGCCAAGAAAAAAAGAATGTGAACTTAGAGCTGGACGGTGTGGGTGTGAATCCCAACCATGTCACTCAAGTCAAAACCAAATATTAATATCATTGCATGGAAATTAAATCTCAGTACTCTTTATTAAAAAATTGATCTTTTTGGAGTATAGTTATTTTATAATGTTATATTAATTTCTACTGAACAGCAAAGTGAATCAGCTATATATATGTGTATGTGTACACACACACACACACACACACACATATCCCCTCTTTTTGGGATTTCCTTCCCATTTAGGTCACTCCAGAGCACTGAGTAGGGTTCCCTGAGCTACACAGTTGGTTCTCATTAGTTATCTAAGTATCCATCCTCTTGATTTTAAAGAAGAGCTATCATATATGTGAATTATATGTCAATAAAAAGAAAAAAAAGAACTGTTGATGCCTGCAAGAGCAAAGACAAAAACCATCACTTCCCAAATCAGCAGGAAATATCCCTGAATGGTGGCATTTGAGGCAATTTTGTTCTGTTTTTTCCTACACTGTTTGAAATTTTGAAACAGCCTGTAGTACCTTTGCGGTTAGTCCGTGGATAAAGAAATGCCAGTTGTCTTCACCTGTGTTTATCAGAAAGGACCATCTTACAGCTTTGAGTCGTTCTGACCCTCAGTGTTTTGCTCATATGTAAAAACGAACAAGTACTGAATATTTTCAGTGATTAAATGGGAAATAAGAAAAAGAGAAAACTCTTCGTCTTTGGTGCCTTTATTTTTGAAATCAAAAGATGAGCCCAGTTTGAAAGGAAAATGTGCATGCTAAAACAGAGACTGGATTCCATCCACGGGCCCTAAACACGGGGTCTTGTTGAGCATTTCTTTCGGCTTTTCTGAATGTTGTGGCAAGCGCGGTTTTACAGAATGATGGACACTGTGTGCACTTGCCCTGGTTTATGAATATTTAGTACCATGATTACTCATAAATCCAGGGATCGCCGTGTAGCTATTTTTTCCTGGCAGTCTGGTTTTTCATCTGGAATGACATTAAGATTCAGAAAGCACTGACTGTCATTTGGCTCTGTTATTTGGGAGAACTGTAGTTCCGTTTTTCTGTCCTTGGGCCAGGGCCCAGACTTTGTGGAATAATATGCCGATACTCTTTTCACAATTGGAGTTAACAGCACTGAACATTCCAGTTCACCATGGAACCTTTCTTGAACTAATCCCCCATGCCGTGGACCGCAGGTGATCTTTCTGTTTAGAATACGCTTCCCTTTTCTTCTCCATATGGTCATTCTTTAAACAAGGAGATTTTGCCTGTTTGGGAAAGCTTGCTGTTTTGACAGCTGGTGGAGTCTGACTCTGAGTCGAAGGAGGATGGAATGAGCCGTGGCTGGGCTGGAGGATGTGCTGTGTCCAGGATGCTGGCTCTGTGGCCCCTTTGCTTCCGTGTGGTGTGGGTGCTGATGCTGGGAGAGAGAAAATACTCTTTTCAGAACATACTGGGGTCAGATACGGTCAGTCAGTTCAGAGCAAAGGAGCCAGTAATATGCAGTGGGGAGTGGGTTGTCTCTTCAGTAAGTGGTGTTAGGAAAACCAGAGAGCCACATGCAGAAACGGGATCACTGCTCCACACCATACACAGAAATCAACTCGAAATGTATTAAGGACTTGAACGTAAAACCTGAAACCATAAAGCTCCCAGGAGAAAATATAGGGGGGTGATCCCCTTGACATCAGTCTTGGCAGTGATTATTTGGACTTAACACCAAAGGCAGAGGCGGTCACAAACATAAGCAAGTGAGACAACAGACTACATCAAACTAAAGAGTGTCTGCATGTCCAAGGAAAGCATAAAAAAAAAGAGAGTATTTATGCAATTTATGGAATGGGAGAAAATATTTGCAAATCATATATGCAACAGGGGGTTAATATCCCAAGTGTATAAAGACTCATACAACTCAGTAGGGGGAAATAAGCCAAATAGTCTGAATGAGAAATGGACAGAGGAACTGAGTAGACACTTTCCCAAAGAAGGTATAGTGGGTGTCAGAGGAGGGGGTGGGTGGGGAGTGAGGGGAAATGGGTGAAGGTGATCAAAAGGCACAAAATTCCAGAGAAATTTTATAAGAGAAATCAGCTCTGGGGATGTATTTAAAAAGGAGAAAATAAAATTTGGCTTGGGGATAGGGGAAGTCATGGTTCATTATAGTAAGAACAAGGAGGCTTTTTTTTAAGATTTTTTTTTAATGTGGACCATTTTTTTTAAAGTCTTTATTGAATTTGTTACAGTATTGCTTCTGTTTTATGTTTTGGTTTTTTGGCAGCAAGGCATGTGGGATCTTAGCTACCTGACCAGGGATCAAACCTGCACCCCCTGCATTGGAAGGCGAAGTCTTAACCACTGGATGCCAGGGAAGTTCCCAAGGAGGGTTGGCTTTATTTTTACACTTTCATGAATCCCCAGGATGTTTCTTGATGCTGGGACAGTCCAGTCTTCTGGTTGGTTAGTCGCTACTCTTAGGGGAGCTTCACCCTTCCTGTTTTCAGGAAGCGTTCTGCCCTTGAGCTTTGCTTAGCCACAGGTTGGAGGACCAGCTTAGGGTCTTGCCCCCATCATCAGGAGGGCAGAGTGGGGTCAAGGAGGGAGGAGGATTTAGCTGTTCCCTTAGCACCCCTGTGGACAGGAGCAGGCACATGTATAGACTCTGAGCCTGTGGTTTCTACACCATCTCCCATCCTAGAATGGCTGTGGTTGGCAGAGTTGTAGACCATGGCGGGGCGTGAGGTTGAGCTGAAGCTCTCCAATAATGGTCACATTGGCCAGAGTGACCAATTTGAACACACTGAAGTCAGATCCAGGTCTCCTCCACTCCCAAGTCTCCAGATATTCCCACTCAGAGTTAAGTCCATGTCCTCACTGACATGGGCACTATAGCCCCATGTCACCGGTCGCTCTTCTCTGTCCCCCACACTCCCTGTGCTCTGGCCACTGTGGCCTGATCACTGTGTATTCCACCCCCAGCAGGCTCTCCCCACAGACCTGCAGTTCCTGTCTCCAGCCTTGGCCCCAAGTTCCCTGATGACCCCACAGTAATGACCACCCTCCCCTGCCTTCAGGACACACAAACTCTTCTTTTTGTAACAACACTTACTGGCATACTTATTCACTCTCTGTATTTAATTTGTAATTTGTTTATAGGTATTGGGTCTTCCCAGGTGGCTCAGTGGTAAAGAATCTGCCGCCAATGCAGGAGATGCAGGTTTGATCCCTGGGTCAGAAAGATGCCCTGGACAAGGAAATGGCAACCCACTCCATATTCTTACCTGGAGAATTCCATGAACAGAGAAGCCTGGTGGGCTACAGTCCATAGAGTCACAAAGAGTCAGACATGACTTAGCGACTAAACAACAACAGCAACAATGTTCCATTATATATATATAAACCACATCTTTATCCATTCCTCTGTCAGTGGACATGTAGATTGCTTTCATGTCTTTGCTACTGTAAATATGCTGCTATTAACATTGGGGTGTGTGTATCTTTTTAAATTATGTTTTCTCTGGATGTGTGCCCAGAAATGGGATTGCAGGCTCATATGGTAGCTCTATTTTTAGTTTTTTAAAGAACCTCCATACTCTTCTCCATAGTGGCTGTGGAGAATATATTATATTTCCACCAATAGTGTAGGAGGGTTCATTTTTCTCCACACATTCTGCAACATTTATAATTTGTAGACTTTTGTGATGGCCATTTTGACTGGTGTGAGATGATACCTCATTGCAGTTTTAATCTGCATTTCCTTAATAATTAGCGATGTTGAGCATCTTTTCATGTGCCTTTTGGTCATCTCTGTGTCTTCTTTGGAGAAATCTCTGTTTATATCTTCTGGCTGTTTTTTGATTGGGTTATTTGTTTTTGATATTGAGCTGTATGAGCTATTTGTATATTTTGGAGATTAATCTCTGTTGGTTACATTGTTTGCAAATATTTTCTCCCATTCTGTAGGTTGTATTTTTGTTTGCTTATGGTTTCCTTTGCTATGCTAAAGCTTTCAAGCTTAATTAGGGTGCATTTATTTACTTTTGCTTTTATTTCTGTTTCTCTTGGATCCAAAAGATATTGCTATAATTTATGTCAGAGTGTTCTGCCTATGTTTACCTCTAGGAGTTTTATAGTATCCAGTCTTACATTTAGGTCTTTAACTGATTTTGAGTTTATTCTTGTGTATGGAGTTAAGAGAATGTTCTCATTTCACTCTCTTACATGGAGCTGTCCAACACATTACTGTTTTTTCCTCCTTCACGTTGTGTTGGGTTAATGCTCAGAAAGCTCTTTTCTGCATCAGTCACTTCTGTTTTCCTCCAGTGCTTTACAGTCTTTATATTGAAATCTTTAAGCTATCTGGAATTAATTTGGGGCACAATTAGTCGACTCTAATTTTAATTTGTAAATGATCGGCTTGTAAACAACTAGTTTGTAAACAGTTACAAACAGTGCTTTGTAAATAACATATAAAAGGATCCTTTCCCCCTCTGATTTGAGATGTTATTATCATACTATATTCTTTTATCAGTTGATATATGTTAGTTGACTGTGTTTCTCCTACTGAGTTGTCCCTCTTGAAACAAGGAGTTCCGTATCCTATTATTTTCCTCTTCTCCACTCCCTTTCTTGGTCTTCGTGACTTCAGATCTAGGTGATCATGAAATTGACTTCCACCATGTAAGAAACACTGCCCACTTTGCAAGTGCACGCAACCATTATTTAGAGTCATATCTGTTCTCATTGGTTTGACACTTGGCTCTAGTCCTTTTGGGTCATGACTTTCTCACTGTTGCGGTCTTGAATTTCTGGCTTGTGCAGGTCCAGGGTCTCTGAGACAGAGGTGGGTGAGGGTCGAGGAGTAGCCATTGTCCCCTTCTTCTGCCGTCTTCCATCAGCCGGCATGTCATGGGTCAGATTCTCTGTGTCTAGTATCATGTGCCCTGTAATTGGCGACTGTTCCCCAAACATCCGGTTGAAATGTTAGGTTGTCATGAGTGTCAGTGGCAGGGTTTTCTTCTTCTTCTGAGTTTTCACAGATGAGAAACTACTGGGGGCTGCTAACCAGATGCCATTTTTAAATCCTCACTTTAGCTTTTCCCCATCAAAACAGAAAGGTGAAATTTATTTATGAATATATGCATAAAATCTCTCCTGATTTCATCAAGATAAGCAGTTTCTTAAATGAGGAGAATATCTTCACTTAAAAATAAGTGAGGAAGCATGTTAAATTTGGAACCTTCAGACTTTTAGGAACAAGCTGTGAGGAGATGATGCCCAGAGGATAGGAAGGTCTTCTTCTTGTAGAAATGCCAGTTACCAAGGAATCTCCAGGCTGTCCCTGGCACCACTGTAGTTCCTGGCTCTTCTCACAGCTGTTGTGGTCCATGCAAACAGGGCTTTGCCGTGAGCCTGGGCTCTCTGCAGCCCTGTGTCCCGTCAGACAGCATGCCAGAGATGGTGACGGAGAGCAGGAGTTAGCCCTAAATGCTGCAGCTAATTATGGGATGGTTTCCTTTTGTAGGAAACCAAGTCGCTGGTGCTTGGTGGTGTTCTGGACAAATTGTTCTCTGTCTTCAACAATAGGAAGGGGGTTCATTGGCTTGGAAGACGATCACCCAAAGGTATTTTTTTTTTTTCTCCTCTGCCTGGCCCAGTGCCCTGTTAGGCGAAGAGGAGGCACCAGTCCTTAGAAAATGATGTTTTTCTCTCCTGAGCATGATGACCTGTCCTCTGCATAGTTTTAAGCAGAGCGCATGTGGTCAGATTCTCTCTGTCCATCCAGGGGGGCCATCCTCCTGGGGAGCACCCTTTCCCAGAGGAGCTGCAGGTTGTGCTTGGAAATACAACAGAGTCCATGTTGGTTCTTCTTCCAGGTCTGATGTTTATGCTTCTGGATCACTAGTGTAGCTGCCAAAGAAAGACAGGGTCAGTGTGCCCTGAACATCAGGAGTGGAATTGAAACTGCCTCGAGGGTCCCCCAACCCTTTCAGGGACCAGCGGAGACGAACTCGATTCTAATTCTCAACTTAGTTGCTTGCTGGCATAAAATATATTCCTGTTTGGTTGTTGAGGAACTTAAAGCATAGAAAACTGAATTATACCTCATTATCAAATCTTTGTTGCCATTGTTCAGTCACTCAGCCATGTCTGACCCTTTGCAACCCCATGGACTGCAGCATGCCAGGCTTCCCTGTCCCTCACCATCTCCTGGAGTTTGCTCAGATTCATGTCCCTTGAGTCAGTGATGCCATCCAACCATCTCATCTTCTGTCGCCCCCTTCTCCTGCCTCGGTCTTTCCCAACATCAGGGTGTTTTCCAGTAAGTCGGCTCTTTGCATCAGGTGGCCAAAGTGTTGGAGCTTCAGCTTCAGCATGTCAGTCAATTTGACTGGAGCCTTGGGAACAGGGTGTAGCTATGGCAGGGGCACAGGAGCCCCGTGGCAAGCCCTCTGTGTGCAGGACCAATTTCCCAGTCTTAATCAGAGCCGCAAATACATACTTAATAAGAATAGTGTGCTTCATTTAATGGGTTTCATTTTCTTTTCTTTGTGCCCTTTTGGTCAAATTATTAACAAAAAAGCCAAGGCAGGATTAAAAAAAAAGTGGTATTTAACTAAACATGTAGTAAATGCAAAATATGTGCAAAATAGCGTTCTAAATTGGATCATGTGCTTCCAGTCATCTGAAATAGCTCGTATTCTAAATGGGGGTCTGATAAGTTTTTTTCAGGGTCATGCCCTTTTGGGAATGTGTGTGTTCCTGTGCCTGTGTGTGTGTCTGTGTATTTTACTTATAGTTACACATATCCATCATTGGTTCTCAGACTTTAGAGAGCACCACAATCATGTGGAGGGCTTGTGAAAATAATTTTCTGGGATGCACTGTTAATACTTCTGATTCAATCAGTATATTTGAGATTGAGAATGTGTTTCTAATCAGTTCCTTGTTCTTGTGCTAACTCGCTTCACTTGTCTCTGATTGTGACCCCATGGACTGCAGCCCACCAGGCTCCTCTGTCCATGGGATTCTCTAGGCAAGAATCCTGGAGTGGGTTGCCATGCCCTCCAGGGGATCTTCCTGACCCAAGGACCAGACCCTCCGCTCTGAAGTCTCTACTTGGGTAGGCAGGTTCTTTACTACTAGTGCCACCTGGGAAGCCCAGTCAGTTCCTGCTGCTGCTAAGTCGCTTCAATTGTGTCCGACTCTGTGCAACCCCATAGACGGAAGCCCACCAGGCTCCCCTGTCTCTGGGATTCTCCAGGCAAGAACACTGGAGTGGGTTGCCATTTCCTTCTCCAATGCATGAAAGTGAAAAGTGAAAGTGAAGTCGCTCAGTCGTGTCCGACCCTCAGTGACCCCATGGACTGCAGCCCACCAGGCTCCTCCGTCCATGGGATTTGCCAGGCAAGAGTACTGGAGTGGGGTGCCATTGCCTTCTCCGCAGTCAGTTCCTAGGCAGTGCTAATACTGCTAGTTCGGCAACCACTGGGTATAAATGCAGCACATTGAAAAAGTTCAGGTGTTGAGAGGCACAGAGTTCAGTCCTAATCAGAGGAGGATAAGGTGAATCAGAGGTGAATGTTTCACCTGCTTTTAAAGGAGGAGAGAGGAGACAGGTTGTCCACTGTGAGCCAGGAGAGCATGATGGCTTGAAGAAATGGCATATAAAAAACAAATGAAGGGACTTCCTTGGTGATCCAGGGGCTAAGACTCTGTGCTTCCAATGCAGGGCACCTGGGTTCAATAGCTGATCAGGGAACTGAATCCCACGTGCTGCAACTAAGAGTTTGCATGCCAAAACTAAGATCTGGGGCAGCCGGGTAAATAAATAAATGTTTTGTTTTTTTTTAATCTGTATAGAACTAAAAAAAAAAAAACAAAAACAAATGGTGGAGAAGTTTTGTTTAAAGGGGCAATAAACAAGTTACCTTGGTTGATGTCGAGGATAACTGGTTATGAAATAAGGAAGACATTAACAGAGGATGTTAGATTGGAGGAAGGGTGAATGAAATAAAAAGGGTCTTTAACCAAGCCAGAGTGATCAAATCTTAAAGTGAAAGTCACTCCCGACTCTTTGCGACCCCATGGGTCTTTGCGACAGTCCATGGGATTCTCCAGGCCAGAATGCTAGAGCGGGTAGCCTTTCCCTTCTCCAGGGTATCTTCCCAACCCAGGGATCTAACCCAGGTCTCCCGCATTGCAGGTGGATTCTTTACCAGCTGAGCCACAAGGGAAGCCCAATCTTAAGTAAGAGTCACAAGAAATCACTGTAAGAACCTCAGAAGCAATAAGATGGAGCTTAACAAGATAACTCTGAGTCTTGAGTTGGCTAAATAGAAGTTGGGAAAACCCAGAAGCACCAAGACTATCCGACGACTGCTGTGTTTATCTAGGTGTTAGATGATGAAGACTTGTGCCCAGCTTTTGTGCATGAAAATACTAGTAGGAAAAAAAAATAGAAAAAACACAGTTGAAACTATGGAGAACCTGTAATTTAATAAAGCGAAAAAGACACATCTGCCTTTCTTCCTCCCTCCCTTCTTTCCTTTCTCCATCCCTTCCTCCTTCCTTCCACTTTCTTTAAATCAGTCCTCCACATATTCTCAGTGCTTAATAAATTGTTGACTGAACAAATAAATAACTTATAGGTAGAAAACGTTTTTCAACCTCTGTTTTCTTCTTCAAGAAAATAGGGATTATGTACATAGTCTACCTCTGGGTATACCACAGATAAACAAAATAATTGGTATAAAGTGCTTTCATCGTCTGAAAGTCTGAATATAATTATTATTCCTAATGACAGAATAAGAAATGGAGTTCTCGTGTGGATTTAAATTGGTTCAGAGAAAGGAAATTTGTGCTAATTCCCTTCATAGAAAAAATTAATGGGGTGCCTGAGGAATTGGTGCCTAGCATTTGAAATAATTAGTTGGAGAAAAGAAGCTGGCTCCTTGAAGTAGCTGATGGCACAGAATTATGTAGGCTGGTTGCAAACCATAGAGAATTCTATGAAATATTCCAGAAGGGTCTAATCAAACAGTATGACCAGAAAATAGGACAGCAGCTCTTTAATGAAGACAAACGGCTTGCTTAGGAAAGGAAATACTGTTTCCTCAGCATGTTGATTAACCAAGAGGTATTAGAGGAAAAAGCAGTGTGTGGTTGATACAGACACCGGAATCCAAGATGCTATATTCTTTAACTCGCTTGTCTGTTGGCTGGGTTATTCCTTCAGTTCACACTTCCTATGTGTCAGGTAAGTGTGCTCAGCACCAGGGAGAGTAGGAAAAAAAAGTGAACCAAGATGCAGTCTAGGCCCGTTCTGTAAACCAGCTCACCATCCAGTAAGGAGGATGGAGCAGGGAACAGATGAAGCTGCAAAACCACCAGTTGCTCAGTCGTGTCCGACTCTCTTTGACCCCATGGACTGCAGCACACAGGCTCCCCTGTCCTTCACTATCTCCCGGAGTTTACTCAAACTCACGTCCATCGAGTCAGTGATGCCATCCAACCACGTCATCCTCTGTTGTCCCCTTCTCCTCCTGCCTCCAGTCTTTCCCAGCATCAAGGTCTTTTCCAGTGAGTCGGCTCTTCACATCAGGTGGCCAGAGTATCGGGGCTTCAGCTTCAGCATTACCCCTTCCAATGAATATTCAGGGTTGGTTTCCTTTAGGATTGATCCTTGGAAGGTTATCAGACACATTGTTTACTCACTTTTCTTGGGGCTTTGGTTATATCCATGGCCTGTTAATTCAATTTGAACAAGATAATTGAAGCAAGATAACTGTAGGGAAAAAATTAAGAATTAAATCTTTGAGAAGTGGTTACTATAAAATACATTTATACTCCCGTTTCTTGATTCAAAGATTTCGTCTCTTTATGCAGATATTTTAAAACAAAAATGACCAGACAATTTATATTATAGACCATCATGTATCCAACCTTAGCAGCTGTCATCTGTGTCTTATTTATTTTAATTAATTAGTTAATTTGCAGCACGTGAGATCCTCCATCTTCGTTGCAGCATGGGGGATCTTTAGTCGCACCCTGCGAATTCTTACCTGTGCCATGTGGGATCTAGTTCCCTCAGTAGGGATCAAACCTGGGTCTCTGCACTGGGAGTGCAGAGTCATAGCCACTGGATCACCAGGGAAATCCCCTGCCATCTTAATTTTAGAATTGTACAGTGTTTGTTTACTCTTAAGGTTTGGCAAACATTCCAGGAGAAAAATCTTGACTTGGAAACTGAGATGAATCAGTTAATCCAACAAGAAAACCCAGCCAAGAGCTCCTGCATGAATCTAATCTTCCCCATTTGAACGGCATTGACGGATGGCACATAGAGGCACACTCAGATGTTGGAGGTCAGATGATTATTATATGTTCTTCCAACCCTGGCTTTGTTCTCATCTTCACTGGATCTGACTGCAGAATTTAGAAGGGAGCAATATTACTAGGTTTCATAGATCTGCTTAATAGAAAATAAACTCTTAGTTGAGAGCATTTAAGATTTATGAAGAACTACAACATGGATTTCCATCGTGACCAACATCATTGTTAAATATCTGAACTCTCATTTGTTTGGTTACCCTTGAATCTGTACAGGCTTTTCAGATGCTTGAAAACCACATAAACTAATCCTTATAATCATGTTACATATCTTTCTCATAATATTGCAGAAGTTTATAGTCTTACTGGAAATACAAACAAATTAAAAGGCCATTATCTCATGCATTATTCAACGTAACAAATCCTACCACTGGCTGAATCAATTAGCCATTAACCTTCTTACAGCACCATGTGTCAGAAATCAATTTCATAAGTGATATACTTTTGCAGTGGTAGTGAAAAATGGGATTTCTGTACAGCTCATGCCAGATAAAAAGCCAAGTGTTGGGACGTTGCTAGATACTTCTGCAGGAAAAGCTATGCGTGAAAAAAATTCAAATTACCTATCATCATGCCATATGCTACAGCTTTTGCTTACATAATATATTTAATTGCCTGACAGATTTATCCCACTGAAATCATTTAATATGACTGAGCTGGATTGGGTTTTATGTGTTAGCTATGACATACAGTGAAATCATCCATTGTTTGGTGTTTCTGCTTCTTAATTCAAACCCTCATTGCTATCCGATATATTTTGAATCTATACTTTTTAAAGAAACTGATCATTTCAAAAAGAGAAAAAGTAGCTAGTGGTACAAAGATTTAAGTCACATTAAAATAGCCCTTTTCATCTGGGTGAGTGGAAAAGAAGGTAAGTTTAACTGATGTCAACTCCTGTTGATAGAATGAAATGCCATGAGCGAGAATCCTGAACATATTATGGATCTGTAGCAAAAAAAAAACCTGTACCTGTTTTAAAAAAAATTCCAATTACATCCTTCTGAATGGTAAGGATGAATTCTCATGGTAAGGAAGGTTGATAAAGATAAAATATAATACCATCACAAGGGTTTATAAGATTTGAAAGGTTTACCTGTATTTGATGAAAAGTGTACTTTCTTCGATAGCACTAAGCATGCTTTTTCAGCCTTGAAGAGTTGTGTGGGTTTCTGTAACATCCCAATAGGAAAAATAAGACTTGAGTGAACTAGGGGTTTAAGAGGATCAGAATTTCATTAAAAGGAGCTGATAGCATTTGGTCTGTCCATATCTCTATATAGTCTGTAGTACCCTTAGCAAAATAGAAACACATAAAATGAGTCTAGTGCATTTGATCTTATCTGAAAACAGAGTGAAGCTATTGTGTCTTTTCTTTTGGCCACACATCACAATTCACTGCCTCTGCGGAGAGCAGAATGGAGTGAAAAGTCTAGGTCATGAAGTGGCACTCAGGACAGAGGTACTGTAAGAAAAGATTCCAATATTTGATCTTCATATAATAAAATCAGTATCCAGTTGTGGAAAAGTTGTGCAATAGAGAAAAACCCACCAGTAATTCTAGCCACCTAACTCAGTTATATGTGTGTGTGTTTTCCTATAAGTATTTCTATGATTGCAAGCATAATGTCCTATGATTTGATTTCTGCTGTGACCCACTTATTGTTGCATCATAAGAAGGGTGATACTGGCGACTCGTTTCATACATGATATTATACATGTTTAAACGAGTCGCCAGTCCAGGTTCGATGCACGATACTGGATGCTTGGGGCTGGTGCACTGGGACGACCCAGAGGGAGGGTATGGGGAGGGAGGAGGGAGGAGGGTTCAGGATGGGGAACACAGGTATACCTGTGGCGGATTCATTTCAATATTTGGGAAAACTAACACAATATTGTAAAGTTTAAAAATAAAATAAAATTTAAAAAAAAGAAAAGAAGGGTGATACTAACACAGGCATTGCCATAGGAGTCATGGGCAGTAGTTGATCAGACTGGACACCAGCCGTAAGCAGGCCCTCACCCAGACCCAGGCACACTGGCTAAATACTATTCTTACCCATTACTACAGAGTTTGAAGACTGAAACTTTAACGATCCGATTAACTGTGGTCACCTAGACCTTGCCCCACCATTAGAAATTTAGGGTGCTACTATGCTTTAACGTTACACTCATGCAGTGAACAAATTATGTTGAAGTTTTTATAAGAATTGGACTACAAACAGTTATAAATTTGATTTTTAGTTTGTGGCCGAAAAGAGTAAGTCCTAAATGAATCTAGAGTTCATGGGTGGCAGTTCAGGTTCCAACACTGCTTTCTTTACTGGTGACAAGATTCAGGGTGGAGCATACCTGTCAACAAAGTGTTTGAGGGAAGGCTGCTTGCTTTTTTCCTTTCTGATGGATTTGGAGTTACTGGAGTCAGATGAGACTCCTGAGGGTCTAGAACTCAGTGTGCTCGAGGCTGGCTGTCGTTGAGGGATCTGATCCTTGTCTACTGGGGGCTATGGGAGAATGCAGAGAGTCAAGTGGATTCTTAAGGCCTGAAGAAAAGATTGGGTTGGCCAGAAATTTCTTCCGGGTTTTTGCTTTCCATCGCATGGATGTAACTTCCTAAAAGTTAGATCGTGTCCAGCCCAGCCTTTGTGCGGGGGGCGTGTGTGGCGTGTGTCACAGGACCAGAACTAGGGTAATGTGAGTGAAGCCTTCACCTTGGACACCAGAAAGCTCAGAAGTCAAGTAAATAATATTTTAATGCAATATTCTTTAAAAATAATGTTACAAAATCCACAGCAAACAAAATGCCGAATTTAAAAATTAAACAGGTTGTTGCTAATTTGTTTTATGACCCTAGATCGTTGTGTCTGGGCCAAGCCAGCTGTTCTGGGTCTCCTTCTGTCCCTCATTGCATGGGTTCGTAAGGGCTGATCATCCTGTGGGCACAGATTGGGCAAAGTGGGTATTACATGCAGTCATTTTTTATTGTAGACTTACTAACTTTCCCACTTGGTTTAGAACAGATGAAACACTGGCATGAGTTGTTTCCTCTCGTTTCACACTCCAATATATTCAGCATGCCAGGCTGTGTGCATGTTCATGCTTATTTGTGCATGTATGTGTTTGTGTGTTCACTTCCTGTTCTAGGTTTTGATTCTAGGACAGCTCTGGATGGTCATGTGGTGCTTGGTCAAATTTCAGTTAAGAGGACCCCCCGGGTTTGACTTCATTTAATTACCAGTGGGAGGGTGGGCCCGTCCAGACTGACTCCAAGGTGGTCCAGGGTGTCCCTTAGCCCATGGACAGTGGTGCAGCCCAGACTTCCTGCCAGTCAGAACCGACCTTGCAGTCCATCCAAGGAGCTCTTCTGGACTTCACAATGAATGTGGGCATGCACTAGGGAAAGTGTTTTGAAGAGTCTCCATGATCTTTCCTCCACACAGGGAATCATGAGTCCTGGCTCCCTGAATGGAGGAGGACACCTTTGTCTGGACCTCGTCTGCCCCAGCGTGGCTAAAAACTCTAGTTCGCATCCTTTCTTACCTGCACTGAAAGCAGCTCAGAAAAGCCAGAGCAAGGCTGTAGGGGCAGCCTCTGCCATCCCCAAGAGAACAGAGGATCCCGAGAAAAGAATTGTGGGGCATTTCCCTTCCTGATGCTGTGAACGGCCCCAGTACAGTCCCAGACACTTGCCCTGTGGATCAGACCGGAAGTGACCCTGTGCCGGTGATGGACTGAAATGCCCCTCTTCCTTTGCCTTCCCGGCTCCATGCAGCATTGTTTCATCTGGTGTCATTTCTTCCGTCTGCTCATTCTGTTTGCATCCTTATTTCTGTCCTAAATTTAGCTTCCCTGGGCATTGAGCTTACATTTTTGACAGCGATTTAGGCTACTGAGCTCTGTGAAAAGACAGGTGCCTTACGTAAATCTTAATAATTTCAGTGATTATAAACCACCTGGGCGCACAAAGATGATCTCTTTAAAATTGGTTATTGACAGGGTTCTTGGAGAAAAGCCTTTCTATCATGTCATATGGTTTGAGGTATTACCATCCTTTGTCTTTGGATAACAGATATGTGAATTTAATTCATAGCATTTTTTGCACTGGAGTAGGAACCCACAAAGAGAAAAAAGACTAGAGATAAGATCCTTTTATAGAATATTTAACAAAAAGAGTGCTCTCATGAAAAACATTTTCTGAGAAAATCCTGACACCACGTGTAATTATGTATTGGTATGAGGGAATAATTTTTGTCCACCTTAAGTAAAAATAATTTAAGATCAGCTGCTCTATTATTAGTCATAAATGAAAAAATTAATGATATATTTTTTACTTAAACATTGAAATTTTGGAAAAGAAATTTCAGTTAAGACAGAAACGTATCATTATGTGGGACTTCCCTGGTGGTTCAGTGGTTAAGACTCCACGCTTCCAATGCAAGGGGTGCAAGTTTGATCACTGGTCCAGGAACTGAAATTCCACATGCTCCATCATCATGGCCAATTAATGAATGTGCTGTGCTCAGTCATCTCCGACTCTGCGACCCCATGGACTGTAGCCTTCAAGGCTCCTCTTCTGTCCATGAGATTCTCCTGGCAAGAATACTGGAATCTTTCTCCAGGGGAATCTTCTTGACCCAGGGATTGAACCTGAGTCTCCTGCATCTCCTGCACTGGCCGGTGGATTCTTTACCACTGAGCCGCCAATTCATGAATAAATAAATAAATAAAAATACTAAAAAAAAAAAGAAATGTATCACTATGAAATACTGAAAATATTCTTAAAGGTTTAACTTTAGGAACAGGGATTAATTCGTCTGGCATCAGGAAAATGTTGAGAAGCTTGAGTCTAGGGTTTGCTGTGGCTTTTAGGGTAAAGTCTACACTTCTGGGCAGGAGGTGCAAGATGCTGTGAGCTCCGCCCTCCCTCCTCTGGTTTCATCACATGCGCGCTGACCTCAAGCAGCCCTTCCCTGAGCAGCCCTGACCACCCTTCAGGTGCTTGCAGGCTTCCTTTGCACATTCTGCACCGCCCCCAGGCCTGTCCTTCCCTTTGTTTTTCACACTAAGTAGAGATCTCAGTCATAGCATCTCATCTTCAGAGGAGCCTGTCCTGAACTTCTTGACCAGATTAACCCACACTCCCTCCACCCAACCATGCACGCAGTACCCTTTCATGTTCCTCTCTTTCATAGTTCTTATCAGAGCTGCACTTTCACAATTTCCTTTAAGGTTGTTTAATAACCTCTCTCAACCTTGTATGGCCTGTGAATTGCTTCAGAGCTGGGACTTAAGCTGGGTTTTGCTTATCATGATATCCCTTCTGTCTACCCTGATGCCTTAATAAACATTTTGGAAGGAAGAGATGACACTCCATGTGAGATCGGTCCTTTTTAATGGTCCTCTTTTATCTTTAATTTTTTTCACTGTAACTCTTATGAATTTGTTTATTGGTCCTAAAAAGATAACAGATTTTGATAGCAAAGAGAAAAGATGGCAAAGGAAGAGACCCAGGTAAGAATATATATTAAAGTTGAGACTCCAAGTTTGGGTTCCAGATTTTCAACAAATGGCTCTTTTATTTGACATAAGCTCTTTTACTTTTGTTTATTTTTGGCTGTGCAGGGTCTTCTTTGCTCCTTGAGGGCTTTCTCTGCTTGCAGCAAATGGGGAGTACTTAAGTTGCATTCACAGGCTTCTCACTGCAGTGGCTTCTCTTCTTTTGGAGCAAGTGAAGCCAGGTGTGATTACCTGCACTATGGTGCGTGGGCTCAGTAGTCATGGCTCATGGGGCTTTATTGCCCCGCAGCATTGTGGGATCTTTCCTGACCAGAGATCAAACCCGGGTACCTTGCATTGACAGGAGGATTCTTAACCACTAGACCACTGGGGATACGAAGAATGGACTCATTGGAAAAGACTCTGATGTGGGGAAAGACTAAGGGCAGGAGGAGAAGGGGATGACAAAGCATGAGATGGTTGAGTGGCATCACTGACTCAATGGATGTGAGTTTGAGCAAATTCAGGGAGATGGTGAAGACGGGGAAGCCTGGGGTGCTGCAGTCCATGGTGTCGCAAAGAGTTGGGCATGGATTAGAGACTGAACAGCAACAGACCACTAGGGAAGCCCACGAAATTTCGTTTAAAGCCCCTGCTGTATTTCAGGTAGAGGTTTTGTGTTTTGATAAGTAGACAATGTTGCAGAGAATCTCTTTTGAGGTTAGCAACTTAGCCACCACCAAACAACAGCAACAACATTGATGATTAAACTTTGAAAACAAGACAAAACAACTTACTGAATCCCAGAAAATGTAAAGGAGAGTTTATCCTGAACATTGTCTGAATGTTGTTCAGTCACTAAGTCGTTTCCAACTCTTTGTGACCCCGTGAACTGCAGCATGCCAGGCTTCCCTGTCCTTCACTATCTTCTGGAATTTACTCAAATTCATGTCCACTGAGTCATTATGCCATCCAACCATTGTCCCCTTCTCCTCCTGCCTTCAATTTTTCCCAGAATCAGGGTCTTTTCCAACGAGCTGGCTCTTTGAATCAGGTGGCCAAAGTATTGGAGCTTCAGCCTCAGCGTCAGTCCTTCCAATGAATATTCAGGGTTGATTTCCTTTAGGATGGGCTGATCTCCTTGCAATCCAAGGGACTCTCAAAGAGCCGTCTCCAGCACCACAATTTCAAAGCATCAGTTCTTCAGCGCTCAGCTTTCTTTATATGACTGCCTTTGACTTTGGTCATTAAATAAGAAATGGTTGACTTTCCATACTCACAGTAGCCCTTGAATGTGACTTGTGCTTCTTATGGACGTCGGTGATGTTTCAGATTTCAGCTGAGCGCCACATATACAGCCCTTCATGTTGATGTATGTCAGAAGCCATCACAATGTTGTAAAGTGAAAAGTGAAAGCATTAGTTGCTCAGTTGTATCCAACTCTTTGCAACCCCATGGGCTGACTGTAACAACCTGCCAGGTTCCTCTATTCATGGAATTCTCCAGGCAAGAATACTGGAGTGGGTAGCCATTCCCTTCTCCAGGGGATCTTCATGAACCAGAGATTTGAACCTGGGTCTCCTGCATTGCAGGCAGACTCTTTACCATCTGAGCCACCAGGGAAGCCCCATGTAATTATCCTCCAATTAAAAATAAAAGATGTAAAAAAAGCATCTCATTCAATAAATTCTCTTAGATGATGGCTCTGTTCTTATAAAAAACATTGGATGTGACAGTCTAGCCATCAGTATTCTTTGCTGAATTCTCTCTCTCAGCACTCTTGCAGGCAAGGTAATTGCACTTGCCATCATCTTATACTTGAATGGATTAAATAACCTACTAGTGCTTAGGAATGCCCAGAGCAGGGGTCAGAAGTCACAGTTCAGAAATCTCTGTCCATGCCCTTGCTTATCTAATTTTACCCACATTTATCTGCTAATTTCCAGAACAGGTCAGGAAGCCTTCATTTTCAGGCTGGAAAATAGGCTAGGCATTCAGATGTGACACCGCCGACAGCCAACATAATTTATTTCCAGGCTTGTGAACAAATCAGCCCTTCTTTAATCTCCATGCATCTTTATTACCATTGTTCCAGGATCACTATATTAAAGTTCAACGCGGGAGGAAGAAGTCAAGCTGGGAAATCCTGATTCTGCAATTTAAGCCTTGCCTTCCGGCACGAGAGCGCTGCTGTTTTGCCTACCCCGCCACACACATGACTCCTTTCACTTTATGAATCCGTGTGTAGATGTGAAAAGTGTGTGTTGTACCGCCGGTATCCTTTCTAGGTCACGCGCATGTCAATCCTGCCTTAATGTTAGCAGCGGAATCAGCTGTGGAGTGCTCACCAATGAGGTGACTTTCTTTTTAGGTTTGTGCCCTGACCACGGCTTTCAGTAGGACAGCTGCCTCATTTCTGATGTCTGTGCCCCAGGCTTGTTGGGGCCAAACTGCAAATGAAATCTAAAATAGGGCTCCCCAATTCTCATAAAACTGCATAGATGATTCAGAGAGCAAAGCATAATGGTTCACATTTATGAAAGTGGGGTTTAATAGGAAAGTGGTGTATTAGGTCCTTTGGTGGAATGACCTTTCATTTCACAGAAAAAAAAAAGTGAAGTGGATAGCATGCGTCACACAGCCTCTAAGCATTTAAAAGTAAAAGAAAAAGTTGTTTGGAAAGTGAAGTGGTTTTCAGTGTGTGATTCATCCTTTTGTATTGGAATATAAGAGGCGGTACTTGCAACAGTGAATTTATATCATAATCAGGCAGGCTTTCAATTTATATGTGCATTAGTGAGGTATCTACAGGGTATTATAGAAGTATTCTACAGGGTTTAATAGAAGTATTATAGAAGTATTATATAGGGTTTAATAGAAGTATTATAGAAGTATTCTACAGGGTTTAATAGAAGTATTATAGAAGTATTATATAGGGTTTAATAGAAGTATTATAGAAGTATTCTACAGGGTTTAATAGAAGTATTATAGAAGTATTATATAGGGTTTAATAGAAGTATTATAGAAGTATTCTACAGGGTATAGTGCTGGCATGGGGCGAGATTTCAGATAGATGGATAGATAGATGGTAGGTAGATAGATGATAGGAAATAGATACAGATAGATAATAGGTGATAAATAATAGATCATAATAGATAGACACACAGAGATGATTATGTGTATGTATTTGATACACCTTTTTTTTTTTTATTCTCAATTTAGGGGTATCCTCTTTTGATCTTCCTATTTGCTCTGCAGGTATCCAATTTTCTATTGTTTTGAATTTGGGCCTGCAGTTGAGGACCTTGCCAGCCAGTTCTCCTGTGATAAACATAAAAACTGTTCTCTTCCATCACAAGGACAGATTAGCCAAATCTTTAGAAAGTAAAGTTGATGCTAAGAAAGTTGCAGATGTGCTGAGAACAAAGATTTGATGATTTACACCTGCCTTTCATATTGTCTACCTCTTACTGAATCATCCAGACTTGTCAGTTTGGGGTGTTGCCCTGTCACGAGACCCCTGGGTCCTTCACTGTGAGGAGTATGCTGATATATTAGGGAAGGTTCAGGACTTCCCTGGTGGTCCTGTGGTTAAGACTTCACTTTCTGATGCATGGGGTGTGGTTTCAATCCCTGGTCAGGGAGCTAAAATCCAATATGCCTCACCACCAAAAACAAAACAAAACAAAACCCAAAACCATAAAACAGAAGCAGTATTGTGACAAATTCAATGCAAACTTAAAAAAAAAATGGTCCACGTTAAAAATAAATCTAAAAAAGAAACGTTTGAGGAAGATGCATAGAAGCAGGTAGTAAGGGTTTGGAAAAGCAGGTAAAGTCCTGATATGAATTGTCTGCAGAGGTGGCAGCTGGAAACAGGGACAGAGAGCATTGGGGAGGAAGATGCTCAGGTATGAGGGACCAACTGATTAGAAAAATGTACAAGGATGCAATGACTCTGAGAAGAGGAGAACTTAGGATAAGTGCAGAAAGCTTTTCTTAAAAGGAGAACTTCTAAAAGGCAAGGCAGCTTGCATGATTACACTATTGCTGTTATTATTATTGTGGCTGCATCGCTATTAACTCTGCTCCCGTGAACACTGACACCAGAATTAACATCGAGCACTAGTGAATTAGAGCTGAATTCCCACTCGAGGTTCATCAGTTCCATGCTCCTAGTAATCATTGCTGCTTCTTACCATCTTCTGCTTCCAAGAGACCTAGGGGCGGGGGTGGCGCCGGGGGGGGGGGGGCAAGGAAACTCTGGGACTGAATTATTTTAATCAAATGACAGGTTAAAGAGAAAGACAAATATGGTGTATTAACAAATGCGTATGGAATCTAGAAGGATAGTACTGATGAATGGAGGGCAGCGGTGGAGACGCAGACAGAGGTCAGACTTGTGGACACAGAGGGGAAGGAGAGCGTGGGACAGTTGAGAATATAGCATGGAAACGTGTACATGTAAAACAGCTAGCAAGTGGGAAGTTGCTGTGTGACATAGGGAACTCCACCAAGTGCTCTGTGACAACCTAGAGGGGTGGGATGGGGTGGGTGGAAGTGGGGAGGAGGCTTCAGGAGGAGGGGACACATGTATACCTGTGTCTGATTCATGTTGGTGGCAGAAACCAATACAATAGTATAAAGCAATTATCCTCCAACTTAAAAATGCATAAATACATGATCATATGCATAAATAAATGTTAATATAAAAAAGCAGAAGATGCCTGTGTGCTGTAGAACTGGATGCAAACGCTTACCAACGTGAGTGCGTCTCCAGGGGAGCCCACCTATCTGGTGTCCTTACTGCCGCTCCACCCTGAGGCCTCCCACATGGGGCAGGGTGTCTACTTGGGTCCTGGTGGCCTGGGTGGGGCTCACACCTCGTATCGGGGCTGATAGGCAGCTTGGAGAAATGTTGTGGTACCCCATTGGTCCTCCAGCCTCAGACAGTGAGGGTCTCTTTCCTATTAAGTGTGTGTCTTGTGTGGTTTGTTTTTTTTTTTTTTTTTTGGGGGGGTGGCGCATTTTCTCTAAAATGTGACAGGAGTCCCAGGCTTGCACTAAGAGAGAAAGGCTCTCTATCACACTAGTCTTTGCATCATGAAATAAAATGTTCACTGACTGGCATTTGACTTTTAGAAACTTGCTGTACCTTCTCCAGTTTCTCTTCTCTATCTGTAAGCTGTATGGTGGCGCATAGTCTTACAAGGAGATTTGTAAACACTGACTCTTCGTTTAGCCAGAAGACTTGGTGAGTGGGCAGGGGAGGATTCTAGTGAATTAAATTTTGGGGTTAACGTAGAGCTAGCAAGAATCTCTCTTTATTTGGGTTCTAGGCAAAAACCTTTCTCCAGTGTTTCATTGTACACTCCTTTACCTTATAGAACATCTGTGCTGTGCAAAGTCACTTCAGTTGTGTCTGACTGCAACTCCATGGACTATAGCCCACCAGGTTCCTCTCCCTGGGATTCTCCAGGCAAGAATACTGGAGTGCTTTGCTGTGCCCTCCTCCAGGAGATCTTCCCCACCCAGGGACTGAACCCATGTGTCTTGCGTCTCCTTCATTGCCAGGCAGGTTCTTTACCCCTAGTGCCACCTGGGAGTGGGCTTATAGATATTGTGTGTGCATGTGTGCTCAGTCGCTTCAGTCATGTCCAACTCTGCCATCCCATGGACTGCAGCCTACCAGGCTCCTCTGTCCATGGGATTCTCCAGGCAAGAATACCAGAGTAGGTTGTCATTTCCTTCTTCAGGTTTCCATTTCCTTCAAGTACAATTAAATCGTGGTTGAATGAATAAGAATCTTATTGACATAGAAAGCACAGGTAATTGGGCTGAAATGTGATCTGCTTGAGAACTTCCTCTTATAACTGAGCAGTGATGAGACTTGCAGGGTGGGATGGGGAACATACGGAGTTGCTTCGAGTCATGAGGAAGATGGAGTAGACCAGATATTCACAATAGTGGAGCTGAGATCTATAAGTGCAGGGAGTCAAATGGAAGAAAGAGCAGAAAGGTTATATCAGTCAGGATTACATTTGTCTGCAAGATGATAGAAAATCCAAAATAATTACAGCTTACATGGGGCAAAATTATTTTTTCTGTCATGTTAAAGGAATCTGGAGGGTTTGTATTAATAGATGTTAGGGGGTCAAGTGCTGAACATTGCTTTGCCAGCTTCAGTTCAGTGCTTTTACATCATGGCCCAAAACGGCTGCTTGAAATCCAGCCATTATGTCAGTATTCCAGTCAGGAGGAAGGAAGAGGAGCCAAACATCAGCTAGTCCCATTCTTTCAAAGCAAATTCTAAAAGATGCAGTCTGCACTTCTGCTTACATTTCAGGCATCAGAGCTTAGTTACTTGGTCCTTCCTAGCTATAAGTGAGGCTAGGGAGTGTCTTTTTTTCTTCCAGGTGGCCACACATTCCACCAGAATTATGGGGTTCCATTAGTAAAATGAAAGGAGAGATGCACGTGGGGAAACGGCCAGCAGTCTCCGCCATGAGGTTTGGAGACCTTGGATGACTGAGGCAGCATGGAAACAGGACACATTAGTAGGAATCTGTGTCCAGAATCTCGTGACTCTGTCATTGACTTCCCATGTGACATGGCTGGGCAACTTCACTTAACTGAGCTTCAGCCCTATTGTTTTTAAAGTGTAGGTGCTGAACCTGATGCCCTGTAAAATTCTTGCATGCCTCCTTAGTTGCTAAGTCGTGTCTGACTCTTTATGACCACTTGGACTGTAGGCCTCCAGGCTTCTCTGTCCATGGGATTTTCCAGGCAAGAATGCTGGAGTGTGTTGCCATTTCCTTTCCCAGGGGATCTTCCTGACCCAGGGACAGAACCTGCATCTCCTGCATCGGCAGGTGGGTTCCTTACCACTGAGCCACCTGGGAAGCCCCTCTGTAAGATTGTTGCCCTTCAAACATGCTCTGTCTCCTCTCCTCCTGAGAGTACTTGGTTGAAGCAAGACCAAAGTGATTTATGATTCTAGTTATCTAGGATTTAATACATCAAGGATTTCCTCTTGTCCATGCGAATGCTCTTTGGCCTGTGAAGAGAAAAAAGTCACCTTGCAAATCGAAGCATTTAATAAACTGAATAAAATGGTGTAATGAATTAAAGGATTAGTCAGACCTAATTTTTCATGGGGAATTAAATGTTGGCAATGTCCAGTTCAGCGTCTTCTTCAATGTGAGGTTCTGGGCTCTGACTGAATTTAGCATTCTAATTTATTATAATAAGATTCAATTGCACACTCAAGCTTGAAATCATTCAAGGAGATAAAATTACAAAAGGAATCCTAGGCAGGAGGATTGTTTGTTTCAACAAAAATTTGAGTATCTGCCAACTTCCAGGCACTGTATTAGGGACATTTCTGGGCTAGCGCAGCGTCCCGGACAAGCACACACAGTCAGGTTGAGGTGTGTACAGAGCAGAAGAGGAGGGAAGTAGTGGTCACGAGTTCAGATCTGGGTGGGTTGCGTGTGAGCTCTGTGTGGTCCATATACAGCAGGTGAGATATACAAGCAGAGAACATTGGCGTGAGTTCAAGGTAAATGCGTCAGTTTAGAAACCATCCTTGTATGAGTGGAGGACACAGTCCTGAGACGGTCCAAGCCCGCCTAGGAGGGGGGCCTGGGCTAAAGACTCAGGGTGACAACACCATTTATGGTGGAGAAAATCAGCACAGAGAGTCAGGGAGGAGCTGACAGGGAGGAAGATGCTTGGGAGATCAGTGCTTCCTAGAAGTCAAGGTGAGGTTGTTCGTGTGTGTGAGAGAGAGAGAGAGAGAGAGAGAAAGAGATGGTTTTGTCGACCAATGTAAACACTGGAAAGTGGCTAGCATAAAATCAGGGTCATTGCAGCCCTTCCTAAGTATCTCTTTATATGTAGAGTGAAAATGCTGGCTTGAAATTCAACATTAAAAAAACCAAGATCATGGCATCCAGTCCTGTCACTTCATGGAAAATAGAAGGGGAAAAAGTGGAAGGAGTGACAGATTTTATTTTCTTGAGTTCCAAAATCACTGTAGATGATAACTGCAGCCATGAAATTGAAAGATGCTTGTTCCTCGGAAGAAAAGCTATGACAGACCTAGACAGTGTATTAAAAAGCAGAGACATCACTTCGCTGGCAGTATAGTCAAAGCTGTGGTTTTTCCAATACGGATGTGAGAGTTGAACCCTAAAGAAGGCTGATCACCAAAGAATGGATGCTTTTGAATTGTGCTGGAGATGACTCTTGAGAGTCCCTTGGACTACAAGGAGATCAAACCAGTCAATCGTAAAGGAAATCAACCCTGAATATTCATTGGAAGGACTGATGCTGAAGCTCCAATTCTTTGGCCACCTGTTGTGAAGAGCCATCTCATTGGAAAAGACCCTGATCCTGGGAAAGACTGAGGGCAGGAAGAGAAGCGGTTAACAGAGGATGAGATGGTTGGATAGCATCTCTGATTCAATGGACATGAGTTTGAGCAAACTCTGAGAAATGGTGAAGGGCAGAGGAGTCTGGTGTGCTGCAGTCCATGGGGTTGCAGAGAGTCAGACAGGACTTAATGACTGTATGGCTGATTCATTTTGCTGTACATTAGAAATTAACACAACCTTGTGAAGCACCTATATTCCAGGAAAAGTTCATTTTAATAAAGGAATGAATGTATGATGAGCAGATAAATATGCATAAGTAAGGACTAGAAAGCATCCGTTGGGTTTGGGGACTGAAGGGTGCTGAAGTTTTGAGGTGGGGTGACACCGCTTTAGGGTCGGTGAGCTGTGAACAGGATATGAAGTGGAGACATGACTGCTCTATTCTGGGGCCAAAAGGCAAAGTGAGAGATTTAAGGGCCAAACACAAAGGAGCACATTAGGAACAAAGCCCTTGTGTGTGTTTGGAACCTGAGGCAAGACAGAGGGAAGAGCATGTTTGAACTCAGGACCACAGTGGCCTGACAGCACTGGGTGCCCGGGAACAGCTTGGGGTACCTGGGCCAGCTGCGGGGGTGAACAGCTGAGCTGCCTCATAGAGTCTCGCGTCCTGTTGTCACCATCTTGGAATTTTTAATAATTTTGGAACAAGGGGCCTTGTTTGGAATTCTGCCCTGGGCCTGCAACTGCTGCCCCTGTCTTCAGGAAGATCGTAGAAATCGTCCAATCGCATTTTCCATACATCTTCATCCTCATCCTTTCATTCATTCTTCCCTCTACTGTCCGCTGAACATGTCCTACTGTGTGTCAGGCGCCCTTCTGGGCAGCTCTTTCTTTGATTTGGGATCTGTCTGTGTTGTTTACAGACTCATTGTACCTGTTCTGTTTTTATGGTAGATTTTTCCCTGTGACCTATATTTCTTTTCTTTATTGATATTTGGTAAACTGTGTTCATGGAGAAGGAAAAGGCAACCCGCTCCAGTATTCTTGCCTGGGAAACCCCATGGGCAGTGGAGCCTGGCCGCCTCCAATGAGGCTGCAGAGTCAGACACGACTGAGCAACTGAACAGAGGCTGTGTTAAAATATTTGTATACTCCATTTTTACTCCTTGGAGTCAGCCCTTCTGCTGTAAGATTTTGTCTGTTCACAAAGAGATTGAGAAGGATGATGTTCCTTGGTAAGTTCGAGTCCCAGGACATGTAAGTAGCTGAGTCATTTGCTTCAGTTGTCAAGTTTATTTTGTTTTCTCTTTAGGCCTAAATGTTAATGATCTTAAGGAAATAAATTAAAATTCCAAAGTATTATTGTTGTTCAGTCACCAAATTATGTCCAACTCTGCGACCCCCATGGATTGCAGCATGCCAGGCCTCCCTGTTCTTCACTGTCTCCTGGAGTTTGACCAAGTTCTTGTCCATTGAATCAGTGATGCCATCCAACCGTCTCATCCTCTGCTGCCTGCTTCTTCTTTTGCCATCAGTCTTTCCCAGTGTCAGGGTCTTTGCATCAGGTGGCAGCTGTTTGCATCGGGTGGCAGCTCTTTGCATCAGGTGGCCAAAGTATTGGAGCTTCAGCATCAGTCCTTCCAATGAATATTCAGGGTTGATTTCCTTTAGGATTGACTGGTTTGATCTCCTTGCTGTCCAATGGACTCTCAAGAGTCTCCAGAGTCTTATGTGATGCTAAATGTTTTATATGTTGGTTTTACCCTCACATTTTAATTTATTTGCCTTTAAAGCCCCAATTTGGGTCTCTCCTCATGGTCCAGTGGTTGAGACTCTGAGCTCCCCATGCAGAGGACGTGGGTTCCACTGCTAATCAGGGAACTAAGATCCCGCATGCTGCACAATGTGGCCAAATAAATAAATACAATTTTAAAAATAAATAAAATAAAGCTCCAGTTTTTGATCTGTTGCCTGGCTAGCTACAACTTTCAGATGTGAGTGGAAGGGCTTGGTAATCAGAAATATCAGGCCTTTAGTACAGTGGTAAACATCTTCCATTTCCTTAGGAAATAAGATATAGTTCGATGTGAATGGTTAGGATGGGAATAGCATATTGATTCTCTCCCGGAGAAGATCAGGATGATGAATTATCTGAACCTTCCGAAAAGATGATTGGCTCGGTACTGCATTCAAAGAAATGATATTGCTCTTTCCACTTTCATTTTGTGGCTCAAATACCTACATAAACTTCTGAAACTCCCCTCTGTGTATATCCCAATGTTGAAATTGCAGCTATCTTTTGTATACCTTCTGATCGGCTCTGAGGCCTGAAATTAGATGTTAATTGAGGTTTTTTTTTTTTTTTTTTTTTACCTCTGCCCTGTTTCGATGATATTTTCCAGGTCCCTGAGGGAGCACAGCCTTCTACACTCCCTTCCCTGGAAGGCAGATTGTGAACGGGGATGTTGTACTTGCAAGGGCAGCCTGCCTTCATTTGCTTCTATATTAATTGGAAACAGCACACCTACAAGTTACCAGTTGTTTCCCTCTCATTTTCCGCTTAAACCAGCGTTTCTTTACTTTATTAGAAAGTGTGCTTCACTGATCCCAGATGTTCTGATGCTCCCTGGACATCCAATGACATGCCGACACCATTTATTTTGCATAACGTGACGCGTTGCATGTTTCAGAGCACACATAATGTATTCTGTTTACCTCTGAGTGGATCACGAAACCAATTTCCTGACAACAGAAGGAGGAGGGTCCCATGGTAGTTTGCATGTTTCTATCTACTGTTTTACCCTTGAGAAATCCTTCACACTGTTTAAACCTCAACATTTAAAATAACCAGTGAGCCATCACAAGCAGAACGGTAGCTGGCATGCTCGATTCATTAGTGTTTGTCATGGTTGTCCATACTGAATTATGGAATTTGAAGGCCTTTGACTCCGTGGAAACAACATTGAGTTTGAACTGTAAAAAGGAGCAATACACAATGAAAGGTCAGTCAAGCTTCATTCTGTTTTGCATTCTAAAATTAGTCTCTTTGCCTAATAAATATATCGCCCTCCATTGATTAGGGACTCTGTCATCTGATTTGATTTGCCACAAATTATAGTTTTCTTCTAACACCCCCAGGGTCACGTGCATAGGAATTTCCTTTCTGCATAGGATTGCGTGGAATAAACTGGAGAGCTGATTCCTTTGTCCCAGTGGGACAGATGGGGATTATTTATGGTCAGTATTTCATGAAAATTAAATTCCCTGTGATTTATGTTTTATAAGGATTAACTGTTTGCAGAGAAAATGTGAAATACTGAACAGTATCTGGCCACCTTCTTTCTAGCCCCTAAATTGAAGCAGCCTGTTCTTCCTCTGCTGACAGTCATTCAGCCTCTTCACGCATCAATTATATTTTCAGCCAATAACATGTTCATAAATCAAATGGATAGTTTGAATCTGAGTGGAATATGTAAGCCATATATATATATATAGTTTTCCCAGGTGGCTCAGTGGTAAAGCATCCACCTGCCAGTGCTGGAGACACAGGAGACATGGGTTTGATCCCTGGGTTGGGAAGATCCTCTGGAGGAGGAAGTGGCAACCCACTCCAGTATTCTTGCCTGGAGAATCCCATGGATGGAGGAGCCTGGTGGACTACAGTCCAAAGGGTCGCAAAGAGTCAGACACGACTGAGCAGCAAAGTGCACGTGTGCGTGTGCACGTGTGCGTGTGCACGCGCACACACACACACACCCTGAGAATTGTATTTTTTCAAACATTTTGTCCCATTCTGAAGGTTGTCTTTTCATCCTGTGTGTGTTCCCTTTGCTATGCAAAAGCTTTTAAGCTTAATTAGGTTCCATTTGTTTATTTTTGTTTTTATTTTCATTAGTCTAAGAGATGAGTTGAAAAGAATCTGCAGTTTATGTCAGAGTGTTCTATGTTTTCCTCTAAGGATTTTATAGTTTTTAGCCTTACATTTAAGTATTAATCCATTTTGAGTTTATTTTTTGTGTGTGGTGTTAGGAAGTGTTCTCATTTCATTCTTTTACACATAGCTGTCCAGTTTTCCCGGCACCATTTATTGAAGAGGCTGTCTTTTGACCATTGTGTATTCGGGGTGACCCCAGGTACCTGGATTTATCTCTGGGCTCTCTGTCCTGTTGCATTGATCTATATCTCTCTTTTTGTGTCGAGTCATATTTTTGCGGTTCTTAACTTTTTGTTGTTTAATCCTGTTTTTAGAAAATTTACATTCTTTATTCCAAGCTGAAAAGAATTCGAAACAGAAAAATTGACCCTGAAGTCCAGTATTCCTTATACATTGTAAAGATAAAATCTAATTCTTTGAATGATGAAAGCTGATTATAAGACTGTGCCTCTTATTTTCAGAATGCAAAGGCTAATGGATGGTAAAGCAAAAATATTTATGGATATATTATAAAGGAAAGGGTTTTGACTCCACTTACCCCTGGGGGAGGTGAATTTCCTGTCCCTCCCTCCATAATTACAGTCATTTTCACTTGAAACTTCCATAGGCAGTGACAGAGGAGAAAATGACAATGCTCCATTGCAATTGCCATTAGACTATGGGTGTTCTCCACTTGATATATGTGCTAGGGAAAAAATCGCTTTAGGATGGTAACAAAGAAAGCAGCCTGTGTAGGTGTCTGTCATATGTACGGACTGTCGATAACTTTGGGGAGCATTGTGGCTTAGAGGGCTATGGTTATTTCTGGTGGTTGCTTAGATTGCTGGATGTATGGAACTTACTAATGATTGCCTTGGAGCACAGCAATACAATTTGCTAACAGAAATAGACTTTGGCTTTATGTGCACGTGGCCACCAATTACTACCTGGAAGTACAAAGCTCAGCTATGCAGGGTCTCAAAAATATGCTCTTGGGTTTTTTCCCTTGAAACTTACAATGGAGACTTGCCTGCATCCTCTTGTGGCTGATGAGCCTTTAAGTAACATACATATTTTAAATATATAATTTATGTAAACATTCACATTTACAGAGACAGATTCACCCAACAACCTCATGTGTTTGTATGTTCCCTCTATATATTTAGTGGGTTTGCATTTACAGTCCCAACTTGGTCATGAAGAGAGTCATATTTTTCTTTGTTTTTCCATAGCTGAACTGTGTCATTCATGGTCTGTTCTCTTGGTGCAAGTGGTACCTAGTAACTGCTTCCAGGGCAGGACCAGCTCTTTGTGTTGACTGGGTCATCTCTGCATCTTCCATTGGCTCTGCTGTTTCCCCAAAATCATTCTTATCTTCTCTTGGAGCTTCTGCTAAAAGGGTCCCCGTGCCCTCGATCATGGCTGTCCCCAGGAGGCATGTGGCTCTCTACTCTCAACTCTGCTTTGTTTACCTTAAATTGTGGGAAGGTTTTCAGATCTTTTCCGTGCCCCAGTACCTAAGGAGGGAGCAATGGTGGGTCTGGGTTGTCTCACCTTGAGATTTGCCCAGGTGTCTTCCTCACTCTCCTTACGGCCACCCTATTAGGGCAGGGAACAGGTTTGAGGGGAAAATCAGAAGTTTGCTTTTAAACATCTTACATTTGGCATGCTAATAGACATACAAAGAGTCGGCAGTTGAATATACACATCTAGTGTTTAGGGGAGAGGTCTGTGCTTGAGATAAGACTTTGGAGGTCATCAGTGGATGAGAATTTGAGCAAACTTTGGGAGATAGTGAAGGACAAGGAAGCCTGGCGTGCTGCAGTCCATGGGGACGCAAGGCGTCCGACACGACTGAGCGACTGAACAACAACAAAGCCTTTCGGTTGTGCTAACAGCCACAAACCTGAATAAGACTGTAAAGAGAATAAGTGAAGAAAAAAAGTGGACAGAGAAGGTGGATTTATTTAAAAGAAGGAAAGAAAATTGGAAATGATCCTAATTTAAAGGAAATTATTATAGGCTCCAAGTCTGAGTGAGATGTTAAAGCAAGGAATTGTTTAAGATGGGTTTGTGTGTAAGATACAAAGAACTTATACAGAATTGGAAAGAAATGAGTAAATGTAAAGGGAGTTACGATTTTAACAGATCAACTACCGGCCTGAATGTTGTCAAAAGATGCTGTTTGAGGCAGTACCACTGGAAATACGTGTCGTAAGCAGGGAGAGGTTCTTCCTTAGAGCAGAGATGCAGAGCAACCATCTGGATGGCTGCGGAGGGCCCTTTCAGTCCAGTTGTCTAAAATTTTTATACCTACTCTCAACAAATTGAGTATTATACAGTGATGCTCCGTGTCCTCAACCCAGGGGAATAAAAGCACACAAAGTAAATATCTTTCCTGAACAATTAAAGGCAAACTTTGAAATTTAAGTTGAGTATTTTTTAAAAATTTATTTGGAAAATCTGAAACTACATTTGATTTGCACTGTGATCTCAGTACGTATGTTGTTGCTTCAAATTGTACCTATGATTTCTGACCCTATGATCACTGAGGTTCCCAGGTTTTCTGGTTTATCTAACTTGGTATATAAAAACAGCTAGTCCCTTCCTTTGAAGATATCTGTGGGAAGATTTTCCTCAGACGGAGGAGAAATTTTATGGATGGACCATAAATAAACTCTTTAAAAACTAGTAACAGTTGCTGTGTTTCTACGCATCAGTACTATGTAGATGTGTGAGGTGAACAAACTTTATCGACAAATAGGGACATGAAATGTGTTAAATGAAGAGGAAACTTTCTCAGCCCTAAATTTGGTTGATTAGCTCTTTTGTCTTTGCTTGTTTTCCAAATGAAGATGCTCTTTTAAAAAGAAAAATGAATTTTAGTGACTTTGAAAACTTCTCTGTAAAACCCTCTTCTAATGGGATTGAATAATTTATGCATCTTTAATATTGGAGAGGGAAGTTATTCCTCGAAGACTGGCATTTCATAACCACTTTGCCATGGCTGATTGACCTCTCCACTCACAAGGCTACGTCTCCACCAAGCACACAGCCCCATGGTCGGTTAGCTCCAGTACTGGGCACGTAAGAAGCGGCTTGTGTGGACACAGGCACATACACGATATTAATTCTAGTGTATTAGAAAGAAACACATACCCTAAGATAAGGAAAGAAAAGTGAAATGTAGAGCAAAGATAGAAATTGTGTTTCACTAAAAGCACATTTTCACATGGTAAAGCATCCACCTGAAATGTGGGAGATCTGTGTTCGATCCCTGAGTTCGGAAGATCCCCTGGAGGAAGACGTGGCAACCCACTTCAGTATTCTTGCCTGGAGATGCCCATGGATAGAGGAGCTTGGTGGGCTGCAATCCATGGGGTCGCAGAGAGTTGGACATGACTGAGCGACTAAGCACACAAAAGCAAATTAAGCCACAGCCCTACTGCGCTAAGTCTGAAGGTGTTTCTTTGTTTTTAAAGCTTTTAGTTTTTCGATGTGGATCATTTTTAAAGCCTTTATTGAATTTGTTACAGTATTGCTTCTTTTTTTTTTTCGCCATGAGGCCTGTGGGATCTTACCTCCCTGACTAGGAATCAGACTTACATGCCCTGCATTGGAAGGCTATGTCTTGACCCCTGGGCTGCCAGGGAGGTCCCAGTCTGCAAGTGCTTAAGTTCATTTATTTTGGAATTGAAGTGCCTGACATGTTTCCTAGAGACTGGACTTCCCTGGGTATCCATAACCATATATCTGTATCTTCAGACAAAACTGCAGCATTTGACCCAGTGGTTCATCATTTATTTTCTGTTTTCTTTAAACTTTCAGTTATACCAACTCATCATTTGTCTCCAGGTGTCGGGTCACTGGTCAGCCGATGTGCTAGCTTCCTTTGACTCCAGTAGCCTTCTCTGGTTCAGTCCATTATGAACAGGGAGACAGGTTTGTTTGCATAATATTAGATTTGGCTATTGGTGGTGGGACAGTGCCCTGTGAGAGGAGGTGTCTCAGGGTAGGCTTTCTGAATTTATTGGTACATGCATGTCCTGGTCTTCTGATGAAGGTATAATTTTTCCATAAATCATGTTCTCCTCAATATATAGCTATTCATAACAGAACTAAAAGGGCTTCCCAGATGGCTCAGTGGTAAAGAATCCACCTAACATTGCGAGACTGGGGAGACGTGGGTTCCATACCTGGATCGAGCAGATCCCCTGGAGGAGGGCATGGCAACCCCCTCCAGTATTCTTGCCTGGAGAATCCCATGGACAGAGGAGCCTGGAGGGCTGTAGTCCATGGGGTTGCAAAGAGTTGGACATGACTGAGCATGCACATGCAAACAGAACTTATAAACCTAATTGAAAAGAGACTTTATTTATATCCACTTGATTTTAAGTCTCCCCATTTTAGTATCTCCTTAAAAAAATCATTACCTCTCCTAGGACTGAGCTCTCTTCCCACCTTCATAGGCCAAATCTAGTTGGTCTTACAGTCTTCCAGGAACTTCCCTGGTGGTCCAGAGGTTAAGAATCCCCCTGCCAATGCAGGGGATGTGGGTTCATTCCCCGGGAAATTCCACATGCTATGGGGCCACTAAGCCCATGGGCCACAACTGATGAAGCCCACACTCCTAGAGCCTGTGCTCTGCAACAAGAGAAGCCTGCGAACCACAACGAAGAGTAGCCCTTGCTCACTGCCACTTAAGAAAGCCCACGTGCAACAGCGAAGACCCACTGCTGCCAAAAAATTTTTAAAAAGTCTTCCAAGTACTTTGATTCCAAAATCACAAAGGTGGCTTGAGGCAGAGGATAGCAGTTGAACAAACAATGGGCTAACCAGGAAGTTTAAAAAGGAAGACTTGGGGAAGAAGGTATCCATGGGGAGCTGTAAAAAGCTCACATATGTTACTGGGAATCTAGAAGACTGTGTTCATACTTCGTGCTCCTGCTCAGCTGCTAAGTCATGTCTGACTCTCTTCGACCCCATGGACTATGGGGTCCTCTGTCCACCAGGCTTCTCTGTCCATGGGATTCTCCAGGCAGGAATACTGGAGTGGGTGGCCATTCTCTTCTCCAGAGGATCTTCCCAACCCAAGGATCCAACCCACGACTCCAGCTTTGCAGGTGGATTCTTTACTGTCTGAACCATCTGAGAAAACCTGTGCTTCTAGTTAGATCTGTGCATATTTCCAGGGCTGTGTGTATGCTCAGAAAAGACCCAAGGAGGCCCTAACCTCTCACCTCTGGCTGAACTTGAGGCTTTGGGCATGCAGGATGTGAAGGCTGAGGAGGAGTGGAAACTGCCTGGCTGAGTACTGAAGGTCTGTGCCAGCAACACAGAGCCGCTCAGCAGAGACTGGGAAGGACCGTCTCTGGCATGCAGGCCGTCAGAGCATCTTCATGCAGCACCCGAGTGTGCTGCTCCCACCTGTATTCATGTCTTTTTTCTTTGCTCACCTGTGAAAGTGGATCAGTCATGGCCAACTCTTTGTGACCCCATGAATTCAGGCGCCTCTGTCTGTGGAATTCTCTAGGCAAGCATACTGAAGTGGGTTGCCATACCCTTCTTCAGGGGATCTTCCCAAACCAGGGATTGAACCCAGGTCTCCTGCATTGCAGGCAGATTCTTTGCCACCGGAGCCACCTGGGAAGTCCTGAAATCCCTCCCTCAAGCCCCTTACACAGGCACATAGGCGTAAACAGACAACATGTAGATTCCGAAAGTCAACAAACATGAGAAGCACAGATGAGATGCAGGTCAGCTCTGATCCTGGGAAAGCACCACCCAGCTCAGAGGTCAGGACCCGCTGGATTAGGGGGAGTGCAGTGGTTCTTGGGTCTCCAGGGGCCCTTGCACCAGCCAGGGATGCTTAGCTGACTTGTAAATTATAAGTTCATTCATCCCTAGAAGGTGTGGTGCACAGAATCATGGGAAAGAATATTCAGGACTTTTCACAAACATTAGGTTCAAGAAACTCATCACTGGGAACTTATTGGAAACTTCTTCAGAGGATAGAAAGCCAAGAGTAATTTGTTATGGTGATCTTTTTTGTCCCCAAGGAAGAAACAATTTTCAGTATTTATCTTGCTCAGTGGAGAGACTTCCTCCCATGTGTTAAATTCTCATAATAGTTCTTCATGTTATCCTCACAATATTAAGGCTGTAAAGCTATCTTTGTTTTAGTTCAGTCATTAAAACTGGTAATATCCACTTAGGATGAAAATCATTTTCTCTAGCCCAGGCAAGAAGACAATTGAAAAAGAAATTCACTGGAAAAAAAAAAAAAAGAAAAATTTCCCCTTTATTTATTTAACTTGCCAATTTACCTGATTTATCTTTTGCTCTTTTATGTAGCTTAGCCACATGTCTTTTTGTTTTCCTTTATTACACTTAAAATATAATTTATTTCCCATTGAATTAAGCTAGGCAGCTCCATCTCAAGCTGAAGTGGACCCCCCGACCCGGTCCTTCTTATGGTGGGAGGAGACAGTGTCTTCAGTGATTAATCCTCAGAGGGTTCACTTATTTTTGTCTTCTCCCACGTGCCCTGGTAAAGAAAAGCAAGGACATCCCTGGTGGTTCCAGTGGTTGGGAACCCACCTGCCAATGCACGGGACATGGGTTCGATCCCCGGTCCGGGAAGACTCTCACGTGCCTCGGGTCAGCTGAGTCCATGTGCCACAACTACGGAAGCCTGCGTGCCCTAGGGTTCATGCTCCAAAACAAGAGACGCCACTGCGATAAGAAGCCCAGGAAGCCACAACTAGAGGAGCCGCCACTGGGCACAACGAGAGAAAGCACGCGTGGAGCGGCCAAGACCCAGCGCGGCCAAGAGTAAAGAAGCCCAGGAAGCCACAGCTAGAGGAGCCGCCACTGGGTACAACGAGAGAAAGCACGCGTGGAGTGGCCAAGACCCAGCGCGGCCAAAAGTAAATTTAGAAAAGTAACATTGTGTTACCGACACTTATATGGCACTTATAGCATGTTAATATCTGTTTTTCACATACTAACTCAATTTTATGCCACCCATGAGTGGCATTAAATACTTAGTAAATGCAGTATAGTTGTTTTATATTATCTTAGTTTCAGGTATACAACAGTGTGATACAGTGATATATATATGTGTGTGTGTGTATATATATATATGAATGTATGTATGTATATATGTGTGTATGTATATATGTGTGTGTATATATGTATATTTTTTCCCATTGTATGTTATTACAAGATACTGAATATAGTTCCCTGTGCTATACAGTAAGCTCTTGTTGCTTATCTATGGAGTTAAATATTATTTAACCCCATTATTCAGGTGGGGAAACCAAGGCAAAGAAAAATGCCCAGATTTATAAAGCTAGCAAGTGGTGCAGCTGGGGTTCAAACCCGGGTCACTGGCTCCAGAATCCATGGTCCGTTTGCTCAGCCATATCTGCTCAGCCACGGGCTGTGGAGGTGTTCGGGACACTCGTTTGTCTTGGAATCGACATTGTGGGCTTGACAGTGACTCCAAGCAGAGCTTAGGCGCCTGAGGGTGGGGGGACAGGTGAGCACAGGACCTGGCTGATTCACTGATTGGACACCGCAGTTTAGCACTGCTGAATAGAGACGTGCTTGCTTGGTGTGCTTTCCTAACTACCGAGCTCTCGTTCTCAAGCTCGAGCATTTCGAGTGTGTAAGGTGGTGCCTTGTCATTGTAGCACTTCCGAGGTTATTGGGGTGTCAGAGTGTTGTGGCACTCTGTCAGCCAGGGGCTGCTTTTCAGTCATCCCTGGACTCTGAAACCTTGACCACAATTGGCCCAGAGGCATTTACATCATCACCATAGTGGACTTTGGTGCGTGCTAAGTCATTTCAGTCATGTCCAGCTCTTTGAGACCCAACCCCATGGACCATAGCCTTCCAGGCTCCTCTGTCCATGGGATTCTCCAGGCAAGAATACTGGAGTGGATTGCCATGCCCTCCTCCAGGGGATCTTCCTGACCCAGGGATCGAACCAGTGTCTCCTGTCTCGTGTCTCCTACATTGTCAGGCAGGTTCTTTACCACTAGTGCCACCTGGAAAGCCCAGTGGACTTTGGTAACTACATGTTTTTCCCTTTTAATGAAACAACGGGATTCAAATGATTTGTCCTGAGACGACACCAGCTGAGGTGTGTCACTACAGAAGGGCTCCGTGCAGAGAAGTCGGAGCACCATCTACCGCTGCCACGTGGCCGGGTGTGGGGGCCCGGAGCTCTGAGTTGTAGTCACCCTCAGAGTCACTGCTCTGGAGTCTCAGGGTGCCTCAGCTTGTCCAGGTCGTTATTCATTGTTAGTCCCAGTGCTGGTAGGGGTTCAGAAATCCAGTTTGAGCTTGAAAGCATCTCTTTAGACAATGAGGAGCCATAGAAAATGGGAAAGTGTCAGAAAAAAAATCTCAGTCTCTCGGTGGTTTCACCATTTCACGGCTGGCATTCGGATTTCCAAGGTATCAGTGGTTCTTTGTTTGTTTTTGCCTCTTTCACGTAATTGACTGAGAGGGAATGTGATTTAGGAGGAGAACCACAGGTAAAGAAGAGTGATGAGCAGCAGTAGTTAAGGACCCAGGCGATAATTAACACATCTCCCTGGGTACCAGCACTATTGAGATTTTGACATCCTGGCAGCTAGGGCATGAGCCTGTCTTCTCTCTGCTTCGCAGTGTTTGTGAAGGAGGCTAACTGATGTGTGAATGGTGGGCTGTGGACTAGGGGGGTGTCAGGGCTGCTGCGCCTGAGAGATCACAGCTGGACTGAGCCAGTGCTGAATCCTCAGACCATCATCGTCAGTGGATGACCATCCTGGGAAATCCTGGGGGTTGGGGGCTAGTTGTCAACCTGCTGCTGTTTGGTCACTGAGTCGTGTCTGACTCTTTGTGACCCCACGGACTGCAGCCCACCAGGCTCCTATGTCCGTGGAATTGCCATTTCCTCCTCCAGGGGATCTTCTGGACCCAGGGATAGAAGCTGCATTTTGTGTCTCCTGCGTTGGCAGGCGGGTTCTTTACCACTGAGCCACCAGGGAGCTCAGTTGTCAACCTACCATTCCCTGATCTTGAGAGCCTTCATGTTTAGACCTGAAAAGAAAGAGAAATCAGTCAGTGTAAAATTTTCCTTGAGTGTCTCTCTTACATTTTTGAATGGGTGTGGTTGTACAGTAATGACTCTGAAATCACAGAATCATCAGTTTCTTCTACTGGCCCCTTTCCCACAGCACAGTCTTCAGGACCACACAGAATAGGACTTTGTATGGCATCTGCAATGAAATATTTCAGAGATGTGGTGAGTAGAATGCAGGGAGTTATTTCCCACAGGGTAAATAAAGCTGGGAAGAGCTGTTAACACCCTAAGTCCAGAAGGATGTCATAAATCTCAAAATTTGCTTTGTGCCAAAATATTTTATTGGAGCATCGATAGAACTTGGGCAAAATTTAATGAGTAGTAAATCATAAATAAGTAAATCATTACTAAATTAAGTAATTATAGTTTGTGGGTAGGCTCATAAATTTCCTCTAGGTCTTAAATATTTTGTTCGAATTTTCTGAGACTCTTTGGGATATAGCGAGGTCTTGTTTGAGAAAATGTCTAGGTTAGTAACTATACAGAATGATAGATGTGTGTTTCTGTTCAGGGCATGAAACCTGCTTGTTAAAAATACTAGCCATGGGTCTTCCCGGGCTGTCCAGTGGTTAAGAGTTTCCTTCCAACGCAGAGGTTGTTGATTTGATCCCTGGTGGAGGAGCTAAGATCCCACCTGCCTTGTGACCAAAAAGCCAAAACATAGAAACAGTATTGTAAAAAGTTCAATAAAGGCTTTTAAAAAAATGATCTACGTCAAAAAATATCTTTTAAAAAATGCTAGCCATGTCACATCTCCCATGCTCCACTTGAAACGTCAGTCATTTGTTCCTCAACTCAAGTTGTTGCATTATCTCTGAGGCCATAGTCAACCTACCTACAACAACACTTAGAAACAACACTTTATGTTTTAAATTTATTAATCCCAGAGTGGATGAAAAGCAGAGGTGGTAAATTAAGATGTAAGACAGTCAGGTGCCTTGGGTGTGAGAGGGAGGGCTAGGGCAGAGGATGCCATGAGGAAGTGCTGAAAGAGAGGATATAACCGTTTTGTATTTTTATCTGGGATTAACTCACTGAGATAGCCAAATCAATAGCATACATTTGCAGTTTAGACTAATGAGAAGAACATTGAAAAGATTATTTCCAGCACTCTAACTACAGAAGCCCTGTTAGTATATACTTTGTCCTTGCGCTCAGTCGTGTCCGACTCTTTGTGATCCCATGGACTGTAGCCCATCAACCCCCTCTGTTCATGGCATCTCCCAGGCAAGAATACTGGAATGGGTTGCCACTTCCTTCTCTATGGGATCTCCCCAACCCAGGGATCAAACCTGAGTCTCTTGTGTCTCCTGCATTATCAGGGTGGATTCTTTACCACTGTACCACCTGGGAAGTCCAATATATATCTTGAAGATGTTAAAAAAAATTAATAAATGGAAACCTCATTTAAATAGAGTCAGGAGACCAGGGACTTCCCTGGAGGTCCATTGGTTAAGACGCTGCACCCCCAATGCAGGGGGCCTGGGTTCTATCTCTGGTCAGGGATTATATCCCACGTGCTGCAGCAGAGATTCCCATGTGCCACAACTAAGACCCGGTGCAGCCAAATAAATACAGAATATTTTTAAAGAAATAGAGCCAGGAGGCCAGAACGGGAAGCTCTCAGGACCTGTGAGACTCTTCTTTCCGGGCAAGGACTCAGCCAACGGAAAGCCGTGAACTGTTTACCAGAGCCCCCCAACCTCCTTTCCCCTCTACAAAAGCTTTCTCCTTCCATGGCCGAGCAGGGACTTCCATGTGGCTCCCCAGGGTTGAGGTCCCTGAACTGCAGTTGTCTTCTTATCTGCATAAACCCATCTCTGCTGGAGAAATATCTGGCAGTCAGTTTGTTTCAGGTCAGCAGAGATGTCTTTGTGATTGCTGAACAATGCAGAAGCTGATCCGAGAATGATATGCCTTGAGTCTAATTCTTGTTTTCTCACTGAGTGATGTGGAGTACTGAGTCAGTTAGGGAAAACTAGAATGGGGGAAAAGGTGTGTAGAACTCACCTTTCGATTCTGTTCAGCACTCCTGAAGTCTCAAGAGTCTTAAGAGGTGTCCACAGTTAATAGGTCACTGTTCTTGGGTTGGTGTTGAAAGATGGTCGAGTGTCATCTTCCAAAAGAGAGGAGAGTTGAAAGCCCTATGGGGGCAGAGGAAGGACATTGAAGGCGAGCCCTGTGTTCAAGGAACTGAAAGAAATGAGTATTTTAGAAGCAGCAAATGATGGTGGGGGTTCAGGAGGTGGGCAGGGAGACAAGGCTGGAACATGGACTCTTGGGCCGCATCAAAGAAGTCCTGTGTGCTTGCTATAGAGTCTGAAGGTGGCACCGTTGAAAATGACTGATGTGATCAGATGTTCTTTTTTTCTTTTCTCCCTTCTGATGACCACTCTGGACGGTACAGTGCAGGGTATCCCTGTCCCCATAGGAACCCGCCTCCGGACTGGGAGTCTCATGGACCCTTCCCACGCCTTCATGGTCTGTTCGCTCTTCTATCTCCATTTGCAAGACGACTGTGGTTCCTTCTATTTATATTTGAAATCTGTCTTTGGCATATATTTGAAGCAGAGGATATACATCAAAATGTGATCGTATTTTGCCATCTCGACTAGTCCTCAAACCTGATATTTTTTAAAGATAATTTTCAGAGCGATGTGGTGTTGCTATAACATTTGCCCATCACAACAGTGCAGTCCTGCCTCCTTTCAACCCTGCTCCCATCTGTCTTCATGATCACAGAATTAAGGGTGACATTCTTTCAGTGAATCATATCATGATCCACCAGCTGAAAGATTAATTCAGAAAACATGATTAGAAAGAGACATCTGAATAGTTTATCTGAGACATAAGGCATGGACATCGGTGACAGGATTTATATAACTGAAATGAATTCTCTTTAGTTTTCTTGTCTTACTAAATTAACATCAAAATGATTTTACCAGTTTAGGTAAGGCAGTGTCAGAAAGTCTAACTGTTTTGCTGGTCATAAATTATCACCGTCCTTATGCTGACTTAAAGAGTAGTTTCTGACACTGAAATATCCAGTATCCCTTTTAGAACAAGAATGATAATATGATGTTAATATTGTTCTGGGATGTCTCGTACTCTGTGTAATCTTTTTCAACAATTTGTCAACAGTCTAAGTAAATAAGAAATTGTGCTTTCTCTTTAGTAAATTCTCTCTATTCATGACTTATGCTTCTGGCACAATAGTAACATCAAGCTGGAATCGAACTGTCCTGTAGAATTAGGGCCGTGTCTTCCAGATGCCATATTAAATTTAAGTTAGTGCCCCTGTCCTTTTCCAGTGTTGCACTGAGTTAATGTGAGCCCGTATCTTATTATCATCAGCCATCAATCGAGAAGATGCTAATGAAGCAGCCGCCCTCAGATGGAAAAGATAACGTTACAGATGCCTCATGGAACTTTCAGATTTGCACTCATTTTTGGCCTAAATTAAAAGATAGCCTGTTTGAAAGATGCAAATGGTATAACGTACTTTGGGAGTATTAGTTCCTTGTGCTTTCTGCCAAATAATATTTGACATTATGGCCACATTTAATGCTCAGCTGCTAAGTGGCTTTATTAGGTTCTCACGCTGTGGAAAGCAGATGATGATGGCATTAGATTTTTTTTTTAATTGAGTAGTTTTATTGTTATAATCAAGACATGACAATTTTGGACACATTGTAAAAAATTATTCATTTAACAAATACTTATAAACTTTCATTCATCTGTTTTATTTATTTCCATTAATTTTTTTTACTTTCATTAATTAATTTATTTTACTTGGAGGCTAATTACAATATTGTGGTGGATTTTGCCATACGTTGACATGAATCAGTCACGGGTGTACATGTGCGCCCATCCTGAACCCCCCTCCCACATAAATTATTCAGATCTTGAGTTGCTTTTATTTACACTTGGAGTCTTTTTTTTTTAATTTTTAATTTTGTATTAGGTTTTAGCCGATTCATGATGTTGTGATAGTTTCCGGTGAACAGGGAAGGGACTCAGCCGTACATATACACGTAACCATTCTCTCCCAAACTCCGCTCGCGTCCAGGCTGGCACATGACATCCAGCAGAGTTCCCTGTGCTGAGCAGTAGGTCCTTGTTGGTTATCCATTTTAAACATAGCGGTGTGTGCATGTCATCCCACACTCCCTAACTACCTCTTCCCCGTCCTTCCCCCCGGCAACTGTAAGTTTGTTCTCTAAGCCTGTGAGTCTGTTTCTCTTTCGCAAATGAGTTCATTTGTATTGTTTCTTTGGGACATCATACAATACTTCTCCTTCTCTGTCTGACCTACTTCACACAGTGTGACCATCTCTAGGTCCGTCTACCTTGCTGCAAGTGGCATTATTTCATTCTTTTTAATGTGGAGCCTTTTTAATATTAACATCTGTGCTAAGGAAAGGTTACCTTTATCTTTGAATATAATAAAATTATCCTTTTGCCTTTTTAGTCAAAGAAAGAAATTTATAAAAATAGAGATAACAACCACACAGACAAGCTTTGTGACTTTTAAATCTTCACTCAAGTGCCAAAATGAAACCATCGTGAAGATGATGTTTGATTTTGGAACCCCTTCAAGAAGGTTGCAGGTTTCAGAATAATAGCAGCATCCCTGGGTCTTCTGTTTCCTCACTGTGACAGGAACCCTAATTTGGAGGTGAGAGAGCTGTCGTCATCCACACAGAAAAATTCCCTGTCGGTCATGAAAAATTGAGCAAAAATTGAGCAAGATGGGGGTGTCCACCATCTTGGAGGGCTCTGTGACCTGGGGCCACGTAACCTGAGGTCCCTTTCCAGGAGCTATAGCGAGAGACTGAGCCTGCTGGCGTCTCTTCTCCTGCTGGGCAGGAGCCAAGAAGCCCATCAAGTAGTCCTCTTCAGGCTGGCCCCAGACAGCATCTTCTCCCGGTGTGCTGAAGAGACTCTGAGGGCTCCCTCTTGCCACTTGGGCTGAATTCCTTTCCTTCTGTGAAAAGCACAGGAGGATAAAATTATAGGCAGGGTTGGTCCTCCAACCTCTGGGAGAGACGTTACTGTATCTTTGGAATAAACTGGGGTCAGGCTTTGCTGCTGTGATTCTGCCAAACAGGTTACCCACTGAAGCTGCTGTGATAGCCCAGGGAGCCCAGCCTGGTGCTCTGTGATGACCTAGAGGGGTGGAATGGGGGAAGGGAGGAAGGCTAACGAGGGAGGGGTTATGTGTGTGTGTGTGTGTGTGTAATTATGACTGATTCGTGTTGTTGTACTGCAGAAACCAGCACATTGTAAAGCAATTTTCCTCCAATAAAAAAATTTAAAAAAAAGAATTACTCACTATTCCTGTTAAGTTATTCTAACACAACATTGTAAAGCAACTTTCCTCCAATTAAAAAAGAGAAAAAGAATTGCCCACTATTCCTATGGGCTCTTCCTATACTGCTTCTCTCATGGGATCTAGGATTCCACAAGGATCCCTCGAACTTGGTAGAGAAGAGAGACCCAACAACCTACATAATATTAGGAAGTGTTGGCTGCAAGTCCCATTTTGTTGAAGGCTTACCTGTTTTCCAAAACATCATGTAGATTTTGCATTTTATTCCAAAATAGATCCAGTTTTATATTAATAGAATTATGGTGTCACGTTTGTGAATTACTACAGTCTTTTTGAAATGCAATTTGGCAATATCTGTAAACATTAAATATGTATGTACTGTTTCACTCAGCAGTCTTACTCCTGGGAATCAGTCTCATAGAAATAAAAGCATCAGTACATCAAGATACATGTATAATGATACATATGACCACATGCCATAGCAAAAATTGGAGTAAAATGAATGGCACTCAACAGGGAAGTGGTTGAATGTAAAGTGTGGAGCCACCATATGTGGAATTGTGCAGCCACTGAAGAGAATGAATTGGAATTCTGTCAGGAGACTTGAAGGGATTTCTGTGAGTAAAGCAAAATGCATGAAATACATCTAAGAGCCATGTTTATAAAACAATGACAATAACAGTCATGGTTGTTCAAGCACTTGGTCGTGTCCAGCTCTTTGCAACCGCCATGGACTGCAGCACGCCAGGCTTCCCTATCTTTCACTATCTCCTGGAGTTTGCTCAAACTCATGTCCATTGAGTCAATGATGCCATCCAACCATCTAATCCTCTGTCAGCCCCTTCTCCTCCTGTCCTCAATCTTTCCCAGCATCAGGGTCTTTTCCCACTGTGCATCAGGTGGCCAAAGTATTGGAACTTCAGCTTCAGCATCAGTCCTTCCAATGAATATTTAGGGTTAATTTCCTTTAGGATTGACTGGTTTGATCTCCTTGTAGTCCAAGGGACTCTCAAGAGTCTTCTTCAGCTCCACTTGAAAGCATCGACTCTTCATCCCTCAGCCTTCTTTACGTTAACATACACATACTATGTAAACATGAACAGAATGATTGTATATGTTTCTATATGTTTTGTAAATCATATTAGCATGAGGAGCTCAGTTGCTCACCGGGTTGCCTGTGGTAGGAGGGATGAGAGAAGAAGGAGAGGAAAAGGAATTTTGCATTATTTAATCATTTGAAGTTAGATACGATTGTGCGATCTGTGTAATACAAATTATACATAAGCCAATTGTCTCTCTCCTTGTAAATTTGGAAGCTGCCCTGTCTCCTGCTGAGTGGCTTTGCTCTCTTCCTGTCTCATTATGGCATAGCCCTGGGAGCAGTGGTAGTCTCGCTGAGAACCATGGCATGGCAGTACGCGTAGTACGGAGATGTAAGGGGGATGAGCCACCACGTGCCTCCATCCGGCTGGAGTGCCTGTCTTCTGGGGAGGTTCTGTTGGTTCTGCCATGATGTGTCTGTGAAGGGGCTTCCTGACTGAGTCAGGCTGTGGACACCATTAAGTTGCCCTGGACATGGGTGCCTTTATTCAGAGGCTTGAGTTCTGCTGACTTCTTAAGGCATCACCTGATTTGGTTGCTAGCTTTCTGCAGTGACGCCTGGTTCTTTCTGTGGTTCCACCTTTAGTTATGCTTTTGAACTGTGGAGCTGGAGAAGACTCTTGGGAGTCCCTTGGACAGCAAGGATATCAAACCAGTCCATCCTAAAGGAAATCAACATGAATATTCATTGGAAGGACTGATGCTGAAGCTGAAGCTCCAATACTTAGGCCACCTGACTCACTGGAAAAGACCCTGATGCTGGGAAAGATTGAAGGCAGGAGGAGAAGGGGGTGACAAAGGATGAGATGGTTGGATGGCATCACTGACTCAATCGACATAAGTCTGAACAAACTCCAGGAGATAGTAAAGGACAGGGAGGCCTGGTGTGCTACAGTCCACGGGGTCACAAAGAGTCAAGCATTACTTAGCAACTGAACAACAAATTACCACCTGACTTTTTACAGTGTCAGTAAATACTATATTATACACTTGGTCCATCCAGCCAAGCTGTGAATTGTTATGGTTCAAGCTGTAGGAGTATATCTAGTTCATAATTTTATTATGTTCTGTTTTTAATTTTTCAGTGCAAAAGCCTTTTCTGGTGAAAGATTCAGTGAACTGACTCAAATTATTCTTATAAATGTTGTTGAATGTTATGTAACATAACATGAACATGTTATGTTTTATATCATGTGTGAAATTGCTCCCCATGGGAGGACTATCTTTAGCCATGCTTACTGCCTTAAATTACTTAAAATAAAACCACTTAAACTCTTTCCCCAACCCACCAATATAAATAATTTCCTTCTGTCTATGTCATGGGTACCATATGCAACACTTCTCAATCACATCAATGTTCTCTTCAACTCACAAGTAAATGTAGCTCACAGTACTCTCATCAGCTGCAAGAAAAAACATCACGAATGGTTTATCTTTTTAATGCAACTTCTCCTGCAAGTTTTCCACTAATTCCTCAATACCCTGAACAACAGTGCTTCGGATCACACTTACATTTTCATAAGGCTACGTCTGTCTGGTAGGCTATATACTTACAGCTGTATTCAATAACCATTCTTATAAACTCACCTTCCTTAAAAGGTTCACTGCTAAGCAGTTGTCTCAGTTCATTATTTTACAGTTGCAACTATTTCATTCACTTTGTTTCTATTAGAAACCAATTTGATAGTTTTGATTAGAAACAAAAAAAAAGTGGTATTTTTTTCTCAGTTTATTATGCTTTTCTTACAGATCTTTCCTTATGCCAGCACGTACTGTGGTTTAACAAGATTTCATCTTTCTTTCCACTCCATTCCTTCCAGCTGTGATGTGATTCAACCATTGTCTGGGGCCATTTATTGAGAGGTTTTTGCATTAAAAAAAGAGACAGCTTTGGGCAGTGTGGAAGCACTCAGAGCCTGGCATCGTGGGGCAGGTGGGAAGTAGGTGATCAAGATGTAGCCTCTGCGCAGGTCCCAGAAAGGAGGATAGAGGTGATACGAGTAGCGGGCAGTGACACTGAGCTCACTGGCTTCCTGGGACCCAGTCAGTGAGTGTGCCCCACATAAATTTACCCAGAAGGATAATAGGTCAAATTGTACTCAACGTGGGTATCATTTTAGGGGTTTTTTTTTTCATATAAGTTTTATCATCTGAAGCACAAAACTAAACAGTTTTATGACCAACAGTGGTTAACAGCGATCAGCTGGTGATGCCATAACAAGCCGTCGTTCAGAGCATGTGTTCAGAGAGATATGACTTTGTTCTTCCACCTGTCCACAGACGTTTTGTATTTGCAGTGATGCAATCTCAGATTTTAATTCTTAAGAAATTGCTATTTCCAGGGAAACATTTCTGACATGATTTGCAAAGGGAGAGGTAAATCTGATACTGCCTGGAGGCTGATGGGAGAAAAAGGGAAACAGCTTTTTTGAATGCTTTTGGAAGGAGGGGAAAAATGGGCCATTTTAGTTATTCCCATTTCAGAAGGTTATTCTCATCTGAAAGACATTTGAGAGACTGAAATGGAATATTTCCATTGCCATACCTCTCATAGCGAAAAGAAGTAATAGGCAATTATTTTTGCAGGTTCTTCTTAAAAGAAAAGCTATGCAGGACTGGTCCTACCTTCGCAAGATAAAATGGGGAATTGAGCAGTTATTCAGTGAATTTCAAACAGTGTCAAGAACCCAGCATGATTTTTGCCCTGAAGTATATAGATGGACTTTTCTAGACAGAAAATAGCATCCAGGCTCTGTCCCATTATAATGATAGTAGGGTTGCACGTGAAGAGAAAATTCAAACAATAGAGAAAACCACACAAAGGAAATTGGTTTCAGTTTTTCACTTGAGAAGTATCTGTTGGGTACCTCCTGTGTGCAGGTTGAGTGCCAGGGCTTCAGTGTTACAGTAGGTTCCATACATATGAATGGATTTCATTCTAAGAGCATGTTAAGTCCAATTTGTTCATAAGTCCAACAAACTTAGCTTAGATACCCAACTAACATAACTGGCTATATAATACTGTACTGTAATAAGTTTATAATACTTTTTACACAAATAATGCATGAAAAACAAAAACCATTTCTAATCTTACAGAATAGTACCTTGAAAGGTACAGTAGTCTGTAAAAAGTTAATTTTGTAAGAAACTGTCAAACTGTATTCCAAATTGGCTGTACCATTTTGCAGTCTCACCAGTGGTGAAGGTTCTTTCTCCACATCCTTACTAGCATTTGGTGGTGTCCGTATTTTGAATTTTTGCCATGTCTAGTGGTATCTCATTGTTGTTTTAATTTGCAACTCCCTGATGACATCCGATCTTGAACATCTTTTCATATGCTTATTTGCCGTCTGCATATTTTCTTTGGTGAGATGTCTGTTTAGATCTTGGGAGCAGCAGTTTGGATGGATCTAAGAAGACTTGCTGATTTTAAGGTTTTTAGCTTTTTTCTTGTTATGTGGGTGTGAGTGAAGGACTTCTAAGTTTCTTACATCTCAAACTGGAAACTGAAGTTGCTATTTAATTTTGTTTTTAAAAATTTTGTGTGTCTGTGCTACGAGTTTTTAATTTTGTTTTGCGCTATTAGTAGCGGTGCTGCGACCTTGCATGTAATGACAGTTGCCTTCTGCAGACTGAGTTCTCAAAGTGGATCAAAGGTTATAGAAAATATACTAATTGATTTATATTTGGCCAAATTTCCTTATGGTGAAATCACTATACTCCCAGCAGCACGGATGACTTTGCCGGTTTCCGCAGACCCTCGCCAGCATTGACTATTATCAGACTTTTGTATCTTTGCCAGTTAGATAAGCAGAAAGAGATCCTACAGTTTTAAAGATCCTACAGTTCTAACTGCATTTTTTTCCACCATGATTCTATCTTCTATTACCTACAAATATTTCATCTACTATATTTCTCTATGTGGATGTTCATTTTTTCCTAATAATTAATATAAAGTTTAGTAAACTTTTGTTTATCTTATGTTTTGTAGATGTTTTTTCCAAACGCGTGTTGTTTATATTTTAAACTTTATTTCTAATAGGATTTTTGTTGAGTTTTTTACTTTTACAATAAATTGTGTAGACATTTACTGTTAATTCTTTTGTTGTTCTTGTTTCTAATATTGCTAACAGATTTTTCCCATTCCTAACATATTCAGTAATTTATTTTGATTTTGTCCTTGGATTTTACCTAACCATATTTTCCTCTAGTCTTTAAAATATTTGATTCACCTGGAATGTGTTTTGGTGGAAAGCATAAGAATGGGATCAAGCTTCATTTGTAGCCAACTCTCTAGCCAGTTGTACAAACACTTAGGAAAAAACTCCTTTTTTTTTCTTTTTAAACTGATATTAATGCCTTCTTTGTTACCTGCTGGGATCTCCTCTGGACTCTTCATTTATGGATTTATCAGTTTCACACTGTGTAATCCTACAACATTTCTATATAGCGTTTATCTCTGGTGGTGGTATATCCTCTTTAACTCTTCTTCTTTTATTTCCCACACCCCCAGCTATTCTTGCAAATTCATTCTTCAAAGTGGCCTTCCAAAATCACTTTTTCAAGGTCACCTCCCCACCAAATAGGTATCAGTACTCCTTTTTTGGTTATTTTAAAAATTTATTTAAATTAGTTTTTGTTGTTATTTTTTAAACTACTATATTATTTCAATTGTTATTATTTGGCCGTGTCACGTGGCAAGCAGGATCTTAGTTCCCTGACCAGAGATCATACAAAACCTCACCCCCTGCAATGAAAGCACGGAGTCTTAATACCACTGGACTGGCAAGGGAATTCCCTTCTTTTTATTCTTAGTCTCACACAAATTTGTGTATAATTTGTATCGCCAGAGTCCCAAAGAATTTGGTTGTAGGATTTGGGGACAGGAAAATGAATGAGCTTCAACAGCGGCCCTTTATTATGGCCTCGGAACAGTGCTTTCGATGATAGCTGCTCAGAACGGTGTACTTCTCCCGCACTTGAAAAACAAGAGCCACTCCCTTATCTTAATCCATCTTTGGGAATTACTTGGTCATTCCCTCCTGCATGGCTAACTCCTCCATCCTCAATCATCTCTGAGCCCTGCTTCCCAGGGAAGCATGCGGAGAGAGAGAGACTCAAGACGTGAGTGTCACTGTGACGCAACAAGTCTCTGTCTCTTTTACCATAGCAAATATAGCAAAGGAATGATTCTTTTTTATTGGCATATAGTTGCTTTACAATGTTGTGTTCTCTTCTGCTCTACAGCAGAGTGAGTCAGCCACACGTATATCCTGTGGCAGCCACACCTGTATCCGCTCTTCCTTGGGTTTACTTCCCGTTTAGGTCACCACAGACTGTTGAGTAGAGTTCGCTGTGCTCTACAGCAGATTCTCGTTGTTGTTGTTATTGTTCAGTCTCTCAGTCATGTCCAACTCTTTGCGACCCCATGGACTGCAGCATGCCAGGCTTCCCTGTCCTTCAGTATTTCCTGGAGTTTGCTCAGACTTATGTGCCTTGAGTTGGTGACACCATCCAGCCATCTCATCCTCTCTCACGCCCTTCTTCTCCTGCCCTCAGTCTTTCCCAGCATCAGGGTCTTTTCCCAAGAGTTGGTTCTTTGCAACAGGTGGTCAAAGTATTGGAGCTTCAGCTTCAGCATCAGTCCTTCCAATGAATATTCAGGGTTGATTTCTTTTAGGATTAACTGGTTGACCTCCTTGCAGTCCAAGGGACTCTCAAGCATCTTCTCCAGCACCACAGTTTGAAAGCATCAATTCTTTGACACTCAGCCTTTTTTATGAACCAATTCTCACTTCCGTACATGACTACTGGAAAAAACCATAGATTTGACTATATGAACCTTTGTCAGAAAGTGATGTCTCTGCTTTTTAATGTCTTCATATGCTTTATGTCTTCCTTAGTAAATGTTTCATTCCACCAGGGCTTACATAGTATGGTCTCCCTCAGGCTCAGAGAAGGGTCTATTCAATGAGGTGAATGAATGAGTAAGTAAATGAATGAAAGAACAAAGAAAGTGAAGACAGAGAAAAGACAGGACCCAGGCATTGGCACGGGAATGGAAGAGTAGATTTAATGGAGAAACAGACATAGAAAATAGACTTATGGACATGGGGAGAGGGGAGGAGAGGGTGAGATGTATGGAAAGAGTAACATGGAAACTTATATTACCATATGGAAAATAGATAGCCAATGGGAATTTGCTGTATGACTCAGAAAGCTCAAACAGGGGCTCTGTATCAACCTAGAGGGGTGGGATGAGGAGGGAGATGGGAGGGAGGTTCAAAAGGGAGGGGATATCTGTATACCTATGGTTGATTCATGTTGAGGTTTAACAGAAAACAAGAATATTCTCTAAAGCAATTATTCTTCAATTAAAAAATAAAATTAAAAACTTCATTAAGATAAAAAAAAATGTTTAATGGAAGAGCAGGTAGCGGCGTTTGGCCACCCGGTTGACTGGACACGCCCTGGTGCCAGGCAGCCCTGAATCTTACCAGCATGGTCTCTTATTTGGATGGTTGGTACCACCTGACTGTGAGCCACAGCTTTGGGGCAAGTGGACATGTCCAGAGCGCCACAGCAGTGGGGCCTGCATTCTGAGAAACACAGCTTTAGGTCACTCAAGGAAGACTCTTCCAACCCCATCTTGGTTTAAAAGTAAGTGTCTCTTCCCTCTGCTAACCTTCCAATCCATTTAGCTTTCTCCCTGTGCACCAGTGACTCCTTCACTCTGACAGGAAAATTGAGTAGCACTTCACAGAAATATGAAAACACTGTCAGCTCAGATTACCTCCACCTCACCTCATTCTGCGTGTTCCAACTTTTTGTGTATTTGATCTGGAAGTATATAACTGCTGGCTGAGCTGGTAATCAAACTGTATAACCAGGGACCTCTCGTTCCCTAGCTTTCTCCTCTCTCTCTCCCGCAAACAGTTTTAAAGCTATAGTACTCATACCACCACTTACTTTTTTTTTTCTCAGAGAGTTGCTGACTTGAATTAAATGTCCCCTGTGATTTTTTTTTCCTGAAAGATGCCGAGTTCCGAGTATCCCCTAGCTCACAAGTAAAATGATTTTTGCCCACAGTGCACACTTGCCTTGGCAGAAGTCATTCCCAGGTGGATATTTCCAGACTGCAGCCACTGTAATCGCAGCCCACGTAGCTGGAGGCACGTGTAAGCTGAACTAGCTAAGGGAGCTGAGATGGAAGGACCCAGGAGAGTCAGCGATGGCAGATCAACCTTGGACTGTGTTTTTGAGACTAATCCTGGGGCTTTTCCATTTCAGAGGAGATTCTGCGGGATCCATGTTAGATGAGTTTGTATTAAGGTTGCTTGCAGATCCCTCTGGTCGATCTGTCAAATTGTCATCATCCTAGAGTTGAAATACTGTCTATTTTTACACAAAGGTAAAGGATCTCACTTATATTCAATATTGGTTCTAAAATTTCTTTTGGTTCATTTGGGGTATTGTTCTCCAAAGGTTTTATATTTGTCTAGAAAATACAACCTAAGGCTAATTAACACTGTCAGAAATAGACCAGATCAAAGGCTTCTCTTAGGACCAAACTTCTGAAATCTCAGGATCTACCCTGTGGACTTGAAGACAGGAGAGCATGGTTCTATGGTTCGTGGACTGTTTAACTCCAGTGTGAGACAGAGCTGTGTATCTGCTGTATCAGCCAGAGTCTGTAGGTGGGGGCATGGTTAGGAGGTCATGGGATCTGCAGGTGAGGGCAGGGTGATTTCTAGAAGATGGATCCAATGCTCCTGGGCCCAGCCGCTGGACAGCTGGGGTTCAGGAACAGTTTCCGGGCAGACTGTATTGAATTGTTGAACAAAGTTGGACTTTGGAGCCAGACCAGTCTTGATTTTGAATGCTGACTCTGCATTCATCATCTTTGTAATCTGTCTTGGTTCACATTACTTAGCCTGAGTTTCTGTTTTTGCAAAATGAACAGAAGATTGCACAGATTAAATGAGTTTGTCTTTGCTAATACTTAATAAAAGTTACTTGTCAGATTTAAGCCCTTGGCTGATGTTCACTTCTGTTTCTCTGAGGTCTGGGCAGTGACAGGGGAGGGGTTCTGAGTCTTCGCATCATATCAGGCAGTTAAGTCAGAGACAGAAGGTGCTTGCCGGGGCATCCAAGACTCTGGGTTATGAAATGACAGGGCAGGGAGTCCAGGGGGGCTCAGTGACCAGCCGGCATGTGTCTCTGTGTCTGCCAGACAGTGACTTGGGCAGCAGGAGTCTGGTGGCCGACCCTGGGAAGTCTTGTCCCAGCATTGAAGCGGGGTGTACATCAGGGGATGGGGCTCGTGGGAGACATTTCAGCATGCTGCTCACACACGTCCCTTGATCTCGTTTATGTATAGAATTTGCGATTATTTAATATAAAAAATTTCCTCCTTGGAGTAGCCCAGGGGTTTGTGCCTTTTTGCGGCCTAACACTGCCAGAACTGTCCTTAGGGAAAGAGACCTTAGCAGACGTTGCATTTCATTCATATTTTAGGAAACGATTTATTCCACTTCTGCTTAAGCCCTAAGGCTGCAGGCGGGCCTGTTCTTTCCTTTCTGTGAACACAGGCTTAGGTGCCGTGCTCAGGGTGGCAAACAAAGCCGGTTCCAGTCACCATTCCCTGTGCCTACCTGGCCCAAAGCTACTGCCACTCAGTCAAGGTGAAGCTTTCTCAGAATTCTGTGCCCGTGAGACACAAATTCTGACTAATGTAGAATCCAGATTTTGCTATTGATTGAAGTGCTTCTGCTTATAAGCATGTATTTAGGAATTGTAAGGGCCTTGCCTGGTGGCTCAGTGGTAAAGAATCCAGCTGCCAGTGCAGGAGACACAGGTTTGAAGCCTAGGTTGGGAAGATCCCCTGGGGAAGGGAATGGCTACCTACTTCAGTTTTCTTGCCTGGGAAATCCCATGGACAGAGGAACCTGGTGGGCTACAGTCCATGGGGTCACAGCAGAGTCAGACACGACTGAGTGACTAAATAGCAACAACGACAACAAAAGCAAAAAGTGAAAGAGAACTCACGAGCTGACTATTGCTCAGATTGGGGTCGAGTGGGCGGGGGCATGTGCTGAACGTGGTCCAGTGCAGACGTGGGATGTTCAGCCCCTTGGAGATGCAGGGTGACCCCAGGGTTCACCTGTGGCTGGCTTGCAACTCATGGTTACCCAGCATAAGATATCGTCTTGGTTGGAGGATTGGTGAGGGAAGCCCCTGGAAAAAGGAGATGCAGAAGAGTTGAAACTCAAAACCACAAGCTTGGGATCACAGCTTCTTATAATCCAGGAGACAAACCTAGCTTCACTGCTTTAGACTCAGTGTGGAGGCAGCTGGCACTGCCTCTGGAGAATCTCCCTAAGGGAAGTGGTCAGCTGAAGCTTATGCTCACATCTCATGAAATGTGACGGCTTTACAGGGGTTATAAAGTTCATTTACTAGCCTGTTGATACTTTGCAAAAACCAGTTTGCATACCGTTTGCCCAAGTGATTTTATGATTGGTTTTTCAGTGCTTGCAATTTTATTTCATATAGATGATGGTCAGACAGCAACTACCAGTCATAGCATTGCCCATAAAAATGAATGGAAATAGAGTTTTTGATTTTTGAACTTTTCTATCGGGAAGGACTTTGAGGAAAAGGATTGTGTTCATGAAGTAAGGAGCAAATGGCTTCAGAGGCCAGGACAAGAGAGACAATTTATTTAGTGTTTACTGCATATCAGATACTTTACACATGATTTCATGGTCCCTGCGGTACTTGCTCTTCTGAGGTCACAATTGAGGATGCAGGGGAAGAAAAATGAATGACTGTCCCAGGTGATCATGTTCTCAGTCAGGGCCTACCACAGGCTTCAGGGACCATGACATTCTCTCATCAGAGATGGACCGGCACAGCCAGAGCGAAGCAAAGGAGGACTGTCTTTATTTCATGTTGATTCATAAGTCCAATAATTATAGTACTTCAAAGAAACTGTTCCGTGCTTTCTAGAACCCTAGGAGTCTTCCAAGGAATGATGTAGTCTCCATTAAACCGTGATAATTTAAAGTGCTTGAAGTGTGTTACCATCTGTTTTCTATTGGAGTTTCCTCCAGACAATTTCAATTGAAAACAGTTGCTATTTATGTTATTGAGATACTTGTATTTGGACGTTAGTACAGCTCCCGGAAGTTCATGGTTTTGGATCAAGGCTCTGGGAATCAGGAAGATTTCTGTCCATTTTCCTAGTTCCTGATTGACAGAGATCAGAGTGATACATACAGAAAGCAGAGGAGGTTCCATTACTCTACAGAAATTAAAGCATTGTTGAATATTGAAGGTACTTGTTCAGTATTTTAAAAATTTATTACTGGTTTTTCCAAGATAATCCTATTTAAGAAACATATAGTATTTTTAAAGTTAAGTAGGCCTATCTTGGCAAAAATAATAATAAATTTTATACATACTGAAAAAAAATATTCAATACTCAACAATGCTTTAATTTCTGTCGAGTAATGGAACCTCCTCTGCTTTAATTTAAATAGTTTTATGTGTATTTGTAAATTAAAGATTTTCCCATAAGTGTAAATCACATTGTCTTTGGAAATAACAATATATATAACAGATATCTAACTCAGACATGTGAAAAAAAGACAATTCCAATCAAATATTGACAAAAGTAAGAATTAATTTGAAGGAGAACAAGATTAGGTTCACATATTCATTCCTCCTTCTGTCTTTTTTATTTTTTGGTCAATTCCAGTCTCTCAATTTATCCCTCCTTCAGAATGGACTGGTTGGATCTCCTTGCAGTCCATTCTGAAGGAGATCAGCCCTGGGATTTCTTTGGAAGGAATGATGCTAAAGCTGAAACTCCAGTACTTTGGCCACCTCATGCGAAGAGTTGACTCATTGGAAAAGACTCTGATGCTGGGAGGAATTGGGGGCAGGAGGAGAAGGGGATGACAGAGGATGAGATGGCTGGATGGCATCACCGACTCGATGGACGTGGGTCTGAGTGAACTCCGGGAGTTGGTGATGGACAGGGAGGCTTGGTGTGCTGTGATTCATGGGGTCGTGGGGAGTTGGACATGACTGAGTGACTGAACTGAATTGAACTGAACTGAATTTATCCCTCCTTTCCCCTTTCCCTCTTGGTGACCGTAAGTTTGTCTTCCACATCTGTGATTCTATGTCTGTTTTGCAAAGAAGTTCATTTGCACCATTTTTTTAGATTCCACACATGAGCAACATCATGTTTGTCTTTCTCTGTCTGTCTTTCTTCACTCAGTGTGACAGTCTCCATGAAGGTATTTTTATATAACTCTAGTTTATCTAAAGAAGTAACCAAAAGTTAACTATCAAGAACTATTAAAGAATTAGCTATCAAGCTAACTCAGCAGAATTTTAGATGTTTCAGTCTCATTTTCCACTAAGACAAGTTAAGTACTGTCTTCCGACTAAATCTTTCCGTCTTCCATTCAGCTAGAGCAGTGGTTCTCGCTGGGGATGGTTTTTGCCCCCGAGGGCATTTGACACTGTCTGGAGACGTTTATTGTTCGTCATCCCAGTCATATTGGGGATGGGCAGGGAGAGAGAGTGCTCCCGGATCCGTGGACACTGCTGACCATCCTACGATCACAGGGCAGCCTCCACAGCAAAGACTTACCTGGTCCAAGACGTGGATGATATCCTGCTGGGAAACTCTGGGCTAAAGGGAGAGAATAATGAAGATGACACTGAAGAACAAAACCAATCCTGTGCTGAAAGAGAAATAAAAGGGGACGCACCTACCCTCTTGAACCCTGAAGGAAAAGAGAGAGTTTTCTAGCTCCCAGGAGGGCAGAGAAAATTCTTAAGAGTTCAAGGGATGAATATTTGGATTTACAAGTTGACAAACCACCTTAAGGCCAATAGGCTGTTCATTTGTGAAGAGGCTGTTCAGTTATTTCCCTTTAAGGTTTCATTTTCTCCAGAAGCTCCTGAGTAGAAAGGGTTCTTTTGGGAGATTGACATATATACATTACCATGTGTAAAATACATAGCTAGTGAGAACCTGCTCTATAGGGAGCTCACTCCATGTTCCGTGATAACCCAGATGGGTGGGATTTGGGCGTGAGGGTGACGGAGGTCCAACAAGTGGGGATATATGTGTAGATATAGCTGACTAGCTTTCTTATACAGCAGAAACTAACGCGATGCTGTAAAGCAATTACATTCCAATTAAAAACAAAAGATTGTGAGAACCAGTAACAGACCAGGAAAAGAAAGAAAGGGTTCTTCTTAAGAGTGTAAGAAATCATGACTCGGGGAACAATTCTGACTTCTTTGCAGCAACCCCTGCCTTGTTTAAAAATATATGGAATGGAAGGTTGGGGCTCAGTTGCCATGATCCACTTTTCAGTATTTGACTTAGTTGAAAGACCCTGATGCTGGGGAAGATTGAAGGCAGGAGGAGAAGGGGACAACAGAGAATGAGATGAATGGCATCACTGGCTCAATGGACATGAGTTTGAGCAAACTCCGGGAGACGGTGAGGAACAGGGAAGCCTGGTGTGCGCTAGTACATGGGGTCGCAAAGAGTCTGACACAACTGAGTGACTAACACACAACCCTCAGATGTTTTGGAACAATTAATTAAACAGGCCTACGACACAAAAAGCAAACTATAGTAGAGCCCGAAATCCAAGTTATGGAAATGGAACAACTAACCTTTCTTATTGGTCTGTTAATAAAAACTGGTAGGTAAGTCCTTGATCATTTCTATAATTTCTTGTACCATATTAATAACTTTAGCAGAATTTAAATTGAGTTCAAATCAGATGCTCTTATCTTTTAACAACTCCTATATTAAGCATATAATTAAAATGCTCCAGTTTAAATATTTTCCCCAAGGTTTTAACTCCTAAAAGATTCACACAGTGATGAACCAGAGTCTTCACGAGTGAGGGCTCAAGCTTTTAAGAACTTCAGGTAGGGAAAAGGGATTTATGATAACTGGTCTAATTGATATAAAAGAGGAATGGTAAGAGATTGCTTTTAATTACTCAAAAGTCTCTTGAAAAACCGTATTAGCCCTTGATCTTTTAAGTCACTAACCTGCATCAGTCACTAACCATGCTCTCTCCTTTGGGAATGTGACTTGGTAAATATTAAAGAGAATTTCTTAGATCAAAAGGAAACTTTCAGTCACTTATGTGCTGGGAGTTCACATGCCCTGGGCTGGGAGATGCTGGCTTTTACCCTCTGCGATTATATCTATGATCTTAAGAGAGATGGTCTGATCACCCCAACCTTTGCTCACTTTGATAACCAGCTTGGTCTCTCTTAGAGTCTGTTACTTAGCAGGAAATTGAGAGAAGATGTTATAGAGAAGATGGCATTTAATGAGGCTACGGAGGACGGGAAGGCTGGCCCATGTCTCAGGGTGTCACAGATGGGAGGGAATGGTACCACTCACACAGACCCACCCTGCCTTTACCATTCGTGTCCCTGCACTATGAACCTCACTTAACCAGTTGAGCTGCACCCATATTTCCCCAGTTCCTGAGCAAACTTAAGAAAGAAGACCCTCTTTGCTATATGTTAGAATGGATTCCAGGAAGGTTTTCCTGGAATGTCTGGGTGGGGAGTAAGAAGCGGGGACAGAGGTGTTTCTTGTTCTCTTCTGTGACAATTTAGTTGTGATCATTGTCAAAAGAAGGAAATTTGGGGGAAAAGAATGCCTAGCCCTGGGTCACTGTGCCAGCTACCGACTGAAGCCCTGGGAACCTGTGAAGGTAGAGGTGGCTGGCATTGTCGGCATCTGCTGCTTGCAGATATCATCTGCTTCCTTGATTGGTCTGGTGTGTCAGGGGAGAGATGTCTTGAGGGTATTTTCATAGGGCTTGCATGGAACAGGATTTCACAAAGCCAGGTGGCACATGGGACAGAGGGGGCTCTTGAAGAAATGACAGCTGATGAAACAGGGCTGCTTTTGATGATGTTGGTGCACACGCCGTGGATGACAGCTAACGTTTATTGAGTACCAGGCGTTTTACGAAGTGATGTGCATTATCTCATTGAAGTCTCAGGCTAAGCTAATGACATAGGGCAAATAAATAAATAAACTACATCATTAAAGAGGCTGAATGAGTTAACATTTTAAGGAGAATGTTACTAGGAAGGTTCAAATCCAGTCTTGAGTTTGGGCGGAACCTGTGGAGTCCATGACTGTGCTACATGGTGCTCTTATTATTACTACTCTTAAGACTTGCTGTCAGGGCTCTGATGGAAGAGCTCAGGAAGAGGAACTCTGCAGCAGGAATCCAGAGAATTCCTGTGGACCTGGTGAACCCTCTTCGCCCCACACTGACCCACAGAACTGCATCCTGCCGCCTCATGGTGAGGCGGTGTAGGTGATGTCTCCTGGAACCACTTACTGGACTCCTGGAAGACTGTACTGAGGAAGATACGCAGGCCAGCCTTGGATTAGTGAGAAGTCAACACTTGCTCTGGGCTTCCCGGGTGGCTCAGTGTAAAGAATTCACCTGCCAGTGCAGGAGACATGGGTTTGATCTTTGGATCGGGGAGATTCCTTGGAGAAGGAAACTACAACTCTCTCCAGTATTCTTGCCTGGAGAATTCCATGGACAAGAGGAGCCTAGCGGGCCGCAGGCCATGGGGTCATGAAGAGCGGACACGACTGAGAAACTAAAGAACAGCAGCGACACACTTGCTCTAGGTGAGGTGGGAGGAGTGAGAGGCGTGCCGCGTGTTTTTCCTTCTTTCCTTAGGACTTCGGTTACTGGGGAGAGATGGATAAAGGAGCACGATTCTTTAGAGGTACCTCTTCAGAGCTAGACCCCAGTCATTGTGTTGGAGAGACGTGAAGCCATGAGATGTTGGTGGTTGGAAGAAAAACAAGAGGCAGTAGCCTGATGAGACTAATATGCTTTGAATGAGGCTCAGTGTTGGCTTAGTGGGCATAGGGTCAGTGTTGCCTTTACTGAGGGCTTAGATGTGTCCAATACTATTCTAAGCACTTTAGTCTAAATATGTATAATAGTAACTCCTTTAAAGCAATAACTGTGATGATATCCACTGTTATCCTCCCTTTTACAGCTGAAGAAATGAAACAGAGAGAGAGTGAACCTCTTGTCCAGGCTTTGAATCTAGGCCATCTTAACATTTAACTATTATCCTCTCAAACTTTATCAAACCCCGAGATGAATGCTTAAGATGAGACCGAAGCAAGAACTGAAATGATACAGAGTAAAAATAATAGGTAAACAGTACACTCTCGGGGAGAGGGGTGGGATGCTTGGGCAAAGGACCCCAAAACTGTTAAATTCTGATGTTTATTTTTCTGCATATTGTTTTAAAAATGTTTGAAAAGCACCTTACTACATCACAGCCAGTTGACACCTTTTATGCTTAGTATGTCTGTGTTCATGGGAGCTGTTGAGGAAAGTGCGAAGCTTTTAGAGCATCTCTGGGCTCAGAAATGGAGAAAAGGAATTGGCTACGAAGGGAAGCACTGTCCCCATGGGATAGGTTTGCACTTAGTCCGTCCTTCATCCATACAGCAAGTACTTCTCCAGCACAGCCTTGTTGATAGTAGAACAGGAAGTCACAGTGCGGAATCCTGCCTGCCTGGAGTTTGCAGTCGAACTGTCAGAAAAATATGGTGGGACCAGATAGTGGAAGAATTAGAGTACCAGAAGGGCTTCCCTGATGGCTCAGTTGGTAAAAAATCTGCCTGCAATGCAGGAGACCCGAGTTCAATTGCTGGGTCGGGAAGATCCGCTGGAGAAAGGATAGGCTACCCATTCCAGTATTCTTAGGCTTCCCTTGTGGCTCAGCTGGTAAAGAATCTGCCCGCAATGCGGGAGACCTGAGTTCGATCCCTGGGTTGGGAAGATCCCCTGGAGAAGGGAAAGGCTACCCACTCCAGAATGCTTGCGTGGAGAATTCCATGGACACAGTCCATGGGATTGCAAAGAGTCAGACATGACTGAGCGACTTTCATTTTCTCTTTGGAGTACCAGAAAGACAACTTTGGAATTTACTTGGAAAATCTGGTAGAAGTATAGGGAGGGGATGCACTGAACGAGGGAGCATTGAAGGGGGTGGGAGGGGAAGGGTAGGGCCCTACCACTGTGTCCCCAGCAGGTGCTAAGGGACTGACGTGGGCAGACAAGGGGTATAAATCTGGAGTCTGTAACGGAAATGGAAGCACACTGCCTTGAATTGGTTGATAAAAGGGAGAGAGTCAGGAGGGTTCCGACACTTCAATTCTAAGTTTCAAGAGCAATGATGATCATTAATAATCAAAAAGATGGTCATACTGAGTTAAGTAAGTCAGAGAAGGATAAATATCAAATGACATCCCTTATGTGAGGAATCTAAAAAGACATGTTACAAATGAACTCCCTTAAAAAACAGAAAGAGACTCACAGACTTAGTGAACTTACGGCTGCTGGGGGGAGGATGGTGGGAAGGGATAGTTAGGGAGTTTGGAATGGACATGTGCACACTGCTATATTTAAAATGAATAACCAACAAGGACCTACTGTACACAGGGATCTGTGCTCAGTGTTATATGGCAACCTGGATGGGAGAGGAGTTTGGGGGAGACTGGATACATGTATATGTATGGCTGAATCCCTTCACTATCCACCTGAAACTGTCATTGTTAATTGGTTTATGAAAGTGAAAGTCGCTCAGTCGTGTCCGACTCTTTGCAACCCCATGGACTATACAGTTCATGGAATTCTTCAGGCCAGAAAACTGGAGTGGCTAGCCCTTCCCTTCTCCAGGGGATCTTCCCAACTCAGGGATCGAACTCAGGTCTCCCGCACTGCAGGCATATTCTTTACCAGCTGAGCCACAAGAGAGGCCCAAGAATACTGGATTGGGTAGCCTATCCTTTCTCCAGCAGATCTTCCCGACCCGGGAATTGAATTGGGGTCTCCTTCATGGCAGGCAATTCTTTACCAACTGAGCTGTCAGGGAAGACCCTAATTGGTCTATATTCCAATACAAAATAAAAAGTTTAAATAAGTAAATAAAATGCTTGTTCCCTGGGGGGATGGCTTAGGTTGAGAAAACAAAGGTTAAAAAAATAATAGTAATAAAGGAGGGTGGGGGCTAGTGTGCAGCAGAGGGAAATGTTTACTTTAGACATTCCCTGTTGCCCAGCCTCTCCACTTAAAGTGATGTCCCCTCCTTCACCCTTGAGTTTCTCCTGCTCCTGTGTTTCTTTCATAACTGATGGCAGTTAGAGATGATCTTGTTTATCTGTACCTGTTTGGGTCTGGATGTCCCCCCACTGGAATGTAAGTGGTGTGAAGACAGGACCATGTCTGTCAGGCGCCCCCTGCCCAGGGCAGAGCCTGCCACAGAGTCTTGATCTTCTTCATTCAGACAAAGATACATCTTTGCTGAAATGATAAGCTAGCAGGTTTACCTTAGCACTTCAGTGAGAAATAAAGCATACACCTGAGTTAAAATATGTGGGAGGCAGGAAATAAAACATTCAGTTGGTACTTTAATAATTAAACTAAATTTTGCTGCCAAGTGATAAATATGGCTAAGTCAATGAAATATGCATCAGTGAAGCAATTGTGCAGCCAGAACATTATACAACTTGATTGCTTGGGATTGTTTAAAAAAATCAGTGAAGATTAATCATTATAATACAGATAAATACTCAGAATCAAAGAAAGATGTTTCTTCAAGTTTGGCTGTAATGCCTTCATGGTATTAATAACAGATTTGCTATTTTTGTACAGTCTTCCCAACCTCATTCTAGTCTAGTTGATGTTCATCTCTCAATCCATTCTTTTCTTCTTTTAAAGCTCAGCTTCAGCTATCCACATTCCCAGTAAGTGAGGTAGGGATATGGAACGGAAACCCTGGCTTCAGTCATGGTCAGAATCATCCTTTGCAGCAGGTTGGGGGGACACACTCATCACTTTGTGGGGTGCTCTCAGGGCTCCTGTATATCTACCCTTCCTCCTCCTGGTGTCTCAGATCCTTCCAGGGACTTTTATTCTTGCAGTGCCGCCTTGTCTGGCCTGAATTTTCACACATCCTCCTCTGTCCGTGGTGCAGGCCCACATCTACTCAGACTCATCATTCGTGCATGCTTATCCACTGCAGGAGACTCGGGCTGGTTGAGAATGGGATGGCTAGTTACACGCGTGGACCACTCCCACTGGCTGGGTCCTCAGGAGCATCTCTGGCTCACACAGCCATGGTTCATTTCCAGTTGCTTTCTCCTTTTATCGAGCAGTGGTTTGATATTGTCTGCATTGTTGTCAAATACTAGAGCAGTTACAGAATTCAGCAGCCCTTTGCAAATTCAGAGGACTTGTCATTTACTCAGTAAAGTGTCTTTAAGTGCTGGTCAACTTCAGCTGGTTTTCAAAGAGGGGTATTCTTTACTGCCAACTGTCTCCCACAATAATGGACAAGAAGGGAGTTCAGTTTTATTTTATTATATTATTTTGTTTCATTTTATTTTTTTTGTAATTCAAGACTTCTCTCAAAGGGGAGTACAAAGCTTCCTTGACACTTCATACTTCGAACAGATGAATTACTTCCCAGCCTGGATAACAGCAGAATTTCCAAATTGAGATGTTCACTGAATTATAAATTTCATGTAAGAGAATAATACCGAGCACAAAAGGATTTGATAAAAGGGTATTTGAACTCTGATACAAAATATTCCCCTTCTTAAGAATATTTAATAAACTGTTAAATAAAAGATGCCGTGTGAAAGATTTGATGTTCAACTTCCAGTGCAGTTTTCAGTAGGTAGATTATTCTGGCAGTATGTCAGCAGGAGGCTGAACATTAGCTAATTCCATGTGAATTTAGTGATGTTGAAAATTTTTTCATGCCTCTGTTGGCCATCTATATATTTTCTTTGTAAAAATGTCTATTCAGCTCCTCTGCGTATTTTTAATAGGGTTGTTGAGTTGTATGAGTTCTTTAAATATTTTGGATATTAACTCATTATTGGATGTATTATTTGCAAATATCTTCTCCCATTTGGTAGGTTGTCTCCTAATTTTATTGATGGTTTCCTTCGCTGTGCAGAAGCTTTGTAGTTTGATATCATCTTGTTTGTTTATTTTTGCTTTTGTTTCCCTTCCCTGAAGAGACATTTGTGGATCGATACTGCTAAGACCGGGGTCACAGAGTGTGTACTGCCTGTGCTTTCTTCTAGGAGTTTCATGGTTTCAGGTCTTGTATTCAGGTCTTTAATACATTTTGACCTGATTTTTGTGTACTGTGTGGCAGTGGTCTGGTTTCATTTTTTCTGCTCCTGTGCTTACTTTTAAATCTGAAATTCAGGGTACAGTGTGCCTCCTTTCAGTGGAGTTTCATCATCTTTGTACTGTTTGTGTGAATCAAATGTATTTCCTATCCCTGTCTTTCGTTGTTTTTGTTCAGTTCCCAAGTCATGTCTGACTCTTTATGACCCCATGGACTGCAGCATGCCAGACTTCCTGGTCCTTCACCATCTCCAAGAGTTTGCTCAAACTCATATCCATTGAGTCATTGATGCCATCCAACCATCTCATCCTTTGTCACCGCCTTCTCCTGCCCTCAATCTTTCCCAACATCAGGGTCTTTTCCAATAAGTTGATTTTTTGCATCACTTGGCCAAAAAATTAGAGCTTCAGCATCAGTCCTTCCAGTGAATATTCAGGGTTGATTTCCTTTAGAATGGACTGGTCTGATCTCCTTGCAGTCCAAGGGACTCTCAAGAGTCTTCTCCAGCACCACAGTTCAGAAGCATCAATTCTTCAGCACTCAGCTTCTTTATGATCCAACTCTCACATCCGTACATGACTACTGGAAAAACCATAGCTTTGACAACATGGACCTTTGTTGGCAAAGTGATAGCCCTGTTTAGAACTATTTAAAACCTTACACAGGACCTTCAGAGAACTATAGGGCATAGGTTCTGTGTTAGGAAATAGCCGTCTTTATTCTTCCTTCCTAAATACTGTTTTGTTAAGAGACAAAACAGATTTCACTCATTTTAAACAGACTTTCAGGTCTTCAGAGGGAGGAAAGCAGCCATCTCTTACTCTGAGGGGTTGAATTAAACTCCTGAACATTTGAACACTAAAGCCATTTTAATAATGTTATCATTTTGATGCAGGCCCTATCTGCATAGAATGTTAGGGCTATCCTTTTAAAATGATAGAAACAAAAACTTTAATCTTTCACTACAATTACATACATATCTTCCAGCTGTCAGTGTGTATTTTCCATGGTAGACAGTCACGTTCCTAACTGGATAGTTTTCATCCCAACAGGCAGTAATCTCAGTATATTCAGGCTTTCTATTTAATTTGGTAGATTAGTCTTTGCAGCTGTTACTCAGAGGTGCATTTAGAAGATTTATCCTTTAATAGGAATAGATGGTGGTGTCATATATTGTCTTTAAGAGATTACACATATAGCCAGCATAGTAGGTTTAAAAATTTATAGAGGAGAAAAAATGGGCCACGACCATTCTGGCATTTAAATCTGACACAAATCCCAGTATGCCCTGTCTTCAGAGCAGCCCATCATAAAGAAGCTATTCTGTTGACACAGAGCCTGTTTCTATGTTGAATAGAAAACTGAAATGACCAATAGACATCTTCTGCCTTTGCAATAAACTGGGCTCTAATGCAGGGTCCTCTTAATTTGATGCTGTTGCTGCTGTTTAGTTGCTCAGTCGTGTCTGACTCTTTGCAACCCCATGGACTATAGCCTGCCAGGCTCCTCTGTCCTTGGGATTTTCCAGGCAAGAATCCTGGAGTGGGTTGCCATTTCCTTTTCCAGGGGATCTTCAGACCTAGGGATGGAATTTGCATCTCCTGCATTGACAGGCAGGTTTTTTACCACTGAGCCACTAGGGTAGCCCCCTTAGTTTGATGAAGCCTCGGCTTGTCAGATCAAAAGCTTCGTGAATTTCAAGGGGATTCTCTGCCTGCATGCTTCTCACCCATCTCCCTTTATCCAAAGGCCCTTATTCTGAAGATGAAATGAGCTGGGTTTCAGGGAGCCCTGAATCCTCTTCTGGACCAGCGGTGTACGTGTGTGTGTCCTTACTCTCATCTCCTCTGGGACACTTACATTGGTTTTCAGAAAAGTGTTGCTCATCCTCTGACAGTTATAAAATGAATGCTTATCATATGTGTGTACAGCTTGTTGTTTAGTTGTTCAGTCATGTCCGACTCTTTTGTGATCCTATGGACTATCACCCACAAGGCTCCTCTGTCCATGGGATTTTCCAGGCAAGAATACTAGAGTGGGTTGCCATTTCCTTCTCCAGGGACTCTTCCTGACCCAGGGATCAAACCTGTGTCTCCTGCATTGGCAGGTGGGTTCTTTACCACTGAACCATCTGGGAAGCCTGTGTATGCAGCTGCACATCCAGAAAAGCAAATTGTGTGTGCATGCGTGTGCGTGTGCGTGTGTGTGTGTAAAATCTTCCGTGGAGCGAAGCTGTTCTTGGTTTTGGTGGAGCCTGTGGCGTGTGGGTTTGGAGGACAGACCTCCCTGCAGTGACTGAAGGCAACCTCTTTTTCCACACCTCATCCCAGAGAAATGCTTTTCAAGGCCACTCATCAGGAGTTGGGTCAAGTTCTGATGCAGGTGGAGGCTTCAGGGATAGATAGGTGGTGGTGCCCAGCAAGGGGGTCTACCCGTTTTTCATGACACTGTCATTAACGCACAGTCTGCCTCCTGCAGGTTCATCCTTTGGAACTGAAGACCAGCCACCTCTAAAGGCAGCTCTCCCTGCCAAAGACACACCCAAGGGGGCTGGCCGGGCAGCCCCTCCAGTTTCCTCCAGCGCGACCACACCCCGCAGGAGTTTGCTTCCGGCACCGAAATCCACATCCACACCGGCTGGTAAGACTCATGCTGCAGAGAAACTGCAGTGGAGAGCTTTTTCTGAGAGCCTCTGGGTACATCAGCTGTTTAGACGGGATGACAGATGTCTTTCCGGTGGCTTTTAATATTAGTGGTAATAATAGTACCACGATTCTCAAGGCACTTTCATCTATTCCTGTGTTTAAATTCTTAAAACTCCTTCTTACTCCTCCTAGTGACTGGTAACCCATCAAATCACAGATTCCAGTGCCAAAAAAAAAAAGGGGTCAAGCTCATTTAGGCTCATTTTGCTTAGGGAAGCAGGTGCTGATGAAATCTATCACTGGAAGAATGGTAGGAGCTAGCTACAGACTCTGCAACCCAGGAGTGATCACATGGTCCCTGGGGGAACACTGCTGCCTCAACAGGGATGTAGGGGTTCTGTCCCCCTGCACATTCCAGGCTGGTTCCATCCAGGCCAGGATGCAGGGATCAGCAGCTATGGCAGAAGGCTGGCTCCAGAGTCATGTTGTGCTTGCCGTGTCCAGGCCAGCAAAGCCAGTGCCCCTCCTGACCTGGGAAGCTAGTGACAGACGCAGGGGACTCAACTGATGTAAACGTGTGACACGTGAAGGTGCTTGTCAGCAGCTGAAGCTGCTGGATGTGGCCCCCGCCTGCCTTCTCCTCCCGTGTCTCACGCATGCGTGTTTGCCTTCAGGATGTCCAAGCATCCAGCATGTGGCTTAGCCTCATCTTCTGCACTATGTGTAGGAAGATACTGAGAGTGAGGGAGCCTGGGTCTTGAGCCTGAATCCACGTTAGATGGTTCACCTCTGACGGTGTTCATTCCTCCGTGTTATTCTTCTATGCTCCTGTGCTCATGTACCAGCGATATGTACACATAGATGGGCCTGGTTCCTAAAAGTAAAATTGCATTGTACCTTTTTTTTTTTTTTTTTTTGATGTGGACCATTTTTAAAGTCTTTATTGAATGTGTTGCAATACTACTTATGTTTTATGTTTTGTTTGTTTGGTTTTTTTTGGCCAAGAGGCATGTGGGATCTTAGCTTCCTGACCAGGGATCAAACCCACATCCCCTGCTTTAGAAGGCGGAGTCAACCACCAGACCACCAGGGAAGTCCTATACATTTTTCTACATGTCACTTTCCTTACTGAAGGCATGTCATAGAGCTGCCCTCAAAGTCAGTGCATGGCTGTTTTCCACTGGTTGCCTAGTGTGGCTATACCATGATCTATTCAGACATTCCCCTACCGGCAGGCATTCACTTTGTAACTGGCATTTGCCACTATTAACTGATGCTTCGGTACATGTCCTTGAACAGGTGACATTCTTTCTACAAGATTGATCCCCAGGAGTGGGATGGCTGTGCTTGATGTGTTAATGGATATGACTGGATTCCTTTTCAAAGGCTTCATTTCCACCCATATCGCTAATAAGAATAGATACTTATCATTAAAAAAAAAAAAAGTGTCCATTTAATGGGAGTGAAATTATATTTCAGTGTTATTTTAATTTGCATTTCCCTGATCACTTCAATGGAGCATCACCTCATAATCCCCTCTCAGTTCAGTTTAGTTCAGTCGCTCAGTCGTGTCCGACTCTTTGCGACCCCATGAATCGCAGCATGCCAGGCCTCCCTGTCCATCACCATCTCCCGGAGTTCACCCAGACTCACGTCCATCGAGTTAGTGATGCCATCCAGCCATCTCATCCTCTGTCGTCCCCTTCTCCTCCTGCCCCCAGTCCCTCCCAGCTGGGGACATGTAAATTGACCTGTTTGGTTTTTTCTTCCTCAGTGGAGGGAAAGCTCCCGGGGACAGTGACCTTGTCCCATTTATTTAGCCCAGTATCCCTGATCCTGCAGTCGCCTCAGTGACTAACTCCCAGTGGCTACTTAGCATCTATTCATTAACAGTCGGATGAATCAACGAATCAGTGAATGAATGTCAACGACCTATGACTCTCTTTTAGTTCCAGTTTCTTAACATGTTTGGTTTGGGTTTAAATAGAAAATAAGTAGACAAGCCTACAGTGAGTTAAAATACAGTGTTGAATAAATCCTGTAGACCTGTGTTTATCAAATTTTAGTGCCTCAAAACTACCTGTAGAGCTTGTTAGAAAAGATTACTGGCTCTCGTCCTGAGTGACTTATTCAGT